>NC_072806.1:43210000-43866000 GCF_028583425.1 Eublepharis macularius
GTTGCTGGGAAGATATTAGTAACAACACAAGAGAGTATCACGAAGAAATGCAACCCAAAATTACAGAAAAAATTCATGAAACCTAACTAACAAAACCTTCAATAACACACCAGTAAAGAATGAATTTATATTTTAATCATATACTATTATTAAACAACTCACTCTTAGGAATGAACTATACACAGTTGTGACACACAAAAATCACCACAGCCACTTCAAAACTACATACAATATATACTCAGCGGCTATAATTAAAGTGCTGTGTGCTTAACCTTGCTATAAAGACATAAATATTAACTATAAATACAATTCTTCATATAATTATTACAATGTTGTTAAAGCTCAAGGTGCTAGAAGCAGAATTGTTCATATGAGTACAAAGCCCCGCCAATAATTCCACTAATGAGTTGTAGAAGTGCCGTCGGTGAAGCAATTCAAGAAGGAGTCATCCAGTCATAAGCAAGCCATCGACGGATGGACCGGTTCCGAAGGAAACCATTTCGAATCTTCTTCAAAGATGGCACAAAGATATCAAGATAGATGTTGACACATTTCTAAGCCATTCCGAAAGTAATTCAAAATTACTTTGGAGTGGAGAAGGTTCTCCCCACCACTGCACCTTGTTAATTTGTTTTATTATTTGTATATTGATTTTAGTTTTTGTTTTTATCGATTTTAACTGTTCTCCGCCCAGAGCCCCTGGGGATGGGCGGTATATAAATTGAATAAATAAATAAATAAATAAGTAACTTAATATAAGCAGAAGATTTTTAAACACAGAGTTCTACACTGTTACCAAGGCATACTTACATAAATTTCTTATAACATCATCTACATGTCAACCACTCTCCTCCATAAACATCAGGTATAACAATGTGTGTACCCAACAGTTACAAGCAAACCATTTTATATGACGCCAATTCATTAGACAATTAGTACTTGTTTAAAGCAACATACTGGCCAGCAGTCCCCATGCATTACAATGAAGGAATCCATTTTGAATTGAAGAAAACAGGAGAAATCATTGTTGGTATTTACACCCCGGGGGGCAAATGTTTGGAGTTTGTAAATCCAAAAGGCTTCTTTCCTCTGGACATCAATGGCAGCAGCCTCAGACTGTTTAGCCCAAGACACATATAAAACAGTATACCTAAGGTCCTGTTCGTTGTGGCCAGCATTCAAAAAACGACTGACAAGCGGCACTTCAAACAGAAAACCTACGGATAGGGCATCTTACTTACATTACCAAAAGACCTTGTCTTCTTGCAGAAGGGAGTGAGGCAGACTATCAGGTCTGGAATGCCATAGTCTGACATTTTGTTAGAAATCCTTTCTTTGAGTCTGCAACCCCTCACCCAGGGAGGATGGATACTGAGGACTCCTTGATTGATCTAGTCGACCCTGGACAGGAGGAGGATGACTCAACACCATTGGTGCCAGTAAGAGGACCGGGGGAGAATCCGGTCCCAGGCGAAATACCTGTCGAAGCGCCCTCCGTGATTCCTACCGAAGGAGCAGTGTCGGTTCCCGCCAACCAGACGGGGGTCATGCCCACCGGAGGAGTGGAGCAGGCTGACCAGCTATAGCAGGCACACGGCCGAAGGTGCACGAAGCTATCAAACAGAATTAGTTAATTTCGCTGCCAACACCGCGGCAGTGGGGCTCTCGACCTCGAGAGGCAAGGGAGAGGAGAGTGGGGACCATGTTTTCCCAATCGATGATCGATGAGCAAGAAGGCCCCAGCATCATCTGGGATCTATGGAGAGCAGCACGCACTCCGGAGGAAACGCGGGCCAGAAATCAACCCTGGTATAAGTGGGATGTAGATGCTGGCTGCCTGGAAGTGTGGGATCCCAGAGGTGGGGCCGAGGATCTCCAGGATTGGGAGACCACCTGGCAAGAACTCATGAGCTGGGATTATACAGATGTGAATTCGGCCAAAAATTGGGAGCGTGGACGCACTCAGCAGTTGGAATATCGAACCCAGGTGCTGGATACTGGGATTTCAGCAATTACTGGCTTAACAAAAGGGATTTTAGCCAGCATGACTATTGAGGAGGAACAAATTTTACAAGGTGGTGCAGAAGTAAGGTCGACACAGCCCTCTGATAATAGAAGTACGACCCAGGAATGGAGAACGTTTGGAGGTGCAGAGGGGCCGGTTAGGCCGTGGCCTATGGACTATATCCCTCTGGACTCAACTGAACCCAGTGAAAGAGGGGAAGATGGGGCTAATCGAGAAGTCGCAGAATATTACTGCCAAATGGAAGGACGGATGGGAGCGATGGAAGATGAATTAGCTCAAGCCATCTACCTTATTGGTGAGTTGGTGAGAGGTCAGAGGGAGGTGTGAGAAGCGGCCGATCAGTTACGGCAATTACCGGTGGTAGCGCAGGGACAAGTACCTCCGAGTGATCCAATATCGGTGGGAACACAATCCACTCCGGGGTCCAGAGTGGGCCCATCGCCAATACAAACGCAACGACCGACAGCCCAAACTACGCCAGCCCAAACTGCCGCCCCACAGCAGCTGGTCCCGCAGGTGCTACCAACCCCTCCACAGGCTGTACAGCCCCAAATTCAACCAGTGCCGCTTCGGACAATCCCACAGCAAGTACCACCACCACCTCCACCTCAGGTCATTCCTCTACAGCAACAACTTCCTCCCCCTCCAAGACTGGTGCCTCCGCCACCGCCTCCACAGATACCTCCTAGGCAAGTGACACCCCAGCAACTGCCAATACTACGACCTCCGCCTCCAACACAAATTCCTCCGGGGGGCCCGGGGCCAATCCGGAGAGCTCCGCTGCCTGGAAGCCTGCCCAGACCGCGGCCACTAGGGATTCCCAGAGATCCGCAAGACCGGCCTAGAGGACTGATGCAGGGGCCGATGCCACCGCCCGCCCCGGTGCAGCTACCACCGGACAGACAGAGAGAACCGGAATTACCATGGAGATGGATTAAACTGGAAGCCACGTTTGATGGCGATACACAAAAGTTGGGATACTTTGTAGTACAAACACTTCAGTTTTTTAACCGTTGGGGACATCTATTTCCAGACAAGGAAAGTAGAATTGATCACCTGGCATTGAGATTGGAAGGCAAAGCAGCCGAATGGTATGTAACTCTATACGACTCTGGTGCTCCAGAATTAGACACTTTGCCAAGTTTTATGGCTGCGTTGCGTGCCCAATATGAAGATCCCCTTGAGGAGGATTGTTCCCACACAGAATTGCAGACTTTAAGGCAAGGTACTCAACCAATCAGGGATTATGCGGCCAAATTCAGGCAGCTGGCAGCCAAATGCCCCCACTGTGAAGAAGGGACTAAAATTGTGATGTTCAAAGGAGGCATGAATCCCAGGTTGCAAGACCGAGCCCTGATTCAGGACAATCCGCCAACACTTCTAGGGTGGATCCAGCTAGCCTGCGAAGTCGAAAACCACATACAACAAGTACGGTTAGCAGAACAACAACAAGCTATAGGGGCCAGAAGAACATCGGTAGTACCCAAAGGGGGTCGAGCTGGCCCCCCAAGTCACGGAGCTAGAGACACTCGCTGGAGACAAGGACTTTGCCTCCAATGCAGCCGAAGCGGGCATTTTGCGGCACAATGCCCTACACGCATACCGGCACCTGCCACCCCCACCCCGGCCCGACCCATCCCAGCTCCGAGAGCAAGCAGAGGAAGAGGAATACCAAAACGCAACCAACCAGAAAAAGGCTTGGAAGCAGAGGAGGTTTTAATGGAGCTCGAAATACAACTGCCATAGAGTGAAGAAGAAGCGCCCAGCCCCCAGTTGGGAAATGAGATGGATCTGTTATAAAGAGACCAGAAAGGCAGATCAAAAAGAAGATCACCCACAAGGAGGTGAGAGAAAAAGGGTCTATATTGTTTCTACCTGTAATATTAATAAACCCCAAAAGGGGAACACATATTTGCATAGAAGCATTGATTGATTCTGGATGTTCCAGAGATATTATAGCCCCAGCCCTAGTAAATGGATTGGGTCTGGAAACCAGAGAACTAGAAAATTCTATTATTTTTGAACAAATGGACGGATCCAACATGAATCCCGTGATGTTGGAAACCGAACCCATACCCACCGGTATGAAAAATCACTGGGAAAAGAGATGCTTTGTAATCAGTCAAGCTGCAAAATACCCCCTTATCCTCGGCAGTCATTCGTTATGGGATCATAACCCTCACATAGACTGGGCAAAAGGGACAGTAGACTTCAATAATAACTATTGCACTCAACATTATTGGCAACCAGAATGGGGAAGGGCTGAACCGCCACAGTTAGATGTAGCCCTCCTAACTAAAGAAG
This sequence comes from Eublepharis macularius, assembly GCF_028583425.1. Taxonomy (NCBI): domain Eukaryota; kingdom Metazoa; phylum Chordata; class Lepidosauria; order Squamata; family Eublepharidae; genus Eublepharis; species Eublepharis macularius. The sequence continues at coordinate 43,214,331 of NC_072806.1, forward strand.
AGTTGAATCGCATCCCCAAAGAGTACAGAAGTCTGAAACAAGCTTTCAGTGAAGAAGAAGCCGATAGTCTTCCTCCCCATCATGTTACCGACTGCGCCATTGAAATTATTCCGGGAGAAAGTCTACCAAAAGGCAAATTATATTCCATGAGTCCGTTGGAAAGAGAAGAGCTAAGAAAGTTTATTGACAAAAATTTGGCAAGAGGATTCATACATCCGGCTAATAGCCCCCATGCCGCTCCCGTGCTTTTTGTGAAGAAAAAGGATGGAGGCTTAAGACTGTGCACCGACTTCAGAGGAATCAATGCAGTGTCAGCAACCAACGCCTACCCCATCCCACTCATCAGAGATCTACTCAACGTTGTGGCGCAAAGTAAGATCTTCTCCAAATTAGATTTGAAAGATGCCTACTTCCATGTAAGGATTAAAGAGGGGGATGAATGGAAAACCACGTTTAATACGCCATTGGGACAATATGAATACCTTGTTATGCCTTTTGTCTTATCTGGAGCCCCATCAATGTATATGTCCATGATCAATGAAGTGCTGCATAAATACTTGTATAAAGGAGTTGTTGTTTACCTAGACGATGTGTTAATTTATTCAAAAACAAAAGAAGAACATGTAAAATTAGTACGGGAAGTACTCACCACATTAATGTGCCATAGACTCCCTATCAAACTCTCCAAATGTGAGTTTCACAAAACAGAACTGGATTATTTAGGCTACCGTATATCAGGGCAAGGATTAAAAATGGATCCTGCCAAAATCAAAGCCGTACAAGACTGGCAAATTCCCTCCACCCGTAAACAATTACAATCTTTCCTAGGATTTGTCAACTTCTACAGAGACTTCATAGAGGGATTTGCCCAAATTGCGTTGCCTTTAACTGAACTCCTGAAAACGAAAGGGAAAGGGGAGAAAGCAAAAAAAGCCCACTTCTAAATTAGAGTGGGATCATAACTACCAAACAGCCTTTAATGAACTCAAACTTAAATTCACCTCAGAACCTGTTTTACAACACCCCGATGAAAATCGCCCTTTCATAGTACAGGTCGATGCCAGTGAATACGGCCATAGGGGGAGTGCTTCTGCAAAAAGGGGAAGACGGGAAAGCCAAACTGTGTGCACATCTCTCTAGAAAATTTTCTGAATCTGAACGGCATTGGAATGTATGGGGAAAAAAAGCTTTTGCCGTAAAAGTAGCTCTTACAGTATGGCGCCACTGGCTGGAAGGGCTCGACACCATTTCGAGGTTTGGACTGATCACAAAAACTTAGAAGCACTAAAAAACCCTAGGCGCCTTAACACTAAACAACTCAGATGGGCGGAATTCTTTTCCAAATTTAATTTCACCCTCAACTTCCTACCAGGAAAGAATAACTTCTTAGCAGACGCTCTCTCTCGCATGCCCCAACATCAGAGCAAGAGGGAGGAAACCATTGACACAGTATTCACTCCCCATCAACTAGGAGGAGTGGTTACTACTCGCAGCCAAACTGCGCAAACTCAAGCAGAGGAAAAGGGGTGGAGAGCAAAAGTAAAAAACGAGGTGGAAAAAGAAGGGGAGGGAGCGCCCAAAGCAAAAATGTCTCAAACGGCGGAGGGAGACTGGGTTAAAGAGGATAAACTGTATATACCAGCCAGTCTCAGAAAGGAGGTTCTACAAAGTTGTCATGATGCCGGCACTGTGGGTCATTTCGGCTATCTAAAAACCTCCAATTAATACAGAGACAATTTTGGTGGTCTGGAATTCGAAAAGATGTATCCCAATATGTATCTTCATGCCCAACCTGTATAAGTGCCAAAACTAGAAAGGGGAAGCTGCCAGGACTTTTACAACCGCTGGAAACCCCCAATAGACCCTGGGAAGTAATTTCTATGGACTTTATTACAGATTTATCTCCTCCAAGGGGTGCTCCTGTATTTTAGTGGTTGTGGATTTGTTTTCCAAACAAGCACATTTTATCCCCTGTACAACCATTTCCACCGCCAAAAAACTAGTTGAAATATTTATGAAACACATTGTGAAGCTGCACTCTTTTCCTTCGAAGGTGATATCGGATCGCGGCGGACAATTCATTGCCAACTTTTGGCAGGAGCTACTGCAATTGACTAGAATGGAACAAGGAATCAGTTCTGCTTGTCATCCACAAAGTGACGGACAATCGGAAAAACTAATCAAATATTAGAGCAATTCCTCCGTTGCTATATTAATTTTCAACAAGACAACTGGGTGGAGCTTCTCCATTTTGCCGAATACTCGTATAACAACGCAGTCCACAGTTCAACCGGTGAAACCCCCTTTAAAATTGTGCATGGCTACGATGGCAAAGCATTTCCCCTTTGAACTGCCCAAGAGAAAAAAACCCGCGGGAGACCTTCACCAATGGTGGATTACCCTCAGTGAACAGTGGGCAGCCATCCAAACCGCCCTCAACAAAGCAAAAGCAGACTACAAAAAATATGCAGATCGCCACCGTACGAAACAATGGGAATTGCATCCAGGAGACAAAGTATACATTTCAACGAAAAACCTTACAATGGATCAAGCCAGCAAAAAGCTTGCCTTAAAATATTTGGGGCTGTTTCCTGTCAAGAGAGTGATTAATCAAGTAACTGTAGAAATCAGTCTTCCAAAGAACTTATGCCACGTCCACCCAACATTTCATGTCAGTCTCTTGAAAAAGGCTCCTGCACCAGACAAATGGCATCCCTTACCAGCCACCCCCATTCCCACCATGATCAATGACCAAGTTCACTACGAAATTGAAGAAATTCTGGACTCTAAAATCAGATATCACAAACTATTTTACTTAGTTCGCTGGGAAGGGTACAAAGAATGGGTAGTGTCCGGAGTGGGCCTCGCCCACCCCGGACTGGGCCCTACCCCCCGGCCCGACGGACCCCCAGAGGGCTCGTGGCCAACCCCCCTGCCCCCGCCAAGCACCCCCGCTTACCCCAGGACCCGCGGCGGCGGGCCCGGAGACGCCAACCACCCAACGCTTCCCCGGCGCCCCGCCGCCGGGCCTGCCGCCGCCGCCGGGACCGCGGGGCCTGCCGCAGCCATCGCGGCCGGGACGGCCGGGCCTGCCGCCGCCGCGGCCGCCGCCGGGCCGGCCGGGCCTGCCGCCGCCGCGGCCGCCGCTGGGGCGGCCGGGGCGGCCGCCGCAGCGGCCGCCGCTGGGGCGGCCGGCCCTGCCGCCGCCACCGCCACCGCGGCTCGCGGCGGCGGGGCGGCCGAGACCGGGCCGGCCGCCCGGCGCGGCGACGGCGGCGGGTTGGGGGGAGAGAAGCAGCAGGAGGGAAGGAGCAGCGCGGCTGCCGCCGCGGCCGCCCCAGGCAGCATCCCGGGGGTGGGCGCGGCTGAACGCCGGCAGGGGGAGGGCCCAGCTGGGGCAGGTGAGGGGAGGGACACCGGGCGAGCCGTCCCAGCGCTGGGTTGGCTGGATGGCTCCTGGGAGGGCTCCCCAGTCTGAAGGGACGCTGGGGATTGGCGAAAGGCAGGGGAGGGGAGAATCAAGCTCAGAGGCAATGGCAGGGGAGAAGGGGGTGATGGAGGAGCATTTGGCCCAACCAGGTGGGAGCAGCCAGGCGTCGGTGCCAGGGACGGGTGGTTCTGGAGAGGGGATTGGGGGAGAGCCAGGGGGCAGAGCCAGGAGGGACTATAAGAGGGAAGCTCCCGATGACGCCAGGGAGGAGAAGGCTGGTTGGAAGGTTGGTCAGAGAGAGAGTGCGAGAGACTTCCAGAGCAGCAGATAGGAGGCAGACTCTGGTGCCCAAACCACTGCCCCTATCTAGTCTGAGGCAGAGGGAGCACCCTCAACCTCCCCCTGGTGGTAGCCCGGAGGACGGCAGAACAAGGGGGAGGCGCGGCCGGCGGGGCGGGGCCTCACAAACTGGTGGAGAATGCAGGCACTAGCAGCCCCGTGAGGCACCCGCGCCCGCACCTCCCTACCCCAGCCGGTTGGAGCAGCTCCCGGCCCCTCCTACGCCCCGCGGTGCTGAAGGCAGCGAGTGCGGAGACCCCTGCCGAGGCTGCCAGCTCCACGATGGATCTCTCGCAGTTTGGCCAGTGGCTAACTGAGCACCAGGGGCAACTATTGAGGGAGGTGGCTCAGCAGCAGCTGGACGCGCAGGCTGCCCTGGCCCGCCAACAGCAAGATGCCCAGGCGACTCTCATCAGAGACCTCCAACAAGCGCTGGCCGGCGCCGGTCCCGGAGTCGGCGGCGGGGCCGGGCCCGCCTCCCGGCCACCGTTCCACCTCGCCAAGCTGGGCCCGGAAGACGACGTGGACGCCTTCCTGGAGGCCTTTGAGCGGACAGCGGAGGCGGCAGGGTGGGCACCGGCTCAGTGGGCCTTCATCATTGGACCTTATCTTACAGGGGAGGCGCAAGCCGCCCTGAAGGCCCTCCCCAAAGCCGAGAGCGCTGACTACGTGAGGCTGAAGGCGGCGATATTGGATCGCTACGAGATCACGCCGGAGACTTACCGGCAGAAGTTCCGGACCATCGCCTTCCAAAAAGCAGACCATCCCCGCACCCTTGTGGCCAATCTCCAAGATGCAGCCTACCGCTGGCTGAGGCCCACCTCGGACAAGGGCTGGAGAATTGCCGACCAGGTGGTGCTCGAGCAGTTGCTGCAGGTGATCCCCGCTCGGGCCCGGAATTGGGTGGCCTACAACAAGCCCGCCACCTTGAAGGGAGCCACCACGTTGTGGGAAAACGTGATGGCTGTGGAGTCCCGGGAGCCCGCGAAGCAGGAACCCCGCCCTGGTGGCGACGGGAGCCGCAGCACAGGCGAAAAAGGGGGACGAGCTCGATCAGGCCCTCGGCCTCCTGCCCCCGGCCACCTGGGCCGGGCGACCGGAGGGCCCCCAACCGGACCACGGCTGGCCCTTCCGCCACCCGTCATCCCCGCCACAGCTAAACCCAATAGCTCCACCCGGGAGACGGGAGACAAGGGACCGTGCTTCACGTGCGGGCAACGAGGGCACTGGAAGAGGGAGTGCCCCCTGATGGAGTGCGATCTGGGCTGGGACACGGCCCTGCCCGCGTCGAGCCGGGCCCCCCGGCCCCCTCCCATGCTCGTCCTGGTCTCGGTGGCGGGGAGGAAGTTGACAGCGCTCCTCGACAGCGGGAGCTCTGTGTCAATGATCCGCTCCCACCTGTTGCCCCCGGACCTACCGGTGATCCGCCAAGCCGTCATCGCCTGTGTCCACAATCACGTGGAGGAGTGCCCAGTTGTCCTGGCTCCCGTGACGTACCGCGGGCAGACGTGCGAGACGCCCTTGGCCCGGGTGCAGGCTCTACCCTACTCAGTCTTGCTGGGGAGAGACTCCCCCCACTTCCGCCCCGCCATGAAGACGGCCCTCCCCCCTGCCCGGGAGGAAGCGGGAGAGGCCCTGGTCGGAGAGGACGAGGAAGACGACGAGGGGGGCCCAGGGGGGAGCGGAGCCGGGGATGCTCCGGCCCAACTTCGCCAGGGATGGGGAGTGGAACCCCGGTTCGCCACCGATCAGGCTGAAGGCCCCTCACTGGAAGGCCTACGCCGGATGACCGCAGTAAGTGAGGGTCGGGTCCTCGATCCCCGCCGGGCAGGGCGGCTACCGCGGGTCATCCGTGCGGGGGGGCGTTGGTACCGCCTGGCGAAGGGAAGCCAGGGGGAAGTGGCCCAGCTGTTGGTTCCGGCCGCTCACCGCCCGGAGGTCCTCCGGACTGCCCACGATCACCCGTGGGGGGGCCACCAGGGCGCCCGGGGCACTACGGCCCGGATTGAAGCCCACTTCTTCTGGCCGGGGCTAACCAAGGAGGTCAAGCGCTACTGCCAGGCCTGCCCGCTTTGCCAGCGACAAGCCACCCGCCGGCCAGCCTGGGCCCCACTGGCCCCGCTGCCCATCATTGAGGAGCCCTTTGCCAGGATTGCTATGGACTTCGTCGGTCCCCTGCCCCGGACCCCGAGAGGAGCCCGTTATATCCTTGTCCTGATGGACTACGCCACCCAGTACCCCGAGGCCATTCCACTCCGGGACATGAAGGCCCCGGGGGTCGCTCGGGTGCTGCTACGATTCTTCGCCCAAGTGGGGTTGCCTCGGGAGTTGCTGTCGGACTGCGGAAAGCCCTTCACGGCCCAGCTCACCAGACACCTGTGCCGGACGCTGCATGTTTGGCAGATCTTCACCAGCATCTTCCACCCTCAAACTGACAGGCTGGTAGAAAGGTTCAACCAGACCCTGAAGGCAATGCTCCACAAGCTGGCCCATGACCGCCCCCAACAGTGGGACCTGTACATCGATCCCTTACTCTTTGTGGTCCGCGAGACCCCCCAGGCCTCCTCCGGCTACGCCCCTTTCGAGCTCCTATACGGGCGGCGGCCGCGGGGTATACTGGGGCTGGTGGAGGAGCAGTGGGCCCCAGCGGCCACCCCCGAGGGACGTCCCGCCCCCGAGTATGTCCGGGACCTCCAGACCCGCCTCGAGGCATGCCGAGCCACCGCTCGTGAACACCTCCAGGAGGCCCAGCGGTCCCAGAAGGCCTACTACGATCGGTGGGCCAAGGCGCGAACATTCCAGGTGGGAGAGAAGGTCCTAGTCCACCACCGAGTCATGGGCCCGGGCCCAGGGGCCCCGTGGCGCGGACCCTACCTCATCACTAAGGTGCGGGGGCCCCTGTCATACGAAGTCCAGTGTGGGCCAAGGCCCCGACACCGGAAGAGGCTGCATGTCAATGATCTGAAAGCCTGGCACGAGGCGGAGACGCTCCAATGCAACCTATCCCCTGACCCCCTGGAGTTCCCTGCCGGCGAGTTGCCATGGACCCCGAGCGGCCCCACCGGAGAGGAGCCGGTCCTAGACCCGGGCCTCCAGGATGACCAGCTGGCGCAGGCGAGAGCAGTGGTCCGCCAGCACCCTGACCTTTTCTCCTGCCGGCCAGGCCGAACCGCCGTGCTGGTGCACCACATACCTACCCCCCCCCCCCCGGACAGGTGGCCTGGGCCCCCTGGAGACCATTGCCGTTAAAACGGTGGGAGATCATGGCCACGGAAGTAGAGGACATGCTCCGCCTCGACGTGATTGAGCCCTCCTGCAGCGCGTGGCGGAGCCCCATCGTGCTAGTGGGGAAGCCGGACGGCTCCGTCCGCTTCTGCGTGGACTACCGGCAAGTCAACGCCATTGCCACCTTTGACGCCTACCCCATGCCCCGGGCCGACGTGCTGATCGATCAGCTGGGGACAGCCCGTTACCTCTCGGCTCTGGATCTCACGAAGGGGTACTGGCAGATACCCATGGCAGCCGAGGACCGGGAGAAGACGGCCTTCGTGACCCCCCAGGGCTTGTTCCAGTTCAAGGTCATGCCCTTCGGCTTGCATGGGGCCGCCGCCACCTTCCAGCACCTCGTGGATCACGTGCTGGCCCATTGCCAAGAGTTCGCCCGAGCCTATATAGATGATATCATCATCTTTAGTCCGGACTGGCCGTCGCACCTGCAGCACCTGAACACGGTCCTGGCGGCATTGGCCGGGGCAGGCCTGCGAGTCAACCCCCGCAAAAGCCGGATTGGGTTCCAGGAGCTCACATACCTTGGGTTCCAAGTGGGCCACGGGGTCCTACGGCCCGTACCCGATAAGGTCACCACGTTGGAGCAGAGCCCTCGCCCTCGAACTGAACGCCAGATGCGGCGCTTCCTAGGGCTGGTGGGCTATTACAGTAAGTTCATACCCCACTTCGCCAGCCAAGCCAGCCCCCTTTCCGACTGCCTACGCAAGGGCCAGCCGGCTACCATCCACTGGAACCCCGACCGGCTCCAAGCCTTCGAAGCTCTGCGCGGAGCCCTGTCCGGAGCCCCCGTGCTACGGAACCCGGACTTTGAGCGTCCCTTCCTCGTCCAGACGGACGCCTCCGATGTCGGGCTGGGGGCGGTCCTATCCCAGGAGGTCGACGGCCAGGAACACCCCATGGTATTTATCAGTCGGAAGCTGCAGCCCGCGGAGGTCAAGTACGCTACCGTCGAGAAGGAGGCCCTGGCGGTGAAGTGGGCAGTAGGCGCACTCCAGTTCTACCTGGCCAACAACCACTTTACCCTGGTCACGGACCACGCCCCCCTGCTGTGGATGGCCCGCATGAAGGACCACAACCCACGGGTTCTCAGATGGTACCTCTCTCTGCTCCCTTTCAGCTTCCAGCTGCAGCATCGCCCAGGTCGACTCCATGTGAATGCAGACTACATGTCGCGGATCCCGGAGCAGCAAGCGGGCCAGGGGGTGTGTGTCCGGAGTGGGCCTCGCCCACCCCGGACTGGACCCCCAGAGGGCTTGTGGCCAACCCCCCTGCCCCCGCCAAGCACCCCCGCTTACCTCAGGACCCGCGGCGGCGGGCCCGGAGACGCCAACCACCCAACGCTTCCCCGGCGCCCCGCCGCCGGGCCTGCCGCCGCCGCCGGGACCGCGGGGCCTGCCGCAGCCATCGCGGCCGGGACGGCCGGGCCTGCCGCGGCCGCGGCCGCCGCCGGGACGGCCGGGCCTGCCGCGGCCGCGGCCGCCGCTGGGCCGGCCGCTGCAGCGGCCGCCGCTGCGGCAGCCGGCCCTGCCGCCACCGCCGCCACCGCCGCCACCACGGCTTGCGGCGGCGGGGCGGCTGAGACCGGGCCGGCCGCCCGGCGCGGCGACGGCGGCGGGTTGGGGGGAGAGAAGCAGCAGGAGGGAAGGAGCAGCGCGGCCGCCGCCGCGGCCGCCCCAGGCAGCATCCCGGGGGTGGGCGCGGCTGAACGCCAGCAGGGGGAGGGCCCAGCTGGGGCAGGTGAGGGGAGGGACACCGGGTGAGCCGTCCCAGCGCTGGGTTGGCTGGATGGCTCCTGGGAGGGCTCCCCAGTCTGAAGGGACGCTGGGGATTGGCGAAGGGCGGGGGAGGGGAGAATCAAGCTCAGAGGCAATGGCAGGGGAGAAGGGGGTGATGGAGGAGCATTTGGCCCAACCAGGTGGGAGCAGCCAGGCGTCGGTGCCAGGGACGGGTGGTTCTGGAGAGGGGATTGGGGGAGAGCCAGGGGGCAGAGCCAGGAGGGACTATAAGAGGGAAGCTCCCGATGACGCCAGGGAGGAGAAGGCTGGTTGGAAGGTTGGTCAGAGAGAGAGTGCGAGAGACTTCCAGAGCAGCAGATAGGAGGCAGACTCTGGTGCCCAAACCACTGCCCCTATCTAGTCTGAGGCAGAGGGAGCACCCTCAACCTCCCCCTGGTGGTAGCCCGGAGGACGGCAGAACGAGGGGGAGGCGCGGCCGGCGGGGCGGGGCCTCACAGGTAGAGTCCATCCATGTAAAAGCCCCCCGACTAATTAGACAAATCCATCAAGCATACCCAGATAAACCGGGGGGAGGGAGATCTTAAGGGGGGCAGAATGTCAGAACCTGTTTAACCTGAGTAACGCCATGTTCAATCCTGTAGTGTTTAGTCTTCTTTCCCTCTAGACACCACCACCTGCAAAAGGCCGATTCCATGGGAAAGGATACTGTCTTATTTGTCGTCTCGACCTTGGCCAGCTCTGAGAAGTTTGCTGTGTGAACTCGGGGGGGAGGCTGGGCTTAGGGAGTGTGAGATGTAACAACGTTCGTTCTATGATTCATTCCTAACAATGCTTTGCTCGGCCAGGACCTCTAATCCTGGAATATGTACATCTGGGCTTGAATGCTGTCTTTCACAAGCCTTTAACAACATTGTTATAATTATATGATGAATTGTATTTATAGTTAATATTTATGTCTTTATAGCAAGGTTAAGCACACAGCACTTTAATTATAGCCTCTGAGTATATATTGTATGTAGTTTTGAAGTGGCTGTGGTGATTTTTGTGTGTCACAACTGTGTATAGTTCGTTCCTAAGAGTGAGTTGTTTAATAACAGTATATGATTAAAGTATAAATTCGTTCTTTACTGGTGTGTAATTGAAGGTTTTGTTAGTTAGGTTTCACGAATTTTTTCTGTAATTTTGGGAAGATATTAGAACAGATTTTAAAGGGATCAATCTGTAAGCATCTGAAGGACCGCTCAGTGATCCGGAGAAGTCAGCATGGTTTTGTTCCTAACAGATCTTGCCAGACCAACCTGGTTTCCTTCTTTGATCGAGTGACAGCTTACTGGATCGGGGGAACTCTGTTGACGTGATTTATCTGGATTTCAGTAAAGCTTTGGATAAGGTCCCCCATTGTCAGGATCTAATATGTTGTGTGGTTCATTGATCAGAGTTACGCCATGTTTAATCTGTAGTTGCTAGCCTTTTTCTCCCTCCAGGTCCAGATGTTGTTTTGACTGCGTTTTCCATGGGAGAGAATACTCTTATCTGTTTCTTCAACCAGAGACCTTGATGGACCGAGCCTTCCCACAGCCAAGTTCCCATCGTTCTGGAGTATGGGGAGGGGGGAGGCTGGGAGCGAAGGGTTTGATGTATCACAAGTTTCGTTTTCTATCTCATTCTCAACAATGCCTATGTTCAGCCAAGATCCTTTTTAGGCCTTGGAATATGGATACTTGTATCAGAGCCTAGTCTTTCAATAAACCTCTTGAAATCAAGAAATTTGTGCTTCTTACAGAAGGGGGAGACGAACTCCAGATAACGGGGATTCCATGGTCTGACACCCATGACATTCTAATGGGCAAACTGGAAGACTGTGGACTGGACAATAGGATAGTTCAGTGGATAGGGAACTGGTTAGAGGATCGCATCAAAGAGTGGTGGTCAACGGCGTTTCATCAGATTGGAGGGAGGTGTCCAGTGGGGTGCCGCAGGGTTCGGTTTTGGGCCCGGTACTTTTCAATATTTTTATCAATGATCTGGATGAAGAGTGGAAGAGTTGCTCATTAAATTTGCTGATGATACCAAATTTGGAGGATTAGCAAACATCCAAGAAGATAGAATTAAAATTCAAGAAGACCTGAATACTCTGGAGAAGTGGGCAACTGGGAATAGGATGCAATTCAACAAAGACAAGTGCACAGTATTCCATCTGGGCCACAAAAATGGGAAGCACAAATACTGGAAGGGGGATACACTTCTGGGCAGTAGTATATGTGAAAGGGATCTTGGGGTAAGAGTGGACTGTAAACTAAATATGAGCAGTCAGTGTGATGCGGTGGCAAAAAAGGCTAATTCAATCTTGGGTTGTATCCAAGGGTCCATAGCGTTGAAATCGCATGAGGTCATAACCCCTCTCTATACTGCCTTGGTCAGGCCGCACCTGGAGTATTGTGTGCAGTTCTGGAGGCCTCACTTCAAAAAGAATGTGGACAAAATTGAGAGGGTGCAGAGGAGAGCGACGAGGATGATCAGGGGTCTGGGGACAGCCCTAAGAGGAAAGGCTGAGGGCCTTGGGAATGTTTAGTTTGGAGAAGAGGGGGGAAATCATTGCATACTCTTTAAGTATTTGAAAGGCTTTCATTTGGGGGAGGGCAAGGAGTTGTTCCACTTGGCAGCAGAGGGTAGGACCCAAAACAATGGTGTTATGCGCAAAACTTTGCACCTTTGTGGTTAGTTTTCCCTTTTCTGACCAACCACAATAAAAATTAAATTAAAGATCCTGGAGTCCTTCTTGAAGAGCCCCTTCTTTACACAGAAGTAGACAGTCTCCTCGTGTGCAAAGCTCATCCCAAATTACAATAGAAGTGCAAAGCAATTAATACCTTCAGGTAATTATAATAATATTACAATATTCTAATATTTGTTGTCTTATTGGCTCGTAAGGTATCTAGGGTCAGTTCTGATTTGAAGATTCAATTCTGTGTCAGCCCCTTTACTTGGGGGAATTCCAATTCTTGCAGCTTTTTATCTTGTCCTCATTTTGGAAGGACACCTTCCAACTTTTTACCTACTTCCTTCTGGGCAAAACACTTTCACCTTCAAAGGTGCCAGGAAGTCTCAATCTGGCAGCCTTGGTGCCTTTAGATAAATGAAGTCTGTGAGCAGAAAGGGATGTTTCCCCCATTTCTGCCCTTTCCCCTAGTTTTTTTTCCTGCAGGGAGATAATGCCACAGGTGGCCAAACCAGCTTGTTGCATCAAATCAGTTTTCTACAAAAGGCTCTCTGGTACTGAGAATATTGGAATCCTGTAGAATAATATAACATATGTGTAATATTTCTACAAGTGCATCTCCTACAAGCAATATATTTAGTCCTCAGTTCTTACAGAGTTTCAGCTTACATTCTTCTTTTTGTCTTCTTGTTTCAAGTGTCATATTCTTACTGGTTGCATTACAAATACTACATTGGCTCCTGAGCATAGAAAGAGTGCAAAGCATGTAATACTAAAAAGGCACAGAAGTAGTATATAAAAAGTATATAAAATCCCTTTTCTTCAAATCTATATCCATCAATGGGCTTAAATTACATTCACAAAGGTACCAGCTGGATATTAGGAAGAACTTTTTCACGGTCAGAGTAGTTCAAAAGTGGAACCAGCTGCCTAGGGAGGTCGTGAGCTCCCCTTCACTGACAGTTTTCAAGAAGAGGCTGGATGAATATTTGTCAGGGATGCTTTATGCTGATCCTGCACTGAGCAGGGGGTTGGACTAGATGGTCTGTATGGCCCCTTCCAACTCTATGATTCTATGATTCTACCTTGAAGTAAGAGCCATTTAAGCTGGAGGAATCCTTCAAATTTTGATCAGTCGAGAGTAGAGGTGGGCATGAATCGCAATACGAACCAAAAAACCGCACAAACTGGGCCGGTTTGTGGTTCGGGAAAACGCAGTTCGTGGGGCTGCATTTTGCATGAACCCCACGACTTTTAGGCCTGGTTCGTCAGGTTCGTTAGTGGTTTGTGACCCCAGACAGGCTGGTGCTGCTCAATTCATTTCCTAGGCAATGTAGGCCCAGAATATCTGCAGACCTATTGTTGCCGTGGAAACCCCAATCTTAGCCCACCTAACCTTGATAGGCAGCTCTCCCTTCCAACCATGGAGCTCCCATTCTGTTACATGGGAGCCAAGAAGCATGGGGGAAATGAGCCTTCTGTAGCCATGGGAACTCCAATCTCATCCCTCCAAACCCTGTTAGGCAGGTTTGACTGCCAACCAGAGAGTTCCTGTTCTGCTCAATGGGATCCTTGGTTATATAAGGTACAGCTCCCTGTCTCCTGATTTCAGTTTCAGGAGATAGTGTGAGAGAGAGGACTGTTGCTGGCACTGGAGGGAGAGAGAGGGAGAGTGGAAGTGAGCTTGGGTGCAGCTGGCTGGTTGGTCTGGCTCTGGTCTGTGGCCTAGCTTGACTGAGGCCTACCTTTTTCTTCCTTGGAATTTCTTTGTTTCTCCTTATTCCTTCTGGGTTTAATTATTATCTTTTTTGGTGGATCTGTCCTGCCAGCTCAGGTCAGCTGCCTCTGTGTGTGGTGGGGTAAGGTTCTACCCCCATCTCAGGACCACCATCTGGCTCTGGGGCCAAGCTAACTGGGCACCTTGGCTGAGGGCTCACCATCTGTGTGTGGTGGGGTCTACCCCCCCACTCCCAGTCTTAGGGCCACTGTCTGGCTTTGGGGCCAAGCTAAGCGGGCACCTCGGCTGAGGGTTCACCTTCTTCTTTCTTTTTGAGTTTATTATTTTTCTCTTTTTGTTTTGTGCACCTGTCTGTCAGGCTATGGATGACAGGATATGGTAGACAGATCCCTGGACCATTGCAGCAAGACACTGGTTCTTGGTTAAATGGTTTTTATTCAGAAATCAGATCATTTCCACATATATGTCCATAGGACTACTCAGAAGCAAGGTAAGTATCTAAGCAGCAAGAGTGAAAGTTGATAGGAATGACATCATGTGAGAGAGACTTCTCTTTTAACATTCAAGTCTGCTCTTTTCCTTCCTCCCAATCATAAACAAGGTTTTGGCGCTCTCTTTGTGTGAGAACGTTCTACATATTTGTAATAGCAAGTTGAGTTACTAAGAAGCAAGACATAGCAAAGCCTGAGAGTACAATGTCATAAACACTGGAAGCTGTTACAGTCCATCAGATAAACACCTGTGGAAGCTTGTGAGAGAAATAATTATAACACTGGTAAAATGACATTGAGTTACAGCAGGATACATTGGTTCAGCACAGAAGGATCATTCACACTGGCATGGATGGGGCTCAGATATGACATTCTGCCCCCCTAAAGATGGTCCCCCTCCTTAAGGGCCAGGTTTGTCAGGATTATGGAAGTTTGAAATCAGTCCGGGGGCATTCATATGGGATTGCTCCACCCATTCCCCATAAGATTAATCAAAGTCTTTCCTCCTGACTAGGTAGAAGAGCCTGTTGTGTTTAATTTTAGAGTCAAGGATTTCTTCCACTTCATAGTGAATATGTCCATCCACCAGCATTGGATGTGGCTGTCCCCTTTCTGGATGCCACTGATCAGGTGGGGGAGCCTTTTTTTAGAAGACTGAAGTGGAATACTGGGTGGATTTGTTTCAAGTTCTTTGAGAGTTCAATTTCTACAGTCACCTCATTGATTAACTTTTTTACAGGAAAAGGACCTAGATATCTCCATCCCAGTTTTTTACTAGGTTGCCCCCCCTTTCCTTTTTTGGTAGAGATGTACACGAAATCTCCTGGTTGTAGTTTCTATTGTTCTGAGCGTTTCTTGTCAGCAAACTTTTTGTAGTCCTCTTTTGCTTTGTCCAAAGTCTATTGGATGATACCCCATTGGGAAGTTAAATTAGTCCACCAGTCCTCCAGGTCGCCTGCCTCTGAGGAGTCAGGGGTTGCAGAGGAAGGCAAGGCATTTCCTTCATATCCATGTACTATTTTAAATGGTGTGGCCCCTGTTGAGCTATGTACTGAGTTGTTATAAGCATATTCAGTGAAATCAAGAAAATCTAACCAATCTTCTTGTTGATAGTTAATGTAGCATCTTAGAAATTGTTCAAGCACTTGAATTGTGCGTTCAGATTGCCCATCAATTTTGGGATGATAGGCGGAGCTAATTCCTTGTTCAATCCCCACAAGTTTAAGGAGCTCCCGCCTCTCTGAGCCCACGAGGAGGGGGTAGCCACCTACATCACCCATGTGCCGGACGTGAGGGTGGCCTCCCATTGGGGTTTGCAGGCGGGTACGGGGGGGGGGGGGTGCTGCTGGCTGGTGGCCAAACCCCCCACCCCCAAGAAGGGTGGTGGCTGACTGCCTCCTTGAGCCCATGAGGAGGGGGTGGCCACTGACATTACCCACATCTGGTGGTCCATCACTTCAAATGGAGACATAAATCAATTGGCATTGATGGCTCCAATTCTATCAAGTGCGACTTTCCTGGAGGTGCTGGGTTTGGGGGTCTATAATTTGGAGATCCGTATTGCAATCTTCATCAAACTTGGAGGGTGTTTGGAGGAAAGCCTGCTGAAGACTCCCCGCATGTTTGCGCTCTCTGAGTGTGAAGGGGACTGTCCTGGGCTCCGACAAACCACAAACCATGAATTGGTTTGTGAACCAGGTAAAGTTTGTCAAAGTTCATGGTTTGTGGTTCATGAAACTGAATAAACCATGAAGCTTGTAGTTCATTTTTTTCAGTTCGTGCCCATGTCTAGTCGAGAGGTAAAATGCATGCCATTTTATACAATGTAAGCTTTGCATTCTGTACTCATGAGGAATGGTTATTACCAGTAATCAGAAGTATTCAAACTTTTTGCTCTGCCACACCCCCTAACCAGAAGAATCCACAGCATCCAAACTCCACCCCATTGGGTGGGTTATGTTGAAAGTCCTCATACTTTACGGGACCCTTCCCTCCAAGCTAAAGAGCTGCTGTAAGTAGCAGGCAGACAAGTGAACCAGGGGACTGGAAATCCTACATCAGAGCCAGCTCCTTACAACTTGAGGCAGGCTGAGGAGGAAGAAACTCCCAAGGGTAACATCAGCTGACACCCCAGCTGTCAGAAGTGCAGCACTGGCAGAACTCATCAAATTGGATGGCTGGAGAGGCAGCAGTGAGATTCCTAAGGGCCTTCAGATGCAGGGGCATGGTTGCTGAGGTTGTAGTCTCTTGCCCTTTGGGTGATGCAGGTTAATGAAGCATTCTAGATAATCAAAGGTTGGATAACAACACTTTGATTGTAGCTTTGAAATACTTGTTATTTTCTATTGTGTCTAGCAAGGAATGTATCACAAAAAGCCAAAGAAAAATTGCTTTAAAAAAAAAGAATGCAGCATTTAAGTATTACTGTTTTAAATGCCAAACAAGAAAAACAAAATTAACATGTTTGGAAGAGGAAGCCTTTTGTGCACCATAAATCTCACAAGGGACTGTGCCAGATACCAGACCTGCTCAGCTTCAGATTGTTGTATCATGTCTTTTCCAACTGAACCATGAATCCTTTTCTTATCCTATTCCCAGGGCCGGCGCCACCGTTGAGGCCGTGAGCTGGGGGCCGCAGGGCCGGAGTGAGTGCCGGAGGGGGCCCTGGGGGCAGAGGCATGTGTCCCGCGCCACCGCCAGCTAGCCCCGCACCACCGCTGGCCAGCCTCGTGCTGCCACTGCCGCCGCTGCCCGCCCCCAGGCGTGCGCAGCAGACACCGGGCAGGAACAACAGGTGGCCGTGGCTGCGTGCGATGCGCGGGCGGCCTCCTCGCTCTGCCCCAGCCACCTGCCGGCAGCACTGTGTGATGACATCATCACACGATGACGTCATCACACAGTCTGGGGCCGTGCGACTCGCCTCCAGCACCAGAAACCCTGGTGCCAGGGCTGCCTTTTCCTATCTCCAAAGTTTTACACATCTTAAAAAGCTTTTTAACACACATATCATCCAAATAAACCAGATTCAAGCTTCCCCTTGCTGCCCAAGGTCAATAAAGGGAAACACAAAACAATGTTAATAGTAAGCAAACAGGAATTGCTTCCAGATGCTCTCTTCTAATTGTTTGCGAGAATAAAGCACCCTTCAGAGAAAGGAATATGGACAAGAAGAGACCAGCTGCTTCCTAACTGGTAACTTTAATATCAGGGCACTGTGGGGTTGTTGTTGTTGTTTAGCAGAAAAGCCTGTTTATGAATTTGCAATGGATAGTTGTGGGCATGTACTGGGCCTTGTCAGTATTCATAACTTCATTATACAGTCTAACAGATTGGCATTAATAAGTGCAGATCAAATATATATCTTGGGACATCATCTGTTATGCTATCGGGCAACATTAATAAAATGTTGTGTCCCCTTATTGTAGTATGCAATGAGGTTCTGCCTCTGACAAGTAACAGATTTCCCCATCTAAACTACCTTTTGAAAGCAGTAAATTTTATTTATAAGGATGCTGAAAATATATTTGGAAAAGGAAGCTATAGAAGCAGTAGCTATATATTAAGAGCATGGGACTCTAATCTGCAGAACGGGGTTTGATTCCCCACTCCTTCACTTGAAGCCAGCTGGGTGACCTCGGACCAGTCACAGCTTCTAGGAGTTCTCTCAGCCCCACCCACCTCACAGGGTGATTATTGTTGTGGGGATATAATGACATACTTTGTAAACTGCTCTGAGTGGTCATTAAGTTATCCTGAAGGGAGGTATATGAATTGAATGTTGCTGTTGTTATATTTATTTTAAGGGGTAATTTGCTTTAAAATGTGGAAAGGCAACAAATAAAGGAGATGTGTTAATATTTGTTTATGATACAACTGTTCCTGTTTTCCAGGAGAGTCTTGGGATGGTGCTGAATTTTATAGTGCTAATGTTTTGTCTCAGAAATCCCTTTTTTGATTTTTGTGTGTGCTAATCAAACCCACATGTCTTTATTTATGTAATTCTTTTTGTTTCCTTGTACCGGATTTTTCTTGGTAAATTGAGATTTTTTAAAAACATTATTTTCAAATCAAGTGCATAGGAATAGTCTAAAAAATGATTGCAAGAAACAAAATGAATCTGAATTACCAGCAATGAAAATAGGCAAAATAAAATGTATTAATTTAAATATTTAAACACTGCTTTTCTTACAAATAAGGACCCAGTCAGGTAATGGCATTTCTCTCCCCTCCTCCATTTTATCCTCACAATAACAATACTGCAAGATAAGTTTGGCTTAGAGAAAAATGACTAGTCTCTAGGTCTACCAGTGAGGATCAGAGGCAGAGTGAGAATTTGATCCTGGTCACCAACATTTGATCCTGGTCACCAACATTTTTGTGTGTGCTAATCAAACCCACATGTCTTTATTTATGTAATTCTTTTTGTTTCCTTGTACCGGATTTTTCTTGGTAAATTGAGATTTTTTAAAAACATTATTTTCAAATCAAGTGCATAGGAATAGTCTAAAAAATGATTGCAAGAAACAAAATGAATCTGAATTACCAGCAATGACAATAGGCAAAATAAAATGTATTAATTTAAATATTTAAACACTGCTTTTCTTACAAATAAGGACCCAGTCAGGTAATGGCATTTCTCTCCCCTCCTCCATTTTATCCTCACAATAACAATACTGCAAGATAAGTTTGGCTTAGAGAAAAATGACTAGTCTCTAGGTCTACCAGTGAGGATCAGAGGCAGAGTGAGAATTTGATCCTGGTCACCAACATCAAGCTGTAATGGTTAAGAATGATAAACCCTTCCCTAAGCACTAAGATCATCCTGAGATGACCTAGTACCTAGCCCCAGGAGATTTCCATGTTTTTTCCTTTGACGAGAAATATAGAGGAACAGTTGCTGGTTTTGACCAAAAAGATCAAGATGGATTTCTGCATGCCAGAAACATAGCTGGCCTACTCTCTCTGATAAATATGCCAGATCAGGAGTAGACATGGGCACGAAAAGGGGGGAAAAAACCCGCGCTATTTGTTGTTCATGGCCGTTGACGAACAAACAAATGAACAGTAACTAACATGACCCGTTAACTAACATGTTTGGTGTTTGTTGTTTGTGGGGGCCAGAACAGCCCCTTTGGGACTTAGAGAGCCCATATTCACAGGGATTGTTCAGCAGGCTCTCCTCCAGCCATCACCCAAGTTTGGTCAAGATTGCAATACGGATCTTGGAGTTATACATTTCCAAATCTGACACCCCCAGGAAACTCCCATTCGATACAATTGGAGCCACCAGTTGACTTTTGCCCTGTGTACAAGTGGTCGACTCAAAGGCAGGCTGCCTCCCCTCTAGGGGGTGGGGGTTTGGCCACACACCAGTGGCACCCCCCCATGTGCCTGCCCACCAGGCCTCCCAGAGGCTACTTTTCAAATGGATGGAAGTAAGATGGGTCACGTTGGCAGCTGCTGGGCCTGGTGGGCTCGGGGAGGCGGTGGTGGGCCACCTCCCCTCTAGGCTGTGGGGGGTTTGGCCACTCTCCAGTGGCACCCCCCATGTGCCTGCTTGACAGGCCTCACAGAGGCCTGTGCCCGCCCGACAGGCCTCACAGAGAGCCAGTTTGGTATAGTGGTTAAAAGCGTGGGACTCTAATCTGGAGAGCTGGGTTTGATTCCCCACTCCTCCACTTGAAGCCAGCTGGGTGACCTTGGGCTAGTCACAGTTCTCTGGAGCTCTCTCAGCCTCACCCACCTCACAGGGTGTTTTGTTGTGGGGATAATAATGACATACTTTGTAAACCGCTCTGAGTGGGCGTTAAGTTGTCCTGAAGGGCGGTATATAAATAAAATGTTGTTGTTGTTGTTGTTGTTACTTTCTGGATGGATGGATGGAAGTAAGGTGGGTCATGTCGGTGGCCTCCGGGCCTGGTGGGCTCGGGGAGGCAGTGGCGGGCCACCTCACTGTAGGGGGTGAGGGGTTTGGCTGCTCACCAGTGGCACCCCACCATGTGCCCGCCCACCTGGCCTCCCAGAGGCTACTTTCTGGAGGGAAGTAAGGTGGGTTACGTCAGCGGCCGCCGGGCCTGGCAGGCTCAGGGAGGTGGTGGCAGTCTGCCTCCCCTCTATGGTGTGGGGGTTTGGCTGCTCATCAGTGTGCCCACCTGCCAGGCCTCCCAGAGGCTTCTTTCCAAATGGATGGAAGTAAGGTGGGTCAGGTCAGCAGCTGCCAGACCTAGCAGGCTTGGGGAGGCAGTGGTGGGCTACCTTCCCTTTAGGTGGCAGGGTGTGTGGCTGCTCAGTGGCAGAACCCCCCATGTGCCCACCCACCAGGCCTCAGAGAGGCTACTTTCCAGACGGAAGTAAGGTGGGTCATGTTGGCAACTGCTGCATATCCCAATGACCCAGCAACAGTCTGCAAAGAAAACCCTCCAGCAAGACATGGTGGCATACTTGGAGGCCTTGCACACACAAACTCACAATCTGGTGGATAAGAGACACCAACATACATCCACCAGATAGGGACATCATGGCTTTGGGGGCAATGCTGTTGTGCACACTTTGTGTGGTGCAGAGGCTGTTACCGCCCAAACACACTGGCTGGACATGGAGCATTGGACGTTTAGGTACATGAGATAGATAGGTTTCTCGATAGACAGGTGAATAGCTGTATGGGATAGGTGTATAGGATAGAGGGATGCATGGATACATTGAATACCTTTATTGGATTGACAGGAGAGACAGATACCATGTATAGGGATATTGGGGAGACAGGTGGATTGCATAAATATCTGGCTGCAGAGGGGACGGGCCAGTTCTGGAGTAGAATGTGATTGAAGGGAGAGCGAGTCAGTTGGTGGGGGGGGGAGTTGGGAGTTGACAGTTGGTGGGTGGAGAGTAGAGGGAGAGATGGCTCTGAGGGGAGATGTAGATCGAATGTAACCCCAGGTATCAAAGGATTGGGCCTGCCCTACACAACATCTAATTAGGGCATGAGGGAGATAGAGTAGGGGTTTCTGTTTCTGTTTTATTATTCCTTCAGTTCACTGTATATTTGCCTGTGTATAGTTAGAAGTTAAATAAATTAGTTTTGGAATTTATGAAGGAAGGAAGATCTTCTGTTCCACATAGTCCCCCAACTGCTTGGGCCCACTAGCAGAGGAGGAAGATTTGGAGGCTGTCTCGCCTAACCAGGACCCCATACAGTGACAGTGGTGGCAGCAACTACCTGGAGACAGGAAAGGGAGACAGCCCCTTCAGGTGCCTGGCCAGAGGCAGAAAAGGGAGGGGTAGGCAGAGTGGGGTCTACCAGTGGGAGGAAAGGCCCCATTTCACCACATGATACAACATTAACTTTGCTGTTGGATTTTTTTCTTTTAGCAAAGGTGGAGATAGTAGGTTTTGCAGGGGGTAGGCATCATTTGAAACATTGAACAAGGATGATCAGAGCAGTTTCACCTCCAATTGCATGAATTTGCAAACCTTGATATTTGCTGACCTCTTCTGGAAATGTATGGCATGAATATAAAATTGTTGTTTCAAAGTTAAGACTCAGATGCAAGGGAGAAGCAATGTTAGCTGGGAAGCATAGTTTTAGAGCTGGCGGACAGAGCGTTGCTGCTTAAAACTTTGAATTAACTGAGCCTCAGCTGGACAAAGGCTTTGGAAAGGGAGACCATCTGGCACGCCATAGGCAGCAGAGGACTGTGAGAGAATCCACACACACACACACACACACCCCGGAATGATCTCTGCTGGCTCTGTCATTTAAAATGACGCTTCTGACTAACATTGTGTCTCCCAACATGGGAAGAACACGTGTCCGAAGTCTTGTTTAGAGAGACTCTTAGAAGCTGGAAAATTACTGGAGATGGCTTGTTGGTACTATGAGATGTGCTCACCTTGTGGGCTGTATCCTCTGACAGTCTGTACAGGTGTGGGAAAATGCTCTTCCCAAGACTTAAAAGTTACATAGAAAACCAGCAGGAGAAGGAAAGTTGATTTGTTTGGCACAACAAATGCACACTCCAATTTGGATGCACCCACCCACCCACACACACACAAACCACCATCCCACATTAACAGAAATTTCTGCAGATATTTTAGAAAAGAGGTCTCAGAAATGTTGTTCTCTTGCCATTGAGATGTGAAGAGTCTGAGAGAGTTGTTAAGGACAGTAGAGAATCACACACCATGTGTCACAGAGGGAAACCCAGAGAAACACCCAAATGAAGCTACTGAATGCGGTTGTGTAATACAATGTATGTAACGTGTTGTTCTAATCTTAACTTTCCTTGTTGCAGGATGGGAGGGACAGCCAGTGTTGAAAAGCTGCCACAGCCCACACCTCCTTGAGGCCCTCAGCCAATGAGGATAACTGCAGAGAGAGAGAGAGAGAATAACTTGGGTTTCCCAAAAGTATAGCTCATTCTGACTTTGAGGCCAAATGGGTGGGATCTAACTTATGCATCTGAGCTTGCCATTGCCTTGTGCTTGTGGCTGGGTACTATTTTGGTTCTATTCTGTGGTGCTCCCCCACTGATTGAACCCAGTACCTAGTTGTTGTGAATTACATTGGTTGTGTTGGGCTGAGTTGCGAGATTGTCTGTCACGGGCTGGGCCAGCCCAAGCAGGGTGGTTCAAGTCCAAACCTTAATGGCAGAGTCTGAGGGGAGTTCCAAGAGCAAAAGCCAGGTCAAACCGGTGGTCAGAGCACAAGATAACGCCAGGAGTGAGTCCAGAGTCCAAGAGCAAGGTCAGGTACAATCCAAGGTCATTTACCGGTAGTGTCAGGTCCAAAAGCAAGCACAGGCACAGGCAAGGTTCACAGAACACGGCGTGGTTGCAGGCAATAGACACGTTGCTTCCACGCCCGGCAGTTCCTCCAGACTGGCTCTTATAGCCAGGCGTGGTTTTCAGCCAGCTGCTGGGGCTCCATCCTGACACTACTCATCATCACTGTCCAGCAGCTGGCGTTGGCTCAAGAGGCGAGCACTGCGCCGTCTCTCCTGCAGTTCCAGTCTCTGGCGCTGCCTGCAGCGTTCCTTGGGCATGGGTGAACCTGGGGGGGTGGAGGCTCTTGGCTGCGCTGCACCTGTAGAAGTCCCTGGCTGAGCTTCCCCTGTGGTGTAGGAGCTAGAGGGTGCTGGTGTCTCAGCTGCTGGCTGCAAGCTCTGATCAGCCAGCAGCTCCTGATTGCTGGCTTCTGCTGAATCAGGGCTAGGGCTGGCTACACAGGACTCCTCTTCTCCTGAGGAGTCCTGGCTGGCTACACGAGGCTCCTCTCCTCCAGAGGAGACCTCACTCTCAGACTGGGCCATGACATTGTCCCTTGTTTCAGTTTGGTTTGGCTGGGATGGATGTGATTCTCAGGTGTGAAATTGGTCCCCTTCCTTCACTTTGGTTCTTGGGGGATTCCATTCCTTTGCTTCAGTTTGCTTCTAGTTTCTAGACTGTCCCTTGCTTCAGTTTATTTGGGGTGACTCTCTGGTGTGATGTTGGTCCTGATTGGGAACAACGGAGAGTGGCTGGTTAGCCTGATTAGGATGCAGTGGGGTTTGGGGGCGGGCATCAGTTTGGTTCTTTTGGGCTTCTCTAGGGATGAGCTTGTATTTGGGATCACACCTCGGCTGTGGCATCATTGCCCCATTTGTATGTGCCCCTGGGAGTGAACTTGTAGTTCTCATCATTGGGAACAAATGGGGAGTGACTGATCAGCCTGTCAGGAGATGCTGGGGGTTTGATTCTAAGGCTGCTGCATGAGTGTTAATTTGGTTCTGTTGTACTGTCTGTTGTGGAAGTTGTATTTGGGAGTGTGCCTCTAGCCTTGGCAGCCTTAGAATCACAGAGTCACAGAATCATAGGGTTGGAAGGGACCTCCTGGGTCATCTTGTCCAACCCCCTGCACCGTGCAGGAAATTCACAACTACCTTCACCTGACTGCTGTGAAAATGCTGGGGCAGAAAAATTATTTTATTTTCTGTATTTATATACTGAACGGAATTATTCACATGGGCTTTTTCAGGCAGGCAATAACACTGTAAGGAAATGATGAAGAGAGATGGTTTGGTAAAGGGACTATAGACTAGAATCTGTGTGTTTCTGCAGTCCATGTGTTTCATGGTCCATGTGTTTCTGCAGTTGGAGTCAGCTTGGACTTTCCCCCCACAATAGGAACAAATGGAGTGGCTGGAGGCCCCTTGTTCAGAGGCCCACAGAATTGGACTCTATGGTCCAATCTCCCTGAAATTTGGGGGGTCAATAGAGGACAATCAGGAGTAGGTGGAATTTCTTGCAAAATTCCATCCCCAGACCCTTGAATAGCCACCAGATAGTTTCCCCCAAAGCGAAGAATGGAGATTAGAGGGTGGCTGAGGCTCCTTCTTCGGGGGGGGGCATAAAATGGCCCCCTGTGGTCCTATGTTTATGAAACTTTGGGGGACTTTAGAGGACAGTCAAGAGTAGTTACCTTGACAATTTGGTGAAATTTGGTCAAAAATGACCCCCCCCCCAAGGCTACAGGATATACCTGAATTGAGTTTCCCATAGGCAATAATGGCCAAATATTACAAAATTTGCTCTGTATTACTGAACTGAACTAGAGAATCAATTTGGTGTTCAGGGAATATTACTGAACTGAATTTACCATCCCCCTCCCCCCATGCACACCCCTACAATGCCGTTTCTTGGGAAGCAAGTAACCACTGTGGCTTCTCCCGGAAAATGCTAGCAAATTGGAGAGTGGAAAAAAAAGTCCTGCCTGGGAGACAACAATTAACAGGGATAGACAAATGATCCACAAATTCATATAATCATAAAAATTATACACTTAAGCTCAAGCAATTTTCAGTATCTAAGCTGACAAGCTTATATTCTTCTATAGTGTATAATTGTAACTATATAGACAACATACACGTTTACTGTTGACTATCCTCTGTCAGAACTGTGGCTAGATAATGTCCTTACTCCAGACTACCTTCTGCAATCAGACAACAGTCCATTGTTTCCAAAAGGTTTTTACTGAAGAATTAGTTCATTATAGTCCACTGGCCTGAATGCAATATTCAGGATGGTACATATGCATTGTTACCAATGACAGGCAAAGCATGAGGTACGAAGTAACAGATCCCAGCAGGCCCAACCTCCCCCCATAGTTCTCAAAACAATCCCTTTGAAGCTAGGAAAGCGAAAGTCCTTCAAGGCCGGTTCTTGGTGGAACAGCAGTAGCCAAAACAATCCTTTTCTGTGAGATAGCTGCCTGGGAACCTTGGCACCTGTGAAGAGAGCACTTAAACACTGAAAGGATTAAAAATGGAGTCGGTTAAGCAAAGGCATACAAGAAAGCATTCTGAACCTGACATTCTGCCCCCTCTAAGATGCTTCTCCCCCAGGTTTATGTGGGTAACGAGAGTAGAATGCTTTAACTAATCTAGGAGCATGAACATGTATGGCATTTACCCACTCATCAAACCCAGAATCAAAGTCCTTCCATCTGATAAGGTAAAACAGCTGATTTCTTTTTAGTTTAGAGTCCAATATTTGTTGAACTTCATAGTGGGTTTGATCATCAATTAAAGTTGGGATTGGAGGGGCACGGGTGTGCCACTGGTCTGCAGAGGGAACTTTTTTCAACAGACTGACATGGAAGGTATCATGCACGTGGCGTAAGTTCTTTGGTAAATCCAAGGCAACAGTCACTTTGTTGATTACTTTGCGAACAGGAAAAGGTCCCAGGAACTTTAACGCTAGCTTGCGGCTGGTTTGGGTTACTTTCAGATTCTTTGTAGAAAGATAGACAAGATCACCAGGTTGTAAATTCCATTCCGCCACACGATGGCAGTCGGCGTACTTTTTGTAATCCTGTTTGGCTTTGATGAGGTGTTTTCTAATTTGAGTCCATTGTTGAGCTGCTTCCCCCCACCATTCGGTGACGTCCTTGGAAACTGTAGTAGGAGGGGGGAGCGCTTCAAACGGGAATGGTTTGAAGTGGAAGCCATAGACGACTTTGAAGGGAGTTTCTCCTGTGGAAGCGTGTACGCTGTTATTGTACGAGAACTCTGCCAGGGGGAGTAAATCAAACCAATTATCCTGTTGGAAATTAATGTAACAGCGCAGAAATTGTTCCAATATCTGATTAGTTTTTTCTGACTGTCCGTCGGTTTCCGGATGATGGCTTGAACTTAAACCTTGTTCAATGCCCAGCAGTTGTAAAAGCTCCCGCCAGAAGTTGGCAACAAATTGTCCGCCGTGATCCGAAATCACCTTTGATGGAAAAGAATGTATTTTTGCAATGTTTTTTTATAAAGATGTCGGCTAGTTTTCTAGCAGAAGGAATTGTGGTGCAAGGTATAAAATGAGCTTGCTTGGAGAACAAATCAACTATGACTAAAATGCAGTTGTGCCCCTTTGAGGGGGGTAAGTCAGTGATAAAGTCCATAGAAATTATTTCCCACGGTCGACTTGGCGTTTCTAAAGGCTGTAATAGTCCTGGAGGTTTGCCCTTTCGGGATTTGGCGCTGAGACAAATGGGGCAAGGCGCTACATATTGGGAAATGTCCTTGCGCATGCCCGGCCACCAAAATTGACGTTGCACTAAGTGGAGCGTTTTTAAGTACCCATAGTGCCCTGCCGTGGGAGCATCGTGACAGCATTGTAAAACTTCTTTTCTTAAACTTTTGGGTACATAGAAGCGATCTCCCCAAAGCCATTCCCCTTGATCGGATTGTTGCAGTTTGTCTTTGGGCACGTCCCCCCCTCCTTTTCCACTTCAGCTTTCAGGTTTTGTCTCCACCCCTGATCGGGTTGAGGGGGTTGGGTTGTGCGGCTGCGTGTGGTCACCACGCCCCCTAATTGCGTAGGCGAAAAGACTGTGTCAATTGTCTCCTCCCTTTTGCTTTTGTGCTGGGGCATGCGTGATAGAGCGTCGGCCAAAAAGTTAGTTTTGCCCGGTAGAAAGTTTAATGTGAAATTGAACTTGGAGAAGTATTCCGCCCACCTCAGTTGCTTGGCGTTTAGCCTACGGGGGCTGCATAGGGCCTCTAAATTCTTATGGTCCGTCCAAACCTCGAAAGGATGACGGGCTCCTTCTAACCAATGTCTCCAGGTAGTGAGAGCAGCTTTTACGGCAAAGGCCTCCTTTTCCCAAACATTCCAATTCCTTTCCGCCTCTGAAAACTTTCTGGAAAGGAAGGCGCAGGGTTTGAGCTTCCCGTCCTCCCCCTGCTGCAGCAGTACGCCCCCAATTGCAGTGTCGCTGGCATCGACCTGCACTATGAAGGGGCGGTTTTCATCGGGGTGTTGTAGAACGGGTTCCGAAACGAACTGCATTTTAAGGTGATTAAATGCTATTTGGCATTCTGGTGTCCAAGACAATCTTGCACTTGGTTTTTTGGCTTGATCCCCCTTGTCTTTGGTTTTTAACAGTTCGGTTAGGGGGAGTGTAATTTGAGCAAAATTCGCAATGAATTCTCTATAAAAGTTGGCAAAGCCCAAAAAGGATTGTAGTTCTTTGCGGGTCGCAGGGGTTTGCCAATTTTGTACTGCTTGTATTTTGCCTGGATCCATTTTTAAGCCCTCTTGGGAAATGCAGTAGCCTAAGTGAGTTCTGTTTTGTGGAATTCACATTTAGAGAGCTTAATGGGCAGTTTGTTATTCATGAGAGTGGTTAAGACCCTTTTTACAAGGTCCACGTGTTCCTCTTCAGTCTCCGAATAGATTAAAACATCATCAAGGTACACCACAAAACCTTTGTATAGAAATTCATGCAGTACTTCATTGATCATGGACATGAAAACCAAGGGGGCCCCAGCCAGGCCAAAGGGCATAACCAGATATTCATACTGGCCGAGGGGCGTGTTAAAAGCGGTTTTCCATTCATCCCCCGCTCTGATACGAACATGGAAGTAAGCGTCTTTTAAATCTAATTTCGTAAAGACCTTACCTTGAGCCACGACGTTGAGTAGATCTCTGATGAGCGGGATAGGGTAGGTATTGCTGGAAGAGACAGTGTTAAGTCCCCGAAAATCCGTGCACAGTCTTAAGCCCCTGTCCTTCTTTTTGATGAAAAGCACTGGCGCAGCATGGGGGCTGTTAGCAGGTCGAATGAATCCTCTTTGAAGATTGAGGTCAATGAATTTGCGGAGCTCTTCCCTTTCGTTAGGGCTCATGGGATATAGATGGCCTTTGGGCAGCAAGGCGCCCGGTAAAATTTCTACGGCACAGTCCGTCCTCCTGTGAGGAGGTAAAGTATTAGCTTCTTCCTCTGTGAAGGCTTGGGTGTACGCTCTGTATTGCTTGGGTATTTGGTTGATTTCTTCCTGGGTGAGGAGAGCAGGCTCCGTGTTAGTAGGGTTGTTACCCCAATTTTGATTCCAACGATGATTTTTGCAAGACTCATGGGTGAACGTGATGCTTCCCTCTGCCCAGTTGATGTAGGGGTTGGGATCGCACAACCACCGGCTTCCCAGGATCAAGGGGTATTTCGCAGTGGCACTAATAACAAATGATCTTACTTCCCAATGCTGTCCCGTGCCTGTTATGACCGGAGTGGTTTCAGTGGTGACTGGATTCATGTTAGTGCCATCCATTTGCTCAAAAATGACAGGTATTTCCAATTCTTTCACAGGAAGTACTAGCCCATTTACTAGAGCTGGTGCAATAATGTCTCTGGAGCAGCCCGAGTCTATTAGGGCTTGCACGCGGATGTGCATTTTCTTGTCAGGATTCACCAAAGTTATTGGTATGAAGAGTATGGACCCATGGGGTCGGTTCGAAACCGGAACTGACTGAGGTTTGATCTGCCGTTTGGGTCCTTTTATGACAGATCCATTTCATTTCCCGAGGAGGGACTCTCTGGATTCTCCCCCCCCCCGTTAGGGCTGTTGGATCATATTCCATAACTTCTTCCAATTCTAATCCTCTTTCGGGAGGGTTTCTCCGAGAAGCTTCTCTACCTCTCGCTGTTCTGGGAGCTGGAGTAGGGCGTGGTGGCGCCGGGTAGGCTGCGGGGGCTGGGCGTCTTAGTTGGAGGAGAGGTCTTTGCACAGGCCGATGTGGGCATTGCGCCGCAAAATGACCACTTTGGCCACACTGCAGACACAACCCTTGTTGCCATCTAGCATCTCTTGCTCCACGAGTAGCATACCCAGCCCCTCGGTTTCCTCGGACGAGAGCGGAGGCGCGCCTTTGGCCCGTGGGTTGTTGGTGTTGTTCCACTAAACGAACTTCTAGCATGCGATTTTCTACTTCGCAAGTTAATTGGATCCAACCTATCAGCGTAGGAGGATTATCTTGCATGAGAGCTCTGTCTAACAATCTAGGGTTTAAACCCTGTTTGAATAAAATGATTTTGGTGGATTCTTCACACCTTGGGCATTTGGCAGCGAGCTGTCGGAATTTTGTGGCATAGTCTCTAGCCCACACGCTGCCTTGCCTAATAGACTGCAATTCAGTCCGGGCTCTAGTTTCCTCCAGGGGATCTTCATATTGGGCTCGAAGTGCATCCACTAGCCCTTGAAGTGTATCCAACTCGGGGGCACCAATTTCATAAAGTCCTACATACCAGTCAGCCGCTTTGCCTTGGAGTCTTGATCTCAGGTGCTCGATCTGACTGACTTCACTTCCGAATAAATGTCCCCATCGATTGAAAAATTGCACAACTTGAACAAGAAAAAATCCCAATTTGGAAGGATCTCCATCAAATGTAGCGTCCAGCTTAACCCAACCCATGGGAAGTTCTTGCCTAGGAGCTGGTGCTGGCATCGGGTAGACGTCGAGCGGGGCGAGTTGTAAAGGGGGCTGTCGCGGTATTGGCGGTAGCTGCGGCGGAGGCTGCTGAGGATAAGGTTGAGGTTGTTGCGGGAGAGGCGCTCCCGGAATTGGCTGGGGAGGCCCTCTAGGTGCGGGTTGTAACGGCGCTGGCCGTAAGGGTGCCGGCCGCGCCGGCGGTGGGCCTCGAGGTGCTGGCACGAGAGGGGTGGGAATCGGCCCTTGGGGTGCCGGTTGCAACGGGGATGGGTGAGGAGAGATGGGTTGGAGAGGTGCTTTAGCCCCCCGCGGCCCCGGCGTTTGATGAGGCCTGGGAACAGTACCTCTTCTGATTCTGCTCGTCCCAGGGATAGCTCGCGTTGTATCTCCTCTCGGGAGGCTTGGAGGCTGATTCGCTTGGGTCGTGGGTGGAGGCACTATAGGGGAAGCGGGCCCCAGTGGTTGTCCTGGTTCCCCACCTCCTCCTCCGTTTCCACTGTCAGCGGGAATGATTGGACGATCGGGGCAGGGGTCTTCTGGACTCGGTTCTCCCCCTCCTCTGCCAGCTCCGTCGGTATCTGGT
Organism: Eublepharis macularius; assembly: GCF_028583425.1. Classification (NCBI taxonomy): domain Eukaryota; kingdom Metazoa; phylum Chordata; class Lepidosauria; order Squamata; family Eublepharidae; genus Eublepharis; species Eublepharis macularius. The sequence goes on from NC_072806.1 coordinate 43,244,387, forward strand.
ATGATCGGTTGTTCAGGATGATGTTCTCCTGGGCACGGGTCTTCGGGGCAGGATCCTTCCCCGGTTACAGAATCAGAATCCCCCGTTTCTGGTGGCTGTTGCGGCCACGGTTGGATAGGGCCCTCCGGACAGGGCAAAAGATCTTGCAGGTTAGCCAAACTTTGGCTGATGTCTGGTAGACCAGCTGGCGGTTCACGACCACCGTCCCCCGCCACGAGTACGGATAGCAGGTGGACTGCGTGGGCTAAGCTTTCTTCCATGCTTGCTAGTCTGGTCTCCAAAATGTGCACTCTATCAGGATTTTCCTCCTCTTGTTCCGTATAACCAGTAGCTTGCGAAGTGGGCACATTTTCAGTATGTGGCCTAGGTGGACCAGGTATGATTTCTTCCACTCCTTGTTCTTCTTGAGATCTTGCGGCTAAGATCCCTTTCGCCAAACCAGTGATTGCTGATATTCCAGAGTCAATTGCAATCGTTCGGCTTTGAAGCTGCACCCATTGATGCTCACTTACTTCTTGTTGCCCCAACCACGGGGTGACTTCCGCATAATCCCAGCTCAGGGCGCCACGGCGGGACGTCTCCCATTCCGTTTGTTCGGTCGTCCTGTTCCAGTAAAGCCACGGTCGGCTACTGGCGTGCTCGGGTATAGACTCCAAACTGCGCCGGCTATCCAGCTGCGTTTGCGTGAACATCGTACTGGCCCTTCGTTCCCTCGTCTCCCTTGGTCTCGCGCCCCACTGCGTCGGAGTGGGCAGGGAAAACAGTGGTTCGGCTGTAGCTCTGGGCCGGGTATCTGCACTGCTGGGAGCCATGGTATAAAGCATAGTAACCGAGGAGTTGTTTCCTCATGGTACAGGTCCTTGAGGTTCCAAACCTTGAAAGCCGGGAGAGGCATACGGGTCAAACAAAGGATCCCTGACTGGGACAGCTTTGGAGTCCGTCTGATCCGGCTTAGGCATTGGAAAAGAGGATTGGTAACAAGATGTCAGAACAGTGGCTAGATAATGTCCTTACTCCAGACTACCTTCTGCAATCAGACAACAGTCCATTGTTTCCAAAAGGTTTTTACTGAAGAATTAGTTCATTATAGTCCACTGGCCTGAATGCAATATTCAGGATGGTACATATGCATTGTTACCAATGACAGGCAAAGCATGAGGTACAAAGTAACAGATCACAGCAGGCCCAACCTCCCCCCACAGTTCTCAAAACAACCCCTTTGAAGTTAGGAAAGTGAAAGTTCTTCAAGGCCGGTTCATGGTGGAACATCGGTAGCCAAAACAATCCTTTTCTGTGAGATAGCTGCCTGGGAACCTTGGCACCTGTGAAGAGAGCACTTAAACACTGAAAGGATTAAAAATGGAGTCGGTTGAGCAAAGGCATACAAGAAAGCATTCTGAACCTGACATCCTCATCCTCATGTATGTAATTAATTAACATGCAATTATAAGCACATAAGTCCCACACACGAGACCCCAGGAGTGTAAAGGCAATTTGTATCAAGGTAAGTCTGTAGAATTCAATAAACTTGAAATAATGTATCTTCTTTTTTTCTCTTTACAGATGGAACACGGAGAAGATGGAAATCCAAAAAAAGATGCCCTTTTTTTTGGATGCTTAGATACAATTTTCAGCTTAGATACTGAAAACTGCTTGAGGTTAAGTGTATAATTTTTATGATTATATGAATTTGTGGATCATTTGACTATCCCTGTTAATTTTTGTCTCCCGGGCGGGACTTTGTTTGGGGTCTGGGGATGGAATTGGAGACAATTTGCTAGTTTCTTGGGAAGCGGCTCCCCAAAAGATGCACAGCATCTTTCCCCCTCCCCTCCAATGGAGTTAAGTTAAATTGAAAGAACACTTCCAAAGCCAGTGGGCAGAAGGAAGGATCAGTGGTGCTCCTCCCCTTTTGATGACCATATTAAAAAAAATATAGCAATTGGATCCTCTCATTCTCTTTTCCTCTTTCAAAAGAGGAATTCTCTTTGATTTCTCATTAATTTATCTTTGAGTTTTTTAAATGTTGTGAATGTAGATTTCCTCACCTATGGATTTCTGCCTGTTGTTGTGCAACTGTAATATGATACAAAGGGTAAAAAGCAGTCTGATTCAGCAAATATATATTCAGACAAGTCCTGGCTTGTGTTTAATTGCTTCTTTAATAGGTCACGTTGTTTTTAATTTTTCAACTATTCTAGTAGTGGAGAGATCTAAACCAAATCTTCCAATTCATAAAAGAAGAATTCATTAGAAACTGGCTCAAATTCCTAACTACTCTGGAGAAGTGGGCCCTTCACTGGCAGTTTTCAAGAAAAGGCTGGATGAATATGACAGGGTTGCTTTAGGCTCATCCTGCATTGGGCACAGGGCTGGACTAGAAGGTCTGTATGGCCCCTTCCAACTCTGTGATTCTGTGATTCTCTAGGTGGAGACCTCAGACGGCTCTAGATTTTTCTGATCTACACATAGACAGAAACATGGCTTGCAAGCAGAAATTCCCTACAGGAAGCTTCAGTGATTTGTGAGAAACAAAGGTAGAAAATCTCCTTTTCACTGAAAACAAAATAAGCTTATGATCTGCCCCATGTTGGTTATACTGAGAACAGGAGCCTGGATAAAATGTAGGCCATCTAATAATTGCAAATGAGCTTTTAATAATGTGCTGAGCACTCTGCGCTATTATTTCTAGCAGCAGAATGCACACAGACAGATGGTGAACAAGTGAAGTTGAGCATACCTCACCTCATTAATAAGCAGAAAATGGGAGCGATGGCTGGAGAACAAAACAGGTCCAGTTGGGAATCTCTTTCTATTGCAGGGAATATGGCAACCCCAGCCGCAGCCATCGGCTGCTATGGCCGGGTGCTGTCCTTTGCCTCGCTGGAAGGAGAAGGGGCAACCTCTCCTTCCTGGGCATCCAGGCATTGTGAGAAGGGGCAGAGCAAATTGCTTCACACCTGGGCTGGTAGCACACATTATCACTACTGGCCTAGCAGGGTTCTGCATTCCCAGTGTGGATGCTGGTAAGCCCCTCCACTGCTATTAGGCTTTCTCACTCACGCCAGCTGATGGCATATTGTGTTATTGCATCTGTTTTAGCAAGTACTGGGTTTTTGTGCAAAGAGGCACAGAAGGGGTGAGAAGAAGTTAACCATTTGATTGGCAGTATGTGGGATTTGATGAATAACATTTACTTTACAAGAAGCAGAAAAAATTGATGTTGGAGGACAATCATCATACTTACTAGGTGTCAGGCTTTGTGGGTTGCTGTAAGAGCATGGTGGAACACCACCAAAGAAAGCCATCCAAAGCTACTCCAAAGAAAGGGGGATCATGTATGTGCCCCACAACCAGGAGACCCCTGAGGCAATTTTCTTCATCTTCTGAGTACGAGTGTCATCAGGAACCTAGTGGCATACCTAGATGCCAGGAAAGGCCCAGGCCCAGAAGAGAAGGCTAGGTGGGGAATCTTCTGGGGTGTGTGTACAGAAAACTGCTAAGTTGTCACGTGGGGCACAGAAGTCTAAGATGTTCTCTGACCTTTCTGACAGATTAGTGCAACTGACGGACAGTAGCTGATCTGGGTTAGTCTGCCTTAATCCAGTTCTGCTGCATGGCAGTGGAACCGATTGACAAAGTTGGGTCCATCTGGCTTGGGAGGATCGTTCTGCACCCCAGCAGCAATGAGTCTGGCAAAAGGTGGAAACTGACACGGATATGGTGGAAGGAGGCTAGTTGTTGGAGCCTGGGACAGTAGCAGTGACAGTGCAACCACCTGATAAGGAGGTAATGGGAGCATCTGCTATGCTGGTGTGGGGGGGGGAAGCAGATTCCAGACTGTAGAGTGCATGGCTGTGAGGTGGTATCTATGGCAGGTATCTGCTGGTCAGTGATGGTAGGTCCATTTGGCCCTGGGTGGTGTATGCTTGGCCATGCTTGGCAAGGGCATGGCCTTTTCCTTTCAGGCTCATGCAGGCTTGCAGTACCCAGGAAAATAGTGGCCTGATGGTTTGATGGGAGGTGCGGTCCTCCACCTCACATTGGTCATTCACCGAGTGGCAATAACTGTGGCTTTCTGGGCATGGCCCTTTCCGTAACAGGCTCACACAGACTTGCAACACACAGGCAAGTACTGTCTTGATTGCTCGAGGGGAGATGTGGTCCTCCATCTCATGTTCTGATTGTTCACCTGGGTTGTAATGATCTTGGTCCACAATGCTTCCGCATCATGTGTGGTGGGAAGGTTGGGTCCTACTAGGCCTTGAGAGGGCTAGGCATATGGACAACAGCCTTGAGAGGGTTAGGCGTATGGCCAACAGAACCGTACAGAAAGTTTTGGGGGAGGGTCTAGGCATTTATTTGCCACACCCCTGCTTAAAGGCCAAATTTGCCAACCTCTACAGAGGTGATGAGAGGGTGTGGTGTAAGGCCAATAAGGCCCTGTAGAAAGCTTTGGGGAAGGTTGGGGTACTTATTTGCCCCATCCTAGAATAAGGGCCAAATTTGCCAACCTCTACAGAGGTGATGGAGATCTTCTAGCGATGAAGGGCAACAACAATTTTATAACTGACTTGCGGCTGGGGCTTCAGGATGCTATATGCCACCTATGGGGCACCTAGACCTAAGCAGAGGCTTGGCCTTGGTGGTGGCAGGTTAGAGTTGGGGAAAATGAGAGTGAGCCAGTGCGCACCCTTGGCATCTCCCCATCGGTAGGGAATTGGGGTCTGTCAGGAGCAGCTGTGGCTTCACGGCCCAGCTGCGAGGGTAGACTGCTGGAAGGGAACTCCTGGACAAGTCCTTCCCTCAGGTTCCATGGCTTGGGGTGTTTGGAGCTTTAAGGAGGGAATCATTTCACCTGGCTGGCCGGTCCCTCATGGACGGCTCGCACCCGGGGCAGTGGGTCTCTCCCAGACAGGTTCAAGGAGGAGGTCCCAGTGCAACCGCTGGCTTCACCTGTACCGCTAGTTTGGCCCCCTTTGTCTCATTAACTGTTTAAGTTGTTGCTTTAATAAAGTGGGCTTTTAGTGCCCAAGCTTTGTGTCTGCCTCTTCATTCTGACTAGGGTGGCAATCAAGCTTTCCTGTTAAATAAAGCTGCTCTTTCTTTTTGAATGGCTTAGTGTTGATAATGGACAACCAGCAGTCAGAATAGACAATCAAAGTAATCTGGATAGATAGCCACCTGGCACAGCAAAGATAGGTGTGCAACTAAGTTTCTATGTACATATTACAAAACCTTTGTTTGTCAGGGAACAACATGAGATCTTTGCATCACATATTTGATAGGAGTTTTGTGCCTCCCATATGCATACTGTCTTTTTTCAGTTTGTGACCACAGCAGATGGAGAAGTGGTTATAGCCTTCCCTCACCTTACTTTTTTAGTATCCTCAAACTGCCCCATGGAGCCACTATTGCCCCCATTGTAAAAATCATGTTACTTACATGGCTACATGTAATGTTCACAATGGGGCCAGTTCAGTTCAGAATATTTATCGCATGTGGCCAAAGGCCATCACAATCAAGCGAACAAAACTAAGTAAAACACAAAGCACAACATAAATACCTATAAAATCATTAAAACACCTAAGCACCTTCATTATACGTGGGCAAAAGGGTCTCAACCATTAAGCACAGTTCAAGACCTGATTTTTTTAGCTGCCAGGAGAAACTGTGCTGCTCTATAAGAGAGGTAAGGATTTAAATCAGAAAGGAGGATTAGTTTTTCCACCAAAGGAGAGGAATCAATGCATTTTAAGATTTCTGCAAGACATTTATTTCTGGGCTCTGTATACAAAGGGCAAAACAAAAGATAATGAGGATGGTCTTTGAGGACTGAAACTCTACAAATACAGAAACGGGCATCCATAGGTATTTGTGTATAGAGACCGTCTATAATGGCTGAGGGCATGGTTTGAAACATCAGAGAAGATAAGGCCATTCTAAGACTAGGAAAGGTGATTTGGTTCAAATAAGAGGCTATAACATGGTCCCTCTTCAAAGACTTGAACCAGGGAGAAAATTTGGAATGGAGAGTGGCACCTCTGTCCAATGCAGCATCCATCTTAAAGATCCAGTCTCTTATACTGAGAGTGGGCAAGGGGACACCCTGAAAGACATCCACCAGGGAATGATGACAGAGGATATTGTTGAAGCCAGCAGAGGAAATGGCATCTGAATGCAGCAGTGCATTGCATTGTCTTAAAAGCCAACTAGCAGAGAGATTCCTTTGCTTTCTCCAGAATGTAAATAAGGCCAAGTGCAAATAGGCTCTGATAGAAGGTAACCCAAGTCCTGCCCACACTAAAGCCTCTGGAGTGCCATGAAGTAAAGCTAGAATCCTCTTTTAAAAGAGGTTTTGATTTGTTCCAGGTTCAAGGTCAGATGTTCATTCCAACCCCAGATGTCTGGACCATATAGAAGCTGTGGGATAGCCATACAGTGGAACAGTTTCAAGGCCGGCTTAACTAAAAATTCTCCTTTCAAGATGTAAAATTTAAAGATGGCCTCTGGTCAGAGCATAGATGTTTTTAGCAAGGGAATATTTCTGCTCCCAAGCAATATATACAACTTGGTCTCAATTTGTTTAACCTAGAAAGACATTCGCCATCCCACATTTATAACCACTAATGCAGATTAATACAGATATCCTATATCTAAAAAGTGGAGGGTGGGGGAAATCACTCTTTCACTACTTTGAGAGCTCATTGGAAAATATTGACTGTTCATAGGATTAACAGGGGCTTGCTCTTCCACTACTAAGTACGTTTTAACTTCCTTGCCAGCGGATGGATGAGAAGAAATGAGACCAAAACTTGAAAATAAGGGTCTAGGTATTGCCTTGTTACAATGCTGGCTTGGTTGATAGGCCTAGGAGCATGTCTGGAGAGGCAAATATTGACCTCAGCCTTCTTGTAGTAAAGTATCTGGCTTCTGATGATTTCTACATGGGTTATCTGACTTGACTTCAATGTTTTGGGGAAGTAGGTTTCTTTTTCCTACTTCCCTACAGCATCGTGCTGTGTTTGCGCATCTCTCTTTCTTTCCTTGGATTTTCTCTGATCTTTCTCAAACCTATTTCACTCCAAAGTTTTGGGAAAGATCACAGTAACACATGGATGCTGGGAATTCAGAGAAGGTGATATTCATAGGTCCCTGGAATTTTTACAGAATCACAGAATCACAGAGTTGGAAGGGGCCATACAGACCCTCTAGGCCAACCCCCTGGCCAATTCAGGATGAACCTAAAGCATCCCTGACAAATATTCATCCAGCCTCTTCTTGAATTTTGTCCCCCCAATTCCTCTTTAGTATCCCTTCCTCCCAGACTCCACAGGAGGTAGAGTGTCTGTTAACTGTAGGCTAAGCTCACAACTGATTTTTAACTGCTCAGTTAACTGGTCCTACTGACTCAAAAGAGTTCCCTCACCTCCATCTGGTAGTTTCAGGGAATGTCCTCCCCACCCCCACCCCCCCCACCCCGAGCTCTCCAGGGCCCAATCACAGCACCAAGGGAGGAGGTGCTTGTTAGAAACTCAAGCTGTTCATCATAAACATAGAGGCTGCTTCCACACACGTTGGATAATCCACTTTCAATACTCTTTAGTGAACATTTGAAACTGATTTTCCATGCGTGGAACAAAAAAATCCACTTCAAAAGGATTGTGAAAGTGCATTGGAAGAGCATTATTCAACGTGTGTGGAAATGGCCACTGTGTCGTTTGGCAGACGGAGTTCTGGTTTCATTCTGGAACTGAAACATGTGGAGCAGCATTGCACGGTCATGAGGGCCAGTGGCAGGGAGCAGATCACAACAGCAGACTATGGCACGTCCTTCAGTTCCAGAATTCTGTCTAGAAGAGAGGAGCATGCTGCACCCCGAGCCCCCTGCTATGCATTGCCAGGAACCCGGATATGGGTTCAGGGTCCCTCAGATAAACAGCAGGCATCTTCAGGGCACTCATTGATGGGAACTGCCCAAGCCAATTAATAAAGCCTCTGGCAGAGTCCCAGAGCTCCGCTTGAATTAGGGATATTCGTTTAAGTATTGGTTTATTTTTTATTTTACCGCATTTGTACCATGCCTTTTGAAACTGAGTCACCCACATCCTGGTCCGTCATCTCAGCCACTACACAGCATAGGTCAAGATGGCTTGCAAAATGATTAAAAATTAAAACCAAGTTAACTACATTTCACAGATCTCGCAGAGACTCCCAGCTCCTAGCCTGATGCATTCCTGGAACTTCCTAAGTGCCAGTTTGCCCCAAGGGTTGTGCAGTGAGGCAAAGATCCTGCTCCTGTTAATCACCTTGCGTAGTGTAATTAGGAACATTCCAGTCCCTTCTGAGTTAGCAGTTAATTTTCAGATCCAATAAAACTTAATTGTAATTTGCTGCTTTAATTTCAGCCAGTCATGGTGCCCCACTGGAAAGCACTGGGATCAGGAGGCATAAAAACAGCCCACGAGTCTCCTCAAATATGTAACAACAACAACAACGATAATGATGATGATAATGACTATTCAATTTATATACCTCCCTTCCGGATGACTTAACACCCACTCAGACGGTTTACAAAGTACGCTATTATTATCCCCACAACATCAATCACCCCGTGAGGTGGGTGGGGCTGAGAGAGCTCCTAGAAGCTGTGACTGACCCAAGGTCACCCAGCTGGCTTCCAGTGGAGGAGTGAGGAATCAAACCCGGTTCTCCAGACTAGAGTCCTGCTCTGTAACCACTACACAAAACTGGCTCTCTGTAGTCAGTTACCCTCTCAAGTGAGCTTCCCCAGCAACCAAACTGGATTCTTCCACCCCGCAGATCTTGGCATTCTGCTTGACTGAGCCTTCAGGCATCTCTTCAGCATCAGGCTTGTATATCTTCTCTCTCCCTTTTTTCTTCCCCCAGACACTCTAGTTTGCCTTAGGGCTAGCTGAATCTCTTTTCTCCCAGGTTTAGGTAACAGGCAGATAGGTTTATGCAAAGGTCTTGCATTTGTTTATTGTATACAACTACTTTACTGTCTCATTTTGTCATTCTTACTATTCCATTTCCAGAGCCCCGTGGCACAGAGTGGTAAGCGGCAGTACTGGAGCCCAAGCTCTGCTCATGACCTGAGTTCAATCCCAGCGGAAGCTGGCTTCAGGTAGCCGGCTCAAGGTTGACTCAGCCTTCCATCCTTCTGAGGTCGGTAAAATGAGTACCCAGTTTCCTGGGGGTAAAGTGTAGATGACTGGGGAAGGCAATGGCAAACCACCCCGTAAAAAGTCTGCCAAGAAAACATCGTGGTGCGACGTCCCTCCATGGGTCAGTAATGACTCGGTGCTTGCACAGGGGACTCATTTTGTATCTTCGTAGGGGATTTTTTTTTCTTATTTAACAGCTATTTTCTCCATTGTTCTTTTGGAGCACTGCCCCAAACTGGGCCGTATACTACAGGGTCAATCTCAAATTAGTTAATTGCCATGGAGAAATGAGCAGGAGGTGGGGTACCTGGCACCTACCTTTTCTCCTGTTCCTTGTGCACATGGAAAGCATGCACATGCTCCCAGGACCGTGCAATGACGTCACCTCTGGGAAGTGACATCATTCTGCAGGCTGTGGCCGCCTCAGGAGCGCTCTCACACTGCATGGAGAGGGAGGCAAATCAGGCCTGATTTGGCCTGGATTGGGCCACTGTGAAGCACAGGAGTGGGGGACTGGCAACCTTACTGAACTGGCATGCAAGGAGGGTGGTCTGTGCACAACATGTGGACCTTTTTGAGTAACCATTGGTTGTGCCTTTTGTTTTTTTTAGTTCACTTGCTTCTGTGCATTGTTTACATGTGCATGTGCACATACACACACACACACACTCCACACTTTATTTTAATATTGATTAACTCTGATTAAGATATGTTTTGTGTACTCTGTATTTCAATAACTCTTGTAGTGCAAAATCCTACCCCTCCTTTGACCCTGTAACTCCCCCTCTTTTTTCTGAACCCTCTTGATTTTGGAAATACTGAAAAATTTCAAACACACACACACACACACACACACACACTCCATAATGTAAGGGGGAAAATGCAATCTGTTGTCTTGGTGTAAATTATATATTCATAAAAATTCTTCTTGTGCAGTGTTGAACTTTCAAGCATCCACAAGAAGATATAACTGTGCATATACAGCCTTTGTTAGAGTTTTACCAGTGCATACATGCACATAAAGAATGCTGATAAAGGAGAAAGAGTTAGACCCAAAAGATCTGAGCAAATTAAAATATCTAGGAAACTATGCATGCTTACAACAAAATCTGACCCCAGGAGCATTTTAAAGACCAACCAGATTTCCAGAGTATCGAGTTTCCTGATTCAAAGCTTACTTTGTCAGATACGTATATCCTCATAGCACTGTATAAAATTTGGAAATATTAAATTTGCACAATGGAGGATTCCTAATATATCAGTTCTGCTTCAGACACAGGATCAGGTAACTCAGAAATCAATTTTAGTGACAAATTTGCATGGAGAGAGATTTGGAAGCGTGGCCCAGTTCCCACTACGCTGCTGAATGTCACCTGAAACCATAAGATGGCAGTATTGTATCAGTACGGATTGCTGTTTCACTCCACTGAGGAAGTTTTCTTTCCTCCTTTCATAAAGACAAGCAGCCTGAATAACCGAGACTAGTCCAAACTTGTTTTCAGATTGGAAGCTACGTAAGGTCAGCCACAGTCAGTATTTGGATGGGTGACCACTAGGGTTACCAGCCTCCAGGTTGTGGCTGGAGATCTCCCTGAACTTGAACTAATCTCCAGGCCACAGAGATCAGGTCCCCTGGAGGAAATGGCTGCTTCAGAGGGTGAATTCTATGGCAATATTTCCTGCTGAGGCCTGTTCCCCCCCAAATCCTACCCTCTCCATGCTCCACCTCCCAAATCTCTAGGAATTTCCCTATCTGGAGCTGGCAACTCTAGTGACCACCAAGGAAGACAAGGTAAGGGCTCTGGAAAACCGATGTGGATGTACAGAGAGCTCCAGAATAAGCTAAGGGAGAAAAAGGAAATGTTCAGGAAATGGAGAGAAGGACAGACCTCTAAAGAGGAGTATATGAGGGTTACTAGGTACTGCAGATCAGCCATCAGAGAGGCCAAAGCTCAGTACGAGCTGGGTCTGGCCAGGAGGGCTCGCTACAATAAGAAAAACTTCTACAGATATGGTGGTCAGCACCATTCCTCCCAGGACTTCGGCAGGAGCAGCACGTTTGCAGTTCATGGGGTCTGGTAGGCTCCTGCTGGGTGTTTTCTTTTGAGGAGGATGGTGTGTGGGCTGTGCCTGCCTGGCGTGCATTGTGTGCATCACAGTGGAGGGCTGGCAGGCAGGGTGGTTGTGGTACTCCGGGGCGCTGCTCTTGCCAGGCGGGCTGGCCCGCCACAGGGCACCCAGCCGCTCCAGGCCACCCGGCTTGCTGCTCTGCTGAGAGTTGTGTGAACAGCACAGCGCGGTGGTGGCCCTGGCAAGCAGAGGCCGCCGGAGGCCACCTCCCAGCCCAGCTTGGCACCGAGCACAGGGGGGCATGTGCGGCTGGCCTAGAGGCCCTCTGCACTGCTGGACTGCGGGGAGCTGCTCGGGCAGGCTGCGTGGAGCGGTGGCCTCGTGCACGGTGCTGTGCAGCCTGGCCTGCCGCCTCACTCACGGCACGGCCTGGCCTGCCACCTCGCTTGGCCCAGCGCCTTGCTTGTGGAGTGGCATGGCCCGCAGCCTTGCTCAGCCCGCCGCCTTGCTTGTGGCTCGTGGCGTGGCCTGGCTGGCTGCCTTGCTTGCAGCGTGGCCTGACCAGCCACCGTGCTCGCAGTCCGGCCCAGCCCACTGCCTCTCTTGGCCTACCGCCTTGCTCATGTTGCAGCCCTTGCTCAGCCCGCTGCCTTGCTTGTGGCTCGTGATGTGGCCTCACCAGCCGCCTCACTCTCAGTGCAGCCCGCACCTTGCTTGTGGCGTGGCATGGCCTGCAGCCTTGCTCAGCCCACGGCCTTGCTTGTGGCTCGCAGCACAGCCTCACAGGCCGCCTCTTCCACTGTGCAGCCGGGCTCACCGTCTCACTCACAGCCAGCAACATTGCCCAGGATCACGCTCCTCATTTGCGGCCAGTAACATTGCCCTGTAAGGAGTGGAGCAGATGAAAGGGACTTCGTTGCCTGGCACAGCAGTCAGTGGCCTCACTCACAGTGCGGCCTCGCCCACCGTGTGGCTGGGCTCACTCTCACTCGCGGCCAGCAATGTTGCCCAGCAACACGCTCCTCACTCACGGCCAGTAACATTGCCCAGTAATGATTGGGGCAAGTGAAAGGGACTTCGTTGCCTGGCATAGCAGTCAGTGGCCTCTCTCATGGTGCAGCCTGGCCTGCTGCCTCACTCGGCCCATCACGCTGCAGCCGGGTCTGCTGTCTCGCTCATGGGCCTGGGCTGCAGCACACCCAGAGGTGCCTGGTCCGGCAGGGCAGAAGGGCCTCATTTTCATGGGAAGCTGTTCATTGCTCCCAGCCATGTCTTCTATCTGTAGTCGTGGATGAGATGAGATGAGGCTGTCTGGTTTGTGGAGTGGATCAACTAAGGCAAGCCAGGAACCATAGCTGGCTTAACCCTTTGGTAACTTCATTGAATATTGTGGAATTACAACTATGGCAAGCCAGGAACCCCAGCGGGCTTAACCCTTTGGTTACTTCATTGAATTACAGGTGTTACATTATGGTTTTGTAGCTCTTTGCCCCTTGAGAAAACTAGTGCGTATCTGCATGTGTAAAACAAATTTTAAGCTTGTGGTTTTCCAGCAAAAGAGAACTGAAGGATGACACCGTGAATTATGGGGGTTACAATATTGTTTTGTAGCTTTGCCCCTTGAGAAAGCTAGTGTGTATGTGCATGTGAAAAACAAATGTTAAGCTAGTAGTTTGTCCAGCTGGAAGAGAACTGAAAGATGACATCGTGAAATATTCAATGTTGCTAGGAGCAGGTGGGAAATGATTGGGACCTCAGATTTTGATTCATAATCACCATCATGGTTATTTTAAGCTCATCTGAATGCTGTTGAAGCATTTGAAAACTTACATGGATGAATAGAGTGTCCTATTTAGGTATCACTGACTGATCATTTCCAGGGAAAAGTGTGAGTATGAAATTTGTGAGAAACATTAGCAACTGGATGTTCGTATGCAGATGCATTGTAATAAGTGTATTGGAAAACTTAACTACTTGGAACTATTTGAACATTGAATTCATGTTTTAACTTTGTAAGAGAGAGAGCTTTCACGTTGTTGAATCATCAACGACTAGAGGTGACTCCTGCAGTCATGGGCCCATGGTTAGTGTGGAGTTTGGCATAATCTAATGGGTGCCAAAACATCGATGGTCTCTCCACCTAGCAATGCGGGTCAAGCCAGAGAAGTGTCATGTCTGTTCAGAGCCCGCAGACGGGCTGCGGAAGCGACATTGCAAATGGGGGCCTCTTGAAGAATGGTGGTTATCTTGGGGTTAAGACTGAGCCGCCCCCCCCCCCATTCGGCGAGGAACAAAGCAAGCCGGTGGGAAGGCCTCGGCGGAAGGTACTAGGAGTGGAGTGAATCAATGTAACCTCCCTTGGAGGACATGGATCAGGTTGCAAGTTTCTGGATGCGACATCAAGACAGGCGTTTGCCTGTGTATGGTACTCCACGAGTCAGGTACCGGACTAGTTCAGCAGGGAGGAGCCAGAGTGGGAAATGAAGTTACCTAGCCCTGGAGGTCACCTCGCCCACCGAGTAGGAGAGTGATCGCGGTGACAGTGTCACAATGGCTGCTAGAAGAGGGAGGAATAATGCAGGGGGCCAGGGGGCAGGTGCTATCCCCAACCATACAGTGTTGAGCGGTTCGGTCAAACCTGTGGGAGTGGGGGCTTGGCTGGCCAGTTCCGGCAGCTCTGCCTGGGCCCTGCAGGGCAGAGGCTGCATCCACTGCAGCCTAGTGCTACAATAGGTGCCATCACTAGGCGGAAGGAGAGACCCCCATGGGAGATCGAGTCAGCAGACAGGCAGAGGGGCACAGTGACTGGAAGAATTAGGGAAATATTGGATCCCATCAGTGGATGGGGAAATTCTGGGAGGGTCTACGCCCAGTGAAACGGAAGTGAGCATCATGAGTCATCAACATTCACATCACAGTGAGCAATGTGGTTCACGAATGGCTTAACATCCCCCGAGCTCCAGGAGAATGGGAACCCACAGCAGAAGCCAGTCTTGCAGCTCATGAGGTCTCTTCTACTGATCAGGCCACTAGGCCGCATGCCTGGGACGCCATCCTGCAGGTCAAGTGCTAGAGGAAGCTCCATGGTCAGAACGGGAGCCAGGAACCCTGGAAGCAGAAGAGTGAGTGGGAGAAGCCAGGACAGTGGAGACCGGAACCACGGCGAGAGGTCAGAAGGGGCAACATGGGAGCGTCACCTCAGACCTGGGGATGCACCATGCCTGCATGCAACCTGGGGTTACCATCCCCAAGAGGGAAGGAGCTGGCAGCACTGCATGTATGGCTGGTGGCAGGGTAGTGGGGAAGCACTGTGGAGTGGGGAAGCATTGCAGTTTCCCCACAGTCTGGAGCTCATCCCGATTGGGACACAGCAGGCCCTGGGAGGAACAGTTCTACAGCAGGAAGGCCTCTTGGGAGGTGTCATATGGGGGTGTGAGTGGTGAACAAGCCATTGTAATGCCCAAAGTGAGCCAGGGGGCTGGTAGGCAGGTGCTTCATGCAGCTGAGGGGGACAACAGCAGACCCCCTCCTCTCGATTGGAGGCATGGCACTAAAAATGCCACATGACAGCCTGAGCCCTGCTTGGGGGAGCAGGGGAACTTGACATCAGATCCCGCATGGGGGGCCATGCCCCTGGTCCAAACAGAGTGGGAGATGCTAGAGGAGGGGTTCCAGGAACTCCCCACAGGGAAGCACAGCCCAGGCAGGCACCCCAGACTATCAGGGCACAGGTGACATCCATCTCAGCTGGGATGACTATGAGGCAGGCTGAGCCACTAGCGGTTCTGGGGCACAGTGGGCCAGGGTGTGCCCAGCATGCTGGGAATTGCCCAGTTGCGGTCCCTCGGCAGCCCAGCATGGCAGGCTGTGTGCAGGTCAGACAGGGGGACCCGCTCGGGGCCCAGCACCTGGTCCCAAGATGGTGCAGGCCAGGGCACCTCACGGCGGGTGGTTGGGGTCAGTCGGGGACGCAGAGCAGCAGCACTGAGCAACAAGCTGCCAGTGTCAGTTTCAGAATGCTTTCATGTATGTCTTTACCTAACCGACTCCATTTTTAATCCTTTCAGTGTTTAAGTGCTCTCTTCACAGGTGCCAAGGTTCCCAGGCAGCTATCTCACAGAGAAGGATTGTTTTGGCTACTGCTGTTCCACCAAGAACCGGCCTTGAAGGACTTTCGCTTTCCTAGCTTCAAAGGGATTGTTTTGAGAACTATGGGGGGAGGTTGGGCCTGCTGGGATCTGTTACTTCGTACCTCATGCTTTGCCTGTCATTGGTAACAATGCATATGTACCATCCTGAATATTGCATTCAGGCCAGTGGACTATAATGAACTATTTCTTCAGTAAAAACCTTTTGGAAACAATGGACTGTTGTCTGATTGCAGAAGGTAGTCTGGAGTAAGGACATTATCTAGCCACAGCTCTGACATTTTGTTACCAATCACCTTTTCCAATGCCTAAGCCGGATCAGACGGACTCCAAAGCCATCCCGCCCAGGGATCATTTGTTTGACCCGTATGTCTCCCCCGGCTCCCAAGGATTGGAACCTCAAGGACCTGTACCAAGGGGAAACAGCTCCTCTGTTACTACGCTCTACACTCTCGCTCCCAGCAGTGCAGATACCCGGCCCAGATCTACAGCCAAACCACTGTTTTCCGTACCCACTCCGACGCAGTGGGGCGCGAGACCAAGGGAGACGAGGGAACGGAGGGCCAGTACGATGTTCACGCAAACACAGGTGGATAGTCGGCGCAGTTTGGAGTCGATTCCCGAGCATGCCAGCAGCCAACCGTGGCTTTACTGGAACAGGACAACCGAACAAACGGAGTGGGAGACGTCCCGCCGTGGCGCCCTAAGCTGGGATTATTCGGAAGTCACCCCGTGGTCAGGGCAACAAGAAGTAAGTGAGCACCAGTGGGTGCAGCTTCAAAGCAGAACGATTGCAATTGACTCTGGCATATCGGCAATCACTGGGTTGGCGAAAGGGTTCTTAGCTGCCAAATCTCAAGAAGAACAAGAAGTAGAAGTACCCTTGCCTTGGCAACAGACGAAAGCCACGAGACCTCATGCCGAAAATGTGCTGACCTCGCAGGCTACTGGGTATACTGAACAGGAGGAGGAAAATCCAGATAGAGTGCAAGTCTTGGAGACCAGACTAGAAAGCATGGAAGAAAGCTTAGCCCACGCAGTCCACCTGCTATCCGTACTCGTGGCGGGGGACGGTGGTCGTGAACCACCAGCTGGTCTACCAGACATCAGCCAAAGTTTATCTAACCTACAAAATCTTTTGCCCCGTCTGGAGGGCCCTATCCAACCGTGGCCGCAACAGCCACCCGAAACGGGGGATTCTGACTCTGTAACCGGGGAAAGACCTTGTCCCGAAGACCCGTGTCCAGAAGAACCCCGTCCCAAACAGCCGATTATACCAGATGATGATGGAGCCGGCAGAGGAGGTGGAGAACCGAGTCCAGAAGACCCCCGTCCCGATCGTCCAATCATTCCCGCTGACAGTGGAACCGGAGGAGGAGGTGGGGAACCAGGACCACCCCTGAGACCCACTTCCCCTATAGTGCCTCCACCCACGACCCAAGCGAATCAGCCACCAAGCCTCCCAAGAGGAGATACACCGCGAGTCATCCCGGGGATGAGCAGAATTGGAAGAGGTACTGCTCCCAGGCCTCATCAAATGCCGGGGCCGCGGGGGGCTATGGTGCCTCTCCAACCTATCTCTCCTCACCCATCCCCATTTCAACCGGCACCCCAAGGGCCGATTCCCGCTCCTCTTTTACCAGCGCCCAGATTACCGACGCCTTGAGGCCCACCGCTGGCACAGCCGGCACCCTTACGGCCAGCGCCGCTACAACCCGTATCTGGAGGGCCTCCCCAGCCGATCCCTGGAGGGCCTCCCCAGCTGATCCCGGGAGGGCCTCCCCCACTACAACCTCAACCTCATCCTCAACAACCTCCGCCTCAGCTACCGCCAACACCGCGACAGCCTCCTTTACAACTCGCCCTGCTCGACGTCTACCCGATGCCAGCACCAGCTCCCAGGCAAGAACTTCCTATGGGTTGGGTTAAGCTGGAAGCTACGTTTGATGGCGATCCCTCCAAACTGGGATTTTTCCTTGTCCAAGCAGTACAGTTTTTCAATCGATGGGGACACCTATTTGGAAGTGAAGCCAGTCAGATCGAACACCTGGGATCGAGACTTCAAGGCAAAGCGGCTGACTGGTATGTAGGACTTTATGATATTGGTGCCCCCGAATTAGATACTCTTCAAGGGCTGGTAGATGCACTCCGAGCCCAATATGAAGACCCTCTAGAAGAAACTAGAGCTCGGACTGAATTACAGTCGATTAGGCAAGGCAGTATGTCGGCTAGAGACTATGTTACAAAATTCCGACAGCTCGCTGCCAAATGCCCAAGGTGTGAGGAATCCACCAAAATCATTTTATTCAAACAGGGATTAAATCCTAAATTGTTGGACAGAGCTCTCATGCAAGATAACCCTCCTACGCTGTTGGGATGGATCCAGTTAACTTGCGAAGTAGAAAATCGCATGCTGGAAGTTCGTTTGGTGGAACAACATCATCAACCCGTTGGCCAAAGGCGCCCCTCAGTTCTCGTTAGAGGGGGCCGAGGGGCAGGATACGCTACTCGTGGAGCGAGAGATGCTAGATGGCAGCAAGGTTTGTGCTTGCAGTGTGGTCAAAGCGGCCACTTTGCAGCGCAATGTCCGTACCGGCCTGTGCAAAGACCTCCGCTCCAACTAAGACGTCCAGCCCCCGCAACCTACTCGGCGCCACCACGCCCAACACCAGCTCCCAGATCAGCGAGGGGCAGAGGAGCCCCTCGGAAAAACCTTCCCGAGAGAGGGTTAGAGTTGGAAGAAGTTATGGAATATGATCCAACAGCTCTAACCGGGGAAGAGAATCCAGAAAGTCCCGCTTCGGGAAACTAAATGGATCTGTCGTAAAAGGACCCAAATGGCAGATCAAACCTCCGTCCGTTCCTGCCTTGAACAGACCTCCAGGGTCCATACTTTTCATACCAGTCATACTAGTTAATCCAGATAGAAAAATGCACATCCGCGTGCAAGAGCTGATAGATTCAGGCTGCTCAAGAGACATTATTGCCCCAGCCTTGGTGAATGGATTAGTGCTTCCTGTACAAGAACTGGAAACGCCTGTGATTTTTGAGCAAATGGATGGCACTAATATGAACCCAGTCACTACTGAAACCACTCCGTTTGTAACCGGCATGGGACATCACTGGGAAGTAAGATCATTCGTCATTAGTGCCACTGCCAAATACCCCTTGATCCTGGGAAGCCGGTGGTTGTGCGACCACAACCCCTATATAAACTGGACAGAAGGAAGCATCACGTTCAGCCATGACGCCTGCAAAAGTCACCGTTGGGATAGAAATTGGGGCACCAATCCTACCCACAATGAATCAGCCCTCCTCACCCAAGAAGAAATTAATCAAATACCCAAACCATATAGAGCCTACATCCAAGCCTTCACAGAGGAAGAGGCCAATACTCTACCTCCACATAGGAGGACAGACTGTGCTGTAGAAATTTTACCGGGCGCCTCGCTGCCTAAGGGCTGCCTATATCCCATGAGCCCCAATGAAAGAGAAGAACTCCGCAAATTCATTGACACTAATCTCCAAAGAGGATTTATACGACCTGCGAACAGCCCGCACGCTGCACCAGTGCTCTTCGTCAAAAAGAAGGATGGGGGCTTAAGACTGTGTGCTGATTTTCGGGGACTTAACGCTGTGTCATCCAGCAACGCATACCCCATCCCGCTCATCAGAGACCTTCTCAACGTCGTGGCTCAAGGTAAGATCTTTACGAAATTAGACTTAAAAGATGCCTACTTCCACGTTCGTATCAAAGCAGGGGATGAATGGAAAACCGCCTTTAACACGCCCCTCGGTCAGTTTGAATATTTAGTTATGCCGTTCGGTTTAGCTGGGGCCCCATCGGTTTTCATGTCCATGATTAATGAAGTATTACATGAATTTTTATACAAAGGAGTGGTGGTTTACCTAGATGATGTCTTAATATATTCAGAAACTGAGGAGGAACACGTAGATCTTGTAAAAAAAGTTCTGGCCACGCTAATGTGTAACAAGCTGCCCATCAAACTATCTAAATGTGAATTTCACCAAACAGAACTCACTTATTTGGGCTACTGCATCTCTAAAGATGGTTTAAAAATGGATCCGGGCAAAGTACAAGCAATCCAAAGTTGGCAAACCCCTGCTACTCGCAAGGAACTACAATCCTTTTTAGGTTTCGCCAACTTCTCTTTTTTTTTTAATAAAGTTTTTATTGGAATTAGAATCATATAATTTCACATTACAATCAGTTCCCATTTCCCAATTTCTAACCTCCTCCCTTTCCCCCCTTTTTTGTAGACTTCCAACAGTTTTCCAACCCTTTGTCCCTTTTCCCTTACTCATTTTAAATTCATCTATCTAACAAACATATACTTTCCCTTTAATCTAAGCAATAATTCTTTAGCTATTTTTAATACTCTGTACCCTATCTTTAAGTCCCTTCTTCCATATTAGACAAACAATTTGTCCCTTTTTTACATAATTTCATAATTTCCTGGTTTCAAATATTTCTATAAACCATATACCATATAAACCATATAATCCATGCATTCATATAAGTCAACCAATTTAACTTATATTCCGTATATTACTTTATTTTTTTACCTATCTTGTCTTCATTCTACTTTAGTTATATTTAATTATATTATTTATTTCCTCTTTCTTTAATTATACATCTATATAACTATCCTCAAAAGTTATCAATCAATTTGGTCCATATATTTCTTCAGGTAGGCTTATTCAGTTTAACATGTTACACGTTTATACCAGAAACAATATTAATTAGTCGGTCCTTATAGTTAATTATTTTCTATCCATTTTCTATATATTTTTCTATATATAACAATCTAACAAAGTAGCTGCTTAGGCATTTTCATTTCTCTCTCTACCCTCCGGTAAAGTCACCCCCCTCTACATTTTGTCATATTTCAGTAGTTCTCAAACTGCCACAGTTCTCTTCCCACCTCCCATTTCTTCAACACATATTGCTTCAGCTTCTCCCAGTCTGTGTTGAACTGTCCTGGGTCCAGATTTCTCAATTTTCTTGTCATTTTGTCCATTTCGGCCATATACAGCAATTTGTAAGTCCAGTCCTCAATAGTTGGCACTTCTTGTACTTTCCATTTCTGCGCATACAAAAGTCTGGCCGCTGCTGTCATGTAAAATAACAATGTTCTATATTGGGCTGGAATGTTCTCCATTCCCAAGTTCAGTAGCAGGAGTTCTGGGTTCTTATTAATTTGAAATTGTAGAATCTCACTTATTACTTTTATTTCTCCCCAGTACTGCCTAGCTACCTCACACGTCCACCACATATGATACAGAGAGCCCTCATGTTTTTTACATTTCCAGCATTTGTTAGAAGTGTTCAGATTCCCTAGCGCAATCTTCTTTGGTGTCATGTACCAACGATAGATCATTTTGTAAATGTTCTCTTTGATATTAGTACACGTTGTAATCTTCATTGTATTTTTCCACAAGTGTTCCCATGCCTCCATTGTTATTTCTTTGTTAAAATTTATGGCCCACTTCACCATTTGTACTTTAACTATTTCATCTTCAGTATACCATTTCAACAGTACTTGGTATACCTTGGAAATTTCCTTCTTATCCTCTTTTAAAAGTGTCTGCTCTAGTTCCGAATTCTCTGTTCTTATGCCTCCCTTTGCACTATCCGAATTGTAGAGATCTCTGATCTGCCTATACTGGAACCAATCATAGTTGGGTGATAACTCGTCCTGTGTCTTTATTTTAAGTTTGGAAGATTCTATTCGGGTTATTTCCTTATAAGTTAAACACTGTTGCTCAGTATCGACAGCTCTCGGATCTATTACTTCATATGGAACTACCCACATGGGGGTTCCTTCTTGTAGAAAGTCTCTATACTTCTTCCAAGTTGCATATAGGCTTTTCCGTATATAATGGTGTAGGAACATAGAGTTCACTTTTACTTTATTGTACCATAGGTATGCATGCCATCCAAATATTTTTTTATATCCCTCTAGGGCCAATAATTTCTTATTCTTCAGCGTCATCCAGTCTTTCAGCCACACTAGGCAAATTGCGTCATAGTAAAGTCTTAAATTGGGCAGTTGCATTCCGCCTCTTTCCTTTGCATCTTGTAAAACTTTCATTTTCACTCGAGGCTTCTTGCCTGCCCAAACAAAGTCTGATATTTTCCTCTGCCATTTTTCAAACTGCTTAGAGTCTCGGATAATTGGTATTGTCTGTAACAAAAACATTACTCTTGGTAACACAATCATCTTAACTGCTGCAATCCTTCCCAACCATGACAAATTCAATCTATTCCATTTGATCAAATCTTGCTCAATCTGAGTCCATAATTTTTCATAGTTGTTTTTGAATAGATCTATATTCTTTGCAGTCAGTTCAATTCCCAAATATTTCACCTTGGTTGTTACTTCACAGTCCGTTATTTCCATTAACAGTTGTTGTTTTTGCTTAGTCATATTTTTGCATAATATCTTTGACTTCTTTTTGTTAATATAAAACCCTGCCAAATCTCCGAACTCCTTGATCTTCTCTATCACTTTTGGCATATTCTCCATTGGGTCTTCCACAATTAACATTATATCGTCCGCAAATGCTCTAACTTTATAAGAAAAGTCTTTTATTTTTATTCCGCGGATTTCTTCATCTTGTCGTATTTGTATCATCAGTATCTCCAATACCAAGATGAATAACAGCGGAGACAACGGGCAACCTTGTCTTGTTCCTTTACTTATAGTCAATTTCTTAGTAGTCTCATCATTCACCACAATTGCTGCATTCTGGTCTCTGTAGATTTCTTTAACTGCTCTTATGAATCTTTCTCCCATTTGTAGCTTTTCCATAGTGGCAAACATAAAGTCCCAGTTCAAATTGTCAAACGCTTTTTCAGCATCAACGAAGAAGAAACCAACCTCTTTGTCACAACGCTTATCATAATACTCAATAGCATTGATCACTGTCCTTAAATTGTCTCTGATTTGTCTACCAGGTAAGAAACCTGCTTGTTCCTCCTCAATAATTTCCGAAAGCCACCCCTTCACTCTCTCTGCCAGTATCTTCGCAAAGATTTTATAGTCATTGTTAAGTAAGGATATAGGCCTGTAATTTTTCACATTAGTCAGATCTTGGCCCTCTTTAGGGATCAATGAAATATTAGCTTCCTTCCAGGTATCTGGAATCCGTTGATCCTTTAATACTCCATTGATCACTTCTTTTAGGAATGGTACCAGTTCGTTGGCCATTGTCTTATAAAATTTAGCTGTAAGTCCGTCTGGCCCTGGTGCCTTTCCCAAATTTGTTGATTGTATTGCCGTTTTTATTTCCTCATCCGTTACTTCATTGTTCAGTCTGTCTCTCCACGCTTCCGAGATTACTGGGAGCTTCATTTTCTCCAAATATGTCGCTATTGATTCTTTATTCACCTCTTTCTTATTATACAGTTTAGCATAAAATTTATAGAAGGCTCTACTAATGGATGTCTGTTCCAAATACGTTTTATTATCTTCACATATTTTGTTTATTGTTTTCTTTTCCTTTCTCTTTTTCAATTGCCATGCCAAATATTTCCCAGGTTTGTTTGCACCTTCAAACCCTTTTTGATTCAGTCTTTTAAGGTTCCACTCCAATTCTTTATTATTCATTGCTGTCAGCTGTTCTTGTAATATTTTAATGTCCTGGTAAATTTTCTTTTTCCCTGGTCTCTTCTTTAACTGTATTTCTTTGGCTTTTATTTTCTCCATAATCTCCTGTCTCTTCTCCTCTTTCTTTTTTCTGGCTCTTCCATTTAAATCCATTAGTACGCCCCTAATTACCGCCTTGTAAGTGTCCCAAACCTTGTTGGTTGGTACTTCTTTATTCATGTTGTATTGTATGAAGAACTTTGTCTCTCTTCTCAGCATCTCCATATTCTCTCCCTCTTGAAGTAAGTCCTCATTTATTCTCCATCCTTTCCTTTTGCTCCTTCTCCCCAATTTCCACATAATTGGATTATGATCCGAGCCTACCATCGGCATTATTTCCGCTTCCTTAGTCCATAACGCTAAGTCTTTTGAGGCCCAGATCATATCAATTCTCGATAGTGTAAAGTGTCTTGCGGAGTAGAACGTAAATTGTCTGCTTTTCGGATTTTGTCTTCTCCATACATCTTCTAAGGTTTCCTGTTGTATCAGTTCAAAAAACAACTTTGGTAGCAGTCCTCTCTTCTTTTGTGCAGTTGATGATTTTTTATCTAAATCCAAATTTGTCACTCCATTGAAGTCTCCAGCAAGTATTATCTGGTCATATGAAAGTTCATCTAGTTGCTTCCTTAAGTCCTCAAAGAAGCTTTCTTTTGCTCCATTAGGTGCATAAATTCCAACTACCAGCACTCTCTTTGAATTCCATACGCATTCCACTGCTATAAATCTGGCTTCCACATCTTTCATTACAAGCTTTGGCTGCAGCTCCTCTTTAATATAAAGCATTACTCCTCTTTTTTTCTTATTAGAGGCCGCTGCAAAATCATTGCCCAATTTTTTGGATTTTAAATACTTTACATCTTGTTTTCGAATATGGGTCTCTTGCAAACAAACAATATCACATTTTTGTTTTAATAGCCAGTGGAAAATGCTTTTTCTCTTATTCGGTGAATTAAGTCCATTTACATTCCAAGATAAAACTTTACACTCCATAATCATAATCTTGTTGCTGGTAAGTCCTTTTCATTGTCTCTTATAAATCGCTCCATCTCTCGTTCCGATCTGATGCGTCTTTTGGCCCCTCCAAATTCAAAGGACACTCCTTCTGGTAATTCCCATCTGTACCTGATTTTCATGTCCTTCAAAATCTGAATTAGCGCCTTATATTTTTTCCGGTCCAATAACACCGATCTGGGTATTTCCTTCATAATGATAATCGTCTTGCCGTCAATCTCCAATGGATCTTGAAACTGTTTGGTCACAATCTTCTCTTTCATATTTCGGGTCGTAAATTGCACAATCACATCTCTTGGTAGTTTCCTCTGGGTCGCAATTCTTGAATTTACACGATATACCACGTCCAGGATAGCCACAACTTCCTCCTCCTCCTTCCCCAGGTATTCAGCTAACACCTCAGTCATCTGTTCTTGCGCTGTCTTTCCTTCCACTTCCGGCAAGCCGCGAAATCTCAGCTGCTTCTCCATGTGTTTACTTTCCGCAACCGCCATTCTCCCCCTCATCAGCCTCATCTCTGTTTGTTGCGTGTCAGCTAAATTCTCCACCGCGCCTTCTACTACTTTAACTCTCTGCTGTGTTCCTTGCAATTCATTTTGCATTATTTCCATACCTTTCTTTACTTCTGACAGCTCACTTTTCACTGTCTGTTTAACCTCTTTGATCAGCTCCGGTTTCATGTCCTTAAGTTCTTTAATCACTTCTAAGAGTTTTTTGTCTAAGTTCTCTATTGCCGATTGCCACTCTTTTTTCGACATCGTGGGGCTTGCCTTGGCTCGCTCCCACGAGTCCGCCCTCTTCCTTAACTCCGTGGCATGAAATTAAGCGTCTTTTTAATTTTTAATTTAAATGTCCCAGTCTTTTTGCAAAGAAAAAAACTTTTAGAAAATTCAAAATGTCGGGCGTCTTTTCTCTATGGTTCTTCTATGGTTTTTGTAATCCAAAATGGCTTACTTCCTCTTCCGCTGAAGCCGCGGCTTTTCCCCTTTCAAAGATGGCGATTCCCTTCTTCCTGCCCTCCGGCAGGGGCCGCTTCTCTCCAGCAACTCTATTGTTATTACGTACTTCCTGTCTCCCGACTTCCCGCAGTAGCTCTCGCGATGGCAGGATTTTCTCACAGCTCCATAACCGCAAGTATTCAAAACAATAGTCCAAATTCTTTAATAACTTCTTTAAACTTAGTCTTTTTTCTGTTTCGACTCTTGCCGAGTCTTTTCCTCGTTATAATTAGCCTGTTGCAGTTTTAAAATCTACTTTTAATCTTCTTTACTTTTAACAATCTGTCCCGTATCAGAAGATAGTGATCTTTACCTTCCCATTCACTTTCCGTGGTTTGTAATCACTGTTTCAATCTTCGTTTCTCCTCCACTCCTCTTTCCCTCTATTGAAGCTTGGGTACGTAGGTCTTATGCCAACCACATTGGCCCCGAAACTGCCGCAGAGATCTTTGCCGACCTGTCACAGGGTGGGACCTCAAGGGTCGTGAGGGGGCCCGTCGCGTAGAGCCCCCCCTCGCCCAAGATCAACGCGCCCTGAGGTCTTGAGCGTTCTTTGCCTGCTCTCCGCCTGAGAGCAGTCAGCCGCGGGCTATTTTGCCCCCGCCGGCCGGTTAAAACGGCAGTCCGGTCAGCTCCGCAGTTGGAGCTGCGTCAGACCTCCATGAATCCCAAACCGGAAGTATTCAGGTTTCGCCAACTTCTATAGAGAATTCATTGCAAACTTTGCTCAACTTACACTCCCCCTAACCGAACTATTAAAAACTAAAGACAAGGGGGACAATGCCAAAAAGCCGAGTGCCAGATTGCCCTGGACACAAGAATGCCAAGAGGCATTCTATCTCCTCAAAATGCAGTTTGTTTCCGAACCCGCTCTCCAACACCCCGATGAGAATCGCCCCTTTGTAGTACAGGTCGACGCCAGCGACGTCGCAATTGGGGGCGTACTTTTGCAAAAAGGGGAGGACGGGAAACTCAAGCCCTGTGCCTTCCTATCCCGAAAATTTTCTGAAGCAGAGAGAAATTGGAACGTGTGGGAAAAGGAGGCCTTTGCTGTAAAAGCAGCCCTCACTACCTGGAGACATTGGTTAGAGGGAGCCCGCCATCCATTCGAGGTTTGGACGGACCATAAAAATTTAGAAGGCCTCCGCAGCCCTCGGAGGCTAAATGCTAAACAGCTGCGCTGGGCAGAATACTTTTCCAAATTCAATTTCACTTTAAACTTTTTGCCGGGCAAAATGAACTTTCTTGCTGATGCCCTCTCGCGCATGCCCCAACACAAAAGCAAAAGGGAGGAGACTATAGACACCATCTTTTCACCTACACAACTAGGGGTTGTGGTAACCACACGCAGTCGCACTGCCCAGCCCCCTCAACCCGATCAGGGGTGGAGGTTGAAGCTGAAAGCTGAAGTGGAAAAGGAGGGGGGAAAGTGCCCAAAGACAAATTGCAACAATCGAAACAAGGGGAATGGCTTTGGGGGGACCGCTTTTATGTTCCCGACAGTTTAAGAAAAGAAGTTTTACAGCGCTGTCACGATGCCCCTACAGCAGGACACTATGGGTACTTAAAGACGCTTCATTTAGTACAGCGCCAATTTTGGTGGCCAGGCATGCACAAGGACATTTCCCAATATGTAGCATCCTGCCCCATCTGCCTCAGTGCCAAATCCCGCAAGGGCAAACCTCCTGGATTATTACAACCGTTAGAAACACCAAGCAGACCGTGGGAAGTAATATCCATGGACTTTATCACTGATTTACCCCCCTCCAAAGGTCACAACTGTATTCTGGTTGTAGTGGATTTATTCTCCAAGCAAGCACACTTTATACCTTGCACCACTATACCTTCAGCTAGAAAACTGGCGGATATTTTTCTGAAACACATTGTAAAATTACATTCTTTTCCGTCTAAGGTAATCTCGGATCGCGGCGGACAGTTCGTTGCCAACTTCTGGCGGGAACTTTTACAAATGCTAGATATTGAACAAGGTTTAAGTTCAAGCCATCATCCGCAAACCGACGGGCAGTCAGAAAAAACTAATCAAATCCTAGAATAGTTTCTTCGCTGCTATATCAATTTCCAACAAGATAATTGGGCCGATTTGCTCCCCCTGGCAGAATTCTCTTACAATAACAGCATACACGCTTCAACAGGAGAAACTCCATTCAAAATCGTTTATGGCTTCCACTTCAAACCCTTCCTGTTCGAAGCACTCCCCCCTCCTACTGCAACTTCCAGAGATGTAACGGAATGGTGGGGGGAAGCTGCTCACCAATGGACTCAAATTAAAAAACATCTCGACAAAGCCAAAGAGGATTACAAACGATACGTCGACTGCCACCGTGTGGCTGATTGCGATTTGCAACCTGGCGATCTTGTTTATCTTTCCACGAAAAATCTGAAAGTGGCCCAAACCAGCCGTAAGCTCGCGTTGAAATTTCTTGGACCCTTTCCTGTTCGTAAAGTAATCAACAAAGTGACTGTGGCGACTTCCTATTTGGGATCCATGGAGGTCTAACACAGCTCTGGGAGCAGAGCTGACCGGGCTGCCATTTTCAGTGACCGGCGGGGGTAAACAAGCCCGCGGTCCCCTGTTCTCAGGCGGAGAACAGGCTTTGAATGCTCAAGTACCTCAGGGCGCGTCGATCTCGGGCGAGGGGGGGTTCTGCGCAACGGACTCTCCCCGTCCCTTGAGGTCCCACCCTAAGACAGGTCGGCTTATATCTCTGCGGCAGTTCTGGGGCCAGTGACGGCTGGCATAAGATCTACATGCCCAAGCATCAACAGGAGGAAAGAAGGTGAAAGAGAAACCTGAGTTTGAAGCAGTGATTACAACCCAGAAAGACGTTTGAAAAGGTAAAGATCACTATCTCTTGAAGCGGGACGAATTACTTAAAGCAAAGAAGCATTAAAGGGGACTTTTAAACTGCAACAGTTTGATTAAAAGTAGAGGAAGACTCGGCAAGAAACAGATTAGTAAAAGGACTAAGCTAAAAGAAGTAATTAGAGAAATCGGAGGATTGTTGTTCATACCTGTGGTTGTGAGGAGATAACAGACTGGGAGAAAGCTTCTACCATCGCGAGAGCTGCTGTGAGGAGACGGGAAACAGGAAGTACGTAATTGTGATAGAGCTGCTGGAGAGAGACGGCCCTAAGGCAGACAGGAAGAGGGCAATCGCCATCTTTGAAGAGGGAAGGGCACGGGCTTCAGCAGAAGAGGAAGTATGCCATATTGGATTACAAAAATATAGAAAAACCATAGAGAAAAGACGCCCGGCATTTTGGATTTTGTAAGTGCTTCTTTTTTTTTCCTTTTGAAACCGGGACATTTGAATTAAATTAAATTAAAGGGACACTTAGCCAAGCACCACGGAGTTAAGGAAACGAGCAGATTCGTGGGAGCGAGGCAAGTCAAGCCCCACAATGTCAAAAAAAGAGTGGCAGACGGCTATGGAAAATTTAGACAAAAGATTTTCGGAAATGTTAAAGGTCCAGCAGGAGCTGGTGAAAGAGATCAAAGAAGTTAAAGAGACAGTTAAAAGTGAATTGGCAGAAATGAAAAAGGGAATGGAAGTAACACAGCAAAAAGTTAACGTGGTGGAGAAGGCGATGGAGAATCTCTCAGACACGCAACGGACAGATATGAAGACGATGAGGGGCAGAATGGCTATTGCGGAGAGCAAGTATATGGAAAAGCAGCTAAGGTTTCGCGGTTTGCCGGAGATGGAGGGAAAGACAGCTCAAGAACAAATTGTTGAGGTGTTAGCTGAATACCTGGGGAAGGAGGAGGCGGAAATTGTGGCTATTCTAGACGTGGTGTATCGCATAAATTCAAGATTTGCAACCCAGAGGAAGTTACCAAGAGACGTGATTGTGCAATTTACAACCAGAAATATGAAAGAAATGATTGTGAGCAAGCAATTCCAAGACCCATTGGAGGTTGATGGCAAGACGGTGATTATTATGAAGGAGTTACCCAGATCGGTGTTGCTTGGTCGGAAAAAATATAAAGCCTTAGTCCAAATTTTGAAGGACATGAAAATAAGGTATAGATGGGAATTACCGGAAGGACTGGCATTTGAGTTTGGAGGAGTGAAAAAGCGCATCAGATCTGAATTTGAAATGGAAAAGTTTATGAGGGACAATGAAAAGGACTTACCAGTAACAAGGCTATGAATATGGAATGTAAGGTTATATCTTGGAATGTAAATGGACTTAATTCACCCAATAAGAGAAAAAGTACTTTTCACTGGCTATTAAAACAGAAATGTGATATTGTTTGTTTACAAGAGACTCATATTAGAAAACAGGATGTAAAATATCTAAAACTGAGCAAATTGGGCACTCATTTTGCAGCAGCCACAAAAAAGAAAAATAGGGGAGTGGTCCTGTATATTAGAGAGGAGCTGCAGCCAAAGTTAGTGTTTAAGGACCCAGAAGCCAGATTTTTAGCGGTGGAATGTACATGGAATTCAAAGAAAGTGCTGGTGATTGGAATCTATGCACCTAATCGAGCAAAAGAAAGCTTCTTTGAGGATTTGAGGAAGCAATTAGATGAACTTTCTTACGACCAGATAATTCTTGCAGGAGACTTCAATGGAGTTACAAATTTGGAGCAGGATAAGAAATCAGCAACTGCACAAAAGAAAAGAGGACTACTACCAAAAACTTTTTTTGCATTAATGCAGCAGGAAACTTTGGAAGATGTATGGAGAATACAGAATCCCAAGAGCAGACAATTCACATTTTTCTCCGCAAGACACTCTACTTTATCACGAATTGACATGATCTGGGCCTCAAAGGACTTAGTGTTATGGACTAAAGAGGTGGAAATAATGCCTATGGTAGGCTCAGATCACAATCCAATTATGTGGAAGTTTGGGAAAAGAACTAAGAGGAAAGGATGGAGAATAAATGAGGACTTGTTGCAAGAGGGAGAAAACTTGGAGACGTTGAGAAGGGAAACTAAGTTCTTCATACAATACAACATGAATCGAGAAGTACCAACCAACAAGGTATGGGATACCTATAAGGCAGTAATTAGAGGCATACTAATGGACTTAAACGGAAGAGCCAGGAAAAAACAAGAGGAGAAGAGACAGGAGATTACAGAGAAAATAAAAGCCAAAGAAATACAATTAAAGAAAAGACCAGGGAAGAAGAAAATTTACCAAGACATTAAAATTTTACAAGAACAGTTGACAGCAATGAATAATAAAGAACTGGAATGGAATCTGAAGAGAATGAATCAAAAGTCGTTTGAAGGAGCAAATAAACCTGGGAAATATTTGGCATGGCAATTGAAGAAGAGAAAGGAGAAGAAGACAATAAATAAAATATGTGAGGATAATAAAGTATATCTGGAACAGACTGCTATTAGTAGAGCCTTTTACAAATTTTACGCTAAATTGTATAATAAAAAAGAGGTGAATAAAGATTCAATAGCGACATATCTGGGGAAAATGAGGCTCCCAGTGATCTCGGAAGATTGGAGAAATAAATTGAATAGTGAAGTGACAGAGGAAGAGATAAGGAAGGCAATACAGTCAACAAATCTGGGTAAGGCGCCAGGGCCTGATGGACTCACAGCTAAATTTTATAAGGTAATGGTTAATGAACTGGTGTCATTCCTAAAAGAAGTGATCAATGGTGTTATGAGAGACCAAAGAATTCCAGATACTTGGAGTGAAGCTAACATATCATTGATCCCTAAAGAAGGACAGGACTTGACTAACGTCAAAAATTACAGACCTATTTCCTTACTTAACAATGACTATAAGATCTTTGCGAAGATCTTAGCGGAAAGAGTAAAGGGATGGCTATCCGAAGTTATTGGGGAAGAACAAGCCGGTTTTTTACCAAATAGACAAATTAGAGACAATTTAAGGACAGTTATAAATGCTATTGAATATTATGATAGGCGTTGTGATAAGGAGGTTGGGTTCTTCTTTGTGGACGCTGAAAAAGCTTTTGACAATTTGAACTGGGATTTTATGTTCACCACTATGGAACAGCTACAGTTGGGAGAAAGATTTATCAGAGCAGTAAAAGAAATCTACAGAGACCAGAGTGCAGCAATTGTGGTGAATGACGAGGTGACTAAGAAATTGACTATAGGCAAAGGTACAAGACAAGGTTGCCCGTTGTCTCCACTGTTGTTTATAATGGTTTTGGAAATTTTGATGATACAGATCCGAGAAGATAATGCAATCCGTGGAATAAAGATAAAAGACTTTTCCTATAAGGTCAGAGCATTTGCAGATGATATAATGTTAATTGTGGAAGATCCAATTGAAAACATGCCAAGGGTAATAGAAAAAATCACAGAATTTGGAGATTTGTCAGGTTTTTTTGTAAATAAAAAGAAGTCAAAGATACTGTGTAAAAATATGATTAAACAAAAACAACAGCAACTTATGGAAATAACAGACTGTGAAGTAACAAATAAGGTGAAATACTTGGGAATTGAACTGACTGCAAAGAATATAGATCTATTCAAGAATAACTATGAGAAATTGTGGACTCAAATAGAGCGAGACTTGATTAAATGGAATAGATTGAATTTGTCATGGTTGGGAAGAATTGCAGCAGTCAAGATGAATGTGCTGCCAAGAGTGATGTTTTTGTTACAGACAATACCAGTTATTCGGGACTCCAAGCAGTTTGAGAAATGGCAGAGAAAGATATCGGACTTTGTTTGGGCAGGCAAAAAGCCTCGAGTGAAAATGAAAGTGTTACAGGATGCGAAAGAGAGAGGCGGAATGCAACTGCCCAACCTAAGACTTTACTATGAGGCAATCTGCTTGGTTTGGCTGAAGGACTGGATGATGCTTAAAAATCGCAAATTGCTGGCCTTAGAGGGATATAAAAAAATATTTGGATGGCATGCATATTTATGGTATGATAAAGTAAAAGCGGACTCTATGTTTTTACACCATTACATTCGGAGAAGCCTCTTCATAATATGGAAAAAGTACAGAGATTACCTACAAGAAGGAATTCCCTCCTGGGTGGTTCCTTATGAAGTGATAGATCCGAGAACTGTTGATAATGAACAACAGTGTTTAACGTATAAGGAGACAACACAAATAGAATTTTCTAAATTAAGAATAAAGACGCAAGAAGAGTTGTCTCCAAACTATGACTGGTTTCAATATAGACAGCTCAGAGACCTTTATAAATCGGATTGTGCCAAGGGAGGGATAAGAATGGAGAACTCGGACTTGGAGGAAGTAATTTTACAAGAAGACAAAAAGGAAATTTCAAAGGTCTATAAAGTGTTGTTGAAATGGTATACTGAAGAAGAGGTAGTTAAGGTGCAAATGGTGAAGTGGGCTATAAATTTTAATAAAGAAATAACAATGGAGGCGTGGGAATACTTGTGGAAAAATACTTTGAAGATTACGACATGCACTAACATTAAAGAGAATGTCTATAAAATGATCTATCGTTGGTACCTGACACCAAAGAAAATTGCGCTAGGGAATGTGAACACGTCTAATAAATGCTGGAAATGTAAAAAGCATGAAGGATCTTTGTATCATATGTGGTGGACTTGTGAGGTAGTCAGGCAGTACTGGGGGGAGATAATAAGAGTAATAAGTGAGATTTTACAGTTTCAAGTTAATAAGAACCCAGAACTCCTGCTACTGAACTTGGGAATGGAAGATATTCCAGCACAACATAGGACATTGCTTTTTTACATGACAGCAGCGGCTAGACTTTTGTATGCACAAAAGTGGAAAGTACAAGAAGTGCCAACTATCAAGGACTGGATTTACAAATTGCTGTACATGGCGGAGATGGATAAACTGACAAGAAAACTAAGAGACCTTGATCCAGGACAGTTTAACACAGATTGGGAGAAGCTGAAACAATATTTGGTGGAAAAATGGGAGGTGGGAGGAGAACTGTGGCAGTTTGAAAATTATTGAAGAAAAACAAAAGAAGAGAGAAGTGACTATACCGGGGGGAGGAGAGTTAAAGAAGAATTACTAAGCAATTATTCTATTTGATTATTCTATACAGTATTGAGTAATAGTTATTATGTGATATATAAGAATAGAAATTAATTAATTATGTTGCTGGCAGATAGGGGTGTAATTGAGAATTAATAGAATTAAAATTCATGAATACAAGAAGGGAGGGAATGAGAAGTAGCATATAGAATATAGGTTAAATTGATTGACTTATGCTGAAGGTATTTTTGGTTATAGCGATATTTAGAAATGTGCAGAACATGGGTCAAATTGATTGACTTATGTTGAATGTATATTGTGTTTATAGTTATATTTAGAAATGTGTAGAATATGAGTCAAATTGATTGACTTTATGTTATAAAGATAAGAGATATAAGAGGAAGTAAAGAGTAACATATAGAGTATAAGTTAAATTGGTTGACTTATAAATGTATTTATCACTTATGAGTACTCAAGTTATGTATAGGGAGGGATAAATTGTTTGTCCCATATTGATGACATTAGAATGAATAAGTTAGAGTACAGGATATTGAGAATATTACCAGTATTATTACTATTGAATAATATGCCAGGAATATATTAGTTAGTTGATAAGTGAAGGGAAACTGACATAGCACTGTGTTATAATAGATTAGCTTAGAAGAGTGTGAAAGTATATGTTTAATTGACAAAATAAGTTGAAATGAGTAGGGGAAGAATAGACAAAGGGTTGGAAAACTGTTGGAAGTCAACAAACGGGGGGGGGGAAGGGAGGGGGTTAGAACTGGAATATTAGAGTATTTTGATTGTTATAAATGACCAAATATTTCTAATTCCAATAAAAAATTTTATTAAAAAAAAAAAAAACAAAGTGACTGTGGCCTTGGATTTACCAAAAAACTTGCGCCACGTACACGATACTTTTCATGTCAGTCTGTTGAAAAAGGTTCCTCCTGCAGACCAGTGGCACATCCGTGCCCCTCCCATTCCAACATTGATTGATGATCAAACTCATTACGAAGTACAGCAAATTTTGGACTCTAAATTAAAAAGAAACCAGCTGTTTTACCTCATCAGGTGGAAAGACTTTGACTCTGGGTTTGATGAGTGGGTGAATTCTGTACATGTTCATGCTCCTAGATTGGTTAAAGCGTTCCATTCTCGCTACCCACATAAACCTGGAGGGGGAGCATCTTAGAGGGGGCAGAAAGTCAGGTTCAGAATGCTTTCATGTATGTCTTTGCCTAACCAACTCCATTTTTAATCCTTTCAGTGTTTAAGTGCTTTCTTCACAGGTGCCAAGGTTCCCAGGCAGCTATCTCACAGAGAAGGATTGTTTTGGCTACTGCTGTTCCACCAAGAACCGGCCTTGAAGGACTTTCGCTTTCCTAGCTTCAAAGGGATTGTTTTGAGAACTATAGGGGGAGGTTGGGCCTGCTGGGATCTGTTACTTTGTACCTCATGCTTTGCCTGTCATTGGTAACAATGCATATGTACCATCCTGAATATTGTATTCAGGCCAGTGGACTATAATGAACTATTTCTTCAGTAAAAACCTTTTGGAAACAATCAGACTGTTGTCTGATTGCAGAAGGTAGTCTGGAGTAAGGACATTATCTAGCCACAGCTCTGACAGCCAGCAGATGGCAAGTTGCAGGTAAACATCCAGCCCCCACCCCCGGACGGGGCAGACCAGGGCATGAGGTGAGGCTCTGCCTTGCAGGGCACATGGCCCCTTGGTCCGTTCCATGCAGCCGGGAGTATCGGACACATGCCCGGCCTGACCTGCCAACCACTGGTGTAGGCCGCCGGTAGCTAGCTCAAGAGGTTCCATTTCACAGCTGCCCCTGAGGTCCAGCCCACGAGGGGTAGGCTTGCCTATGGCCTTCACACATCCCAACAGGGCCATCGCCACTGCGGCCTTGCTGGGGTTGACTGCAGACAGCAGCAGCGATTAGCAGACGGCCTCCTGAGTATTTATGGGGCCGGGCAAAAGTGAATGCACTAATGCTGTTTGTTCCACTTGCAGGCATGACATCAGCAGCCATGGCAGGATTGCCTGCAGACAGCAGCTGCGATCGGCCAGGGGCCTCCTGAGCACCTGTGCTGGTGGCCTTCTGAGCATTTGGGGGGTCATGTCAGAAGTAAACACATTAACGCTGTTTGCTCCACTTGCAGGCATGGCATCACTGGCCGCGGCGGGTTGCTTGTGGATGGCAGCGGCGGTTCGCAGGTGGCCTCCTGAGCATTTGTGTCGGTGGCTTCCTGAGCACTTGGGGATCATGGCAGAAATAAATGCATTAACGCCGTTTGTTCCACATGCAGGCATGGCATCAGCGGCTTAATGCTGTTTGCTCCACTTGCAGGCATGGCATCAGTGGCCGCAGCAGGTTGCCTGTGGACGGCAGTGTTGGTTGGCTGGTGCTTACCTGAGCATTTGTGCCGGTGGCTTCCTGAGCACTTGGAGATCATGGCAGAAGTAAATGCTTTAATGCTGTTTGTTCTACGTGCAGGCATGGCACCAGCGACCACGGCGGGGTTGCCTGCAGACTGCAGCAGCGATTGGCCAGTGGCTGCCCGAGCATTGTGGGTCCCATGAGGAGTAAATGCATTAGCACTAGTATGCTAGTTGCAGATGCGCCATCCCCCTGGGCATGATGGAGAATGACAGATGGTGCTGTCTAGATGAGCAGCACAGCAAGAGCTTGGAGCCAGGGGGAGGCAGTGGGCCCCCTTGGGCGTCCCGGTGGAGATCCCAAGGGCTATTTGAGTTGGTCGCCTGCGGGGGCCAGGAAGGAATTTTTCCTACAAGGGGCCAAATTGGCCACGGCCCCTTGGGGTTTTTGCCTTCCTCTAGTCATCTATGTCGGGGACCCTAGGGGAGAGAAGTGGCTCCAACTTTGTTGGTTGCAGCAGTTGGAGCTTTGGCAGGAGTCAGGCCTCTGTCTCTCCTCCATTGGCGGGTTTGTGGCATTGGGCCAGATCCCAATAGGGTGAGTGGGACAGGGGTCTGCTCACCCCGACGGATTGGAAGGAGAAGACTGGCTGGTTTCAGAACCGTGGCTAGATAATATCCTTACTCCAGTCTGCCTTCTGCAATTAGACAATAGTACATTGTTTCCAAAAAGCATTTAATGAAGAAAAAGATAATTATAGTCCACTGGCCTGAATGCAATATTCAGGTTGGTACATATGCATTGTTACCAATGACTAGCAAAGCATGAGGTACAAAGTAACAGATCACAGAAGGCCCAACCTCCCCCCATAGTTCTCAAAACATTCCCTTTGAAGTTAGGATAGCGAAAGTTCCCAAGGCCGGTTCTTGGTGGAACGTCGGTAGCCAAAACAATCTTCTTCTGTGAGATAGCTGCCTGGGAACCTTGGCACCTGTGGAGAAAGCACTTAAACACTGAAAGGATTAAATATGGAGTCGGTTAAGCAAAGCAGCACGATACAGCAGTTGGAACCTGACATTCTGCCCCCTCTAAGATGATTCTCCCCCAGGTTTATGTGGGTAACGAGAATGAAAGGATTTAACTAGTCTAGGAGCGTGTACATGTACAGAATTCACCCACTCATCGAACCCAGAGTCGAAGTCCTTCCATCTGATGAGATAAAACAACTGATTACGTTTTATTTTAGAGTCTAATATTTGTTGAACCTCATAGTGGGTTTGATCATCGATCAAGGTAGGGATGGGAGGAGCACGGGTGTGCCACTGGTTTGCAGGAGGGGCTTTCTTCAATAAACTGACATGGAAGGTATCATGTACGTGGCGGAGATTCTTTGGTAAATCCAAGGCAACAGTCACTTTGTTGATTACTTTGCGAACAGGAAAAGGTCCCAGGTACTTTAATGCGAGCTTGCGGCTGGTTTGGGTTACTTTTAGATTCTTCGTAGAAAGATACACGAGGTCGCCTGGTTGTAAATCCCATTCCGCCGCACGGTGGCGGTCGGTGTACTTTTTGTAATCCTGTTTGGCTTTGTCGAGGTGTTTTTTGATTTGAGTCCACTGTTGAGCTGCTTCCCCCCACCATTCGGTGACGTCTTTGGAAGCTGTAGTAGGAGGGGGGAGCGCTTCAAACGGAAATGGTTTGAAGTGGAAGCCATAGACGACTTTGAAGGGAGTTTCTCCCGTGGAAACATGGATGCTGTTATTATATGAGAATTCTGCCAAGGGTAGCAAGTCAAACCAATTATCTTGTTGGAAATTAATGTAACAACGTAGAAATTGCTCTAATATCTGATTTGTTTTTTCTGATTGTCCGTCTGTTTCTGGGTGATGGCTTGAACTGAGACCTTGTTCAATGCCTAGCAGTTGTAAAAGCTCCCGCCAGAAGTTGACAACGAATTGTCCTCCGCGATCCGAGATCACCTTTGATGGAAAAGAATGTATTTTTACAATATTTTTGATAAAAATGTCAGCCAGTTTTCTAGCGGAAGGAATGGTGGTGCACGGTATGAAATGAGCTTGCTTGGAAAACAGATCAACCACGACTAAAATACAGTTATGCCCCTTTGAAGGGGGTAAGTCAGTGATAAAGTCCATAGAGATTATTTCCCATGGTCGATTTGGCGTCTCTAATGGTTGCAAGAGTCCTGGGGGTTTGCCCTTCCGGGATTTGGCGCTGAGACAGATGGGGCAAGACGCAACATATTGGGAAATGTCCTTGCGCATGCCCGGCCACCAAAATTGGTGTTGCACTAAGTGAAGCGTTTTTAAGTACCCGTAGTGCCCCACCGTGGGGGCATCATGACAACGGTGTAAAACTTCCTTCCGCAAACTTTTGGGTACATAGAAGCGATCTCCCCAAAGCCATTCCCCTTGGGCGGACTGTTGCAGCTTGTCTTTGGGCGCCTCCCCCCCCTCCTTTTCCACTTCAGCTTTCAGCTTTTCTCTCCATCCCTGGTCGGGTTGACGGGAGGGGTTTGTGCGGCTGCGGGTGGTCACCACGCCTCCTAATTGCGTAGGTGAAAAGACTGTGTCAATTGTCTCCTCCCTTTTGCTTTTGTGTTGGGGCATGCGCGATAGAGCGTCAGCCAAGAAGTTCGTTTTGCCCGGGAAAAAGTTTAAT
Organism: Eublepharis macularius; assembly: GCF_028583425.1. Classification (NCBI taxonomy): domain Eukaryota; kingdom Metazoa; phylum Chordata; class Lepidosauria; order Squamata; family Eublepharidae; genus Eublepharis; species Eublepharis macularius. The sequence continues at coordinate 43,282,508 of NC_072806.1, forward strand.
GTGAAGTCAAATTTGGAGAAAAATTCCGCCCATCTCAGTTGTTTGGCGTTTAATCTGCGAGGGCTGCGAAGGGCCTCTAGATTTTTATGGTCCGTCCAGACTTCGAACGGATGGCGGGCTCCTTCTAGCCAATGTCTCCAGTTAGTGAGAGCTGCTTTTACAGCAAAGGCCTCTTTTCCCCATACATTCCAATTCCTTTCCGCCTCTGAAAACTTTCTGGAAAGGAAGACGCAGGGTTTGAGCTGTCCGTCCGCCCCCCGCTGTAGGAGCACGCCCCCAATCGCCATGTCGCTGGTGTCGACCTGTACTATGAAGGGGCGGTTTTCATCGGGGTGTTGCAGAACGGGCTCTGAGACAAACTGCGTTTTAAGGTGACTGAACGCTGTTTGGCATTCTGGTGTCTATGACAGTTTTGCGCTCGGCTTTTTGGCTTGGTCCCCCTTGTCTTTGGTTTTTAACAGTTCAGTTAGGGGGAGTGTGATCTGAGCGAAATTTGCAATGAATTCTCTATAGAAGTTGGCAAAGCCCAAGAAAGATTGCAGTTCCTTGCGGGTCGCAGGGGTTTGCCAATTTAATACGGCTTGTATTTTGCCTGGATCCATTTTTAGGCCCTCTTGAGAAATACAATAGCCTAAATAAGTGAGTTCTGTTTTGTGGAACTCACATTTGGAGAGCTTAATGGGCAGTTTGTTATTCATGAGAGTGGTTAAGACCCTTTTTACAAGGTCCACGTGTTCCTCTTTGGTCTCCGAATAGATTAACACATCATCTAGGTACACCATAACGCCTTTATATAGAAATTCGTGCAGTACTTCATTGATCATGGACATGAAAACCAATGGGGCCCCGGCCAGGCCAAAAGGCATAACTAGATATTCAAATTGGCTGAGGGGTGTGTTAAACGCGGTTTTCCATTCATCCCCTTTTCGAATACGAACATGGAAGTAAGCGTCTTTTAAATCTAATTTCGTAAAGACCTTACCTTGAGCCACGACGTTGAGTAGATCTCTGATGAGCGGGATGGGGTAGGCGTTGCTGGAGGAGACGGCGTTAAGTCCCCGAAAGTTGGTGCACAGTCTTAAGCCTCCGTCCTTTTTGACGAAGAGCACTGGCGCGGCATGGGGACTGTTAGCAGGGCGAATGAATCCCCTTTGAAGATTGAGATCGATGAATTTGCGGAGCTCTTCTCTTTCGTTGGGACTCATGGGATAAAGACGGCCCTTGGGCAGCGAGGCGCCCGGTATGATTTCTACGGCACAGTCCGTCCTCCTGTGAGGAGGTAAAGCATTGGCTTCTTCCTCGGTGAAGGCTTGGGTGTATGCTCTGTATTGCTTGGGTATTTGGTTGATTTCTTCTTGGGTGAGGAGAGCAGATTCACTTATAGTTGGGTCATTGCCCCAGTTTTGATCCCAACGGTGATTTTTACATGATTCATGGGTAAATGTAATGCTCCCCTCTGCCCAGTTGATATAGGGGTTATGATCGCATAACCATCGGCTTCCTAGGATCAGGGGGTATTTCGCTGTGGCACTAATGACGAATGTGTCAGGTCCAGTATATATCTAAACTGTACTGACTCCATTTTCTAATGCTTTTAGTGTTTAAGTGTTTTCTCCTCAGGTGCACCAGTTCCCAGGCAGCATTCCCACCAGAGGAGACTGTTTTGTCTAACACCGTTCCACCAAGCATTGGCCTTGGAGGAGAGCAGCTTCCCAGGACTGAAAGATGTTGTTTTGAGAACTGTGGGGGGAGGCTGTTCCAGATGGGTATTGTTACTCTGTATCCTATGCTTGCTCTTCATTGGTAACAATGATCATGTACCATCCTGAGTCTCCTATTCAGGACAGTGGACTATAATGGACCTTTTCTGCAATAAAGCTTCCTTTGCCAGACATTGGACTTATTCTTGCTTCTAAAGGGAACATTGCAGAGAGTGCCTTATCTAGCCACAGTCTGACATTTTGTTACCAATCATGTCTGAGTCGGGCCCAGCGGAACCCAAGGTTGTCCCGGACAGGGATCCTTTGTTTGATCCGTATGCGTCTCCCGACAATCAACCTGTGCAAGCCCAAGACTCCCAGGAGCTGGGAGCAACCGGGAACGGAACCGGAGTTTCCACTTCCACCCTGCCTCTCATCGACCTCAGTACTCGGAACGAGACCGAAGGCGACCTCGGGGCAAGGCCGAAAGCAACCGCTCTCCCCTTGATCTCGGTACCCACCCCGTCGGAGTGGGGAGCCAGACCCCGAGAAACCAGAGAGCGCCGGGCAGGTGGACTCCATCCACGAGTCTCGATGGACGGGCGACGAAGCCTAGAAACCGTCCCGGAGCTAGATAGCAGCCAACCATGGCGATATTGGAACAGGACGTTTGAGCAGATGGAGGGGGACACGTCTCGCCGCGGCGCCCTGAGTTGGGATTATTCCGAACTTGCTCCGTGGAAAGAGCCAACGGAAGTCCCTGAACAAAGTTGGGAGCAGATACAAGGTCGCACCTATGCGGTAGATACCAGCATCTCGGCCGTGACGGGTATGGCCAAGGGAATTCTAGCCGCAAGGTCGCGAATAGTCCAAGGGGACCCTCCTCCTTGGGGCCCTTTCTCCCCGGTGAGTACAACGAATGAAGGTTCCCTGAGCGAACAACCGGGGCCAAGTCGAATGCAACAGTTAGAAGCTAAGCTGATGGATATGGAAGAAAGTTTGGCTCACGCCATTCATTTAATTTCCTCAATGGGAGCAGGAGAAAGACTGTCTCCTGAAGAGATGGCGATACAGATAGCTACCCTCCAAAGTGTCATCTCCTATCCGATGGAGGAAGTTCAGCAGCGGTCGTCACCTACCGGCGAGGGGGGCACCTATCCTGGCGAATCGGGAGAACAACCCAAGGAACTTCCCACACAGCGGGAAATTCCACCGAGAAGGGATAACCCGGTTGTGCCACCCGGTGAGACTCCCATCGAACCTCCTATCACGGGAGGGGATGTGCCGCCAGACGAGACCCCCGTTGAGAGGCCTACGGAAGGGGAGGAAAAGCCAAGTGATACACCGGTGATACCCCCCCATACTTCTCCTATAACGGTCCGGCCGGACCAAGCGGGAGCACCCGCGGCTCCAGCCGGGGGGGGAGCCCCTGGTCAACCGCGAGAAATTGTTCCCGTCGGGCAACCTTCGGGAGACGGTCTACCAGCGCCACGAGGCCAGCCGATGCTTCCCAGAATAACAACGCCTGGAGGGGCAAGCCCGCGCGGCCTTCCACCCGTTCGACCCTCGCCGCTGCGGCCCCTCTCACCTCGACCGCGGCTCATACCGTTGCAGCAGCCCCAGGACCAGCCCGTCTTACCACCTCCGAATCAACCGGGAAGGCCTGCACCTCTACGGCACCTCCAACCCCCTCCTCCGCGGCCGATCTCCACTCAACCACACCAGCTGCCTCCACCTCGACAGCTGCCGCCAACGCCTCCTGTGTTACCAGCCAGGCCAAGACTGCCGCCACCTACTCGCCCGCCACTACAGCCTCCGGCCCAACCGAGACCACCCCCGGCAGCTCCACCACGGCAACCTCCGCCGGCACCGCCGGTTCAACCGCCGCCAGTACAGCCGCCGCCGTTGCCCCGACCGAGACTCCAGTTACCTCCTCCCGCGCCCCAGGAGCAATTAAGACTGCCGATGGACTTCTACCCAGCGCCTGCTCCGAGACAAGAACTCCCGATGGGCTGGGTGAAGTTGGAAGCCACCTTCGATGGGGATCCCTCCAAACTGGGATTTTTCTTGGTACAAGTGGTACAGTTTTTCAACCGGTGGGGGCACCTTTTTGGCAGTGAGGCTAGCCAAATTGAACATCTTGGATCTCGTTTACAGGGCAAGGCAGCAGATTGGTATGTAGGACTGTACAATGTTGGGGCCCCAGAACTCGATACTCTCCAGGGGTTAGTGGATGCCATCCGAGCACAATATGAAGACCCCTTAGAGGAAACCCGGGCCCGAACAGAATTGCAAGCCATCAAACAAGGCAGCATGTCAGCCAGAGACTATGTCACAAAATTCCGGCAATTAGCAGCCAAGTGCCCCAGGTGTGAGGAGTCCACAAAAATTATTCTGTTCAAACAAGGACTTAATCCGAGACTTTTGGACAGAGCCCTCATGCAAGACAATCCCCCTACGCTGTTAGGTTGGATTCAACTTGTTTGCGAAGTGGAGAATCGCATTTTAGAAGTCCGTTTGGTTGAGCAACAACAACAAACGGGACAAAGAAGACCATTGACCTTACAGAAGGGAGCACGGGGAGCTGGCTACGCCACCCGTGGAGCGAGAGATGCTAGATGGCAACAAGGGCTGTGTTTGCAATGCGGACAGGCTGGTCACTTTGCAGCGCAATGCCCCTACCGGCCTGTGCAAAGACCTCCGCTTCAATTACGGCGTCCAACCCTTGCTCCGTTCCCTACGCTCCAACGCCCGACTCCAGCTCCACGAGCGAACAGAGGCCGCGGCGCTTCCCAAAGGCCAGCCTCAGAGAGAGGGCTGGAAGCGGAAGAAGTTATGGAATACGATCCCGCTTCCCCATCTGCAGAAGTCAATCCAGAAAGTCCCCAGTCGGGAAACGAGATGGATCTGTCGTAAAAGGGCCCAAACGACAGATCCACCCCAAGCCCGTCCCTGCACGGAACCGGCCACCTGGGTCCATTTTATTCATGCCAGTGACTCTAATCAACCCAGAGAGAAAAATGCACATTCGGGTGCAAGCTCTTATTGACTCGGGCTGCTCGAGAGACATCATAGCCCCAGCTCTAGTCAATGGACTGGTCTTACCAACTCGGGATTTACAAAATCCAGTAATTTTTGAACAAATGGATGGTACCAACATGAATCCGGTCACTACTGAAACCATCCCGGTGATCACAGGCATGGGACAACATTGGGAAAAGAGGTCCTTAGTCATCAGCTCTACTGCCAAGTACCCGTTAATTCTAGGCAGCAAATGGCTATGTGATCACAATCCCTACATAGACTGGGCTCAAGGATGTATTACCTTCAGTCATGCCAACTGTAAAAATCACCGTTGGAATCAAAACTGGGGCGAAGATCCAACTTATAAAGAAAAGGCCCTCCTCACCCAAGAAGAAGTCAACCAAATACCAGAACCGTACTGGCCTTTTCTAAATGCTTTCTCTGAGGAGGAAGCTGATACTCTACCCCCGCACCGACGAACGGACTGTGCGGTGGAAATTTTACCCGGAGCCTCACTGCCCAAAGGACGACTCTATCCCATGAGTCTCCATGAACGCGAAGAGCTCCGGAAATTCATCGACACCAACCTCCAACGAGGGTTCATCCGCCCAGCCTCTAGCCCCCACGCCGCTCCAGTTCTCTTCGTGAAAAAGAAGGATGGGGGACTCAGACTGTGCACGGATTTCCGAGGACTGAATGCAGTATCCACCAACAACGCCTATCCTATACCGCTCATCCGAGACCTTCTCAACGTCGTGGCCCAAAGTAAGATCTTTACGAAATTAGATCTAAAGGATGCTTACTTCCACGTTCGTATCAAGGCAGGGGATGAGTGGAAAACCGCGTTTAATACGCCCCTCGGACAATATGAATACTTAGTTATGCCTCCTATGCTAGGAGCGACCGGGGAAGCTGGCTCTAGCGGTCATCCTGGTTCTTCCCCTCCTCCAGTCCTACTAACCACCGGAGTTATAGGGTGATCGGGACGAGGGTCTTCTGGGCATGGCTCTCCACCTCTCCCGCCGGTGCCGACATCTCCTGGTACAATCGGTTGATCGGGGCAAGGATCATCTGGGCAGGGTCCTTCCCCGGTGACCGGGTCCTCGTCTCCCGTCTCTGGTGGCTGTTGTGGCCACAGTTGATTTTGCAGGTTAGCCAAACTTTGGCTGAAGTCAGGTAGACCAGTTGGCGGAACACGACCTCTGTCTCCCGCCACTAGCACCGACAGCAGGTGGACGGCATTCGCCAAACTTTCTTCCATGTTTAAGAGTCTGTTCTCCAACAGCTGTACTCTATCCGTAGTTTCCTCCTCCCGTATTTCCGTGGACCCCACATCTCCCATTGTCTGTGAAGTCGGTATAGTTTCGGGCGGCGGTCCCGTGGTTAACGTCTGCTGCCACGGCAAGGGTGTTTCTAACCCTTGTTCCTCTTGAGATCTCGCCGCTAACACTCCTTTCGTCAGACCAGTGATTGCCGAGATCCCTGAGTCAATGGCAATCGTCCGGCTCTGGAGCTGCACCCATTGGTGCTCGCTTACATCTTGTTGCCCCGACCACGGGGTGACTTCCGCATAATCCCAACTCAGGGCGCCACGGCGGGACGTTTCCCATTCCATTTGTTCGGTCGTCCTGTTCCAAAACAGCCACGATCGGCCACCGGTTTGCTCGGGTATGGATTCCAAACTGCGCCGGCTATCCAACTGTAGCTGTGTAAACATTGTGCTGGCCCTTCGCTCTCTCGTTTTCCTTGGCCTTGCACCCCACTGCGTCGGGGTAGGCACGTTGAAGAGTGGCGCGGCTGTGGCTCTAGGCCGCGTATCTGTGTTGCTAGGAGCGAGGGTATAAATCGTTGTAACCGAGGAGCTGTCTCCCCGCGGTACAGGTTCAAGGGATTCCAAACCTTGAGAGCCGGGAGAGGCATACGGGTCAAACAAAGGATCCCTGACTGGGACAGCTTTGGAGTCCGTCTGATCCGGCTTAGGCATTGGAAAAGTGGATTGGTAACAAAATGTCAGAACCGTGGCTAGATAATATCCTTACTCCAGTCTGCCTTCTGCAATTAGACAATAGTCCATTGTTTCCAAAAAGCATTTAATGAAGAAAAAGATAATTATAGTCCACTGGCCTGAATGCAATATTCAGGTTGGTACATATGCATTGTTACCAATGACTAGCAAAGCATGAGGTACAAAGTAACAGATCACAGAAGGCCCAACCTCCCCCCATAGTTCTCAAAACATTCCCTTTGAAGTTAGGATAGTGAAAGTTCCCAAGGCCGGTTCTTGGTGGAACGTCGGTAGCCAAAACAATCTTCTTCTGTGAGATAGCTGCCTGGGAACCTTGGCACCTGTGGAGAAAGCACTTAAACACTGAAAGGATTAAATATGGAGTCGGTTAAGCAAAGTAGCACGATACAGCAGTTGGAACCTGACAGCTGGCATGTGCTGGCAGGGGATGACACTTGCTGTGTTGGGCCAGTACAAGACTAGCGGAAGATGCATCGGTCGGCAGGATGGCCCTCTGATGCCAATGGGGATCCATGCCCAGATGCTGGGCCAATGCTCCATCTAGCTGTAATCAATAAAGTTGCAGCCATTTTCTAACCCAAGACAGGTATCGTGTGAGTCATTTGAGCCGGAATGCAGACTGACATAACACATAGGTGACAAGTGAGAAGCAAATGTAAGGTAAAAGAGACAATTGGACCGCTGTTGGGAGTGGAAGGGGAAACTCTGATGGAGGACTTTTTTGCTTCTGTTTTCTTCCTGAAAGAACTTGAGCCCATCTAGAGATGGTAGTAGACATGACAGGACACCTGGGTGGCTAGTTGACACTGACAGAGAGGTTGTGGAGAGGCACATGGCTGCACTGGACAAATACAAATCCCCTGGGACGGATGGTGTGCACCCAAGGGTGCTGAAAGTACTTTCTGGAGAACTTGCAGAGCCTCTGTCCATCATCATCAAGGCCTCCTGGAGGACTGGGGATGTGCCACAAGATAGGAGAAGAGCTGGATGTTAGGAAAAACCTTTTAATGGTTAGAGTAGTTCAAAGCTGGTGAGCGCACTGCCACCACCGCCATGGCAGGGCCCGGCGCGGGCTGAGGGAGCGCTGCTGACAGCCCTTGGAGCCCTTCCGGCTCTTCAGTGGGCCTCCCCGATGGAGACGCCACTGAGGCAGGGCTCACCGATGGGCTGCGATGCCACCATGCTGCCTGGCGTCACCCGGCAACAGGAGGGCGGGCTCGGACGGGGCCGCAGGGGGATGGGAGGCGGGGAGCAGGGAGAGGGCACAGGAGCCATAGGGAGGCTCAGGATTGGCCCACTGGGGAGACAGGTGGGGCAGGAGACGGGAGGAGGAAGGAACAGAAAGCAGGTGATGGGAGTGGGCACAGGTGGTGGTGGTGGTGGTGGGGAGGAAGGGATAAAAGGGGCCTTCCCAAGGACGCCGGGGAGGAGCAGGCTGAGGCGGCTGGTGAAGGGTAGAGAGAGCGAAGCAGGGTAAGAGGCGGGCTTGGGTGACTTAACCCCCGCCCTACCCACATCTGAGGCCGAGGGAAGGCTCCAGGGGGGCACCCACCATGGGAGAAGGAGGCGCCGGCGCAGCAGGCCAGGGAGGGGCGTACAACCACTCTTAACTCTTTGGAGGACAGGAGCAATAAAAATGGTGATGATGATGATGATGATGTAAAAATTAAATATGAAAACTAGATGACCTAATGCAAACAAAAATTCAAAGATAACAGCAAGTGTAGTACAAAACCTGTTGACAAAAACATGAATAAATTTTAAAAGAAACAAAAGGACAAATATTCACTTATCACAAATTTTTGACCTCCCTATGAAATTTTCAAAAAACTACAGTAGGTAGCCAAATACAACTACTATAGATATTGTGAAGCTAAACTTTCTCTTTCATTCTCACACACATCCATGTGATAGCAATAGACATTTTCATGGCAACGTCAGAGTACTGAATCCACTGGGATTTCAGCGGTTCATGATACTAGCCTACTAGTAAAAAAACATTTTTTTATGCTTATATTTTATAAACATATGAAATTTAAAGACAGGTAGATTTGGAAATTGCTTAATCCCTTTAGTGCTCCTGCTGCCTGTTGCAGCTGTTCAAAATCAAATTGTGTTTCATCTCCTTTCAACAAACATACCACTCAAAGCAGCCAATTCCTTTGGAGAAGGGTATGTGAAGAAACAAGATGTCCTAAAAGCCAATTAAATTCCAGCTGTTCCAGTTGGGAAATTACACAAGGAAAATTAAATGAAAATAGTGTCAGCTGGGTGGGACGCACAGGAGTGGAGAGGTGAGTGTTTTTCCTTGCCTTTCCTAAGCTGCAAGGGTAAGTGACTGAGGTTTTGCTCCCAAGCAATTAAACTTCGATCTTCTCACATCTTGCCTGACAATGTTGATGAAGGATTGTCTGTAATATCTAACACGTCATCTTTGCCATACTTTGTCTGGAGTAGTGCAAATCCTTATCTCCACTTATAGTAAGTCCTGATTTAAATTGTTAGATGTTAGTTGGCATATTCTGGCCTTTTAGTAGCATTACATTAGTATGTTTTAGTTTTTGATTGGTCCTGATGGACTTCTTTTAATTTTGCAAGTTAGTGTTTGTTATGAAATTGTGTCCACATATAGTCTTGCTACATGCTTGCTGTATTTTATATATGCTATATTCTGGTCGTTTTTATCTCTGTAAGAAAGAAAGAAAGAAAGAAAGAAAGAAAGAAAGAAAGAAAGAAAGAAAGAAAGAAAGAAAGAAAGAAAGAAAGAAAGAAAGAAAGAAAGAAAGAAAGAAAGAAAGAAAGAAAGAAAGAAAGACTGAGGTTCTCTCTCTCTCTCTGTTTATGCTTTTATTTATTAACTTTGGTTAAACAATTTTAATCACTGATATTGGCAGTTATAATGACTTATATACCTATATGAGAATGTTTTATGTGTTTAGATTGTAATGGCCTTTGGCTATAGGCAATAAACTTATCTACCCTACCCTAATTTTGATTTTAACCATTTGTGGTCTGTACCATAATCAACTGCTTTTCTTGTTTTAGCAAAGAGAACAGAGCTTCTCCATCTTCCGCGCCTGATTATGTAATCTACTTGATTTCTCTATTGGCCACACAGTGATGTCTGTGTATACAATCCTTACTCTCTTCATTGCCTAGCTCCACTCAATGGGTATTTCTTTCTTGATGCCTCTGTCTTGTGGGTTGGTTATGGGGTGACAGCTGAGTGGTACATCAACATGCGAAATGTCCCCGTCTCTCAGAACTGACGATCATCATGTCCGTCATGATAGACATGAGGTGGTGGGCTCAAGCAACAGATTTTGAGGGAGCTCCACCTCCCCCCCCCCCACCATTCTGCCCTTGGCTTTGCTGCCTGCACTCCCTGCCTCCACGTATCCCTCCACAAGGAAGCAGAGCATTTCTCTCCAGAGGGAAAGATGTTCCTAGCTGCAGCTCCTGGACAGGGTAGGAAGAGGTCCTCAGAGCAGGAATGGGCAGCCTTATGCAGAGCCCCCTATTAAGCTATGGTTGCCTTGCTGTAGTGGCATGAAGAAAGGCATGGGCAGTGCACAGGGCAAAATTCTGCTTACCACTACATTAGGTTCCCCAGATCCCCTTACCCTCCAGAAAGGATGTGGGAGACCTAGAACTCACCTTTATAGTTGTCTTTGCACATGTGCAAAGCATCCTCCTGGGCTGCGCAATGATGTCACTTCCAGAAAGTGACATCATTGTGTAGGCTTCGTGCCACTCCTTGGAGCACTCTCGTGCTCCTCATCAGGCTGATTTCAGCCCGTTTGGGGCTGCAGAATGCAGAAGTGCTGCCAGGGTGGCATGACGGGCCCTGGAGTGTTCCTGGGCTTTGCGGCAGGCCAATTTGGGCCCCAAACAAGCTCAATTTGGCCCACTGTGGCACATGGGAGCACTGCTGGGAGGACCCTGGTGAGCTCTTGTGCTTCACAGCAAGTGAATTTAGGCCCAAAATGGGCCCTATTTGGCCCATTTGGGGTCCACATTGGCCCACTGTGGTGCATGGGAATGCTCTGTGCTGTCCAGGAGTGTGCCCTGAGAAGGCACATTCCCCTGCTTTTCCCCCTTCCAGCCAGATAAGTGGGGCTATGGAATAGAGGGTGGGAACGGAGAATCCCCTGCCCCCAACAGGGGACTGGCAACCCTATACAAATGAAAACTGGAGTCATAAAGTTGGAACCTACAGGTTAGATCTCATGCATCTAACCTTTGCATCACAAGTACCACAGAGGAATTCAGATTTGAATAATATCATCAACACTTTTTAAATGCAAGATTATTTCTGATAGACTTTGGGAGAATGTGGGAACCCAACACCTTCATTAACTTTAGTCTCAGGTAAACCAGTTCATGCTTTTTGCTCCAAAACAAGATTTGCAAAGTGGCATATTTTACAAGGGAATGAATAATATATAGTTATGAAAAAAATTTCTTAACAGGCAAGGTTTGTAGCAAAATAGAAAAATAAGCACTTTCCTTCAGTCTTATTAAAAGGCTTGTACTTATAGAGGCATAAATGCGTCGAATTTTCAGCAGTTATTTTGTAAATTATTTCATGAGAAAGACAAATTGCAGGGAAAAAAGCATTTATTTAGCATATAGCTTGTGTTTTGCTGTAAGAAAAGTCCCAACATGAGATGGATTGACTCTACAAAGGAAGCGATGGCGTTCCACTTTGCAAGATCTGAGCAAGGCTGTCAATATAGGAGGCTTTGGAAGCCACTCATTCATAGGGTCGCCATAAGTTGGAAGTGACTTGACAGCACATCACGCACACACTATGGCTCCAGCTGGCTTATTAGATGGCAAAATGGAGGAGAGGAGAAGAATCATACACACTGCTCCTTGGAGGAAGGAGGGAGAGGGGAAACAGACTGTTTTTTCCTGTCTTCTTAATTTATATTTCCTTGCTTATATTAATCCAACTTTGTAAAACAAGTTACTGACTTTTTAAAAAAGTTTTTCATAAATTGTTTTAGTATGGTCTTTACATTTGTTGTTTTTTGTTTAAGCTGTTTTTTCAAAGCTTGAAATGAAACTGAGCTGCACAGATTGGGCCCAATAGTTACAAATGTGTGTATTACAGACTCTATACCACATTTATTTAGGGGGTGAGCTCATAAAGATATAGGAGGGTTCTGTCAATTGTTTCTCCTGCCTGTCTCTTGTACTCTTGACCCTCAGAATCATGATGCACGTTTCATTTGTTCTGTTTTGATGCCATTACATTGCATTGGGGATAGGGTTTTTAAATCTCATAATAGGTGATAAATGTCTCTGAGTCCCTTTGTGACTTATCTGAAGAAATTTGTTATTTTTAAAAAAATGCAATTTATTATTGATCATCTCTGTGTCTTTTTGAAAGTGGAAGAAAAAAACTAGGTGACCACCGAGGACAGAACGGGAATGCATTGATCTTCTCTGTGGTTTTAACACGATGGTGAGGTGACTCTGCTATGCAGGGGATTCGGCATCTTGCCAGCTGCTTAGTCGTCTCTGAGCTCACCAAGCAGCAGCTGAGACAGAGAGACGTGCCACAGAGCCAGTCTCTTGTTCTCTGAATTCCACTCACCAATGAGCTGGGATGATAAGATATGACAGGGATGCTTCTCAAAATCACCTCAGCTCCCTGGATTTAGAGTTCGGAATGATGTGAACTTGTTTTTGAAGTGGGTCTAAAGTAGACATGGGCACAAATGGGGAAAAAAAACCATGAACATGCTGTTTGTTGTTCATTGCCGATGATGAACATGAACAGATGAATGGAAACAAACACATTCCGTTAACGAATGTGTTCAGTATTCATTGTTTGTTGGTGCCAGAGCAGCCCCTGTTAGACTTAGAGAGCACATATTCACAGGGAGTGTTCAGCAGGCTCCCCTCCAGCCATCACCCAAGTTTGGTCAAGATTGCAATGCAGATCTTGGAGTTATACAGTCCCAAATCCGACGCCCCCAGGAAACTCCCATTCGACACAATGGGAGCCACCAATTGTCTTTTGCCCCATGTACACTAGGGGGAGGGGGAGGGGGCTTTTGCCACTCGCTGGTGGCACCCCATATGTGCCCACCTGCCAGGCCTCCTAGAGGTAATTTTCTGGACGGAAGCAAGGGAGGTGGGTGATGAGTGCAGCTGCCGAGCCTGGCAGGCTAGGGGAGGCGGCATGGGGCTGCCTCCCCTGGAGGGTGTGGGGGGTCTGGCTGCTGGCCAGTGGCACCCCCCATGTGCCCACCCACCAGGCCTAACTTCTTGTTATTCCAGGTGGAGGCCAGAAGGTGTGTCATGTCAGCGGCGGCTGGGCCCAGCAGGCTAGGGGAGGTGGCAGGGGGTCTGTGCACTGGCCGGCAGCATGTCCCATGTGCCCACCTGCCAGGCCTAACTTGTTATTCCCAACAGAGGCCGGAAGGTGGATTATGTAGGTGGCTGCTATGCCTGGTGGGCTAGGGGAGGTGGTACGGGGCTGCCTCCCCTGGAGGGGCAGAGGTCTGGCCACTTGCTGGTGGCACCCCCCATGTCCCCGCCTGCCAGGCCTAACTTCTTGTTATCCCCAGCGGAGGCTGGAAAATGGGTTAAGTTGGTAGCCACTGGGCCTGGCGGGCTAGGGGAGGTGGTGGTGGGTTTCCTCCCCTGGAGGGGGCAGGTGTCTGGCCACTGGCTGGTGGCACCCCTCATGTGCCCACCCACCAGGTCTCCTGGAGGGTACCTTCTGGAAGGTATAAAAGGTGGGTGATGTCGTTGGTCACCGCAGACCAAAATGACCCAGCCACAATCTGCTAAGAAATTCCACCAGCAAGACAAGTTGGTGTATGTGGAGGCCTCGTTCACACCTGTGGGTCAGACACCAACATACGTTCACCAGATGGGGTACTTGACAGCATTGGGTCTGATGGTGTTGTCCGCACCTCGAGTGGTGTAGAGTCTGGACAAAACACACCATCTGGACATGCATGGAGCATTGGATGCCCCTCCAGTGTCAAAGCAGAGGCTGCCTCCAAGATGACCCACCATCCTGCCTTCACGGAAAGGATGGAATTGCGGGACCCATTCCCCCTTCCTCTGTGGGAACAGCAGGTGCCATTGATTGAGGCCACCGTGCAGGACAACTGCATGTGCCACAGTTCCTGAGCTGCCCCTGGTGCCCGAACCCGTCATCTGTGGACATAAACCAACTTCCTGTCTTCATGGAAAGGACGGGAGTCATGGCAGGACCTATTCTCTCTGGTCAGAGGGGAGAGCCAGTGCCATAGACAGGGGGCACTGTGTTGCGCTACCATCTGCACAACAGCAGCTGAGCTGGACCTGTTGCTGAGAAGCAGCAGCGGCAGACACCAACCACCTTTCTGCCTTCGTGGAAAGGAAGGGACGGGGTGGGACATGTCATTGGGAAGGGTCATGGCAGTTCCTGAGAGGGAGAGAAGGTAACAGGGAATATGAAGTGTTCATGGAGAGGGGGACCAAGGGGTTCTGGCCACAGTAAGGAGGCTGACCCAGAAGACACATTGACAGAAACAAGTGGACCCCGATCCAACAGCGGCTGCTGACATGACCCACCTTCCTGCCTTCACGGAAAGGAGGGGACGCGTGGGACAAGCCTTTGGGAAGGGTCATGGCATTATCTGAGAGGGAGAGGTATGGACTGGGAACTGGAAAGCTCTCAAGCGTTGTGAGTCCTCATCCATGGAACCCACAGAGGTACTCTGCGGCAGCAGCTAACATCACCCACCTTCCTACATGAGTAGAAAGGATGGGATGGATGGGACAGGAGAGGTAGTTGGGAGGGGTCAGAGTGGTCAGAGAGGGAGAGGGAGAAACACTTCCCCCCACGACCACCTGTAGCCACCACAACATGAAGACTCATTGTGCCACCAAACAAGAATTAAGGAGGATAGGAGAGAACACTGTGAGCCCTCTGCAGAGGTGCCCACCACACAGCTTGGCCCCAGGGCAGGGCAGCTGCCCTGGAACCAGAGGCTGATGCTAGAGCCCTAGCCCAGCACACCCAGAAGCCTGACCACTGGATCAGGCACTGATAATAATAACAACAATAATAACAATAAGAGCAATAATAACAATAACAACAATAATAATCAAATGTGAGCCCTCATCATCATCATCATCATCATCATCATCAATGTGAGCCCTCAGCTGAGGTACCCACTGAGCTTGGCCCCAGAGTCTGGCAGCAGCCCTGGAACCAGAAGCTAGGGCTAGAGCCCTAGCCCAGCACACCCAGAAGCCTGACCAGATCAGGCACTGATATTGATAATAATAATAGTGAGCCCTCTGCCGAGGTGCCCACTGAACTTGGCCGCAGGGCCTGGCAGCAGCCCTGGAATCAGAGGGGATAGATCCCTGTTCCACCCACCACACACAGAAAAAATTCCAGCTCCAATGCACTCTCCCCCTCTCTCCCCCAAAAGGTTATCAACAGCTCGGTCCCACTGACAGACTCTAGATGATAGATTACAGCAGACAGATCCCTGGTTCATTGTAAAAAGACACTGGTTCTTGATTAAATGACTTTTATTCAGAAATCAGTTATTTCCATAATCAGATCCAAAGGTCTACTTAAGAGCAAGGTAAGCATCTAAGCAGTTCTCATAGAAAGTTGACCAGAATGGCTACACAGGATGACATCCCTCTTCTACCCTCCATTCCATCCCCACTCCCAATTCCCAAACAATTTAAGGTTGTTTGATCTGTGTGGGAACAGTATGCATATTTGGGTTATCAAGCTACACAGAGAACAGACATATCACAAGCAGAAAAAAGCTTCAAACTGGTAAACACTTGGCCACCTGGGAACTGGTGAGAGCTTGTTGGAATGTTAGCAACAAGAATACTTCCAGGCATACAAAATGGAGTTACCCCTGACTGAACGAAGCATACACTTGACAGCAAAATCATTGGCATGAATGAATGGGTACAGTCAGACATGACACCCACTCCACTGCTTGTTGAAACTGAAAGCCAGAACTGGGAGCGCAGTGCCCTTTTATAAGAAGAGGTCTCATTGAGAAAAGCAGGAGGTCTGTGTTTGGCAGTCAGAACTGCCTAACAGGGTTTGCTGGGATGAGATTGGAGTTCTCATGGCCACAGAACACCCCCTCCCCCTCCCTCCCCCCTGGTGTCTGCTCCCATATTACAAATTGTTACCAATTTGCAGCTCCACACTTGGAAGGAAGACCTGCCCATCAAGTTAAGTTGGGCTTTGATTGGGATGTCCAGGGTGACAGAGGGAATGCAGATAGAGTTCAGACAGTCCTGCCCTCCGTTGCTGAGGCAATTGTTTGAAGGCGCCTGAGTTTCTGGCTTCCCGAACAGCGGACGAATGCAACAAACAAGGCTTTGATGACCACCTGTTCGTCTGGAATGGTGCCTCAAGAATAGGCATAGGCATGAACTGGAAAAAAACCTGAACAGGCTGTTCGTTGCTCATTGCCAACAACTAACACGAACAGTCGACCAGAACCGAACATGTCCCGTTAACTAACGTGTTCAGTGTTTGTTGTTCGTTGGTGCCAGAGCGGCCCTCTTAGCACTTAGGGAGCCCATATTCACAGGGTATGTGCAGCAGGATCTCCTCCAGCCATCATCCAAGATTGGTCAAGATTGCAGTATGGATCTCGGAGTTATACATTCCCAAATTTGATGCCCCCAGGAAACTCCCATTCAATAAAAATAGAGCCACCTTCCGCAGTTCACTTTGGCCCTGTGCAGTGGACCTGAAGGCAGGCTGCCTCCCCTCTCATGGGTGGGGGGTCTGGCCACTGGCCGGCGGCACCTCCCCATGTGCCCACCAACCAGGCCTCCCCGAGGCTACTTTCCGCCAATGCAGTATGCCTGCAGCCACCGCATAACCAAATGACCCAGCAAAAGTCTGCAAAGAAAACCCTCCAGAAATACATGATGTCATCTGCAGAGGCCTTGCACACACAAACACACACCCTGGTGGGTCAGAGACACCAACACACGTCCACCAGATGGGGACATTCTGGCATTGGAGCCAATGCTCTTGTCCACGCCATGTGTGGTGCAGAGGCTGTCACCGCACAAATGCAATGACTGGACATGGAGCACTGGGGATGCATGGATACATGGAATACCTGTATTGGATTGACAGCAGAGACCGATACTGTGTTCAGGGATATTGGGGAGACAGGTGGATCGCATTACTGTCTGTGTTCTCCCGTCATTGGAAAGTTGGAAGGAAAGAACCAAGGGTGGGAGGTGGGGCTGTCGCCAGCATCACTCACCTTCCTGTCTTTGCGGAAAGGAAGTGAGTTGCAGGACCCATTCCCCCCATGCACAGGAGCAACAGCAGGTGCCCATGGATGGGGGTGCACCTTACCTTTCCGCAAAACCATATCTGCAAAAGCTTTTGAGCTGCCCCTCATGCCAAGAAGCAGTGGCAGCAGTACGGCACCCTCCTTCCTGCCTTCACGGAAAGGGTGAGAGGGACCCATTCCCCCCTGCTCAGAGGGGACAGCAGGAACCCATAGATAGGGGGCCCCGTGCTGTGTTGCCCTACTACCACAACCAGCAGCAGCAGAGCTAGGTAGCAGCGGCAGCTGGCATCACCCACCTTCCTGTCTTCACAGAAAGGATGGAGTGGGCAGGAGAGGAGAGGTTGGGAGGGGTTGGAGCGGTTCCAGAGAGGGAGAGGTCGAAAGAGGGAATGTCCAGGACTTTGCTGGGGAGAGGTCAATGGGTTGCCGCTGGCTGCATCATGGTGCAGGACTGGGAATACCCCTTCATTGGAGAGCCATGAGCCGAGAAAACCACTGAGTCATGGGCTGGCAGGGGCAGCAGACATGTCCAATCTTTCTGCCTTCACGGAAAGGATGGGAGTCGCGGTGTGGGACCCATTCCCCCCTGCTCAGAAGGGACAGCAACTGCTTCTGAGCTGCCCCTCGTGGCCAAAACCAGCAGCAGCAGACAGCAGTGCAGCACCCACCTTCCTGCCTTTGTGGAAAGGACATGACTGGTTGTGGCAGTACCCGTTCCCCCCTGCCCAGAGGGGACAGCTGCTGCCATTGACAGGGGCCACCGCAACATATAATTTTATTTGCAACAGCAGGAAAGATGTTCCTCGTGGCCAAAAGTGGGTGCAGTGAACCTCACCCACCTTCCTGCCTTTGCGGAAAGGATGGGATGGGGATGGGCAGGACAGGAAAGGTCATTGGGGAGGGTCAGAGTGGTTCCAGAGAGGGTCGTATTCATGGAGGGAGGGGGAGCTTGACGGGGAGAGGAGGACAAGGACCCCAACATCCCATGTCGGATCACGCAAACTGCTCCGGCATAGGCTTGTCCGCCCCTCCTGTGTCGCAGTGGAGGCTGTCGCCGGAAGCACCCACCTTCCTGCCTTCACGGAAAGGGTGGGAGGGACCCATTCCCCCCCCATGCCCAGAGGGGTCAGCAGGAGCCCATAGATAGGGCAACACAGGGCCCTATCATCAGCAACAGCAGCAGAGCTGTCCCTCGTGGCCAAAAGTGGCGGCAGCTGACATCAACCACCAACTTGACTTAGCAGAAAGGATGGGAGGGATAGGACAGGAGAGGTCGTTGGGAAGGGTTGGACTGGTTCCAGAGAGGGATAGGTTGAAAGAGGGACTGGGAGCTGGGAGATCCTGACAGTTGCGTGGCCTCCTCAGAGCTGTCAGAACTGTGGCTAGATAATGTCTATACTCCAGACTACCTTCTGCAATCAGACAAGAGCCCGTTGTTTTCAAAAAGTTTACTGAAGAAAGTATTCATTATAGTCCACTGGCCTAGATACAATATCCAGGCTGGTACACGGGTATTGTTACGAATGACAGACAAAGCATGAGGTACAAAGTATCAGATCTCAGCAGACCCAACCTCCTCCCATAGTTCTCAAAACAATCTCTTTGGAGCTGAGAAAGCGAAAGTTTCCCAAGGCTGGAAAGGCGATAGCCAAAACAATCCTCTTCTGTGAGATAGCTGCTGGGAACATCTTGGCACCTGTGAACAAAGCACTTAGAATACTGAAAGAATTAATATGGAGTCTCTTTGGTTACATACACACACTCTAACCCTGATATTCTGCCCCCTCTAAGATGCCCCTCCCCCAGGCTTATGTGGATAACGATTATGAAATGCCTTGATTAACCTAGGAGCATGAACATGTACAGAGTGCACCCATTCATCAAACCCAGAGTCAAAGTCTTTCCATCTGATAAGATAAAACAGTGGATTTCTTTTAAGCTTAGAGTCCAGAATTTGCTGTACTTCATAATGGGTTTAATCATCGATCAAGGTTGGGATGGGAGGGGTGCGAGTGTGCCATTGGTCTGCTGGTGGAGCCCTTTTTAAAAGGCTGACATGGAAGGTATCATGAACATGGCGCAAGTTTTTTGGCAAATCTAAGGCAACAGTCACTTTGTTGATTACTTTACAAACAGGAAAAGGTCCCAGAAATTTCAAAGCTAGTTTGCGGCTGGTTTGAGTTACTTTCAAGTTTTTAGTTGAGAGGTAAACAAGGTCTCCTGGTTGTAATTCCCATTCGGCCACACAATGGCGGTCTGCGTATTTTTTGTAATCCTGTTTGGCTTTGTCGAGGTGTTTTTTAATTCGAGTCCATTGTTGAGCAGCTTCCCCCCACCAGTCTGAAACGTCCTTGGTTGCTGAAGTAGGAGGGGGGAGCGCTTCAAACGGGAAGGGTTTGAAGTGGAAGCCGTAAACGACCTTAAAGGGAGTTTCTCCAGTGGAGGCATGTACACTGTTATTATACGAGAATTCTGCTAGGGGAAGCAAATCAACCCAGTTGTCCTGTTGAAAATTAATATAACAGCAGAGGAATTGTTCCAATATTTGATTAGTTTTTTCAGACTGTCCTTCGGTTTGCGGATGATGGCTTGAACTTAAACCTTGCTCAATTCCCATAATTTGTAGAAGCTCCCGCCAGAAGTTGGCAACGAATTGCCCGCCGCGATCCGAAATCACCTTTGATGGAAAAGAATGTAGTTTTACAATGTGTTTTAGAAAGATATCTGCCAGTTTTCAAGCTGAAGGTATAGTGGTGCAAGGTATGAAATGAGCTTCTTTGGAGAATAAATCCACTACGACTAAAATACAATTGTGACCCTTGGAGGAGGGTAGGTTGGTAATAAAATCCATGGATATTGTTTCCCATGGTCTGTTTGGTGTTTCTAAAGGTTGTAACAGTCCCGGCGGTTTGCCCTTGCAGGATTTAGCACTAAGACAAATGGGGCATGATGCTACATATTGAGAAATGTCTTTGCGCATGCCCAGCCACCAAAATTGCCGTTGTACTAAATGGAGTGTTTTTAAATACCCATAGTGTCCAGCTGTAGGGGCGTCGTGACAGCGTTGTAATATTTCTTTCCTTAAACTGCTGGGTACATAGAAGCGATCTCCCCAAAGCCATTCTCCTTGTTCAGATTGTTGTAATTTATTTTTGGGTACGTTCCCCCCCCTCCTTTTCCACTTCAGCTTTCAGTTTTAGTCTCCACCCTTGGTCGGGTTAGGGAGGTTGGGTTGCGCGACTGCGCGTTGTTACCACTCCCCCTAATTGCGTAGGCGAAAAGACGGTGACTATCGTCTCCTCCCTCTTGCTCTTATGTTGGGGCATGCGCGATAGAGCATCGGCAAGAAAGTTAGTTTTGCCAGGCAAAAAATTTAACGTGAAATTGAATTTAGAGAAATATTCTGCCCAACGCAGTTGTTTAGCATTTAGTCTTCTGGGACTGCGTAAGGCTTCTAAATTTTTGTGGTCTGTCCACACTTCAAAAGGATGACGGGCTCCTTCTAGCCAGTGCCTCCAGGCGGCGAGTGCTGCTTTTACAGCGAAAGCCTCCTACTCCCAAACATTCCAATTTCTTTCAGCTTCAGAAAATTTCCGAGATAGAAAGGCACAGGGCTTAAGTTTACCGTCCTCCCCCCTCTGCAAGAGGATGCCTCCAATCGCAGTGTCGCTGGCATCAACCTGTACTATGAAGGGGCGATTTTTGTCGGAGTGTTGTAGGACGGGTTCAGAAATGAACTGAGTTTTAAGGTGATTGAATGCCGCTTGGCCCTTCGGCGTCCAGGACAATTTGGCACTTGGTTTTTTGGCTTGGTCCCCCTTGTCTTTGGTTTTTAACAGTTCGGTTAGGGGGAGTGTTATTTGAGCAAAGTTCGCTATAAATTCTCTGTAGAAGTTGGCAAAGCCCAGGAAGGATTGTAATTCTTTACGGGTAGTGGGTGTTTGCTAATTTTGTACGGCTTGTACTTTGCCTGGGTCCATTTTCAGACCATCTTTAGCGATACAGTATCCCAGATAAGTGAGTTCTGTTTTGTGAAACTCACATTTAGACAGTTTAATGGGTAATTTGTTACACATTAGAGTAGTCAGAACTCTCTTCACGAGCTCTACATGTTCTTCTTCCGATTCTGAATAAATTAAGACATCATCTAGGTACACTACTACTCCTTTGTATAAGAATTCATGCAATACTTCATTGATCATGGACATGAAAACCGAAGGGGCCCCAGCCAGGCCAAACGGCATAACCAAATACTCATACTGGCCGAGGGGTGTGTTAAAAGCTGTTTTCCATTCATCGCCTGCTCTGATACGAACGTGGAAGTAAGCATCTTTTAAATCTAATTTTGTAAAGATCTTATCTTGTGCCACGACGTTGAGTAAATCTCGGATGAGTGGGATGGGGTAAGCGTTGCTAGAGGATACTGCGTTTAATCCTCTAAAGTCTGTGCAAAGTCTTAGTCCCCCATCCTTCTTCTTAACGAAAAGTACTGGAGCAGCATGTGGGCTGTTAGCGGGTCGGATAAATCCTCTTTGAAGATTTGTGTCCATGAATTTACGGAGTTCTTCCCTTTCGTTAGGACTCATGGGATACAGTCTGCCTTTGGGCAAAGATGCACCCGGTAATATCTCCACGGCACAGTCCGTCCTCCTGTGAGGAGGTAAAGAGTTGGCTTCTTCTTCAGTGAAAGCTTGGGTGTAAGCCCTGTACTGTTTGGGTATTTGGTTGATTTCTTCTTGAGTTAGAAGGGCTTGCTCACTGAGGGTAGGGTTGTTACCCCAATTTTGATTCCAACGGTGATTTTTACAAGTATCATGGGAAAAAGTGATACTTCCAACTGCCCAGTCTATGTAAGGATTGTGATCCCACAACCATCTGCTTCCCAGAATCAACGGATATTTGGCAGTGGCACTAATTACAAACGGTCTTGTCTCCCAGTGCTGTCCCATGCCTGTGATGACTGGCGCGGTTTCAGTAGTGACAGGATTCATGTTAGTGCCATCCATTTGTTCAAAAATGACTGGAGTTTCCAGCTCTTTAATGGGGAGTACTAGTCCATTCACTAGGGCCGGTGCAATAATATCTCTAGAGCAGCCCGAGTTTATGAGAGCTTGAACGCGGACATGCGTTTTTCTATCTGGATTCACCAACGTTACTGGTATGAAGAGTATGGACCCATGAGGTCTGTCCAAAGTAGGAACTGACTGATATTTGATCTGCCGTTTGGGTCCTTTTACGACAGATCCATTTCGTTTCCCGAGGCAGGACTCTCTGGATTTTCCTCCCCGGTTAGAGCTGTTGAATCATAGTCCATAATTTCTTCTAACTCTAACCCTCTCTTGGGAGGATTTCTACGAGAAGCCCCTCTGCCTCTTGTTGCTCTAGGAGCTGGCGTCGGGCAGGTTGGCGCAGGTAGAGCGGCGGGGGCTGGACGTCTTAGTTGGAGCGGAGTTCTTTGCACAGGCCGGTACGGACATTGCGCCGCAAAGTGACCGCTTTGGCCACACTGCAGGCACAACCCTTGTTGCCATCTAGCATCTCTCGCTCCTCTGGTAGCATATCCAGCACCTCTGCTTCCTCTCACTAGTACGGAAGAGCGCCTTTGTCCAGCGTGTTGCTGTTGCTCAACTAAGCGCACTTCTTGCATGCAGTTTTCTACTTCACAAGTTAACTGAATCCACCCCAATTGGGTGGGAGGATTATCTTGCATGAGGGCTCTATCCAACAACTTGGGATTCATGCCTTGTTTGAACAGAATTATTTTGGTGGACTCCTCACACCTTGGGCATTTGGCGGCCAGCTGTCGGAATTTCGTAGCATAGTCTCTAGCCGACATGTTGCCTTGCCTAATGGACTGCAATTCCGTCCTAGCTCTTGTTTCCTCTAAAGGATCTTCGTATTGGGCTCGTAGTGCATCCACTAGCCCTTGAAGAGTATTTAACTCGGGGGCGCCTACATCATAAAGAGCTACATACCAATCTGCAGCTTTTCCTTGGGATCTCAAGTGTTCGATTTGGCTGGCTTCATCTCCAAACAAATGTCCCCACCGATTAAAGAATTGTAAGGCTTGCACGAGGAAAAATCCTAACTTGGAAGGATCTCCATCAAACGTGGCTTCCAGCTTTACCCAACCCAGCGGTAATTCCTGTGGTCTGGCTGCTGGCGCTGGCACTGGATAGTAATCAAGTGGTACCGCTTGCGGCGGTGGTTGAAGCGAAGGTTGTTGGGGCCTCGGTTGTGGGAGCCACGGAGGAGCCCCCCCGGGATTGGTTGTACCGGCGGAGGGGCGGGTTGGGACGGGTTGAAGTGGTGGGGGGGTCCTCTCGGTGCAGGCAACATCGGCACTGGCTGTAATGGTGCCGGTTGTATCGGTATTGGTTGGACGGGGGGAGTCCCTCGTGGTGCGGGCAACAGCAGCGCAGGTTGTAGCAGTGATGGGGCGTCCCTCGTGGTGCAGGCAATAGTGGTACTGGTTGTAGCGGCACGGGCTGTAATGGGGGAGGAAGACCTCTTGGGATCGGTTGCCTTGGGATGGGGGTTCTTCTTGGCCCAGGCGTTTGTAGCGGCCAAGGAGTGGTTCCCCTTCCAATCGGTCCCGGCAGTGGAGTTAGACGCGGAGTGGTGCCTCTTTGCAATGGTGCCATCAATCTCGGTAGAAAGGGTTGCCCCCCCCGCCTAGGACGTTGTTGGCGGAATAATTGGCGGTGTGATGCCAGGAGTTTCTCCTGGTGGATGTTGTGGTGTACCCCTCGGGGTTGTCGGAGGTTCCTCTAAAGGGAATCCCCCACCGTCTCCGTTCTCTTCCACTTCGTCTTCTACTTCTTCCACATCTGGGTCAGCACAGGTATCCTCACTTATTTCCGGGGTGGGATCCGGTGGTTCATCGGGTTGCTGCGGTATATCCTCTACTGGAAGTGGTTGAATTGGTGCCCCAACCTCAGTCCTTGGGACATACTTTTGTAAATTAGACAGGCTCTGACTGATGTTGTGCAGGCCTGCTGGCAATTCAGGGTTTTCTTCCGAACCCCCAACCACGAGTACAGACAGGAGGTGGACTGCATGGGCTTATACTTATAAGGTGGTTCCTCGGTAGCTTGCGAGGTCTCCACGTATTCAGCATATGACTCCGCACAGGCTGCCCCGGGCCAAGGTCTTATTTCTCCCATGCCTTGGGCCCCTGCACCTTGCTCTTCTTGTGATCTCCCTGCCAAGATCCCTTTCGCTAATCCCATAACCGCTGAAATTCCAGCGTCAATTGCTACGGTTCGGCTTTGTAATTGTATCCACGTGTGTTTACTCAGGTCTTGTTGCCCCATCCACGGGGTAACTTCTGCATAGTCCCAACTTAATACATCGCGGCGGGACGTTTCCCACTCTGACTGGCCGGCTTCTCTGTTCCAGTAGTACCATGGTTGGCTACTGGAATGCTCTGCAATTACTTCTAAACTCCGTCGGCCATCCATCGGGGGTTGCATAAACACTGTACTTGCCCTTCTTTCGCGTCCCTTGGCCTCGAACTCCACTGCGTCGGAGTCGGCAAGGATATCAACGGATCTGCTGCAGCGATGGGCTGGGTATCCGTTCTGCTGGGTGCAAGAGTATAAATCATAGTAACGGAGGACCCTGTCCTCCTTGGAACGGGTCCTTGAGGTTCCAGTCCTTGAGAGCCAGGGGAGGCATATGGATCAAACAAAGGGTCCCTGTCGGGAACGGCTTTGGCATCCGTCTGCTCCGGCTTAGGCATTGGAAAAGTGTGATTCATAACAAAATGTCAGAACTGTGGCTAGATAATGTTTATACTCCAGACTACCTTCTGCAATCAGACAAGAGCCCGTTGTTTTCAAAAAGTTTACTGAAGAAAGTATTCATTATAGTCCATGGGCCTAGATACAATATCCA
This sequence comes from Eublepharis macularius, assembly GCF_028583425.1. NCBI lineage: Eukaryota > Metazoa > Chordata > Lepidosauria > Squamata > Eublepharidae > Eublepharis > Eublepharis macularius. The sequence goes on from NC_072806.1 coordinate 43,307,479, forward strand.
GGCTGGTACACGTGTATTGTTACGAATGACAGACAAAGCATGAGGTACAAAGTATCAGATCCTAGCAGACCCAACCTCCCCCCATAGTTCTCAAAACAATCCCTTTGAAGCTGAGAAAGCAAAAGTTTCCCAAGGCTGGAAAAGCGATAGCCAAAACAATCCTCTTCTGTGAGATAGCTGCTCGGAACATCTTGGCACCTGTGAACAAAGCACTTAGAATACTGAAAGAATTAATATGGAGTCTCTTTGGTTACATACATATACTCTAACCCTGACAAGAGTAACCCAACTGATGTGCTCAGCGGCGGCAGCTCACATCACCCACCTTCCTGCTTTCACAGAGAGGATGGGAAAGAGAAGAGATGTTGTTTGGAGGGGTGGGAGAGGTTCAAGATTGGGCAAGGTTCGAAGAGGGATGGTGAACTTTTCAAGGAGACAGGGACAGAGGGTTACCACTTCCTGGCTGCCTTGCAGAGCAGGACTGGGAAACACCCAAAGATTTGGGAACCTTCATCTTTGAAACCCACTGAACTTGTCAGCGGTAGAAGCAGCCATCACCCGCCCTCCAGCCTTCATGGAAAGGATGGTATGGACAGGTCAGGAGAGGTTGTTGGGGAAAGTTGGAGTGGTTCCAGAGAGAGTCATTTTCATAGAGGGAGGGGGAGCTTGAAGGGGAGAGGACAAAGAGGACCCCAACATCCAATGTGTTGGATTGTGCAAACTGCTCTGGCATAGGCTTGTCCGCCCCTCCTGTGTCACAGTGAGGCTGTCGCCAGCATCACCCACCTTCATGCCTTCACAGAAAGAATGGGGTGGGCAGGAAAGGAGAGATTAGGAGGGGCTGGAGGGTTACAGAGGGGGAGATGTCGAAAGAAGGAACGTCCCGGACCTTGCTGGGGAGAAGAGGACAATGGGTTGCTTGTCACAGCCGCATCACAGAGTGGGACCAGGAAGGTCCAAAGACAGCGGCCATGGCATGGTATTCCCCCATGCCCAAAAGTGGAGACAGCTGACATCACCCACCTTCCCGCCTTTGCAGACAGGACTGAATGGGCAGGACAGAAGAGGACATAGGGTGGGGTCCAAATGTTCCGGAAAGGGATAGGTTGAAAGAGGGAAAGTCCAGGAACTTGTCAGGGAGAGGAGGGTATGGGTTGCTTGCCATGGCCGCATTGCATAGTGGGACCAGGAAGGCTCAAAGGCGGCAGCATTGCCATGGTAGTCCCCCATGCCCAATGCCAGTGGAAGCTGGCCTCACCCACACTCCTGCAGTCACGGAAAGGATGGGATGGGCAGGGCAAGTTGTGGGGTGGGGTGGTATTGGCGCCATACATAGAGGGAGAGGTTGAGAGAGGGAAGGGGAACCATTTCCCCAACAGAGGACTGCAGTTTTACAGAATCTGCTCCAATCAGAGACAGCTTACCTGTCAAGGCAGTTCAGGCAGGCTGCTGACAGCATCCCCCACCTTCCTGCCTTCACGGAAAGGATGGGTGTTGCGGCCGGGACCCATCCACCCCCCTGCTCAGAGGGGAGGGGACAGCAGGTGCCCATGGATGGGGGGATCCGTGCTCCACAACAAAGTGTGCTACAGTTCCTGATCTGCCCCTCATGGCCAAAAGCAGCAGCAGTGGACAGCACCTACCCTCCTGCCTTCGCAGAAAGGGTAGGTGGGAGGACCCCATTCCCCCATACCCAGAGCGGTCAGTGGAAGCCCATAGTTAGGGGCTCCTGGGTTGTGTTGCCCTACCACCATCAGCAGCAGCAGCAGATCTGTCCCCAGTGGCCAAAAAGTGGAAGCAGCTGACATCACCCACCATCTTGCCTTCACGGAAAGGATGAGGTGGGCAGGAAACGAGAGGTCGTTGGGAGGGGTAGGAGTGGTTGCAACTGCAGACAGCGAAGATGAAAGAGGGACCGTCTGGGCAATTATCAACTAGAGGACAGGATGGGCAGGACAGGTTGAGGGGAGGGGTCATTGGGTTGCCATCAAGAGAGGTAGAGGTAGACAGAGGGACCGTAGGGGAACTTGTCTGGAAGAGGAGGACCAGAGGTTGCTAGCCTTGGAGGCAGCCCCGAGAACCAAGGAGCGCTGGAGCATGCTACACAACATCTTGGCCGAGAGCCACAGTAGACTTGGGGAGGCTCAGAGGGTCGATAGGTCCAGGTCCAAGGAGGGATGCCCTAGGAGGTTGAGGTTGACCTTCACAAAGGTCAACATGTCCACCAGGTCTGGGTGCAGACGGGCACAGCGGGGATGGAGGGGGTCTCCTAGGTGAGAGATGTTGGTTGCCACGATGGACAGGTCCAGCCAGACAGATGATTTTCTCTCCCAATACTCCAAGGGATTAGAGTGGGGGGCTTGGGGGGCTCCGCCAGGTCCTCTAGCATCATAGCCTCCGCCAAGTCCTCCACCACGAGAGATGAGCCCACTGTGCTGTGGCCAACCATGCATCCCACCGACGAGGCCCAGAGATCAAATGGTGCCATTTGAGTGGGTCTCTCCTGGCATGGCTCTCTTCCCAACTCACCCCTCCCCACCTTCTCCTGCTCCTACTTCTCCTCCACCCGCCCCTCACCCCTGCTTGGTTCCCTCGAGCCAGCCTTCTCTTTCTAGTAACGGAGCACTGCTTTGCGGAGCTCCTTTTTCCAGTGCAGCATCTGACCTGCCCGCATGGAGATGCTGCCCTTGATCCGGGGGTCACAGAGGGAGGCCATTTGGCACAGCACCTCATAACACAGAGGATGCAAGCGCTCGGCCATGCATGCCTGGATCCTCCCCACAAAGTCCCGGACCCGGGGAGCAGCTCTTTCTCATGCTTCAGCTCCTTAGCCAGGAACTGATCGTGCCCGTGGATCATGGGGATGACCTGACCCAGGCTGGCCTCATAGGAGGAAAGGAGCTCGGTGGCCTCCTTAAAGGGTTTCGGCATCTGGGACATCTAGGACTCTCCATTCCATGGAACTGAGGCTCAGCTCCTCTCCCCTCCTCAGAATGTCCGTGGATGACAGGATGTCCTGCAATGGGCCCCTCTGCTCCACCAGACGACTGATCATGTCATAGGTGGAGTTCCAGCGGGTGTGCAGGTCCTGAAAGAGTTGGTGCTCAGGATCCTCCCCCTCCCCCTGCCTCTGGAACAGCTCACAGGAAGAATTGATGCTGCGGGAGAAGTGGGAAGCGAGGCCGCGGCAGCTCTCCAGCAGATTGCGCGTCCACAAGGTTCCCTCATCCCAGCTGTCCCTTGGCTTGCTACCCAGCCCAAGCATGTCCCTCATCACCAGGTGCAGCTTGTGCACAATGCACACCAGACCAGGGAGGGATGCCTCTTTCAGTGCTGTCAACATGTTGCTTCCTGCGCCCATCACTATGAAGCCATGGACAAACCCTTCCGCCCTCGCTGTCTAGTCCCTCAGACCTGCCTTCACGGTGGTGGCGATGTTCTTCCCAGTATGGACCTTGTCCATCCCCCGGGCCTGGAGAAATACCACACTGTAGCCCAGTGTCAAGCATGGAGCCTTTTTCCGGGGAACAGTTCTTGGCCTGGGGCAGCGGAGGTCCTCTGGTTGCCACCAGTGGGCAGTGATGGCAAGGTACCCATGATGGCAGCTGCTCCAGAGGTCGGCCGTGAAGTGAACGGTATGGCCATGGGCAGCAGACAGCTTCCTGAGCACCATGTCTTGCATAGACTGGTAGAGAGCAGGCAGGACTTGACACCCAATGTTATGCCGTGCGACAAAGTGCTGAAGCAGCCTTTGGAAGCCCACGCCCTCCACAACAGATAGGGGGGAATCCTTTCTGGGCAATCATCTCCGCCACCACATAAATGCCTGCCTCCTGAGCCCTTGACCTCACCCTTTTCAACGGCACTATCTCCGACCCCGATAGAACAACCTCCCTAAGGGAAGCCTGCCTGAATGTTCCACTCCCACCAGCAGCACCATCGAGGCAAGTCTTCTTTTTTGGAGCGGATTTTGGTGACCCTCCCACTGATCCCTGGTCAGAAGAGATGGTAGCACTCTTTCTCCCCCTGCTGGATATTTCGCTGGCCAAGGATGGAGACCACAGGCTCGGGTGGTGCTTCTTCAGGTGTCTACTCAGGACTTTCGATGACAGGTGCTTCGGGTCATTGCCCCTGCACACCAGGCCATCACAGACATGGCACCGCACCACACGGGGGTCATTTGGAAGTGCCAGGAAGTGCCTCCATGCAGCTGATTTGAACCATGGCCCTCTAACTCTTCCAGGGGAGGGAGGACGAAGGGTTGCTGTCTGCACTGCAGAGCACGCAATGGAAGATGGAGTGAGGGGTGGACTTCTGGCTGGGACAGCACCAGGAGCTTGGGATTGGGGCGGGATGGATGTTTCATCGAACCCAAACCATTCCTCCATGGATCCCTCAGCCTCCTCCTCCTCAAAGAGTTTAAAGAGTTCCTCTTCCCCCGGTGGCAAGAGCTCTTTGGACTCCTCCACAGCCCCCACAGGTGATTTTTGGGGAGGGGGAGTCTCTGGTGCCGCAGAGCCCTGCCCAGTACTGCTTCCTGTGGGGCAACCAGGACAATCTTTGCACTTCCCCCCATGACCACCCTTTGCCCCCACCTGAAGCCTCATTGTGCCAGCAATCAAGAAGGAGGAAAGGAAAGGAAAGGGGACAATGTGACCCCTCAGCCAAGGTGCCCACTGAGCTTGGCCCCAGGACCTGGCAGCAGCCCTGGAACCAGAGGGAGGGGGTAGAGCCCTAGCCCAGCACTCCCAGAAGCCTGAACAGGTCAGGCACTGATAGCAATGTGAGCCCTCAGCCGAGGTGCCCACTGGGCTTGGCCCCAGGGCCTGGCAGCAGCCCTGGAACCAGTGAAGAGATAGATTCCTATCTAAATACACACAAAAAATCCCAGCTCCAATACACTCTCCCTGTCTCTAGCAACAGCCTGTCCCACTCCACTGTTTGCTGAAAGTGAAAGTCAGAACTGGGCGCGCAGTGCCCTTTTATAAGAAGAGGTCTCATTGAGAAAAGCAGGAGGTCTGTGTTTGGCAGTCAGAACTGCCTAACAGGGTTTGCAGGGATGAGATTGGAGTTCCCATGGCCACGGAACATCCCCTCCCCCTCCCTCCCCCCTGGTGTCTGCTCCCACGTTACTGATTGTAACCAATTTACAGCGCCACACTTGGAAGGAAGACTTGCCCATCAAGGTAAGTTGGGGTTTGATTGGGGTGTCTGTTGCGACAGAGGGAGTGCAGACAGAGTTCAGGCAGTCCCTCCCTCCATTGCTGAGGCAATTGATTGAAGGTGCCTGAGTGTCTGTCTTCCCAAACAGCAGCCGAGCGCAACGAATGAGGCTTGAGACAACCACCTGTTCCTTCCACCTGACCAGGTAATAAAGCTTGTTGTATTTTATTTTAGTTTCTAGGATTTCTTCCTCTTCATAGTGAACAGGTCTATCCACTAGCATTGGATGTGGGGGCCCCTTTCAGGATGCCACTGATCAGGTCGGGGAGCTCTTTTTAAAAGACTGAAGTGGAACACGGGTTCGATTTGTTTTAAGTTTTTTGGAAGTTCAGTTTCTACAGTCACATCATTTATTATTTTCTTTACAGGAAAAGGACCTAGATATCTCCATCCGACCTTTTTACTAAGTTGCTTCCCTTTTATGTTTTTGGTGGAGATGTATACAAAATCTCCTGGTTTTAGCTCCCATTGCTCTGAGTGCTTTTGTTTGTAATCCTCTTTGGCTTTGTCCATTGAATGATTCCCCAGTGGGAAGTTAAATTAGTCCACCATTCCTCCAGGTCTCCTCCCTCTGAGGAGTCAGGGGTTGTAGAGAAAGGCAAGGCGTTTCCTTCATATCCATGTACTATTTTAAATGGCATGGCCCCTGTTGAGGAATGTATTGAGTTGTTGTATGCATATTTGGCGAAATCAAGGAAAAACAACCAATCATTTTGTTGGTAGTTAATGTAGCATCTTAGAAACTGCTCAAGCACTTGATTTGTGCGTTTGGATTGTCCATCGCTTTGAGGATGATAAGCGGAGCTAATTCCTTGCTCAATCCCTGCTAGTTTAAGTAGCTCCTGCCAGAAGTTGGCAACGAACTGTGGACCCCTGTCGGATATTACCTTATTAGGAAATGAGTGCAATTTCACTATAAGCTTCAGGAACAGGCTGGCTAGTTTCTTAGCTGTAGGAATTGTAGTCCAAGGAATAAAATGAGCATGTTTTGAAAAGAGATCCACCACTACTAAAATGACTGTGTGTCCTTTTAAGGGAGGAAGAACAGTAATAAAGTCCACTGAAATCACAGCCCATGGTCTAAGAGGAGTTTCCAATGGTTGTAAAAGTCCAGGGGGTTCCCCCTTCCTTGATTTTCCCATTATCCACACTGGGCAGGAGGATATGTATTGAGATATATCCTTTCTCATTGCTGGTGACCAAAATTGTCTTTGTACTAAGTGTAGGGTTTTAAGGTATCCAAAATGTCCAGCAGTTTTTGCATCATGACATTGGTGCTAGATTTCCTTTATTAAGCTGATAGGGATATAAAGTTTGCTTCCCTTGTACCAGTGGCCATCTCCCGCCTGTTTCAGTTCAGCTTTGGGCACATTTTTCCCCTCCTTTGAAGTTTCCACTTTTACTCTCTCTCCCCATTCGGAGAGATCAGGTTTCAGGCTGCTTTGGATTTTTGCAGCTTGGCTAAGTGTTGTCACCGCTCATCCCAACTGAGCTAGCGAAAAAACTGTATCAATTATCTCCTCCCTCTGGCTGTCATGTTGAGGCATGTGCGAAAGGGCATCCACTAAGAAATTCAATCGCCCAGGGAGGTATTTCAACATGAAGTTTAATTTAGAGAAGAATTCTGCCCACCTTAGTTGTTTGGTGTTCAGTCTCCGGGGGGCACACAACACCTCTAAGTTTTTATGATCAGTCCATACTTCAAAAGGCACTTTAGCCCCCTCTAGCCAATGCCGCCAGGTCTTAAGGGCTAGTTTTACTGCTAACAATCATTTTCCCCATATGCTCCATTTGCGTTCAGTTTCAGAGAATTTCTTAAAAATGTATGCACAGGGGTGCAGTTTCCCCTCATCAGTGGGCTGTCAGAGCACTCCACCCACTGCCATGTCACTAGCATCTACTTGGACTGCAAATTTTCAGTTATCAGGGTGCTGTAGAACCGGTTCAGAAATAAACAGCTTTTTTAGGTTCTCAAAAGCCTCTTGGCACTCTGCCATCCAATTAAATTTAGCACTAGGTTTTTTCCCTTGCAGCCCCCCCTTTTTTATCAAGTCTGTTAAGGGGAGGGCAATTTGAGCAAAGTTTTTGATGAAGGGTCTGTAAAAGTTAGCAAACCCTAGAAACGATTGCAACTGTCTTCTTGTTTGGGGGGGCCTCCCACACCAATACAACTTGGATTTTTGCCGGGTCCATTTTCAGTCCTTGATGAGAGACTCGGTACCCCCGAAAATCCAGTTCCTCTTTATGAAATTCACATTTAGACAATTTCATTGGCAGTTTGTGTTTCTTTAGAGTGGTCAGTACCTTTCTGACCAATTCCACATGTGATTCTTTGTCAGCAGAATACATTAACACGTCATCCAGATAAAGAACTACACCTTTGTACAGGTACTTGTGCATTCCCTTGTTGATTAGGTTCATGAACATACCTGGTGTCCTCTGTAGGCCAAAAGGCATAATGAGGTATTTGAACTGGCCAAGGGGGATATTAAATGTGTAGTTTGGGAATGTTTAGTTTGGAGAAGAGGAGGTTGAGGGGGGACATGATTGCTCTCTTTAAATATTTGAAAGGCTGTCATTTGGAGGAGGGCAAGGAGCTGTTCCAGTTAGCAGCAGCGGGTAGGACGCGAAGCAATGGGCTTATATTACATGCACAAAGGTACCGGCTGGATATTAGGAAAAACTTTTTCACAGTCAGAGTAGTTCAAAAGTGGAATCAGCTGCCTAGGGAGGTGGTGAGCTCCCCCTCACTGGCAGTTTTCAAGAAGAGGCTGGATGAATATTCGTCAGAGATGCTTTAGGCTGATCCTGCACTGGGCAGGGGGTTGGACTAAATGGTCTGTATGGCCCCTTCCAACTCTATGATTCTATGATTCTAAATGTGGTTTGCCACTCGTCACCCTCCCTTATCCTCACTCGGAAGTAAGTACCTTTCAGGTCTAGTTTTGAAAAGATTTTACCTTGCGCCACCAAACTGAGCAAGTCTCTAATCAAGGGAATGGGGTATGCATTTGACATAGATGCAGCATTTATTCCTCAGTAATCAGTGCACAGTCTCAACCCTTCATCCTTTCCCCCCAAAAAACTCCCGTCCCCATTGTGGCACTTGGCACTGCACCATTCACGATTGGAAGTATGGTCAAAGGCTGTGGGCCCCCCCTTGGGCCCATTCCCTCTCCCCAAGAGGGAATGTTAGAGGCCATGTTAGATGCATGTTAGAGGCCATGTTAGACGCATGGGCGGAGCTAGCAGGATGGATGAACCCCCACTCCAAGTTTTTATCAATGAACTCTCTCAGTTCTTTTCTTTTGGCTGGGCTTATTGAGTACAATTTGCCTTTAGGCAACTTTTCCCCTGGAATAAATTCAATAGCACAGTCTGTTTTTCTATGGGGGGTGGGGGTAGGTCATTATCTTCTTTTTCATCAAACACTTGTTTCAAATCTTGGTACTCAGAGGGAATGACTCCTTCATCTTCTGTGGTTAACAGTACAATCTCTAACAGGGAGGGTGCCTCCTTACCACACAATGATCACCTTTAAAGACCACCATCCTGCGGACCATTTGATGTATGGATCACAGTCCCATAGCCACCGACTTCCCAGTACCAAGGGGTATTTGGCTACATCACTGACTATATATGTCTGATTCTCCCAATGGTCTCCCATGCCTGGAGGAGTGGATGCTGTTTAATGCTGAGTGGGGTGTATATTAGACCCATCCATTTGTTCAAATACTATAGGGTCTTTGAGTTCGGTTATTTCTAAGCCCAGTCCATTATCTAAAGCTGGCAATGTTAAATCCTGTGAACATCCAGAGTCTATTAAAGCTTGCACCTGCACATGGGTTCCCTTTTTCGGATTTAGTAATGTCATGGGCATAAACAGTATGGCCCCTCTTTCTCTCACCTTTGGTCGCTCAGATTCCTTTTGGACCTGCCGGTGGGGCCTCTTTACGGCAGGTCTGTCTCGTATCCCGACGGTGAGGTAGAATCCTCCTCCACTTCTTTTTGTGTGGGCTCCTCCATATACCCAAGACCGTCATCAACATCCAAGCCAGTCTCTGGTTTCCCACGTTTCACACCCTGGGTCTGAACCGGCGGTTTAGGGGGTCCTGTGGGTTTGGGTAGGCTTTGGCTCTTTCCCCCCTGTGCCAATTTTCCAGGGTATTGCGCTGCAAAATGTCCCATGCCCCCACAATTTAGACATAGTCCTCGTCTCCATTGTGCTTCTCTCCCAAGCACTGAGGCAGGGGTTTTTGAACCCAGTGGGATGTGACTCCTGTCTGCAGTGGTGGGTCTCCTTGACACTGCCTGTTGTTGCATTCTTACAAGCTTCACTACTTGGGTTCTATTTTCAACCTCACATGCCAGTTGACTCCACCCCAACAAAGTTTGTGGATCATCTTGCATTAATGCACGGTCTAATAGATCAGCATTTAGACCATTTCAAAAGAGTTCAATTTTTACTCCTTCATGATAGCCTGGTATTTGGTGGCTAGTTGCCTAAATTTGGCAGCGTATTCCCTGATGGTTCTGGACCCTTGTTTGAAGGTTCTGAGCTGTGTTCTGGCTCTTTCCCCTTCTGATAGGTCATCAAATTGAGCTTTGAAAGCATTTGCAAAAGTGTTTAAGTCATGTAGCTCAGGTGCTCCCATGTTGTATAGGGTTATGAACAATTCGGCTACTGCTGCTATCATCCAAGATCCCAGATGGTTTACTCGACTGTGCTGCAAAGGAAATAAATGCCCCCAGTCCCAGAAAAACTCCATGGCTTGTTCTATAAAAAATCCCAAACTTTTGGAGTTTCCATTGAATGAGGCTTCCAATTTGAATCAACCCTGTGGCAACCCCGCTGTGAGAGCTCCTGCTCCCTGGTGCCCCACTGCCTGGTGGATCGGGGCTGCTCCGAAAGGGGGTTGTTGAATGTGTCCCGGTGCCATGTAAGGTACCTGGTAGGCTCTGTTTGCTCTGTAGTCCATTGGAGCAGCCTGCAGTATCCCTCCATACTGTGGCTGGAAAACTTGCACTTGGATTCCCTTGGGGCCCACAGAGAACTGCTATTCTGTACCTTTGCTTTTGCCTGTCATTCGTAACAAAATGTCAGACTGAGGCTTGAATAAAAGTTGCAATCCAGACTAGCCCTTGCAATGAGACAAGAGTTCATTGATTCCAAAAGGCTTTTACTGAAAATAACAACTAATATAAGTCCACATTCCCAGATCCAAGGATCAGGGCTGAGCTTAGAAAATTGTTACGAATGACAGGCAAAAGCAAAGGTACAGAATAGCAGTTCCCTGCGGGCCCCATCCTCCCCCTCAGTTCTCAAAACAATTGGCCCGAGGGTGAGAAAGCAAAAGTTTCCCAAGGGCGTTGGAAAGGCAGTTATCTGTAGACATAACATTCCTCTTCTCCTTGTGAGCTTCCAGTGGAAGGCTTGCCACCTGCAAAGAAAACACTTAGTATACAGACAGGATCAAAATGGAGTTTCTTTGGTTTGAACACAGTCAGAACCTGACACAGACCACGGGCTGAAGCTTGTACAGGGCGAGTGAAGCTGACAGCCCCCTTCTCCTACTTCCTGGGTGGCAGGAGAATGAGGCTGCCAGTTTCATAGACCCCTCGCTGGGTTCAGCCAATGGGCCATTTTCCCCAAGCACTTCAATGCATCACTCAGGTGTGTGGGTTAAAGTTACTTTATTGAAGAAATACCAGTATCAAGATGGTCAGACAGGATAATTAGCTGACGTGACACAAGATAGCAAAGCAAGGTTAATTATAGGACAAAGTCCCCGCCCCCCAGTGGGAAAGAAAGTCCGTTAGGATTTTGGCACTCTGAGCCAGGGAGTCAGGGAAGAGGGGAGAAGGGAAAGGATGAGCTCTGCTCAGTCTCTTAGGAGGTTGTTGCAGTCTCGGTTGGAACTTCAAGGCCATGTTCTCAGGCCTGCCAGGAAATTATAACCAAAACACGTGCAAGATAAGCAGCTAGCAGCCAGTCAGCAAAACAGGTACACTACGCACTGCAGCTAGAACTTCATAACACATGGCAAATATGCTGGAGGTATATCTGACAAATAGCTTTAGAGATTTCAATAAGGGGACACTGCTCAACCAAAATACTCCAGCAAATCCATCATCATTACCAAACCAAATGCTCTGAGAAAGCTCACAAGCAGAGCATGAAAGGAACAACGCCCCAACGCTGTTTTATTCCTCCAGCAACTGTTACTATTTCAAGATATCCTGTTTCTAAATATGGAGGTTCATTTAGCAGACTTAGCCATAGTCACTGATAGATCTATATTCCTGTATAAATTTGTCTAACCCTCTTTAAAGATGTCTAAACCTGCAGTGGTCAGCACATTCTGGTGATAGAGTATTCCCTAACTGTACTTTCAAGCATATAATGAGAAAAGTTATGTATTCTTTCTGAAGCATGTACGTTTCTCCCCTTAAGCTCATGTTGTATTTAATGCTTTCAAAATCTGTTTCTGCTACAAGCTCTCACATCCCATACAATTCATTATGTGCGTGGTGACTAGTAGTAACAGACTAACTCATGCTGTCATTATTTAACCTGTCCTTCCTCCCCACCAAGCAATGGAATATGTCAAAGATATGATTTTCTGGCTTTTGCGCTGTTCAAAAGGGTTGGCCCTTAACATAAGGGACATCTGTTACCCTTGAAAGTGGCAGAAAGCCATTCCTGCAAAATGGCTTTCTGCCCTGTCAAGCAGGCAGGGGCTCATGGCACCGTAAAGACCAACTAGATTTCCAGGGCATGAGCTTCGGAGAGTTAAAGCTCCCTTCTTCAGAAGAAGGGCTATTTAATTTTGACCAAAGTTAAGGAACTTAAATATAGCTGAGGAAAAAACACAGAATGGAGATGGAGGGACTCTCTTTGAAGCCCTGTGTCTGGAAAAGACAGGTACTGATCATTGTTCCATTTGACATGGGCACTATGTAAGGGTTCCCAGGTGCCCACTACTGGTGGGCAAACTCCTGGCAGTTTGCCTCTGTACCCATTGGCGGGCCACCTGCAAAATGCATGGCACACACACTCCTGGCTGGGCAAGATGACATCACTTCCAGAAGTGTCATCAATCACGCCGGCTATGGGAAAGCTCCTGTGCTCCACAGAGAGCTAACTTTGGCCCCCAAAGGCCAATTCCTAAAGAATCAGCCCTGCACGAAGTGGGGGAGCACTCCCAAGGCTGATGCAATGATGCATCTTATGGAAGCGAAGACATCAAGCTTCAGCTGGGACAGAGGCCACTAAATACGGGGGCCCTTATCTCCCACTGGTTGCTAAGGAGACCTGGCAACCCTAGTGGAGGGCACTTGCAGTTGTCAGAACAGGTGACTCAGCAATAGGACAGGATAGTATTGTGAACATCCATACAAGCCAGCTTCCATCAACTTACCAGATTTTATTTAGCTCTCTTGCTTGCACCTCCGTCTCTCTCACACCCCTCAGCAGCAGCCAACTCTCTACAGAAACCCCACAGCATCAAAACTGAAGGACATGTAAAGGAGGAACATAGAAGCATAGAGCTAGAAGGTACCCCTAAGGGTCATGTAGTCCAACCTTCTGCCCAATGCAGGAAATTCACAGCTCTCCCCCCCCCCCCACACACACACTTCCCTCAGTGACCCCTGCTCAATGCCCAGAAGAAGGACAAAAACCTCCTGGATCTCTGGCCAATCTGGCCTGGAGGAAAATTCTTTCCTGACCCCAAAGAAAGCTGTACCCTAGAGGTTACTTGTATACATTACAACAGACAGGGATCAACTTGAAACTGAGGCATCGATGCTCGATTATGGAATTACTCAAAGTCCAGTGTGTTGATCGAGGACAAAGATCACATTAAGGATCCTCAGGGAACCTGCTTGTTAATTATGGAAAGTTGATCTCCTTGTTTATAAGAAACACCTATCACCCACCTGGGAACCACATTATTTCAGAAAGTACATGGGGTCGGTTGATATGGGTTGGGAATGTGGTACTGTGGAAGGGGATGTTAACTGTCTCTCCCCCCCCACCCCCATGCAATTTTCCTTTGAATGGAATTTGCCCTTTGGGGGCTTCTTTAAACTCTAGTGGAGAGGTATCCATATTGTATCCATCTGAGACCCTTAAAAATGCTGCCAGCCAGAGTAGACAATATTGGTCTTGATAAACTAAGGGTCTGACAATTTCATGTGTTCATGTGTTTTGGGTTCCTTCTCCCACAACACTTCATACACTGCTTTGACAGCACCCAATGAGCCAGGATCATCTTGGCAAATGTAGCCCTCAGATTGTTTAGCATCCTTTCCCTTGAACTGTGAGATTTGATCAGGCATTGCACAGATATGCTTTCAGGTTTCTATTCATATACTGGAACTCTGGAAGCCGGAGTTGCCAGATGGCCTCAAAAAACACTGGATGAGGGCCCTGGCATTCAGTGTGATTACTTCATTGTGAGTGCGCTCCTGGAAAGTGACATCTTTGCTGGCGCACAGGAGGGCGAGCCAACCAACCACTTCCCTGGCATGCAGGAGGCTGGGCTGTCTGATATTTTAACCCCATTTTCCCTGTACAGTCCAAGAAAAAGAACGGACTGTTCTGGGGAAAACTGGACACCTGGCAACCCTCCTGGAGGCATCTTTCAGGATGATGGAATCCTGTACTCAGTTCAAATTTCTATACTTGTGCAGAGCAGTTTCAGAATTAAGAAATATGCACTGCCTTTGATAAGAGATGTTTTAATAGGAAGAATAGATTTATGAAAAGGTTTTACACTGTGCAGTTGACTTCTGGATATGATGGCAAGATAAAGAGACAAGATGAGAAAGCAGAGAGAGATACAGGGATGGAGGTATTGTAGGGGATTTGGTGGTGGGAGGATTATTTGGGGTGCCCAAATTTTTGTGAACCTCCATGTACAGAAGCAGTATCCTTCTGAATACCCTTTGGCATGGGACAAGGAGTGTGGAAAGGCTGATACCCTCATCACTTGCTTCTGGGCTTCCTGAAAGAATCTGCTGGGCCATGGTTGGAAGTAGAATTTTACAGTGGGTCATTGGAAGGATGAGAAATGGAACTCTTTGACATGGCAAAAGTCATGGTCAGGGAGAAAGATATGGTTGGGGACAGAGGGTGGCGCTTCGGGAGAAATTGTCATCCCGCCACCCTTTGGTGTGCGGGGTCCCACAGGAAGCAATACTCTCCCCATTATTGTTTAACATCTATATGCGCCCTCTTGCCCAGTTGGTGCGAAGTTTTGGACTTGGGTGTCATCAATATGCAGATGACACCCAGTTGTATCTGATGATGGACGGATGGCCCGACTCAGCCCCAGATGTCCTGGAACATGCTTTTGAAGCCATGACTGGTCGGTTGAAGCAGAGTTGGCTGAAACTGAACCTGACAAAGATGGAGGTCCTTTACTTGAGCCATGGGGGATTAAATTCAGGACTCTAGCTCCTGGCCCTCGATGGGGCACCGTTAGTGCCAGTTCCAAGGGTTAAGAGCCTGGGAGTGATCTTGGATGTCTCCCTGAAAATGGCGGCACAGGTCACAGCAGTTGTCAGGTCCTCTTTTTTCCATATGTGGCAGACCAGACAGCTTGTCCCTTACCTGTCAACCCGTGACTTATCTACAATGATCCAAGCAACGGTCATCTCTAGGCTAGATTACTGTAACTCACTCTATGCGGGGCTGCCCTTGAGCCTGACCTGGAGATTGCAGCTGGCACAAAATGCAGTGGCACGTGTTATTACAAGAGTGCCAAATAAGGCACATATAACACCATTCTTACATGAGCTGCATTGGTTGCCAGTGGAGTACCAGATCAGATTCAAGGTTCTGGTATTGACCTGTAAGGCCCTGTGCGGACTGGGACCAGCGTATCTACAGGACCGTCTCTCCCTATATATTCCCCAGAGGACACTCCGATCAGGGGACAAACAGCTGTTGATGGTTCCTGGCCCCAAGGAAGCTCACCTAGCCTTGACTACAGCCAGGGCCTTTTCGGTCCTGGCTCCCACCTGGTGGAACGCTCTGTCTGCTGAAATCAGGACCCAGTAGGACCTACTATCTTTTTGCTGGGCCGGAAAGACAGAGTTGTTCCGCCAGGCATATGGCTGAGGCTGGGCCTCCGCTGGCCTGGAAAAATAAATGCCCGTGAAGGCTGTCCACCATCCCGTTTTAAATATGTTGTTTTTAATGAACATGAATTTTTTAATTGTATTTTTAATATGTTGTTATCTGCCCTGAACCTGCTTGCGGGGAGGGTGAAATAGAAACCTGAAATAAATAAATGAATAAAAATAAAATAAAAGTGTGGAAAATTGACCCAGTGGGATGAGGGACCTTCAATTCTTGTCTGATCCTGCAGCATCTTTCTTATATCCATTATATATGTTAGAAACATTCCAACCAGTTGTTAAGCTCTGACGATGGGCAGATGGTAAAGGAGGACTGAAGAGAGTGGGGGCTATCTAGTCTTCTGCAGGGAGTGCCACATTTATGACTGTCTGCCCACTGGGTAGAAATTGTGGATGTGTGCTCAATGCATGGAGCTCTTGGCTCTCAGGGAACAGCCTTGAGGCTAGGGTAACAGACTTGGAGAAGCTGAGGGAGAAAGAGTGAGGCTTGAAGACAAGACCTTCACGTACATAACTAGAACAATCCCCTCCTGTGCTGGCAGATCTCCTGCTCTAGTGGAGATTGATGGTCTCAAAGTTATAATAAGAATAACAACAACATTTGATTTATATTCCTCCCTTCAGGACAACTTAATGCCCACTCAGAGTGGTTTACAAAGTATGCTGTTATTATCCCCACAACAATCACCCTGTGAGGTGGGTGGAGCTGAGAGAGCTCCAAGAAGCTGTGACTGACCCAAGGTCACCCAGCTGGCTTCAAGTGGGGAATCAAACCTGGTTCTCTAGATTAGAGTCCTGCTGCTCTAACCACTACACCAAACTGGCTCTCCCAAGTTAGAAGGCATCGGGAGGAGGAGGAGGGATGCATCCTTGAGAAGGGACCCCCTTCCTTGGATGATGGACCAATATCCTCTAACAACAATAACAGTAACAAAGTGTGCTTATATGCTGCTCTTCTAGACAGATTCGTGCCCACTCAGAACGATGAACAAAGTCAGTGTTATTATTATCCCTACAATACAGCTGGGGAGCTGGGCTGAGAGGAGGGGCTGACCCAAGGCTACCTGCTGAGCTTATTGCAGTAGAGGGATTCAAACCAGGAATATAGAGAGGGAGGTTTGTGACAGGCATTTTTACCTCCTCATGACTTACCTGCTTTATGCAAAGGTTGTGGATGTCATTTGCTGACTAGATAGGTTGATAGTGCTGGGGAGGAGTCAGAGGTCATAGTGCATGTTAACACCAATGATGCTGAGGAATGTAGTTGCGTAGTTGTTGGAGATAAACATTAGGTTACTAGGCAGAAAGTTAAAGGCCAGGACCTCAAAGGTAGCATTCTTAGAATTGTTACCAGTTCCACATGCAAGGCCAGCTAGACAGACACAGATTAGGGATCTCAATGTGTGGATGAGAAAATGGTGCCAGGAGGAAAAATTTAGATTTGTTAGGCACTTTGGAATTTTCTGGGACATGCCAAAGCTGTACAAAAGAAATGGACTTCACTTGAAACAAAAGGCAACCACACTGCTGGCACTTAACATCAAAAAGGTGGCAGAGTAGCTTTTAAACTAATGCCACAGGAAAGCCAATAGGAGCTGGGAAGATTCCAATTCGGGACAAATCAGTCCAAAGTGATGAGAGTGTAAACAGTCAGGGTAATATTGGTAGAAGCACAATAGAACTTGGAAGTAACAGTAGGATGGCAAAGAAGGGCCGTATCTGGAGACAAAGGGGGTGAGGGAGGAAGGGGTTGGAGAGGGAAATGTGTTATAATTGATAAGCCAATGGTAGAAACCTCTTAGCCAAGATGGGGGAGCTGGAGTGCTTGGTGCTAAATGACAATTTAGTTGTTGTGGGTGTCTCGGAAACATGGTGGAATGGAAAATCAATGTGTAGAAGCTCTATAGGCAACACAGGGAGGGAGGTGTTGCATTACATATCAAAGAGGGCATATCAAAGAGGGCATAGAATCAAGTAAGTAAGAATCATTAGGGGAATGAACTGCCCAACAGACGCAATACGGATGGAGATACTAGGCCCTAAGGGTTACTTAGAAGTGGAGGTGTACTATTGTGCACCTGAGCAAACCTTTGAGGACAATCTCGGGATGGAGAAGGAAACACTACAAGAATCAAAGAGAAGGAATAAAAGGGCAGTTCGCACAATGGAGGATCCACAATCATTGTTACTGGGGCTGATTCTATTTAATTTGTTCATAAATTATCTGGAGTTGGATGTGATCAGTGGAGCGGCCAAGTATGCAGATGACACAAAATGATTCAACTGGGAACAGCTCCTCAAATTAGGTGAGTGGGCAATTAAGTGGCAAATGAAGTTCAGTGTAGGTAAGGACAAGGTGATGCACACAGGAACTACAAAATTCCAACTTCAAGTATATGCTAATGGCATCTGAACTTGCTGACACTGAAACAGACCTTGGGGATCATAGTGAATGACTCAATGAAAGTGTCAGCCCAGCGTGCCGCAGCAGTGAAAAGGGCAAACTTTATACTGGGGGTAACTAGGAAAGGGATTAAAAACGAAACAGCTAATGCCCCTGTATAAATCTATGGTGCAGACTCATTTGGAATATTGCAAAGAAGGGGATTGTGAGATGATGGCACTGTTGGAATGGGGTTGCCACCCTCCAGGTGGGTCCTGAAGATCTCCTGGAATTACAACTGAAGTTCAGAGGAAAGAGATCAGTTCCTCTGGAGAAAATGGCTGTTTTGGAGAGTGGACTGCCCAAACCCTGCCTTCCCAAGGCTCCATGCTCAAACCTTCTGGAATTTCCCCACCCAGTTTTGGCAACCTTATGTTGGAAGGAATGCTGTTGCCCCATGGGTACATTTATGGAGGGCTGCTCTCTCAAGTATGTGGGTCCTAGGCAATAAGGGGAGAAGGGTAATTGCTGCACAGGCAGACATAGGGAGAAGCAGTCCCTCAAATATGTGAGTCCTGTGTTATGAAGAGTCCTTACCTAGTGAGGAATGCTGACTGCACCTCTGGTCCAAGCACCATTTCTGTTTGTATTGGTATCTTTCTGCATTTCTGCAATAGGTAGGTATCTGCTGTAGTGGCTGCTAAAAAGAAGAATGTATTTGTTGATCCAAGCAGTGTCCATTGTCTGCTGTAATGATATCATTACAACAATATTGCCATTGGGGAGACTTTTGTTTAGGGATTTGTTATTTCTGTTTGAACCTTTATAGAAAAATGCAACTCATTCCAGATCTAGCTGTTTGTTCAGATTTTAAATGACAGCTTTTTGCTCCCCTATTCAGAATGAAGAGATGGACAGAAGGCTTGGGTGAAAAACAGGGCCATTTACTGACCAACAATGACTTAAGAAAGGCAAGGGGTATAACTAGCGGTACAGGTCGAGCCAAGGGGTCAACTGGACCTCCTCTTCGACCTGCCTGGGTGAGCACCCCCTGCCCCAGGTGCGAGCCATCCAAGCATATGGCTGTAAACCGGCTGGCCAGGCAAATTGTCCCCCCCTTAAAGTGCCATACATCCACAGCCATGAAACCCAAGGGCAGTGTCAGACTGTGGCTTGCTAAAAGTTGCAACCCAGACTACCCCTTGCAATGAGACAAAAGTCCATCGATTTCAAAAGGCTTTACTGAAGATAAACAACCATTGTAAGTCCACATTCCAAGATAAAAGGATCTTGGCTGAGCTTGGAAATTGTTACGAATGACAGGCAAAAGCAGTGGTACAGAATAGCAGTTCCCTGCAGGCCCCATCCTCCCCCTCAGTTCTCAAAACAATCAGCCCGAGGGTGAGAAAGTGAAAGTTTCCCAAGGATGTTCAAAAGCAGATATATGTAGACATAACATTCTTCTCCTCTCTGTAAGCTTCCAACGGAAGGCTTTCCACCTGTAAAGAAAACACTTAATATATACCCAGGATTAAAATGGAGTCTCTTTGGCTTAAACACAGTCAGAACCTGACATTCTGCTCCCTCTAAAATGTTCCTCCCTGGACTTCTGGTTCGGGATCCATGAAGGTCTAAAGCAGCTCTAAGAGCTGAGCTGTCCGTGCCGCTGTTTGTGGAGGCTGGAGGGGCACAGATTGCCTGCGGCCCCCTGTTCTCAGGCAGAGAACAGGCAAGTATGTACTGCATCTGAGGTCGCGTCGATCTCGGGTGGTGGGGGGCTCTAAGCAACGAGCTCCCTCCCGCCCTGGAGGTCCCACCCGAAGACAGGTTTGCCAAGATCTCTGCAGCGGCTCAGGAGTCAATTGTATTGGCATAAGACCTGCATGCCCGAGCTTCATTAAGCAGCAAGGGAAACGGATTCGTTTGATTAAAAGAAGCAGCGATTACAACCCAAGAAAAGACATTTAAGAAGGTAAAGATTGCTATCTCTCAAACCGGGACAGATTTACGCAAGTAATAAAGTAATAAAGTTTAAAACTGGACTTAAAAACTGCAACAGACTGATTAAGTGAAGGGGAAGATTCCGGCAAGGGAAAATCTAAAAAGCGACATTTTAAACAGTAGTTAAGGCGGAAAATTGGATATTGTTTACATACCTGAAGTGGGAAGAGATACCGGACTGTGGGAAAGCTTGAATATCACAAGAACTGCTGCAAACATTAAAGAAACAGGAAGTACATCAGGACCATAAAGAGACTGGCAAGAGGCGCTCTGTGTTAATACAGGAAGTGGAAGTTCGCCATTTCGGAGAAGGGCAAAGTTTTGGCTTCAAGGAAACAGGAAGTAGGACATCTTGGAAGAAGGTAAGGGCGTTTGCTTCAAGTTAAAACCATAGAGAAAAAACGCCCGACATTTTGGACTGAGCAAAACAACTTTTAACAAAAACTGAGTAAATTGGGACTTTTTAAAGCAATTGGAAGTAATAAATCAGCGCCACGGATTTAAGGAAAAGGGCAGACTCGTGGGAGCGTGGTAAATCTAGCCCCACGATGTCGAAGAAGGAGTGGCAAGCTGCGATGGAGAATCTGGATAAAAAAGTTTCTGATGTTACAGAAGGCAATAAAGAGCTCAAAGCTATAGGACTTCCGGTTTGGGATCCATGAAGGTCTAACACAGCTCTAATCGTGGAGCTGACCGGGCTGCCGTTTAAGCGGCCGGTGGGGCAAAATCAAGCCCGCGGCCGACTGTTCTCAGGCAGAGAACAGGCATAGAACGCTCAAACACCTCAGGGCGCGTCGATCTCGGGCGAGGGGGGGTCCTACGCAACAGATCCTCTCCCGACCCTTAAGGTCCCACCCTAAGACAGGTCGGCTATAATCTCTGCGGCAGTCCTGGTGCCAATGCAGTTGGCATAAGACCTACATGCCCAAGCTTCAACAGGGGAAGGAAGAGTGGATGGGAATCTAAGATTGAAACAGCGATTACAACCCAAGAAAAGTGAATGAGAAGGTAAAGATCACTATCTCTTGAAACGGGACAGATTTCTTAAAGTAAAGAAGAATTAAAGTAGACTTTTAAACTGCAACAGACTAAGTATAAGGAGGGGAGGGCCCGGCAAGAATTATATTAGAAAAAGGACTAAGTTAAACGAAGTTATTAAAGAAATTGGACTATTGTTTTGAATACCTGTGGCTATAAGGAGATATCAGGCTGTGAGAAAGTTTCACCATCGCGAGAACTGCTGTGGGAAGTCGGGAAACAGGAAGTACGTAACAACAATAGAGTTGCTGGAGGGCAGGAAGTAGGGAATCGCCATTTTTGAAAGGGGAAGAGCCGCGGCTTCAGCGAAAGAGGAAGTAAGCCATATTGGATTACAAAAATCATAGAGGAACCATAGAGAAAAGACGCCCGACATTTTGGACTCTTTAAAAGTTTTTTTTTTTGGAAAGACCGGGACATTTAAACTAAAAGGACATTAAATTAAACGCCACGGAGCTAAGGAAGAGAGCGGACTTGTGGGAGTGAGCCAAAGCAAGCCCCACGATGTCGAAAAAAGAGTGGCAATCAGCGATAGAGAATTTGGATTAAAAACTTTTAGAAGTGATTAAAGAGCTCAAGGACATGAAACCGGAGTTGGTGAAAGAGGTTAAAGAGGTTAAAGAGACAGTGAAAAATGAGCTGGCAGAAGTGAAGAAAGGTATGGAAACAATGCAAAATGACCTGCAGGGAACACAGCAAAGAGTCAAGGTAGTGGAAAGCGCGGTGGAGAACTTAGCAGATACGCAACGAACAGAGATGAGGGTGATGAGGGGGAGAACGGCGGTTGCGGAAAGTAAACATATGGAGAAGCAGTTGAGGTTTCGCGGCTTGCCGGAAGTGGAAGGAAAGACAGCTCAAGAACAGATCACTGAGGTGTTAGCTGAATACCTGGGGAAGGAGGAGGAGGAAGTTGTGGCTATCCTAGATGTGGTATATCGTGTAAATTCAAGAATCGCGACCCAGAGGAAACTACCAAGAGATGTGATTGTGCAATTCACGACCAGAAATATAAAAGAGAAGATTGTGACTAAACAGTTTCAAGATCCATTGGAGATTGATGGCAAGACGATTATTATCATGAAGGAATTACCCAGATCGGTGTTGCTAGATCGAAAAAAATATAAAGCTCTAATTCAGATTCTGAAGGACATGAAAATAAGGTACAGATGGGAACTACCAGAAGGAGTGTCCATTGAATTTGGAGGAGCAAAAAAGCGCATTAGATCTGAATCAGAGATGGAGCAGTTTATAAGGGACAATGAAAAGGACTTACCAGCAACAAGATTATGAATATGGAGTGCAAAGTTTTATCTTGGAATGTAAATGGACTTAATTCACCGAATAAGAGAAAAGGTATTTTCCACTGGCTATTAAAACAAAAATGTGATATTGTATGTTTGCAAGAGACTCATATTAGAAAACAGGATGCAAAGTATTTAAAATTGAATAAATTGGGCAGTGATTTTGTAGCGGCCTCTAATAAGAAAAAAAGGGGAGTGGTATTGTATATAAAAGAGGAGCTACAGCCAAAGTTAGTGATGAAAGATGCGGAAGCCAGATTTTTAGCAGTGGAATGTATATGGAATTTAAAGAGAGTATTGGTGATTGGAATCTATGCACCTAACGGAGCAAAAGAAAGCTTCTTTGAGGACTTGAGGAAGCAATTAGATGAACTTTCTTATGACCAGATAATTCTTGCAGGAGACTTCAATGGAGTGACAAACTTGGAACTAGATAAAAAGTCAGCAACTGCACAAAAGAAAAGAGGACTATTACCAAAGATGTTTTTTGTATTGACGCAACAGGAAACTTTAGAAGATGTATGGAGAAGACAAAATCCCAAATGCAGACAATATACGTTTTTCTCCGCGAGACACTCTACGCTATCAAGAATCGATATGATCTGGGCCTCAAAGGACTTAGCGCTTTGGACTAAGGATGTGGAAATGATGCCTATGGTAGGCTCAGATCATAATCCAATTATGTGGAAGTTGGGGAAAAGGAGTAAAAGGAAAGGATGGAGAATAAATGAGGATTTGCTGCAAGAGGGAGAAAATATGGAGATGTTGAGAAGAGAAAGTTTTTCATACAATATAACATGAATAGAGAAGTACCAACCAACAAGGTATGGGACACCTACGACTTCCGGTTTGGGATTCATGGAGGTCTAACGCAGCTCCATTTGCGGAGCTGACCGGACTGCCGTTTTAACCGGCCGGAGGGGTGAAAATAACCCGCGGCCGACTGCTCTCAGGCGGGGAGCAGGCAAAGAACGCTCAAGACCCTAGGGTGAGCTAGATCTCGGATGAGGGGGGGCTCTACTCAAGGAGTCTCCCCCCCAATCCTTGAGGTCCCACCTTGCGACGGGTCGGCTATAATCTCTGCGGCAGTTCTGGGGCCAATTCGGCTGGCATAAGACCTACATACCCAAGCTTCGATCGGGGAGGGAAGTCGAGAGGAGAATTTAAGATCGAAACAGCGATTACAACCCGAGAAAGTTGAAGAGAAGGTAAAGATCGCTATCTCTTGAAACGGGACAGATTGATAAAAACAGAGAGGAAAGAAAGTAGATTTTTAAACTGCAACAGACTAGTGAAAAGGAGGTGAAGACTCGGCAGGAGTTGTATTTTAAAAGAGACTAAATTTAAAGAAGTTATTGCAAAAATCGGACTATTGTTTTGAATACCTGTGGTTTTGGAGCTGTGGGAAAAAGACACCATCGCGAGACCTGCTGTGGGAAGACGGGAGACAGGAAGTGCGTAACAACAATAGAGTGGCTGGAGGGAAGCGGCCCTTGCCGACGGACAGGAAGTAGGGAATCGCCATTTTTGAAAAGGGAAGGGTCGCGGCTTCAGCGGAAGAGGAAGTAGGCCATCTTGGATTACAATAACATAGAGAAACCATAGAGAAAAGACGCCCGACATTTTGGATACAAAAAATTAATTTTGGCAAAGATTGGGACATTTGAAAAAAAGGAAAACGTTTAAACATACGCCACGGAGCTAAGGAAGAGAGCAGATTCGTGGGAGCGAGCTAAAGCAAGCCCCACGATGTCGAAAAAAGAGTGGCAATCGGCAATAGAAAATTTGGACAAAAAGCTTATAGACATGATGAAAGAACTTAAGGACACGAAATTGGAGCTTATTAAAGAGGTCAAAGAAGTTACACAGACAGTAAAGTCGGAGCTGTCAGAAGTGAAAAAAGGCGTGGAAACGATTAGTAGTGAATTACAAGGAACGCAGCAGAGAGTTAAAACAGTAGAAGACACGATGGAGAATTTAATAGAAACGCAACAAACAGAGATGAGACTGGTGAAGGGGAGGATGTCAGTTGCAGAAACTAAACACATGGAGAAGCAGCTTCGTTTTCGTGGTCTGCCAGAAGTGGAAGGGAAGTCAGCGCAAGAACAGATGACTGAGGTGTTGGCTGATTACCTGGGGAAGGAGGAGGAGGAAATTGTGGCTATCCTAGATGTGGCGTACCGTGTGAACTCGAGAATTGCAACCCAGAGGAAACTACCAAGGGATGTGATTGTGCAGTTTACAACTAGAAACATGAAAGAGAGGATTGTGACAAAACAATTTCAAGATCCATTGGAGATTGATGGCAAGACGATTATCATAATGAAGGAACTGCCCAGATCAGTGTTACTGGACAGGAAAAAATATAGAGTGCTAATTCAAACTTTGAAGGACATGAATATCAGATACAGATGGGAGTTACCGGAAGGAGTGTCCTTTGAGTTTGGAGGGGCAAAAAAACGCATCAGATCTGAGCGGGAGATGGAGAGATTTATCAAGGACAATGAAAAAGACTTACCAACAAAACCATGAATATGGAGTGTAATGTATTATCTTGGAATGTAAATGGACTAAACTCACCGAATAAGAGGAAAAATATTTTTCATTGGCTACTAAAACAAAAATGTGATATTGTTTGTTTGCAGGAGACCCATATTAGAAAACAGGATGTAAAATATTTAAAATCTGGAAAATTGGGCAAAGAATTTGTAGCGGCCTCTAACAAGAAAAAAAGAGGAGTGGTGTTGTACATAAAAGAGGAGCTGCAGCCAAAATTTGTTATGAGAGATGTGGAAGCTAGATTTGTAGCGGTGGAATGTAATTGGAATTTAAAGAGAGTGTTGGTAGTCGGACTTTATGCACCTAACGGTGCAAAGGAAAGCTTCTTTGAGGATTTAAGGAAGCATTTAGACGATCTTGTATATGACCAGATAATTCTTGCTGGAGATTTTAATGGAGTGACAGATTTGGAACTAGATAAAAAGACTACAACAGCACAAAAGAAAAGAGGACTATTGCCAAAGCTTTTTTTTGAGTTGATTCAACAAGAGACTCTCGAAGATGTATGGAGGAGAGAATATCCTAAAACCAAACAGTTTACTTTTTATTCTGCAAGGCATCTTACATTATCAAGAATTGATATGATCTGGGCCTCAAAGGACTTAGCGTTATGGACTAAGGAGGTAGAAATAATGCCGATGGTAGGCTCAGATCACAATCCAATTATGTGGAAATTTGGAAAAAGGAGAAAAAGGAAAGCCTGGAGAATAAATGAGGACTTGCTACAGGAAAGTGAAAATATGGAAATATTGAGAAGAGAGACAAAGTTTTTTATACAATATAACGTGAATAAAGAAGTACCAACCAGTAAAGTTTGGGACGCGTACAAGGCGGTTGTAAGGGGCATACTAATGGACTTAAATGGCAGAGCAAGGAAAAAGAAAGAGGAGAAAAGACAAGAGATTGAGGAGAAAATAAAGGCCAAAGAAATACAGTTAAAAAAGAGACCAGGGAAAAAGAAAATACATCAGGAAATTAAAATTCTTCAAGAACAGTTAACAGCAATGAGTAATAAAGAATTGGAGTGGAACCTTAAAAGACTGAATCAAAAAGCTTTTGAGGGTGCTAATAAACCTGGGAAATATTTGGCATGGCAATTGAAGAAGAAAAGGGAAAAGAAAATAATAAATAAAATCTGTGAAGAAAATAAAACGTACCTGGAGCAGACTACCATTAGTAGAGCCTTTTATAAATTTTATGCTAAGCTGTATAATAAAAAAGAAGTAACCAAAGAATCAATAGCATCATATTTGGAGAAAACCAAACTTCCAGAGATCTCGGAAGCTTGGAGAAATAAGTTGAATAGTGAAGTAACTGATGAGGAAATAAGTAAGGCAATACAATCTGCAAATCTAGGAAAGGCGCCAGGGCCAGATGGACTTACGGCTAAATTTTATAAGACAATGGCCAACGAACTGGCACCATTCCTAAAAGAGGTGATGAACGGAGTTTTTAGGGATCAAAGAATTCCAGACACTTGGAGCGAAGCGAATATATCATTGATCCCAAAAGAGGGCCAAGATTTGACTAACGTGAAAAATTACAGACCTATATCACTACTTAACAATGATTATAAAATTTTTACGAAGATATTGGCGGAGAGACTGAAGGGGTGGCTCTCGGAAGTCATAGAGGAGGAACAAGCAGGCTTTTTGCCAGACAGACAAATAAGAGACAATTTAAGGACAGTGATCAATGCTATTGAATATTATGATAAGCGTTGTGACAAAGAGGTTGGTTTCTTCTTTGTAGACGCTGAAAAAGCGTTTGACAATTTAAACTGGGATTTTTTGTTTGCCACTATGGAAAAGCTACAATTGGGAGAAAGATTCATCAGAGCAATTAAAGAAATTTATAGAGACCAGACTGCAGCAATTGTAGTGAATGATGAACTGACCAAGAAATTGACGATTAGTAAAGGAACAAGACAAGGTTGCCCATTATCTCCATTGTTGTTCATTTTAGTATTGGAGATTCTGATGATACAAATACGACAAGACGAGGAAATACGAGGAATAAAAATAAAGGACTATTCATACAAGGTTAGAGCATTTGCAGATGACATAATGTTAATTGTAGAAGATCCATTGGAGAACATGCCAAAAGTGATAGACAAGATCAAGGAGTTTGGTGACTTGGCAGGTTTCTTCATTAACAAAAAGAAGTCAAAGATATTATGTAAAAACATGACTAAGCAGAAACAACAATTGTTAATGGAAACAACGGACTGTGAAGTAACTAGTAAGGTGAAATATTTGGGAGTTGAGCTGACTGCAAAAAATATAGATTTGTTCAAGAATAATTATGAAAAATTATGGACTCAGATAGAGAGAGACTTGATCAAATGGAATAGACTGAATTTGTCATGGTTGGGCAGGATTGCAGCAGTTAAGATGAATGTGTTACCAAGAGTAATGTTTTTGCTACAGACAATACCAATCATCAGAGACTCTAAACAATTTGAAAAATGGCAGAGGAAAATATCAGATTTTGTTTGGGCAGGCAAGAAGCCTCGAGTGAAAGTAAAAGTTCTACAAGATGCAAAGGAAAGAGGCGGAATGCAACTGCCCAACCTGAGACTTTACCATGATGCAATCTGCCTAGTTTGGTTAAAAGAGTGGATGACATTAAAGAATAAGAAACTATTAGCCCTAGAGGGATATAAAAAATTTTTTGGATGGCACGCATACCTATGGCATGACAAAGTAAAGGTCAACTCGATGTTCCTGCATCATTTTGTAAGGAGAAGTTTATATACAATCTGGAAGAAGTACAGAATTTACCTACAAGAAGGAACCCCTTTGTGGGTGGTTCCATACGAGGTGATAGATCCGAGAGCTGTTGATAATGAACAACAATGTTTAACGTACAAAGAAATAACTAAAACTGAAGTGTCTAAACTTAGAATAAAGACGCAAGAGGAACTATCACCGAACTACGATTGGTTCCAGTATAGACAGATCAGAGATTTGTATAACTCGGACTCTGTAAAGGGAGGTATACGAACAGAGAATTCGGAACTAGAGCAGACCCTTTTTAAAGAGGACAAGAAAAGAATATCCAAGGTATACCAAGTACTGTTGAAATGGTATACCGAGGATGAGACAGTTAAAGCACAAATGGTGAAATGGGCTATAAATTTTAATAAAGAAATAACAATGGAGGCATGGGAATACTTGTGGAAAACTACAATGAAGACAACGACATGTATTAATATTAAAGAGAACATTTTCAAAATGATCTATCGTTGGTACATGACACCAAAGAAGATTGCGCTAGGAAACTTGAACACTTCTAATAAATGCTGGAAATGTAGAAAGCATGAGGGCTCCCTCTATCATATGTGGTGGTCGTGTGAGGTAGCTAGGCAGTTCTGGGGGGAAATAATAAGAGAAATGAGTGAAATTTTACAGTTTCAAATAAATAAGAACCCAGAACTCCTGCTGCTAAACTTGGGAATGGAGGGAATCCCAGCCCACCATAGGACGTTGATATTTTATATGACTGCAGCAGCTAGACTTTTGTATGCGCAGAAATGGAAAGTACAAGAAGTGCCAACTATTGAAGATTGGATCTACAAATTGCTGTATATGGCTGAAATGGACAAGATGACAAGAAAACTGAGAGATCTGGACTCAGGGCAGTTTAACACAGACTGGGAGAAGCTGAAACAATATCTGGAGAAGAAGTGGGAGGTGGGAGGAAAACTGTGGCAGTTTGAGAACTACTGAAGTACAATAAAAGTATAAAAGAGAGGGGTGACTTTACCGGGGGAGGAAGAGAAATGTGAATTTATAAGCAGTTAGATTAATTAATTGATTGAGATATATATAGATATGTAAAGGTTAATTGATAGAATATTGATAGAGAATAATTAACGGTTTAAACATGAGGATTGAGTAATTAACAATTTTTTTTTTTACTTGATAAGACTTATATGCACCAAACTGAATGTATAGAAGAGTTAAAATGACTGACTATGTGATGAGTTATATAGAAATACTATAAAAAGAAGAAATGATTAATATAGAGAGAACAAATCAAATTGTTTGATTTAAATGTGGGAAATTTTTATGGTTTATGACATACAGAAATATTCAAAACTGGAAAATGGGATAAATTGTTTATCTAAAGAAGTATAGTTTGGATGTTTAGTAAGTAAAAGAGTTAAAGATGTACTGCTTAATATAATGGAGAATATATATTTGTTTTAGATAGAGGAAATTAATAGAAGTAAGGGAAAAGGGACAGAGGGTGGGAAAGCTGTTGGAAGTCAACAAAAGGGGGGGAAAGGGAGGGGGTTAGAAACGAAAAATTAGGGGATAATTGAATGCAATGTAATGTAAAAATATTAATGTTCTAACCCAATAAAAATTTTACAAAAAAAAAAAAAGGTATGGGACACCTACAAGGCAGTAATTAGGGGCATATTAATGGACTTAAATGGAAGAGCCAGGGGAAAAAAAGAGGAGAAGAGACAGGAGATCATGGAGAAAATAAAAGCCAAAGAAATACAGTTAAAGAAAAGACCAGGGAAAAAGAAAATCTACCAGGATATTAAAATTCTTCAAGAACAGCTGACAGCAATGAATAATAATGAATTGGAATGGAATTTTAAGAGAATGAATCAAAAGGCGTTTGAAGGCGCAAATAAACCTGGGAAATATTTGGCATGGCAATTGAAGAAGAGAAAGGAGAAGAAAATAAATAAAATCTGTGAGGACAATAAAGTGTACCTGGAACAGACAGCTATTAGCAGAGCCTTTTATAAATTTTATGCCAAATTGTATAATAAAAAAGAGGTGAATAAAGACTCAATAGCGACATACTTGGAGAAAATGAAGCTCCCAGTAATTTCGGAAGCTTGGAGAGACAAATTGAACAATGAAGTAACGGAGGAAGAAATAAGAAAGGCAATACAGTCAACAAACTTGGGAAAGGCGCCAGGACCGGATGGACTTACAGCCAAATTTTATAAGGTAATGGCTAATGAACTGGCACCATTCCTAAAAGATGTGATTAATGGTGTTTTAAAGGATCAACGGATCCCAGACACTTGGAGTGAAGCTAATACATCACTGATCCCCAAAGAGGGGCAAGATCTGACTAACGTGAAAAACTATAGACCTATATCGTTACTTAATAATGATTATAAAATTTTTGCGAAGATACTGGCGGAAAGAGTGAAGGGATGGCTTTCTGAAGTTATTGAGGAGGAACAAGCTGGTTTTTTGCCAAATAGACAAATCAAAGACAATTTAAGGACAGTTATAAATGCTATTGAATACTATGACAAACGTTGTGACAAGGAGGTTGGCTTCTTCTTTGTGGACACTGAAAAAGCGTTTGACAATTTGAACTGGGACTTTATGTTTGCCACCATGGAAAAGCTACAAATGGGAGAAAGATTCATAAGAGCAGTAAAGGAAATTTACAGAGACCAGAGTGCAGCAATTGTGGTGAATGACGAGGTGACCAAGAAATTGACTATAGGTAAAAGAACAAGACAAGGTTGCCCGTTGTCTCCACTGTTGTTTATTTTGGTTTTGGAAATACTGATGATACAGATACGAGAAGACAATGCAATCCGTGGAATAAAAATAAAGGACTTTTCCTATAAGGTCAGAGCACTTGCGGACGATATAATGCTAATTGTGGAAGATCCAATGGAGAATATGCCAAAAGTAATAGAGAAGATTAAGGAGTTTGGAGATTTGGCAGGATTTTATGTAAACAAAAAGAAGTTAAAGATATTATGTAAAAATATGACTAAACAAAAACAACAACTATTAATGGAAATAACAGACTGCGAAGTAACAAGTAAGGTGAAATATCTGGGAATTGAACTGACTGCAAAGAATATAGATTTATTTAAAAACAACTATGAGAAACTCAGATAGAGCAAGACTTGATTAAATGGAACAGACTGAATTTGTCATGGTTGGGAAGAATTGCAGTAGTGAAGATGAATGTGTTGCCAAGAGTGATGTTTCTGTTACAGACAATACCAATTATCCGAGACTCTAAGCAGTTTGAAAAATGGCAGAGGAAAATATCAGATTTTGTTTGGGCAGGCAAAAAGCCTCGAGTGAAAATGAAAGTGTTACAAGATGCAAAAGAAAGAGGCGGAATGCAACTGCCCAACCTAAGACTTTATTATGACGCAATTTGTTTAGTGTGGTTGAAAGACTGGATGATGCTGAAAAACCGGAAATTACTGGCCTTAGAAGGATATAAAAAAATATTCGGATGGCATGCATATTTATGGTATGATAAAGTAAAAGCGGACTCTATGTTCTTACATCATTATATTCGGAGAAGCCTATTCACAACTTGGAAGAAGTACAGAAATTACCTACAAGATGGAATCCCCTCATGGGTGGTTCCATATGAAGTAATAGATCCGAGAACTGTTGATAATGAACAACAGTGTTTAACATACAAGGAGATAACCCGAATGGAATTTTCTAAACCCAAAATAAAGACGCAGGACGAGTTGTCTCCAAGTTACGATTAGTTTCAGCACAGACAGATCAGAGATCTTTATAATTCGGACTGTGTGAAGGGAGGGATAAGAATGGAGAATTCGGAATTAGAACAGGCACTTTTACAAGAGGATAAAAAGGAAATCTCTAAGGTATACAAAGTGCTGCTGAAATGGTATACTGAAGATGAAACAGTTAAAGTGCAAATGGTGAAGTGGGCTATAAACTTTAATAAGGAAATAACAATGGAGGCGTGGGAATACTTGTGGAAAAATACGTTGAAGATCACATGCACCAATATTAAAGAGAATGTCCATAAAATGATTTATCGTTGGTATTTGACACCAAAGAAAATTGCGCTAGGGAATTTGAACATGTCTAACAAATGCTGGAAATGTAAAAAGCATGAGGGATCTTTGTTTCACATGTGGTGGACTTGTGAGGTAGCTAGGCAGTACTGGGGGGAAATAATAAGAGTAATAAGTGAGATTTTACGATTTCAAATTAATAAGAACCCAGAACTCCTGCTACTGAACTTGGGAATGGAGGATATTCCAGCACAATATAGGACATTGCTATTTTACATGACAGCAGCGGCTAGACTTTTGTACGCGCAAAAGTGGAAAGTGCAAGAAGTGCCAACTATTGAGGACTGGATATATAAATTGCTGTACATGGCGGAAATGGACAAAATGACAAGGAAACTGATCCAGGACAGTTCAACACGGATTGGGAGAAGCTGAAACAATATTTAGTGAAGAAATGGGAGGTGGGAGGAGAACTGTGGCAGTTTGAAAATTACTGAAATACAATAAAAGTAGAGGGAGGTGACTTTACCGGGGGGTGGAGAGGTAAATGAGAATTTCTAAGCAACTATTTTATTAGACTATTATATATAGCATTAAGTATTATAGGTGTTATTACAAGAATTATAATGATAGAAATTAACTAATTATAAGGATAGAAACTAATTAATTTCATTTCTGGCAATAATTGTATAACGGAGATAATTTTATAATTGCAATGAAGGAATTTAAGTAAGGTGGGAAAATATATATTAATGTATAGATTATGTATTAAATTGATTGAATTGGTTTGGAGGTATATATGGGTCAAATTGGTTGACTATTTTTGGTGGATAGTTGCATAATGAAAGAATAATACAATTATATAATTAAAACAGTATGAAGATGAGATATGTAGAAAAAGAAATATATAGAGTATAAGTTAAATTGGTTGACTTATATTGAATGTACTGTTTATAGAAGTATCTAAAAATATGCTAAATGAGGGATAAATTGTTTGCCCCATATTGAAGATGAGATTATAAGATAGAGTATAGAGTACCAAAATTAGCAAAATGATTATTATTAAAAGAAAATATGCCAAGAATGTATTATTTAGTTATGTATTATTTAGTTGTTAAAGTAAGTAGGAAGACAGAAGGAGCACTGTGTTATATAGATAAGCTTAGAAGAAAGTGAAAGATTATGTTTGACAGATAGAATAAATTTAAAATGAGTAAGGGAAAAGGGACAAGGGGTTGGAAAACTGTTGGAAGTCAACAAAAGGGGGGGAAAGGGAGGGGGTTAGAATTGGAAAAATTAAAGGAAATTGATTGTAATGCACAATTTAATGATATCTAATCCAATAAAAAATTATTTAAAAAAAAAAGAGCTCAAAGCTATGATACAGGAGATGGCAAAAGACTTTAGAGACTTTAAAGAGACACTTAAATCGGAAATGGCAGAGCTGGTAAAAGACATATCAGATACGCAGCAGAGAGTGAAGGTAGTAGAAAACACGATGGATCTGCAGAGGACAGAGATGAGAGGACTGAAAGTGAGAGTGACCATCACGGAAAGTAAACAAATGGAAAAACAGCTAAGATTTCGTTCGATCCCGGAAACAGAGGAAAAGACCGCCCGAGAGCAGATTACAGAAATTTTGGCAGAGTACCTGGGGAAGGAGGAAGAGGAAATTGCAGCTCTCCTAGACATGGTGTACAGAATTAATTCAAAATTTGCGTCTCAGAGGAAGTTACCAAGGGATATGATTGTGCAATTTACGACAAGAAATACAAGAGAACTAATTGTGACCAAACAGTTTCAGGATCCATTAGAAGTTGATGGAAAGGCGGTAAGAATTATGAAGGAATTGCCCAGATCGGTGTTGTTGGAAAGAAAGAAATACAGAGAGCTAGTCCAGATGTTAAAAGAAATGAAAGTAAAATACCGATGGGAAATACCAGAGGGACTGACATTTGAATTTGGTGGAGTAAGAAAGAGCATCAGATCTGGCCAGGAAATGGAGGATTTTATTAGTAAAAATGAAAAGGACTTACCAAAACCCACAAAACCTTGATCATGGAGTGTAAAATTACATCTTGGAATGTAAATGGACTAAACGCACCTTGTAAACGTAAAGTTATTTCCCACTGGCTTGTAAAACAGAAATGTAAAATTGTATGCCTACAAGAGACACATATTAGAAAGCAAGATGTAAAATATTTGAAAATGGCAAAACTTGGAAAAGAATTTATAGCTGCCTCCAAACAGAAAAAGAGGGGTGTTGTGTTGTATATAAAGGAGGAACTACAGCCTAAAGTGGTGTTCAGTGATGTTGAAGCTCGATATTGGGCGGTGGAAATAATTTGGAATTCAAAAAAGACATTGGTGATTGGAATTTATCCGCCTAATGGTGCAAAAGAAATTTTTTTACGGACTTACAAAAACAGTTAGATGAACTGTCTTATGACCAAATAATATTGGCAGGCGATTTTAATGGAGTTACAAACTTGGAGGAAGACAAGAAATCTAAGACTACACAAAAAAAAGAGGACTATTACCAAAGTCATTTTTTGCAATCATGAAACAGGAAAGTTTAGAGGATGTATGGAGGAGACAGTATCCCAAGAATAGACAATATACATATTACTCTGCAAGACACTCTACACTATCAAGAATTGATATGATCTGGGCCTCCAAAGAACTGTCGCTCTGGACTAAAGAGGTGGAAATAATGCCAAAGGTAGGCTCAGATCATAATCCAATTGTGTGGAAATTTGGTAAGAATACTAAAAGAAGGGGATGGAGAATAAATGAAGACCTGTTACAAACGGAAGAGAATATTGCATTGCTGCGAAGAGAGACCAAGTTCTTTTTGCAATACAATTTGAATAAAGAAGTATCAACAAATAAGGTTTGGGACACATATAAGGCCGTGATCAAAGGGATACTAATGGACTTGAATGCGAGAGACAGAAGGAAAAAAGAGGAGAAAAGACAAGAAATTATGGAAAAAATTAAAGCCAAAGAGATTCAGCTCAAACTGAAGGACTTCCGGTTTGGGATCCATGAAGGTCTAACGCAGCTCTAAGTGCTGAGCTGACCGGACTGCCGTTTCAACAGCCGGCGGGGCAAAAAGACCCCCGCGGCCAACTGTTCTCAGGCAGAGAACAGGCATAGAACGCTCAAGTACCTCAGGGCGCGTTGATCTCGGGCGGGGGGGGGTCCTACGCAACGGACTCTCTCCCGACCCTTGAGGTCCCACCCGAAGACAGGGCGGCTAAAATCTCTGCGGCAGTTCTGGAGCCAATGCGGTTGGCATAGGACCGACATGCCCAAGCTTCAACAGGGACAAGAAGAATTGATGGGAATCTGAGATCGAAACAGCGATTACAACCCGCGAAAAGTGCTGGAGAAGGTAAAGATCACTATCTCCTGAAACGGGACAGATTACTTAAAGCAATGAAACATTAAAGCAGACTTTTAAACTGCAACAGATTGATTAGAAGGAGGGGAGGATCCGGCAAGAACTATATTAGAAAAAGGACTAAGTTAAACGGAGTTATTAAAGAAATTGGACTATTGTTTTACATACCTGTGGTCACAAGCTGTGAGAAAGCTTTACCATCACGAGAACTGCTGTGGGAAGTCGGGAAACAGGAAGTACATAATAGTGATAGAGTTGCTGGAGAGGAGCGGCCCTTGCCGGATGACAGGAAGAAGGGAATCACCATTTTTGAAAGGGGAAGAGCTGCGGCTTCAGCGGAAGAGGAAGTAAGCCATATTGGATTACAAAAATCATAGAGGAACCATAGAGAAAAGACGCCCGACATTTTGGACTCTTTAAATGACTTTTTTGCAAAAAGACCGGGACATTTAAAACAAAAGAACACTAAGCCAAGCGCCACGGAGTTAAGGAAGCGAGCGGACACGTGGGAGCGAGGTAAAGCAAGCCCCACGATGTCGAAAAAAGAGTGGCAAACGGCTATAGAGAACTTGGATAAAAAACTTTCAGAAGCGATTAAAGAACTCAAGGATATGAAACCTAAGCTGGTGAAAGAGGTTAAAGAGACAGTAAAGAATGAACTGGCAGAAGTGAAGAAGGGAATGGAAACAATACAAAATGACTTGCAGGCGACACAGCAAAGAGTCAATGTAGTGGAAAATGCGGTGGAGAACCTTGCAGACACGCAACGAACAGAGATGAGGGTGATGAGGGGAAGAATGGCGGTTGTGGAGAGCAAGCATATGGAGAAGCAGCTGAGGTTTTGCGGCTTGCCGGAGGTAGAAGGAAAGACGGCCCAAGAACAGATTACTGAGGTGTTAGCTGAATACCTGGGAAAGGAGGAGGAGGAAACTGTGGCTATTCTAGATGTGGTGTATCGAATAAATTCAAGAATTGCGACCCAAAGGAAATTACCAAGAGACGTGATTGTGCAATTTACGACTAGAAATATAAGAGAAATGATTGTGAGTAAACAATTTCAAGAACCATTGGATGTTGATGGCAAGACGGTTATTATTATGAAGGAGTTACCCAGATCGGTGTTGCTAGACTGGAAAAAATACAAAGCCTTAGTCCAGACTCTGAAGGACATGAAAATAAGGTACAGATGGGAATTACCAGAAGGAGTGTCCTTTGAATTTGGAGGAGTGAAAAAGCGCATCAGATCTGAACTAGAAATGGAAAAGTTTATGAGGGACAATGAAAAGGACTTACCAACAACAAGGTTATGAATATGGAGTGTAAAGTGTTATCTTGGAATGTAAATGGACTTAACTCACCGAATAAGAGAAAAAGTATTTTCCACTGGCTATTAAGACAAAAATGTGATATTGTGTGTTTGCAAGAGACTCATATCAGAAAGCAGGATGTAAAATATCTTAAATTGAATAAACTGGGCAATGACTTTGTAGCAGCCTCAAAAAAGAAGAAAAGGGGAGTGGCATTGTATATAAAAGAGGAGCTACAGCCAAAATTAGTGATGAGAGATGTGGAAGCCAGATTTTTAGCAGTGGAATGTACATGGAATTTAAAGAGAGTGTTGGTGATTGGAATTTATGCACCTAATGGAGCAAAAGAAAGCTTCTTTGAGGATTTAAGGAAGCAATTAGATGAACTTTCTTACAACCAGATAATTCTTGCAGGAGACTTCAATGGAGTTACAAACTTGGAACAGGACAAAAAATCATCAACTGTACAAAAGAAAAGAGGATTATTACCAAAGACTTTTTTTGTATTAATGCAACAGGAAATTTTGGAAGATGTATGGAGAAGACAGAATCCTAAAGGCAGACAATATATGTTTTATTGTGCGAGACACTCTACGTTATCACGAATTGATATGATCTGGGCCTCAAAAGACTTAGCACTTTGGACTAAGGACGTAGAAATATTGCCCATGGTAGGCTCAGATCATAATCCAATTATGTGGAAGTTTGGAAAAAGAACCAAAAGGAAAGGATGGAGAATAAATAAGGACTTGTTACAAGAGGGAGAAAATATGGAGATGTTGAGAAGGGAAACTAAGTTCTTCATACAACACAACATTAATAGAGAAGTACCAACTAATAAGGTATGGGATACTTATAAGGCAGTAATTAGAGGTATACTAATGGACTTAAATGGAAGAGCTAGGAAAAAAAGAGAGGAGAAGAGACAGGAGATTATGGAGAAAATAAAAGCCAAAGAAATAAAATTAAAGAAAAGACCAGGGAAAAAGAAAATATACCAGGATATTAAAATCCTTCAAGAGCAGTTGACGGCAATGAATAATAAAGAACTGGAATGGAATCTTAAGAGAATGAACCAAAAGTCGTTTGAAGGTGCAAATAAACCTGGGAAATATTTGGCGTGGCAATTGAAGAAGAGAAAGGAGAAGAAGACAATAAATAAAATATGTGAGGACAACAAAGTATATCTGGAACAGACGGCTATTAGCAGAGCCTTTTACAAATTTTATGCTAAACTGTACAACAAAAAAGAAGTGAATAAAGACTCAGTAGCGACGTACTTGGGGAAAATGAAGCTCCCAGTAATTTCGGAAAGATGGAGAGACAAACTGAACAGTGAAGTAACGGAGGAAGAGATAAGGAAGGCAATACAGTCAACAAATTTGGGAAAGGCGCCAGGACCTGATGGACTTACAGCCAAATTTTACAAGGTAATGGTCAATGACCTGGTGCCATTCCTAAAAGAAGTCATCAATGGTGTCTTGAGGGATCAAAGGATTCCTGACACTTGGAGTGAAGCTAATATATCATTGATCCCCAAAGAAGGACAAGATTTGACTAATGTTAAAAATTACAGACCTATTTCACTACTTAATAATGACTATAAAATCTTCGCGAAGATATTGGCGGAAAGAGTAAAGGGATGGCTTTCCGAAGTCATCGAGGAGGAACAAGCTGTTTTTTTACCAAACAGACAAATTAAAGACAATTTAAGGACAGTTATAAATGCTATTGAATACTATGACAAGCGTTGTGATAAGGAGGTTGGTTTCTTCTTTGTGGACGCTGAAAAAGCATTTGACAATTTGAACTGGGATTTTATGTTTGCCACTATGGAACAGCTACAAATGGGGGAAAGATTTATAAGAGCAGTGAAAGAAATTTACAGAGATCAGAGTGCAGCAATTGTGGTGAATGATGAGGTGACTAAGAAACTGACTATAGGTAAAGGTACAAGACAAGGTTGCCCGTTGTCTCCACTGTTGTTTATTTTGGTTTTGGAAATATTGATGATACAGATTCGAGAAGATAATGCAATCCGTGGAATAAAAATAAAAGACTTTTCCTACAAGGTCAGAGCATTTGCGGACGACATAATGTTAATTGTGGAAGATCCAATTGAGAATATGCCAAAGGTAATAGAGAAAATTAAGGAATTTGGAGACTTGGCAGGATTCTATGTAAATAAAAAGAAGTCCAAGATATTATGCAAAAATATGACCAAACAAAAACAACAGTTATTAACGGAAATAACAGATTGTGAAGTAACAAGTAAGGTGAAATATTTGGGAATTGAACTGACTGCAAAGAATATAGATCTATTCAAGAATAATTATGAGAAACTGTGGACTCAGATAGAGCAAGATTTGATTAAATGGAATAGATTGAATTTGTCATGGTTGGGAAGAATTGCAGTAGTTAAGATGAACGTGCTGCCAAGAGTGATGTTTCTGTTACAAACAATACCAATTATTCGGGACTCTAAGCAGTTTGAAAAATGGCAGAGGAAGATATCGAATTTTGTTTGGGCAGGCAAGAAGCCTCGAGTGAAAATGAAAGTATTACAAGACGTAAAAGAGAGAGGTGGAATGCAACTGCCCAATCTAAGACTCTACTACGATGCAATCTGTTTGGTGTGGCTGAAAGACTGGATGACGCTCAAAAACCGCAAACTACTGGCCTAAGAAGGATATAAAAAAATATTTGGATGGCATGCATATCTGTGGTATGACAAAGTAAAAGCAGACTCTATGTTTCTACACCATTACATTCGGAGAAGCCTCTTCACAATTTGGAAGAAGTATAGAGATTACCTACAGGAAGGAATTCCCTCCTGGGTGGTTCCTTATGAAGTAATAGATCCGAGAACTGTCGATAATGAACAACAGTGTTTAACATATAAGGAGATAACACGAATAGAATTTTCCAAACTAAGAATAAAGACGCAAGACGAGTTGTCTCCAAGCTATGATTGGTTTCAATATAGACAGATTAGAGATCTTTATAACTCGGACTGTGTGAAAGGAGGGGTAAGAATGGAGAATTCGGAATTAGAGGAGGTAATTTTACAAGAGGATAAAAAGGAAATCTCTAAGACTTATAAAGTGTTGCTAAAATGGTACACAGAAGATGAGACAGTTAAAGTGCAAATGGTGAAGTGGGCTATAAACTTTAATAAACAAATAACAATGGGGGCGTGGGAATACTTGTGGAAGAATACATTGACGATCACGACATGCACTAACATTAAAGAGAACGTTTATAAAATGATTTATCGTTGGTATTTGACACGAAAGAAAATTGCGTTAGAAAATTTGAACATGTCTAATAAATGCTGGAAATGTAAAAAGCATGAAGGATCGTTGTACCACATGTGGTGGACTTGTGAGGTAGCTAGGCAGTACTGGGGGGAAATAATAAGAGTGATAAGTGAGATTTTACAATTTCAAGTTAATAAGAACTCAGAACTCCTGCTACTGAACTTGGGAATGGAGGATATTCCGGCACAATACAGGACATTGTTATTTTACATGACAGAAGCGGCTAGACTGTTGTACGCGCAAAAGTGGAAAGTACAAGAAGTGCCAACTATCGAGGACTGGATTTACAAATTGCTGTACATGGCGGAAATGGACAAAATGACAAGGAAACTGAGAGACCTTGATCCAGGACAGTTTAACATGGATTGGGAAAAGTTGAAGCAATATTTGGTGAAAAAAATGGGAGGTGGGAGGAGAACTGTGGCAGTTTGAAAATTACTGAAATACAACAAAAGAAGAGGGAAGTGACTTTACCGCGGGGAGGAGAGTTAAATGAGAAATTCTAAGCAAATATTTTATTTGACTACTATATATAGTACTAAGTAATAGAGGTGTTATTATAAGAATTATAAGGATAGAAATTAACTAATTTTACTTCTGGTAGATAATTGTATAATGGAGGAATTATATAACCAAGATAGAATGAATATAAGATAGAAGGAAGTAAAGAGCAACATATAGAGTATGAGTTAAATTGATTGACTCACAGTGAATGTATATAATGCTTATAGAAGTACTTAAAGTTATGCAGAATAAGGGACAAATTGTTTGCCCCATATTGATGAGACAAGAAATAAGATAGAATATGAAGTATAAAAGTAGACAAATGATTGTTATTATTAAAGAATATATGCCAGGAATGTAACATTTATTTGATAAGTTAAGTGGGAAAGGGAATAGAGATAGCACTGTGTTATAATAGAAGCTTAGAAGAGAGTGAAAGTATGGAAGTCAACAAAAAGGGGGGGGATGGGAGGGGGTTAGAACTGGAATATTTAAAGGAAATTGATTGTAATAGATATTATAGAGATTTCTAATCCAATAAAAAAAAAAATTAAAAAAGAGAGAGATTCAGCTCAAAAAGAGACCAGGCAAAAAGAAAATATATCAGGATATAAAAATATTGCAAGAACAGTTATCGGCAATGAACAATAAAGAATTGGAGTGGAATTTAAAGAGGATGAATCAGAGGTCGTTTGAAGGTGCAAATAAACCTGGGAAATATTTGGCATGGCAACTAAAAAAGAGGAAGGAGAAGAAAATTATCAGTACGATACAAGAAGATGATTAGTTATTAAGTGATCAAGTCGCCATTAGTAGAGCCCTTTTTAAATTTTATGCAAAATTATACCAAAAAAAAGAGGTGAACAAAGATTCAATAGCGGAATATTTAGATAAGATGAAACTTCCGACACTCTCTGAAGAATGGAAAGAGAAATTGAATAAGGAAGTGACAGAAGAAGAAATAAAAGAAGCTATTCAATCAATGAAATTGGGGAAGGCGCCAGGCCCGGATGGACTAACGGCAAAATTTTATAAAATAATGGGCCAAGAATTTGCACCTCTCCTGAAAGAGGTGATGAATGGTGCTATGCAGGATCAAGAGATTCCTGATTCTTGGAAGGAGGCTAACATATCATTGATTCCAAAAGAAGGACAAGATTTGACTAATGTTAAAAATTATAGACCAATTTCATTGTTGAACAATGATTATAAAATATTTGCAAAGGTGTTGGCGGAAAGAATTAAAGGATGGATGTCGGAATTCATTGCAGATGAACAAGCGGGATTTTTACCTAATAGACAAATTAAAGACAATCTGAGAACAGTAATAAATGCTATTGAATATTATGATAAGCATTGTGATAAGGAGGTTGGTTTCTTTTTCGTAGACGCAGAAAAAGCATTTGACAATCTGAACTGGGACTTTATGTTCGCCACCATGGAAAAGCTGCAAATGGGAGAAAAGTTCATACAAGCAGTTAAAGGAATTTATAAAGACCAAAGTGCAGCGATTGTAGTGAATGACGATTTGACAAAAAAACTGAAAATAAGCAAAGGCACAAGGCAAGGCTGCCCATTGTCTCCATTGCTGTTCATATTGATTTTGGAGATATTGATGATTCAGATACGAGAGGACGACACAATCCGAGGTATAAAGATAAGAGAGTTTACCTACAAGGTCAGAGCATTTGCGGACGACATAATGTTGATTGTAGAGGATCCAATTGACAATATGCCAAAGGTAATAAAGAAGATAAAGGAATTTGGAGATCTGGCTGGTTTTTTTGTAAATAAAAAGAAGTCGAAGATACTATGCAAAAATATGACCAAATAGAAACAAGAAGAACTGATGGAATTAACGGACTGCGAGGTAACAAACAAAGTAAAATATTTGGGAATTGAACTAACCGCAAAAAATATAGACTTATTTAAGAACAACTATGAGAAATTGTGGATACAAATAGAGAGAGATTTGATAAAGTGGAACAAGTTGAATTTATCATGGCTGGGCAGAATCGCGACAATAAAAATGAATGTTCTACCTCGTGTGATGTTTCTGTTACAAACGATACCGATTATTCGAGACTCTAAACAATTTGAAAAATGGCAAAGAAAAATTTCGAATTTTGTGTGGGCAGGCAAGAAACCACGTGTTAAAATGAATGTGTTACAGGATGCGAAAGAAAGAGGTGGCTTGCAACTGCCCAATTTAAGACTGTATTATGAAGCAATTTGTTTGACATGGATAAAGGATTGGATAACGGTGAAAAATTGCAAGCTTCTGGCATTGGAAGGTTATAAGAAAATATTTGGATGGCATGCATACCTATGGTACGATAAAATAAAAGCGGACTCTCTGTTTCTGCATCACTATATTAGAAGAAGCCTCTTCACAATCTGGAAGAAATATAAGATGTATCTGGAAGATCAAATCCCCTCTTGGGTGGTCCCGTATGAAGTAATAGACCCGAGAACTGTCGAGAACGAACAGCAACGTTTAACTTATAAGGAGATAATAACACAAATACAATATTCAACATTAAGAATAAAGTCACAAGAAGAATTGTCTCCTTGCTATAGTTGGTTTCAATACAGACAGATAAGGGATCTTTATAAGTCGGACTGTTCAAGGGGAGGAATAAGAATGGAAAATACAGAATTGGAAGAAGTAATGCTACAAGAAGGCAAGAAACAAATCTCAAAGATCTATAAGATACTTCTAAAATGGTACACTGAGGATGAAACAGTGAAAGTACAGATGGTGAAGTGGGCAATAAATTTTCATAAAGGAATAGCAATGGAGGCATGGGAGCACTTGTGGAAGAATACAATTAAGATTACAATGTGTACGAATATTAAAGAAAATGTATAAAAGATGATATACAGATGGTACCTAACACCGAAGAAAATTGCGCTGGGGAACACTAAAATGTCAGATAAGTGCTGGAAATGCAAAAAGCACGAAGGATCATTATACCATATGTGGTGGACTTGTGAAATAGCGAAGCAGTACTGGGGAGATATAATAGAAGTAATTAATGAGGTGTTACAAACCCAAATAAATAAGAACCCAGAACTGCTGCTGCTAAATTTGGGAATGGAGAATGTTCCAGTGCAAAATAGAACATTGTTATTTTATATGACAGCTGCAGCAAGATTACTGTATGCGCAGAAATGGAAAGTGCAAGAAGTACCTACTGTATAGGACTGGATTTACAAATTGCTGTACATGGCAGAGATGGATAAAATGACAA
The DNA here is from genome assembly GCF_028583425.1 of Eublepharis macularius. Lineage (NCBI taxonomy): Eukaryota > Metazoa > Chordata > Lepidosauria > Squamata > Eublepharidae > Eublepharis > Eublepharis macularius. The sequence continues at coordinate 43,350,717 of NC_072806.1, forward strand.
GAAAACTTAAAGACCTAGATCCGCGACAGTATTTGGCGGACTGGGCGAAACTGAAACAATTTTTAGAAAAAAATGGGATGTGAAAGGAGAACTGTGGCAGTTTGAGAACTTTTGAAATAAGACATTTTAAACAGAAGAGAGAAGTGACTTTACCATTAAGAATTTATATCTATTTTAATCTAAGCTTGGATTATAATATAGCAGAAGAGGGATGAAATTTAGAGCTGATTTTTTAAAGAATAAGATAGGGAGGTTATGATAAGTAATACCTTTATCAAAGTATATGAATAAGGGAATAGTTAAACAAATATACTGATGGGGCATAATATATATATTATTACGTTGGTAGATTAGATTGTATATTATATAATGAATGTGCAGTATGGTGCTGTGTGTGGTGCCACATTGGTGGCAGGGTGCACAGTAGGGGTGTTAATACATATTATAATGACAATAGTATATTTGATAGAATATATGTTTAAAAGAAATAGAATATGTTTAAATTAAGACTTTTGTTATATATTATATTATATTATATTATATTATATTATATTATATTATATTATATTATATTATATTATATTATATTATATTATATTATATTATATTATATTATATTATATTGGTCTATATTGAGGGGTATAAGATTTATACTATATTGATAGTATAATTGATAGATGTATATTATACTGATAGAATATTGGATAGTATAACTGATAGAAGCATGCTATATTGATAGGATATTTGATATATATGAGAGAATACCTTGGGGGAAAAATTAGAATGTGCTTAGACTAAGGGAATTATCAAGTAATAAGAGGGGCTAAGGGTTGGAAAGCTGTTGGAAGTCGATAGAGAGGGGGGAGGGAAAGGGTGGGGGATAGGGTTAATTAGATATTGAGGGAATGTATGTATTGAATTTGAAAAGTATACTCACCAATAAAAATTTTCTAAAAAAATAAAATAAAATGTTCCTCCCCCAGGTTTAAGAGGATATAGAGTGTGAAATGCTTTCAACAATTTAGGGGCTCGAATATGAACAGATTCCACCCACTCATCATGCCCAGAGTCAAAATCCTTCCACCTAATGAGGTAAAACAATTTATTGTGTCTAATTTTAGAGTCCAAAACTTCTTGCACTTCATAGTGGATTTGGTCATCAATTAAAGTAGGTATTGGTGGAGTGGTGGTGCGCCATTGATTTGCAGGGTGGACCTTTTTCAGCAAACTGATGTGGAACGTAGGATGGACTTGACGTAAATTTTTTGGTAAGTCAAGTGCTACAGTAACTTTGTTGATCATTTTGCGAACAGGAAAAGGTCCCAAAAATTTTAGAGCCAATTTACGGCTTGTTTGAGCTACTCTTGAGTTCTTTGTTGAAAGATAAACAAGATCTCCTGGATGTAATCCCCATTCGGCCACACGATGGCGATCGGCATATTTTTTATAATCCTGTTTGGCTTTGTCAAGATGTGCTTGAATTAGAGTCCATTGTTGCGCAGCTTCCCCCCACCATTCGGAGCTGTTGGAGGGGGAAGAGCTTCAAAAGGATAGAGTTTAAAGTCATAGCCATAAACTACTTTGAAGGGCGTTTCTCCAGTAGAGGCATGCACACTGTTGTTGTAGGAAAATTCCACCAAAGGTAACAGATCAGTCCAATTATCTTGTTGAAAATTAATATAACATCGGAGGAATTGTTCTAATATTTGATTAGTTTTTTCCGATTGTCCGTCGGTTTGTGGATGATGGATGGACCCCAAGCCTTGTTCCACACCCATAAGTTGGAGGAGCGCCCGCCAGAAGTTGGCAACGAACTGTCCGCCGCGGTCAGATATCACCTTCGATGGAAAAGAATGGAGTTTTACAATATGTTTCATAAAAATGTCCGCTAATCTTTTTGCTGAAGGTATAGTGGTACAAGGAATGAAGTGGGCTTGCTTTGAAAATAGATCCACTATGGCCAGTATACATGTGTGGTTCTTGGAGGGGGGAAGATCAGTGATAAAGTCCATAGAAATGATTTCCCAAGGTCTGCTTGGGGTTTCAAGGGGTTGTAATAGTCCTGGAGGCTTTCCTTTTCGTGTTTTGGCGCTGAGACAAATTGGTCAGGAAGCCACATACTGGGAGACATCATTGTGTAAGCCTGGCCACCAAAATTGTCTCTGTAATAGGTGAAGGGTTTTCAAATACTCATAATGGCCAGCAGTTGGGGCATCATGACAATGTTGCAATACTTCTTTTCTTAAGCTAGCGGTTACATAGAAACGATCGCCCCAAAGCCATTCCCCTTGGGCAGATTGAGTTAGTTTTTCCTTGGGCATATTTTCCCATTCCTTTTCCACTTCGTCTTTTAGTTATTGTCTCCACCCCTGATGTGGGTGAGGAGGTTGTGTTGCTCGGCTGCGCGTTGTGACCACACCTCCTAATTGCGTTGGCGAGAATACTGTGTTTACTGTTTCCTCCCTCTCACTTTTGAGTTGGGGTAGGCGCGATACAGTGTCCGCTAGAAAATTTGTTTTGCCAGGCAAAAATTTGAGGGTGAAATTAAATTTGGAGAAATATTCTGCCCATCTTAACTGTTTTGCATTCAATCTCCTAGGGCTACGCAATGCTTCTAGGTTTTTGTGATCCGTCCAAACTTCAAAAGGATGACGGGCCCCTTCTAGCCAATGTCTCCAAGAGGAGAGCGCTGCCTTGACTGCAAACGCTTCCTTTTCCCAGACATTCCAATTTCTCTCTGATTCCGAAAATTTGCGAGAGAGATAAGCACAAGGTTTAAGGCTATTATCTTCCCCCCTTTGCAGGAGCACACCCCCTATTGCCGTATCGCTGGCGTCTACCTGCACAATGAAGGGGCGATTTTCATCGGGGTGTTGCAGCACCTGCTCGGATATAAATTGCTGCTTCAAAAGATTAAAAGTCAATTGGTATTGTGGTGTCCATATTAGCTTGGAGTTTGGTTTTTTGGCTTGCTCCCCTTTGTTTTTTGTCTTAAGTAGTTCTGTGAGGGGAAGAGTTATTTGGGCAAAATTCTGTATGAATTCTCGATAGAAATTGGCAAACCCCAGAAAGGATTGTAGTTCTTTACGGGTTGTAGGGGTTTGCCATTCTTGTACAGCTTTAACTTTGCCTGGATCCATTTTTAGCCCATTTTTTTAAATGCAGTATCCTAAATAACTGAGTTCAGACTTGTGAAATTCACATTTAGACAATTTGATGGGCAACTTGTTGCACATGAGGGTGGTTAAGACTTGTTGTACCAATTGTACATGTTCTTCTTCTGTTTCCGAATAAATTAAGACATCATCCAGATAAACGACCACCCCTTCATGTAAAAATTCATGTAATACCTCATTGATCATGGACATGAAGACCGAAGGGGCTCCAGCCAGGCCAAATGGCATGACTAAATATTCATACTGCCCTAAAGGTGTATTGAACACGGTTTTCCATTCATCCCCCTCTCTTAAGCGAACGTGGAAGTAAGCATCTTTTCAGTCCAATTTTGTAAAGATCTTACCTTCAGCCACGATGTTAAGTAAATCTCTGATGAGGGGTATTGGATAAGCATTTGTGGAGGAGACCGCATTAAGTCCTCTGAAGTCAGTACATAGTCTTAATCCACCATCTTTCTTTTTAACAAATAGTACTGGGGCAGCATGAGGACTATTTGCCGGTCGGATAAATCCCCTTTCCAAATTGGTGTCAATAAATTTGCGTAGTTCCTCTCTTTCCAGGGGGCTCATTGGATACAACCTGCCCTCGGGTAAGGTGGCCCCTGGAAGAATTTCCACTGCGCAATTGGTCCTCCTATGGGGAGGTAAGGTGTTAGCTTCCTCTTCTGTGAAAGCTTGTAGATAGGCTCGGTATTCTTTGGGTATTTGATCGATGTCCTCTTGGGTTAAGAGGGCTTGTTCCATTAAGGTAGGATCGGTACCCCAATTTTGATTCCAACGGTGATCTCTACAGTTGTCTTGCCGAAAAGTAACGCTCCCGGCTGGCCAATCAATGTCTGGGTTGTGGTCCCACAACCACCTGCTGCCCAAAATCAAAGGGTATTTAGCTGTAGAGCTAATCACAAAGGATCTCGTCTCCCAATGCTGTCCCATTCCTGTGATCACAGGTATTGTTTCCGTGGTGACTGGGTTCATATTGGAGCCGTCCATTTGTTCAAAAATAACTGGAGTTTCTAGTTCTTTCATTGGGAGTACTAATCCATTAACCACAGCGGGTGCAATAATGTCTCTGGAGCACCCAGAATCGATAAGTGCTTGTACATGAATATGAGTTTTTCTCTCGGGATTAACTAACGTAACTGGCATGAATAATATGGACCCTCGTGGTCTTTCCACTATGGGAACGGACTGTTTTTTGATCTGCCGTTTGGGTCCGCTTATGACAGATCCATCTCATTTCCCGAACTTGGGCTCTCGGGTCCTTCTTCTCCGATTAGAGTGGTTGAATCAAATTCCATAACTTCCTCCAGTTCTAATTCCTTTTTCTGGAGGATTCCTTCGGGTTGCGCCGCACGCTCTAGTAGTCCGAGGAGCTGGCGTTGGGTGGTACGGCGGGGGAAGGGTGGTAGTGGTTGTACGTGCTGGCTGGAACGGAGCTCGTTGCACAGGTCTGAGTGGACATTGTGCTGCATAATGACCACTTTGGCCACAATGTAAGCACAGTCCTTGTCACCATCTAGCTTCTCGCGCTCCTCTAGCCGCGTATCCTGCTCCTCGCCTCCCTCTAACAATTATCGAAGTTCTTCGGTGCCCTGTTGCTTGTTGTTGTTCCACAAGCCGTACTTCTTGCATCCGGTTTTCTACTTCACATGCCAATTGAATCCAACCCAATAGTGTTGGGGGATTGTCTTGCATAAGAGCCCGATCCAACAATTTAGGATTCATGCCTTGTTTAAACAAAATTATTTTTGTAGACTCCTCACATCTTGGGCATTTGGCGGCTAGCTGTCGGAATTTAGTTACATAGTCCCTGGCCGACAGATTGCCTTGCCTAATGGTTTGCAATTCCGTTCAGGCTCTATCTTCTTCTAACGGGTCTTCATATTGGGCACAGAGAGCCACTACCAAGCCTTGTAAGGTGTCTAGCTCCAGGGGCCCCAATTCATACAAAGTTACATACCATTCCGCTGCTTTTCCTTGCAGCCAGGATCCTAAGTGTTCGATTTGACTAGCTTCGTCTTCGAACAAATGTCCCCAAAGATTGAAAAACTGAAGTGCTTGTACTAAGAAAAATCCTAGTTTTGAAGGATCTCTGTCAAACGTAGCTTCCAACTTTGCCCACCCCATTGGTAACTCCTGAGGTCTCGCGACTGGGGCTGGAGCTGGTAACGGGTAGTACTGTACAGGCGCTGGCCTCGGTCTGGGTTGTGCATCTGGTTGCTGCGGGGCAGGTTGTACTGGCGGTTGTTGAGGTCTCGGCTGCGGGGGACCCTGCAGTCTCGGCTGCGGGGGACCCTGCAGTCTCGGCTGCGGGGGACCCTGTGGTCTCGGTTGCGGGGGACCCTGAAGTACTTGCCGCGGGCGAAAAGGTTGCGGTGCTGGACCTCTTGGAAGAGGATGATGAGGCAGTTGTTCCTGCGGTGGCGGGAGTCTCGGAGGCTGCTCTTGGGTCTGAAGCGGTGGCTCTCGTGGTTGAAGAGGTTGCTCTTGAGGTTGAAGAGGGGGCTGCTCTTGCGGTACTTGTGGGCCTACTGAGTCTTGATACTTTGTACTGTATTCTTTGCCTTTCATTCGTAACAATACACGTGTACCAACCCAGATATTGCATCTGGGCCCGTGGACTATAATGGTTGCATTTTTCAGTAAATCTTTTGAAAACAACGGACTCTTGTCTGATTGCAGAAGGTAGTTTGGATACAACTATTATTTAGCCACATTATTATTTGCTGCAATGCCACCCACAACCCTTGTCGTAAGTTGGTCAAAAAGATGTCATTGCCCTTTGCTGACAAGTGCTCACCATCACCTTGGTAGAGGTCGGCAAACATGTCCCTGATCTGAGGATGGGGCAAGTAGATCCCCAACCCAGAACCCAAAGCCCGCATAGCCTTACTGGCTTCACGCCTAGTGCATTCAATCCCCTCATGGCCTCCCACCAAACACACGGCACGGGAGTATGGCCAACCAAAAATCAAACCCCAGGCCACTGCTCTGATATATAACGTAGATCAGTGTGAACCCACAGGGAAAGAACTTTACCCTTAACTAATCCTAAGTCATCCCCTCCTAGGTAAATAACAAGAAAATGAGGCAGAGGCTCACTCCTCCCCTCAGACAGGAGTGGCAGCAGGCCCGGCCACCAATCTTGTGGCACATCCCCAGTCCTCCAAGAGGCCTTGAAGATGATGGACAAAGGCTCTGCAAGTTCTCTAGAAAGTGCACACCATCTGACCCAGGGGATTTGTATTTGTCCAGTGCAGCCAGGTGCCTCTCCTCAACCTCTCTGTCAATGTCAGCAACCCCCCCCCCCCAGGTGTCCCGTTATGTCTTCTACCATCTCTAGACAGGCTCGAGTTCTTCAGGGAGAAAACAGAGGTAAAAAGTCATTAAGCCTGTCTGTTTTTTCTCTGTCCTGCATCAGAGTTTCTCCTTCCACTCCCAACAGCAGTCCAATTACCTCGTTTACCTTGCGTTTGCTTCTCACATATCTGTTGAAGTTTTTCTTATTATAGCAAGCCCCCTTGGCCAGACCCAGATCATACTGAGCTTTGGCTTTTCTGATGGCTGATCTCCCCCACCAATTCTCTTCATCACTCAAGTGCAAGCAGGCAGGCAGGCAGGCAGGCAGGAAGAATGATTGTCTGAATTCTCCTCACCCACCTACCCAAACAGACCTATATTTTCCCCGTACGTTTTCCTTGCACTGTGGGAGCAGGTAGGGTGGTTTTTGAAAGGTACATGTTTGCCATTTGACTCAGAAAAACAGACAGCCCTGAAATTTCAGGATATAACATTTCCTGTGGCCAGAGTTACACCATGTTTAACACTGTAGTTGTTAGCCTTTCTCTCCCTCCAGGTCCAGGTGTTATTTTGACTGCGCTTTCCATGGGAGAGAATACTCTTATCTGTTTCTACAGCCAGAGACCTTGACGAGCCGAGCCTTCTCACAGCAAAGTTCTCATCATCATGGAAGATGGGGGGGGGAGGCTGGGAATGAAGGGTTTGATGTATCACATGTTGTGCTTTCTTTTCCCATTCTCGACAATGACTGTGTTCAGCCAAGATCCTTTCTAGGCCTTGGAATATGGATACTTGTATCAGAGCCTAGTCTTGCAATAAACCTTTTGAAATCAAGAATTTGTGCTTCTTGCAGAAGGGGGAGACGAACTCTAGATAAAAGGGATTCCACTCTCTGTACCCCTCCTCAAAGTCCTTCCACCTAACTAGGTAAAAGAGTTTATTATGTCTGCGTTTTGAGTCCAAAATTTCTTTTATTTCATAGTGTACTTGGCCATCAACAAGAGTTGGGTGGGGTATCGGTTGTTCAGGATGCCATTCATCTGGGGGTGGTGCCTTCTTCAGTAGGCTAATGTGAAACGTGGGGTGTATATGGCGTAGATTTTTTGGAAGTTCAAGTTCTGCAGTCACCCCGTTTATGACTTTTTTGATTTTAAAGGGCCCCAAATATTTCAGTCCTAATTTTTTGCTGGCTTGCTCTGTTTTAAAGTTTTTGGTGGAGATGTAGACCTTTTCCCCAGGCTGCAATTCCCACTGCTCCACACGATGGCGATCAGCATATTTTTTTATAATCCACTTTAGCTTTGGCCAGAGTCTTTTGAATTATTGTCCATTGCTTGGAGATGGTCATCCACCAATCTCTTAAGTCTCCGGCTTGCTTGCTTTTTGGTTGTAAGTCAAATGGAAACACGACTCCTTCATAGCCATGCACAATTTTAAAAGGTGTTTCTCCCGTGGAACTGTGGACCTAATTGTTATACGAATATTCTGCTAAATGGATCAGGTTGGTCCAGTTATCCTGTTGGAAATTAATATAACACCTGAGGAATTGTTCCAATACTTGATTTAGCCTTTCAGACTGCCCATAGCTCTCGGGATGGTAGGTGGAGCTTAATCCTTGTTCCCGGCATGCTCCTCTTCCTGTGACCGGAAGGATAGAAGAGAATACCACCTGAGCCCCCAATGTCTTCAACTGCCTTCCAAGGGCTTCGTAATCCTCTTTAATTCTTGCAACAGTATTCAAAGCTGTGTCGTTCGTTCCCACGTGAATCAGCACAAACGGGTACTTATCAGCAGGCTTGATGAGTTTTGGCAGCCGGTCAGTAATATCCTGAATTCTGGCTCCCGGCAAGCAACACATCTCTCGGAATAGGGGATCTGGCCCAGAGACATGGCGTTCCATACCCCTGAGCAAGGAGTCCCCGACGACTACCACCTTCCGTTTTTTTCCACTTCCATGTGGCCCCATGTCTTCTGCACTCTCTCTTCCAGATCTTTGCGGTTTTCCTTCCACTGTCACCTCTGTCACCATCTCTAGCACTTCAAAGCGATTCTTGAGCTCAAGTGGACCAGAGCATCTTCTTCGTTGACGACTTCGGGTTTGTACTGTAGATCTGAGAGGAGGCTCAGAAGGGAGATCGGCTCTTTCCCCTCCTCCTTGACTTTCCTCTTCTTGGCTTTGCGGAGCCCCCAGGCTGTTGTCAATAAAATCCTCTCCCTCCTTGATCTCCTGAAGGGTGGTGAACCTTTTCTTCCAAAACTCTGACCAGCTTACACTTCTGGCAAGTGAACTCTGTCTTCTCCTCTGGGAGGAAAACAAATATGGCACACTCCATGCAGGTGACTGCCACTTTTCTGCCACTTCTCTATGATTACTGGCTTTGCTTCATACCTCACTTAAAATGGCGTGCTTCCTGTTCCTGTAATCCTTGTAACCTCTCCAGTATTTCCTTTGTTTTGCTTCCGGGTCTTCCTTCTTCCAGTCGGTCTTCTTACTTCCTGCACTCTGCTGTCCTCTCTAGGAGCCAAGTTGTCTCCTCCCCTGTTTACTTCCCATCTCGCGATGTTTCCTCTAGTCCACACCTCCTCTCTCACGCTGGCTATCTCTCTTCTAACCACAAGTACGTATAAACAATATTTCTTTTTGCTTTTTTAGTCCTTAAAACTTCACCAGTGCCCAAAAATTTTACTCAACAATTGTTACTTGTTGTTTACTCTGTTAAATTCTGTCCTTTTAAAAATTTTATCTTGATCTTTTCACTGCTGTTTTAATTTACAAAGTTCGATAATGATCTTTACCTTGCAACGATTCTGATCTGTTTGTGCTGTCTGTGCTGTTTCCTTCGCTTATAGTTGGTTAAAGCTGTTACTGAAGCTTGGTTTCTTATGATCTTAAGCCAATTAAATTACTCCTGAGGTACTGCAGAGATAGTAGCTCATCCTTCTCCGAGGGGACCTCAAGGTGGTGGGGAGAATCCTTGTTTCAGAACCACCCTACTGAGATCACACTCTCTCGGGGATGCATAGTGTTCAAGCCCAACTTCTGCCTGAAGTTGGGTTGGTAGCAGGCATTCGGCGCCCCACTTTCCAGAAAAACAGTGCCTCGGATAGCCCAGATCTCTAGGCTCCTTCAGATTGCCATTAATCCCAAACCAGAAGTCTCCTGCTTGGTCTTCTTGTGCAGTCCCACATGGGAAATTAACAAGCCACTTACCATGGTGGTGGGCAAGTTCTCACTGGAACAGTGATTGGAGCACTGCTTGGCCACAGTTGCTTCTCTCCTGTTGGCTATGTTCAATGCATAATGTCTGGTGAAAGTGTCTGGCAATGCCCATGTGGCTGCTCTGCAGATCTCCTGGAGTTTTATTCCTTTCAGAAGTGCATCGAGGAAGACTGTGACCTAGTAGATTGTGCGTGAATTTCTAAAAGACAAGGTAAGTCAGCATTTTTATAAGTTCTTATTGCCTGGATTTCCCATCTAGCAATTGTCTGTGATTGAAAATGCTTGACCCATGCATTCTATCTTGTTGCTTCCCCCAACCCCACTCCTCATCCACCAACTTGGTTTTTTTTTTAAAAGTAAAGGAAGGTTTTTAAATCTTGCTTGGAGTGGGATGGGAGCTGTGTGGCTTTTCTCTCTATTATAGCATTGCCCATTTTGCCTGGCTGATTCAGTGTTCTGGTATTGCTCACATGTTTGCATGTGCACATTGTGGCACTGCTTTGCCATGGCTGCCCCCCTCTTCCAATTCCTTGACTCATACCTCAGACAATTCCAAAAAGGTGTTTTCTTTAGTTACTTTGGTCTTGGTGGAGCCTGGGTTTTGAGAAGCTGTATGGTGTCTGTTCCAGCTCTGCCCACTTTGCTCCCCACCCATACCCAAAATGGTGTGCATTCATGTCATTAATATTAATTGGACTTTCACATTCATTCAAAGTAGCCTGGGAGCTGTACTTCTATCTAGTGTGAACTAGTCAGTTCTGAGCATGAACTAGCACAATGAATGCTGCTAACGAATGTCACCAATTGTGCAAGTGCAAATGCAGCACATACATATTAACACACTTGATCCTCAGAGGTGCATAACATGCCTTGAGTCCAGTTTTTGGGATAGGTATAGTAAAAATTCTCTAGTGCCACACTTGTATCAGGAACATAGGGTTCACCTCCTGTTAGATGGGATCAGTCCCCCCCCACACACACACCGCTCAACCCAAACTCCCTTCACAATCTGTGTCATGCTGCAGGTAACCAGAGGGAGAGAGAGAGAAAAGAACAACAAAGTACCGTAAATACAACCTATAGCTTTATTGATTAAAAATATATATTTCAATGCAAACTTACATTTGTACTTATCCAAATAGGTTAGCTATGCTTGTCAGACTGAGGCTTGAATAAAAGTTGCAATCCAGACTACCCCTTGCAATGAGACAAGGGTTCATTGATTTCAAAGGCTTTACTGAAGATAAACAACTAATATAAGTCCACACTCCCAGATCCAAGGATCAGGGCTGAGCTTAGAAATTGTTACGAATGACAGGCAAAAGCAAAGGTACAGAATAGCAGTTCCCTGCGGGCCCCATCCTCCCCATTAGTTCTCAAAACAATCGGCATGAGGGTGAGAAAGTGAGTTTCCCAAGGGCATCGGAAAGGCAGATATATGTAGACATAACATTCCTCTTCTCTCTGTGAGCTTCCAGTGGAAGGCTTGCCACCTGCAAAGAAAACATTTAATATACAGAATGTCAGGGTTGAAGGGTATGTTTGTAACCAAAGAGACTCCATATTAATTCTTTCAGTATTCTAAGTGCTTTGTTCACAGGTGCCAAGATGTTCCCAGCAGCTATCTCACGGAAGAGGATTGTTTTGGCTATCACTTCTCCAGCCTTGGGAAACTTTCGCTTTCTCAGCTTCAAAGGGATTGTTTTGAGAACTATGGGGGGAGGTTGGGCCTGCTGGGTTCTGATACTTTGTACCTCATGCTTTGCCTGTCATTCGTAACAATACACGTGTACCAGCCTGGATATTGTATCTGGGCCCGTGGACTATAATGAACTCTTTCTTCAGTAAACTTTTGAAAACAACGGGCTTTTGTCTGATTGCAGAAGGTAGTCTGGAGTAAGGACATTATCTAGCCACAGTTCTGAAATTTTGTTACGAATCACAATTTTCCAATGCCTAAGCTGGAGAAGACGGATACCAAAGCCATTCCCGACAGGGACCCTTTGTTTGATCCATATGCCTCCCCCAGCTCTCAAGGACTGGAACCTCCAGGACCTGTTCCCAGGGGGACAGGATCCTCTGTTACTACGATTTATACGGTCGCTCCTAGCAGAACGGATACCTGGCCCATTGCCGCAGCAGATCCGTTGATATCCTTGCCGACTCCGACGCAGTGGGGCGCAAGGCCGCGGGACATGAGAGAAAGAAGGGCAAGTACAGTGTTCACGCAACCCCCGATGGACGGCCGGCGGAGTTTAGGAGTAATTGCCGAGCATCCCAGTAGCCAACCATGGTACTACTGGAACAGAGAAGCCGACCAGTCGGAGTGGGAAACGTCCCATCGCGATGTATTAAGTTGGGACTATGCAGAAGTTACCCCGTGGTCGGGGCAACAAGACTTAAGTGAACACTCGTGGATACAATTGCAAAGCAGAACCGTAGCAATTGATGCTGGAATCTCAGCGGTTACGGGACTAGCGAAAGGGATCTTGGCAGGGAAGTCCCAAGAAGAACAAGGTGCAGGGACCCAAGGCATGGGAGAAATAAGGACTTGGCCCGGGGCAGCCTGTGCGGCATCATACGCTGAATATGTGGATACCTCGCAAGCCACCGAGGAACCACCTCAGTATCCCGATACTGAAACAGCTGAAAGAAATATGAATCGAGTACAAATCTTAGAGGAAAGGCTAACCAACATGGAAGAGAGCCTGGCCCATGCAGTTCACCTACTGTCTGTACTCGTGGTTGGGAGTTCGGAAGAAAATCGGGAACTGCCAGCAGGCCTGCAGCAGAGCCTGTCTAATTTACAAAAGTATATCCCCAGGACTGAGGTGGGGGGACCAGCCCAACCACTTCTGGTAGAGGGTATACCGCAACAACCCGATGAACCACCAGATCCCACCCCAGGTGAGGATCCTTGTCCCAAACCAGAGGATCCCTGCCCTGAACCAGAGGATCCCTGTCCTGGACCAGAGGATCCCTGTCCGGATCCAGATACAGAGGAAGAAGTGGAAGAGAACGGAGACGGTGGGGGAGTACCTATAGAAGAACCTCCGACAGCCCCGAGAGGTACACCAGAATGTCCTCCGGGAGAAGATCCTGCCACCACACCGCCATTTATTCCATCAACAACACCACAGGGAGGAGGGCAACCTTTTCTGCCAAGACTATTGGCGCCTTTACAAAGAGGTACCACTCTGCATCTCTCACTGCTTCCGGGACCAATTGGAAGGGGAACCACTCCTCGACCACTATTGACGCCTGGGCCGAGAGGAACTCCAGCCCCAAGACAACCGATCCCAAGAGACACTCCTCACCCAATACAACCAGCCCCGCTGCTTCCGGCACCACGAGAGACGCCTCCGGCACCGCTACAACCAGCACCGCGGTTGCCTGCGCCACGAGGGACACTCCCAGCACCGCTGCAGCCAGCTCCATTATTGCCCGCACCGCAAGGTATGCCCCCCCAACCAGTACCGGTGCAGCCAGTACTGTTACAGCCAGCGCCGATGTTGCCTGCACCAAGAGGACCCCCACCACCACTACATCCAATTCCGGGGGGGCCTCCTCCGCTGCTACCTCAGCCAAGGCCCCAACAACCTCCGTTTCAACCACAGCCGCAACCCGTACCACTTGATTACTACCCGGTACCGGCACCCGCAGCCAGGCCGCAAGAATTACCCATGGGCTGGGTAAAGTTAGAAGCCACATTTGATGGGGATCCTTCCAAATTAGGATTCTTCCTCGTGCAAGCCCTGCAATTTTTCAATAGATGGGGACATCTATTCGGAGATGAAGCCAGTCAAATCGAACACTTGGGATCCCGTCTCCAAGGAAAAGCCGCAGACTGGTATGTAGGCCTTTATGATATAGGGGCCCCTGAGTTAAATACGCTTCAAGGGTTAGTGGATGCACTGCGAGCTCAATATGAAGACCCTTTAGAGGAGATGAGAGCTCGAACAGAATTGCAGTCCATTAGGCAAGGCAACATGTCGGCCAGAGACTATGTTACAAAATTCCGACAACTTGCTGCCAAATGCCCAAGGTGTGAGGAATCAACCAAAATAATTCTGTTCAAACAAGGCATGAATCCCAAGTTGTTGGATAGAGCACTCATGCAAGATAATCCTCCCACCTTATTGGGATGGATTCAATTGACTTGTGAAATAGAAAACCGCATGTTAGAAGTCCGTTTAGTGGAACAACAACAACATGCGGGACAAAGGCGCTCCTCAGTTCTCGTTAGAGGAGGCAGAGGTGCTGGATATGCTACCCGAGGAGCGAGAGATGCTAGATGGCAACAAGGTCTGTGCCTGCAGTGTGGCCAAAGCGGTCACTTTGCGGCGCAATGTCCGTACCGGCCTGTGCAAAGAACTCCACTCCAACTAAGACATCCAGGCTCCGCAGCCTACCCGGCGCCACCGCGCCCAACACCAGCTCCTAGAACAGCAAGAGGCAGAGGAGCTTCTTGTAGAAATCCTCCCGAAAGAGGGTTAGAGCTAGAAGAAGTTACGGACTATGATTCAACAGCTCTAACCGGGGAGGAGAATCCAGAGAGTCCTACCTCGGGAAACGAAATTGATCTGTCGTAAAAGGACCCAAATGGCAGATCAAACCTCAGTCAGTTCCTACTTTGAACAGACCTCAAGGGTCCATACTCTTCATTCCAGTAACGTTGGTGAATCCAGATAGAAAAATGCACATCCGCGTTCAAGCTCTTATAGACTCGGGCTGCTCTAGAGACATTATTGCACCGGCCCTAGTGAATGGATTAGTACTTCCCATTAAAGAATTGGAAACCCCAGTTATTTTTGAACAAATGGATGGCACTAACATGAATCCTGTCACTACCGAAACCGCGCCAGTCATTACAGGCATGGGGCAACATTGGGAAGTAAGATCGTTTGTAATTAGTGCCACTGCCAAATATCCATTGATTCTGGGAAGCAGATGGTTGTGGGATCACAACCCCTACATAGACTGGGCAGCTGGGAGTATCACATTCACCCATGATACTTGTAAAAATCACCGTTGGAATAAAAATTGGGGTACCAATCCTACCCTCACTGAACACGCTCTTCTCACTCAAGAAGAAATCATCCAAATACCCAAACAATACAGAGCTTACACTCAAGCTTTCACTGAAGAAGAAGCCAATTCCTTACCTCCCCATAGAAGGACGGACTGTGCCGTAGAAATATTACCAGGCTTTGCCCAAAGGCAGACTGTATCCCATGAGCCCTAACGAGAGGGAAGAACTTCGTAAATTTATGGACACCAATCTTCAAAGAGGATTTATTAGACCCGCTAATAGTCCGCATGCGGCTCCAGTACTGTTCGTTAAGAAGAAGGATGGGGGATTAAGACTTTGTACGGACTTTCGGGGACTTAACGCAGTATCCTCCAGCAATGCCTACCCCATCCCACTCATCAGAGATCTACTCAATGTCGTGGCACAAGGTAAGATCTTTACAAAATTGTATCTAAAAGATGCTTACTTCCATGTTCATATTAAAGCAGGGGATGAATGGAAAACCGCTTTTAACATGCCCCTCGGCCAGTTTGAGTGTTTAGTTATGCTGTTCGGCCTTGCCAGGGCCCCTTCGGTTTTCATGTCCATGATTAACGAAGTACTACATGAATTCTTATACCAAGGAGTAGTGGTGTGCTTAGATGATGTGTTAATTTATTCAGAATCGGAAGAAGAACATGTAGAGCTTGTGAAGAAGGTTCTAACCACTCTCATGTGTAACAAATTGCCCATCAAATTATCTAAATGTGAGTTTCACAAAACACAACTCACTTATCTAGGCTATTGCATCTCCAAAGATGGTTTGAAAATGGACCCGGGCAAAGTACAAGCAGTACAAAACTGGCAAACACCCTCTACCCGCAAGGAATTACAATCCTTTTTGGGCTTTGCCAACTTCTACAGAGAATTCATTGCGAACTTTGCCCAAATCTCACTTCCCCTAACCAAACTGTTGAAAACCAAAGACAAGGGAGACCAAGCCAAAAGACTGGGTGCCAAATTACGCTGGACGCCAGAGTGCCAAACAGCGTTCAACCACCTTAAAACGCAGTTTGTTTCTGAACCCGTCCTACAGCACCCCGATGAGAATCGCCCCTTCGTGGTACAGGTCGATGCCAGCGACACCGCGATTGGAGGCGTACTTTTACAAAGGAAGGAGGACGGGAAACTTAAGCCATGTGCCTTTCTGTCCCGAAAATTTTCTGAAGCCGAAAGAAATTGGAATGTTTGGGAGAAGGAAGCTTTCGCTGTAAAAGCAGCACTTGCTGCCTGGAGACACTGGTTAGAGGGAGCCCGTCATCCCTTTGAGGTATGGACAGACCACAAAAATTTAGAAGCCTTACGCAGCCCCCGAAGACTAAATGCTAAACAACTGCGGTGGGCGGAATACTTTTCTAAATTCAATTTCACTTTAAACTTTTTGCCGGGCAAAACTAACTTTCTCGCCGATGCTCTATCACGCATGCCCCAGCACAAAAGCAAAAGGGAGGAGACAATAGACACCGTCTTTTCGCCTACGCAATTAGGGGGAGTGGTGACAACGCGCAGCCGCACAACCCAACCCCCTCAACCCGATCAGGGGTGGAGACTAAAACTAAAAGCTGAAGTGGAAAAGGAGGGGGGAAACATACCCAAAGACAAACTGCAGCAATCTGAACAAGGAGAATGGCTTTGGGGAGACCGCTTCTATGTACCCAAAAGTCTAAGAAAGGAAGTTTTACAACACTGTCACAATGCCCCTACGGCGGGACACTATGGGTTCTTAAAAACGCTCCATTTAGTACAACGCCAATTTTGGTGGCCGGGCATGCGCAAAGACATTTCTCAATATGTAGCCTCCTGCCCCATTTGCCTCAGTGCCAACTCCCGCAAAGGCAAGCCACCAGGACTATTGCAACCTTTGGAAACACCAAGCAGACCATGGGATATAATATCCATGGACTTTATCACTGACCTGCCCCCCTCCAAAGGTCACAACTGTATTTTAGTTGTAGTGGATTTATTCTCCAAGCAAGCTCATTTTATACCTTGCGCCACTATACCTTCAGCTAGAAAACTAGTAGATATCTTTCTAAAGCACATTGTAAAACTGCATTCTTTTCCATCAAAGGTGATTTTGGATCGCGGCGGACAATTCGTTGCCAACTTCTGGCGGGAGCTTTTGCAAATTCTGGGTATTGAGCAAGGTTTAAGTTCAAGTCATCATCCACAAACCGACGGGCAGTTAGAAAAAACTAACCAAATACTGGAACAGTTCCTCCGCTGTTATATTAATTTCCAACAGGACAACTGGGTCGATTTGCTTCCCCTCGCAGAATTCTCGTACAATAACAGTGTACATGCATCTACTGGGGAGACTCCTTTTAAAGTTGTTTATGGTTTCCACTTCAAACCCTTCCCATTTGAAGCGCTCCCCCCTCCTACTTCTACAGCCAACGACGTTTTGGATTGGTGGGGGGAAGCTGCTCAACAATGGACTCTAATTAAACAGCATCTAAACAAAGCCAAACAGGATTACAAAAAATACGCCGACCTCCATCGTGCGGCCGAATGGGACTTACAACCAGGCGACCTTGTTTACTTATCCACAAAGAACTTGAAAGTAACGCAAACCAGCCGCAAACTAGCTTTGAAATTTTTAGGACCCTTTCCTGTTCGCAAAGTAATCAATAAAGTGACTGTTGCCTTAGATTTGCCAAAGAATTTGCGCCACGTTCATGATACCTTTCACGTCAGTCTTTTGAAAAAGGCACCAGCAGCAGACCACTGGCATGCTCGAGCCCCTCCTTAATTGATGATCAAACCCATTATGAAGTACAACAAATTTTGGACTCTAAACTTAAGCGGAACCAGCTATTTTACCTTATCAGGTGGAAGGATTTTGACTCTGGGTTTGACGAATGGGTGCACTCTTCACATGTACATGCTCCCAGACTTATCAGAACATTTCACACTCGTTAGCCGCACAAGCCTGGGGGAGGGGCATCTTAGAGGAGGCAGAATGTCAGGGTTGAAGTGTATGTATGTAACCAAAGAGACTCCATATTAATTCTTTCAGTATTCTAAGTGCTTTGTTCACAGGTGCCAAGATGTTCCCAGCAGCTATCTCACGGAAGAGGATTGTTTTGGCTATCGCTTCTCCAGCCTTGGGAAACTTTCACTTTCTCAGCTTCAAAGGAATTGTTTTGAGAACTATGGGGGGAGGTTGGGCCTGCTGGGTTCTGATACTTTGTACCTCATGCTTTGCCTGTCATTCGTAACAATACACGTGTACCAGCCTGGATATTGTATCTGGGCCCGTGGACTATAATGAACTCTTTCTTCAGTAAACTTTTGAAAACAACGGGCTTTTGTCTGATTGCAGAAGGTAGTCTGGAGTAAGGACATTATCTAGCCACAGTTCTGACACAGACAGGATCAAAATGGAGTTTCTTTGGTTTGAATAGTCAGAACCTGACATTCTGCTCCCTCTAAAATGCTCCTTCCCCAGGTTTAAGAGGATATAGAGTGTGAAATGCTTTTAACAATCTAGGGGCTTGAATATGAATAGACTCCACCCACTCATCATGTCCAGAGTCAAAGTCCTTCTACCTAACGAGGTAAAACAATTTATTGTGTTTAATTTTAGAGTCCAAAATTTCCTGTACTACATAGTGGATTTGATCATCAATTAAAGTAGGTATTGGTGGAGAGGTGGTACGCCATTAGTTTGCAGGGGGGACCTTTTTCAGCAAACTGATGTGAAATGTAGGATGGACTTGGCGCAAATTCTTTGGTAAGTCAACTTTATTGATCACCTTGCGAACAGGAAAAGGTCCCAGGAATTTCAGAGCCAATTGACGGCTTGTTTGAGCTTCCCTTAAATTCTTTCTTTTTTTTTTTTTATAAAAATTTTTATTGGATTAGACACATATAAAATTTATTACAATCACATTCCCTTAAATTTTCCAATTCTAACCCCCTCCCTCCCCCCCCCTTTTGGTGACTTCCAACAGTTTTCCAACCCCTTATCTATTCTCCCTCTACTCATTTCAAACCTATTATGCTTATTGTAATATACTTTCAAACTCTTCTAAGCTTATCTGTAGTAACATAGTGCTATCTCTAATTCCCTTCCCAAATGGGTAAAACACTCTTAACTTATCTTCTTCAATAATAATAATAATAATCATTTCGATAGTCTGTACTCTATCTTACTCTTTCTAATTACTTCAAAATGGGACAAACAATTTGTCCCTCCTTATACATAACTTCAAATACTTCTATAAACATTGCATACATTTATTATAAATCAATCAGTTTGACTTATACTCTATATGTTGCTCTTTACTTTCTTTTGCATATCTTGTCCATTTTAATTAACTAATTTCTCCATTATAAAACTATCCAACAAAAACAAACAATTCATGTACACGTTCAGCATAAGTCTATCAATTAGACCCACATTCTGTATGCTAATGTATATTCATTCTCCATTGTACAGTTATCTACTAGCATAAAAAATTAATTAAATTCTATCCTTATAATCCTTATAATAATAACACTATTGATACCCAACTATTCATACTGATCAAATAAAATAATTGCTTAGAATTTTTTCACTTAACTCTCCCCCCCCGGTATAGTCACTCCCCTCTCCTTTTGTTATATTTCAGTAATTTTCGAACTGCCACAGTCCTCCCACCTCCCATTTTTTCACCAAATATCGTTTCAGCTTCTCCCAGTCTGTGTTAAACTGACCCGGGTCAAGGTCTCTCAATTTTCTTGTCATTTTATCCATCTCCGCCATGTACAGCAATTTATAAATCCAGTCCTCAATAGTTGGCACTTCTTGTACTTTCCATTTCTGCGCATACAAAAGTCTAGCTGCTGCTGTCATGTAAAATAACAATGTCCTGTATTGTGCTGGAATGTCTTCCATTCCCAAGTTCAGTAGCAGGAGTTCTGGGTTCTTATTGACTTGAAATTGTAAAATCTCACTCATTACTCTTATTATTTCCCCCCAGTACTGCCTAGCTACCTCACAAGTCCACCACATGTGATACAAAGATCCCTCATGCTTTTTACATTTCCAGCATTTATTAGACGTATTCAAATTCCCTAGCGCAATTTTCTTTGGTGTCAAATACCAACGGTAAATCATTTTGTAGAGATTCTCTTTGATACTGGTGCATGTCGTAATCTTCAATGTATTTTTCCACAAATATTCCCACGCCTCCATTGTTATTTCTTTATTAAAGTTTATAGCCCACTTCACCATTTGCACTTTAACTACTTCATCTTCCGTGTACCATTTTAACAGTACTTTGTAAATCTTAGAGATTTCCTTTTTTTCTTCTTGTAAAATTACTTTCTCTAAGTCTGAATTCTCCATTCTTATCCCTCCCTTCGCACAGTCCGAGTAGTAAAGATCTCTAACTTGTCTATATTGAAACCAATCATAATTTGGAGACAACTCTTGTTGCGTCTTTATTCTTATTTTAGAAGATTCTATTCGCGTTATCTCCTTATACGTTAAGCACTGTTGTTCATTGTCAACCTTCTCGGATCTATTACTTCATATGGAACCACCCAGGAGGGAATTCCTTCTTGTAGGTAATCTTTATACTTCTTCCAAGTTGTGAAGAGGCTTCTCCGAATGTAATGGTGCAAAAACATAGAATCTGCTTTTACTTTGTCATAACATAGGTATGCATGCCATCCAAATAATTTTTTATATCCCTCTAAGGCCAGCAATTTGCAGTTTTTCAGCTTCATCCAATCTTTCAACCATACCAAACAAATTGCATCGTAATAAAGTCTCAAATTGGGCAGTTGCATTCCACCTCTTTCTTTTGCATCCTGTAATACTTTCATTTTCACTCGAGGCTTCCTGCCTGCCCACACAAATTCCGATATTTTCCTCTGCCATTTGTCAAACTGCTTAGAGTCCCTAATAATTGGTATTGTCTGTAACAGAAACATCACTCTTGGCAACACGTTCATCTTAACTACTGCAATTCTTCCCAACCATGACAGGTTCAATCTATTCCATTTAATCAAATCATGCTCTATTTGAGTCCATAATTTCTCATAATTGTTCTTGAATAGATCTATATTTTTGCAGTCAGTACTATTCCCAAATATTTCACCTTATTTGTTACTTCACAGTCTGTTACTTCCATCAATTGCTGCTGTTTTAACTTAGTCATATTTTTGCATAGTATCTTTGATTTCTTTTTGTTTACATAAAAACCTGCCAAATCTCCAAATTCTTTAATTTTTTCTATTACCTTAGGCATATTTTCAATTGGATCTTCCACAATTAACATTATATCATCTGCAAATGCTCTGACCTTATAGGAAAAGTCTTTTATCTTTATTCCACGGATTGCATTGTCTTCTCGAATCTGTATCATTAGAATTTCCAAGACCAAAATAAACAACAGTGGAGACAACGGGCAACCTTGTCTGGTACCTTTGCCAATAGTCAGTTTTTTGGTCAACTCGTCATTCACCACAATTGCTGCACTCTGGTCTCTGTAAATTTCTTTCACTGCTCTTATGAATCTTTCTCCCATTTGTAGCTGTTCCATAGTGGCAAACATAAAGTCCCCGTTCAAATTGTCAAATGCTTTTTCAGCATCTACAAAGAAGAAACCAACCTCCTTGTCGCAACGCCTATCGTAGTATTCAATAGCATTTATAACTGTCCTTAGATTGTCTCTGATTTGTCTGTTTGGTAAAAAACCTGCTTGTTCTTCCCCAATAACTTCGGATAACCATCCCTTTAGTCTCTCTGCCAAGACCTTCGCAAAGATCTTGTAGTCATTGTTAAGTAAAGAAATAGGTCTATAGTTTTTAACATTGGTTAAGTCCTGTCCTTCTTTAGGGATCAATGATATATTAGCTTCACTCCAAGTATCTGGAATTCTTTGATCTCTCAAAGCACCATTGATCACTTCTTTTAAAAATGATGCCAGCTGATTAACCATTACCTTGTAAAATTTAGCTGTAAGTCCGTCAGGTCCCGGCGCCTTCCCCAAATTTGTTGACTGTATTGCTTTCCTTATCTCTTCCTCTGTTACTTCACTGTTCAATTTAGCTCTCCAATCATCCGAGATTACTGGAAGCTTAATTTTCCCCAAATACGTCGCTATTGAATCTTTATTCACTTCTTTTTTGTCATACAATTTAGCATAAAATTTATAGAAGGCTCTACTAATAGCAGTCTGTTCCAGATGCACTTTATTGTCCTCACATATTTTGTTAATTGTCTTTTTCTCCTTTCTCTTCTTCAGTTGCCATGCCAAATATTTCCCAGGTTTATTTGCACCTTCAAACGACTTTTGATTCATTCTTTTAAGATTCCATTCCAATTCTTTATTATTCATTGCCGTCAACTGCTCTTGAAGGATTTTAATATCTCGATAGATTTTCTTTTTCCCTGGTCTTTTCTTTAATTGTATTTCTTTTGCTTTTATTTTTTCCATAATCTCCTGTCTCTTCTCCTCTCTTTTCTTTCGAGCTCTTCCGTTTAAGTCCATTAGTATGCCTCTGATTACTGCTTTATATGTATCCCATACCTTATTGGTTGGTACTTCTCGATTCATATTGTGCTGTATGAAGAATTTAGTTTCCCTTCTCAACATCTCCATATTTTCTCCCTCTTGTAACAAGTCCTCATTTATTCTCCAACCTTTCCTCTTAGTTCTTTTTCCAAACTTCCACATTACTGGGTTATGATCTGAGCCTACCATGGGCATTATTTCTACATCCTTAGTCCAAAGCACTAAGTCCTTTGAGGCCCAGATCATGTCGATTCATGATAGGGTAGAATGCCTTGCGGAGAAAAATGTATAATGTCTACCTGTGGGATTCTGCATTCTCCACACATCTTCCAAAGTTTCCTGTTGCATTAATGCAAAAAAAGTCTTTGGTAATAGTCCTCTTTTCTTTTGTGCAGTTACTGATTTTTTATCTTGTTCTAAATTTGTAACTCCATTGAAGTCTCCTGCAAGGATTATCTGATCATAAGAAAGTTCATCTAATTGCTTCCTTAGATCCTCAAAGAAGCTCTCTTTTGCTCCATTTGGTGCATAAATTCCAATCACCAACACTTTCTTTAAATTCCATGTACATTCCACTGCTATAAATCTGGCTTCCACGTCTCTAATCATTAGCTTTGGCTGTAGCTCCTCTCTTATGTATAATACCACTCCCCTTTTTTTCTTTTTTGAGGCCGCTACAAACTCATTGCCCAACTTACCCAATTTAAGATATTTTACATCCTGATTTCTAATATGGGTCTCTTGCAAGCACACAATATCACATTTTTGTTTTAATAGCCAGTGGAAAATACTTTTTCTCTTATTAGGTGAATTAAGTCCATTTACATTCCAAGATAATACTTTACACTCCATATTCATAGCCCTGTTGTTGGTAAGTCTTTTTCATTGTCTCTCATAAACTTTTCCATCTCAAATTCAGATCTGATGCGCTTTTTCACTCCTCCGAATTCAAAGGATATCCCTTCCGGTAATTCCCATCTGTATCTTACTTTCATGTCCTTCAAATTCTGAACTAAGACTTTGTATTTTTTCCGATCAAGCAGCACCGATCTGGGTGACTCTTTCATGATGATAATCGTCTTGCCATCAACTATCAATGGATCTTGAAACTGCTTACTCACTATAATTTCTCTTCCCCTCATCGCCATCCTTCCCCTCATCGCTCTCATATCCATTCGTTGCGTCTCTGTAAGATTCTCCACCACCTTCTCAACAACATTAACTTTTTGCTGCGCTGCTTGCAAGTCATTTTGTATTGTTTCCATTCCCTTCTTTACTTCTGCCAATTCATTTTTTACTGTCTCTTTGACATCTTTAACTTCCCTCACCAACTCCTGTTTTGTCTCCTTCAATTCCTTTAACATTTCCAGAAATTTTTTGTCCAGGTTCTCAATGGCCGTTTGCCACTCTTTTTTCGACATCGTGGGGCTTGATTTACCTCGCTCCCACGAGTCTGCACGTTTCCTTAACTCTGTGGCGTTTAAGTTTGTGTCCCTTTAAATTAATTTAAATGTCCCGATTCTTAAAAAAAGCAAAAGATGTTTAAAAAATCCAAAATGTCGGGCGTCTTTTCTCTATGGTTTTTCTATAGTCTTTTTGTAATCCAAGATGTCCTACTTCCTCTCCTGTTGAAGTCAAAGTCCTTCCCTTTTCAAAAATGGCGATTCCCTTCTTCCTGTCCTCCAATAAGGGCCGTCTCTCTCCAGCAGCTCTATCACTATGACGCACTTCCTGTTTCCCATCTCTCCACTGCAGCTCTCGCGATGATAGAAATTTTCTCACAGCCTGCTATCACTTTCTGACCACAGGTATGAAAAACAATTGTCCAATTTCTTTAATAACTTCGTTTAACTTAGTCCTTTTTCTAAGCTATTTCTTGCCGAGTCTTCCCCTCATTATATTCCGTCTGTTGCAGTTTAAAATTTCACTTTAAAAGTTCGTTACTTTAAGCAATCCATCCCGATTCAAGAGATAGTGATCTTTACCTTTTCAAGCGTCTTTCTGGGTTGTAATCACTGCTTCGATCTCAAATTCTTTTCCACCTTCTTTTCCCCTGTTGAAGCTTGGGCATGTAGGTCTTATGCCAGCCGCACTGGCCCTGGTTCTGCCGCAGAGATTTTAGCCGACCTGTCTTAGGGTGGGACCTCAAATGACGAGAGAGAGTCCTTAGCGCAGAACCCCCCCTCGCCCGAGATCGACGCGCTCTGAGGTTCTTGAGCATTCTTTGCCTGTTCTCCGCCTGAGAGCAGGTGGCCGCGGGCTAGTTGTGCCCCGCCGGCCGCTGAAACGGCAGCCCGGTCAGCTCTGCACTTAGAGCTGCGTTAGACCTCCATGGATCTCCATGGATCCCAAACCGGAAGTCCCACAATTTATTGTGTTTAATTTTAGAGTCCAAAATTTCCTGTACTACATAGTGGATTTGATCATCAATTAAAGTAGGTATTGGTGGAGAGGTGGTACGCCATTAGTTTGCAGGGGGGACCTTTTTCAGCAAACTGATGTGAAATGTAGGATGGACTTGACGCAAATTCTTTGGTAAGTCAACTTTATTGATCACCTTGCGAACAGGAAAAGGTCCCAGGAATTTCAGAGCCAATTGACGGCTTGTTTGAGCTTCCCTTAAATTCTTTGTTGAAAGGTAAACAAGATCTCCTGGATTTTTTGTAATCCTGTTTGGCTTTGTCAAGATGTGCCTGAATTTGAGTCCATTGTTGTGCAGCTTCCCCCCACCATTCTGAAACGTCTTTGGGAGCTGTTGGGGGGGGGAAGAGCTTCAAAAGGATAGGGTTTAAAGTCATAGCCATAAACTACTTTGAAGGGTGTTTCTCCAGTAGAGGCATGTACACTGTTGTTATAGGAAAATTCTGCCAAAGGTAGAAGATCAGTCCAATTATCTTGTTGAAAATTAATATAGCATCTGAGCAATTGTTCTAATATTTGATTAGTTTTTTCCGATTGTCCGTCGGTTTGTGGGTGGTGGGCGTACCCACTTCACCATCTGGACTTTTACTATTTCATCCTCCGTATGCCATTTTAGAAGTACTTTATAATAATAATTTAGGATTCATGCTTTGATGGTTGTTGTGGGTTTTCTGGGCTGTATTGCCGTGGTCTTGGCATTGTAGTTCCTGACATTTCGCCAGCAGCTGTGGCTGGCATCTTCAGAGGTGTAGCACCAAAAGACAGAGTGTCACTGGGAGATCTCTGTCTTTTGGTGCTACACCTCTGAAGATGCCAGCCACAGCTGCTGGCGAAACGTCAGGAACTACAATGCCAAGACCACGGCAATACAGCCCGGAAAACCCACAACAACCATCGTTCTCCGGCCGTGAAAGCCTTCGACAATACATTCATGCCTTGTTTGAACAAAATTATTTTTGTAGACTCCTCACATCTTGGGCATTTGGCGGCTAGCTGTCGGAATTTAGTTACATAGTCCCTGGCCGACAGATTGCTTTGCCTAATGGTTTGCAATTCTGTTCGGGCTCTATCTTCTTCTAATGGATCTTCGTATTGGGCACGGAGAGCTGCTACCAAGCCTTGCAAGGTGTCTCGCTCCAGGGCCCCTAATTCAAACAAAGTTACATACCATTCCGCCGCTTTCCCTTGCAGTCGGGATCCTAGATGTTCGATTTGACTGGCCTCGTCCTCGAACAAATGTCCCCAACGATTGAAAAACTGAAGCGCTTGCACGAGGAAAAACCCCAGTTTTGCGGGATCTCCGTTGAACGTGGCTTCCAGTTTTACCCCTCCCATTGGTAATTCTTGAGGTCTAGGGACTGGTGATGGCAACGTGTAGTATTGTAGAGGCGCTGGCCACTGCCCAGGCTGTGCATTGGGATGTCTCAGACCCTGTTGTATTGGGGGTTGTTGAGGTCGTGGTTGCGGGTACCCCTGTTATCTTGGAGGTGGAGGGCCCTGTGGTCTCAGTGGTGGGGGGCCCTGCGGTCTCTGAGCCGGAGGACCCTGCGGAGGTGGCGAGAGACCCTGGCGTCTCGGAGGCGGAGGACCCTGCGGTACTTGCCTTGGTACTCGGCCCCGTGGAAGAAGTTGATGAGGCGGCTGATCTTGCGGCAGTGGGAGTCCCGGGGGAAGCTCCTGGGGCTGGAGTGGTTGTTCTCCTGGGGGAGGTGGCGGCTCCTGCGGCTGGAGATGAGGTTGCTCTGCTGGTCGTTCCTCTCCATCGTCTCCTGGGAGCACTGGCGGGGCAAGACCATCATCTAGTGGGAGCTTTTGAGGGAGCTCATCTGGTATCCCGTCCGGTGGATCTTGAAGTTGGTCAGGAGGTGGTATCAGTGGTTCTTGCTGATCATCCTCCGGCAAGGGCTGCAGTTGCTCACCCTGAGGGGGGACCTGACCTTGAGCGGGCCATGATTCGGGCGGGCCCCTCTGGAGAGCTGCTACCCCACGACCGATTGAGATTCTAGGACGTTCCCCAACTTCTCGCGGGGGATCTTCTCCCCGTCCTTCTACAACCAGTACGGATAGCAAGTGCACTGCGTGCACCAGGCTCTCCTCCATACTGCCAATCCTATCTTCCAATCTTTGTACGTGTCGCGCTACTGAAGGATTGACATCCTCATACGGCTGTTCCTGGGGCATCTCTGCTGGGAATTGTGTATTGTCTATATATTCTTCGGAGGAGATGGTTGCTCAGGGCCGAGGCCAAATCTCTCCCATTCCATTGGCCCCGGTACTCTCCTCTTCCTCCGATATGCCAGCCAGGATTCCTTTCGCTAGTCCCGTTATCGCCGAAATTCCAGCATCCACAGCTAACGTGCGGCTTTGTAATTGCTGCCAAGTATGATCACTTGACTTGCGCTGCCCCATCCATGGGGCGACTTCAGTGTAGTCCCAACTCATCAGATCGCGACGGGTAGTTTCCCAAACCTGAGTGCTTTCGGTACCTCATGGGTCCCACTCCAAGTGGACGGATTCTCTATTCCAGTAATACCACGGCTGGCTACTGGTCCGCTCCATTGAAGAACCGACAGTCCTTTCCCCATCCATCTGCGACCTGGTAAACACCGTGCTTGCTCTCCTCTTCCTCGTCTCTCTTGGCCTCGAACCCCACTGCCTCAGTGTAGGCAATGATATCAGGGGTTCCGCCACCATCCTTGGTCGAGCTCCCCAGTCCATCCGGACATCCTGGGTGCCAGCTCTGTCGGGTGCGAGGGTATACACTGTTGCACACCTAGACTCTGTTTCCCCCCGAATGGGTTGCCTTGTAGTAGTAAGTTCCAGTCCTTCCGTATTAGAGACATATGGATCAAACAAAGGGTCCCTGTTGGGCACGGCCTTGGTATCCGTCTCCTCCGGCTTAGGCATTGGAACAGATGTGATTAGTAACAAAATGTCAGACTGAGGCTTGAATAAAAGTTGCAATCCAGACTACCCCTTGCAATGAGACAAGAGTTCATTGATTTCAAAGGCTTTACTGAAGATAAACAACTAATATAAGTCCACATTCCCAGATCCAAGGATCAGGGCTGAGCTTAGAAATTGTTACGAATGACAGGCAAAAGCAAAGGTACAGAATAGCAGTTCCCTGTGGGCCCCATCCTCCCCCTTAGTTCTCAAAACAATTGGCCTGAGGGTGAGAAAGTGAAAGTTTCCCAAGGGCGTCGGAAAGGCAGATATATGTAGACATAACATTCCTCTTCTCTCTGTGAGCTTCCAGTGGAAGGCTTGCCACCTGCAAAGAAAACACTTAATATACAGACAGGATAAAAATGGAGTTTCTTTGGTTTGAACACAGTCAGAACCTGACAATGCTAGGACATTCCACTGCTGACTGACCAAAAGGAAGCCAATTAACCAGAAGGGACCTTCAATAGAGGTCTCTAAAGATGGTCCAGATAGCTGGTCAAGTTCTTCAGTGCTAATCGGTCAGGAGAAATCAGTCAAGGGAGATTTCTGAACTATATCAACAGCACTCCTGTGGTCCTGACATAGTCACTTGATCCATGCTGACTTCCCCATATCACCATGTTGTCCATCAGATACTTGCAGACTGATGACTTTAATATCTGCTCCAGTATCTTTCCTGGGACATACGTCAGGCTGACTGGCCTGTGGTACCGGGGATCGTCCTTTTTCCCTTTCTTGAAGATTGGCTTGACATTTCCCCACCTCCAGTCTTCTGGCACATCACCTATCCTCCCAGAGGCCTAGAAGGTGATCCTGTGTCTTCCCCCCCCCCCACCCCACCGCCCTGCAAACAGCAACAAAAGGGGGAGCAGGCTTACCTAGCCAATGAGGCACCCCAGAGATCCATTGTTTTGGCTGGCACATCACTCCACAAGTCCTTCTCCATTACATCCATGACCGCAGCATGCTTGCATTGCCCTCGGATCCCCTTCCCATGTGCTAACCATTTGCATGGCTTATCAGATGCCAACGGTGCTGTGGGAGAATAAGGGACCCCTTTAGAGGCTCCAATGTCTCCCTGTTGAACTGCCACCTGCCTGAAGAAAAACAGAAGCATGTGTAGTGATGGCAAGGCCAAGTCTGCTGCACCTTGTGATGGTCTATGTCCCCGTGAGAGGCAGGAGACTCCTGTGAGGCAGAGGCTGCTGGCATCCAGTGGAGACTTCCCCATCCAGCAAAGATGTGCTCTTCAACTACATCTGCTTGCTTTGCTTCAGCTGCTACAGCATGGAGTGATGATCTTGTGAGGAAATGAGTCTGGAGGTTGCTTGGCCACCTTAACAGAGGAGTACAGAAGGCACCTCGACCCACATTGGTGCCCTGTCCTCTGCCCAGAGGGGGTCCAGTTGAGATAGTCTGTGTAGCTCTGTTATGGGCTGCAAGTATCCCCCACCCCTGGAGGCAACTCTGATGAGTATGAGACAGGGGCCATGGTGGCAAGAGGGCAAGAGTCAGGCCACCTCCCCAACATTCCACTGGGCTTGGTTGTGGAGGCCAGCAGTTTGGGGGTGGCTCCTGCCCTTGTGCAAGGGGAACAGGGGTCTAGACATGGCAAGCAAGCCAGGGAAGCAGACTCCTCAGCTCTTTCTTACCTGTCAGTGTGCCCTGGCCCCTTTGAGCCAAGACTCTGGAGAGGGGGTACCTGTTAGGGTTCTGTAATGGTTCTGTAATGTCAAACATTCTGGACTTAGTTTTCTCCTGGGATGTGAGTGCAAAGTGCTCTCCCAATCTTGCAAAGTGCCCACTCTGTGCTCTCCCCACCACTGAGGAGCCTCACTCTCTAAGTCCTCATGGCAGAGGACTCTCAGACACAGCCCCTGTACCAAGCCCCCTACTTACAGGTTCACAGGTGCCCTGGCTGGAATTTATGTAGGGTAGAGGGCCATGATTGGATGCTGGGGAGGGGGCTTGGCCACTACCAGAGGGTGACTGGATTGATCATGGCTTTAGTCAGTGTCTTGTACTCCTTCAGGCCATTTGGGAGGGGCCATGCATGGGGGAGTAGTCAACTTCTCCCATTACATGGACACCTAGGGGCTAGTCCACCTTTTTCATGGCGTAACATTCTACCATTGTTTGGGGTGTTCCCGCACTTGGAGTGCCACAGGGAGACAACTAACTAACTACTGCCCATCGACTTCCATGCTGAAGTTTACATTCCAAGTCAACCATGGCAGGCCCCTGCCCTCATGGCAGTCTTCCAACATAACTCAGGTTTATGATGATGTAAGTGCCATATATATCAAAGCTGTAGAGGTGGGCATGAATTGAATTACGAATCAAAATTCATGATAAATCAGCTGATTCGTTCCTTGGGGGAAACACGTTTCATGGAGGCCTCATTTTCCATGAACTCAATGACTTTTTTTGGCTGATTCGTCCAATTCGTGGTCAAGTAGGAAAGCCAGACACCCTGGCATCATTCAATTGATTCCCCAGGCAATGGAGGCCAGTCCTTTCGTTGCCCCCAGTCTTAGCCCACAAACCTTGATTCGCAGCTGTCCCTGGCAACTGAAGAGCTCCTGTTCTGTCCTATCCAGGAGAGCAGCAGGGGAAATTGGTGATTAATCTCTTAGGCAACTGAGGAGATGGGCCCACAGTAGCCATGGGAACACGAATCTCTTTTCCCAAAACCCTGTTTGACAGGCCTGTCTGCCAACCAGAGTGCTCCTATTTTGCTCTATGTTAGCATTTTATACAAAAGGCAAAGCTCTCTGCCACGTGGTTTCAGTTCCAATAGGCAGAGGGAGAGGGAGAGGGAGAAACTATAGCTGGAACTTGGAATGAGAGAGAGTGCATTTGGGAGCTTTGGCCTGGATTTGGTGCTGGAAAAGAGACTGAAAAGCCTCTTTCCAATTTCCTTTCCTTCCCCTAATGGGGAGGTGTTTGGGAAAGGGTGCCTTTTTTCCTTCACCCCCACCCTACCCTAGCCTCAGGCCTTTGCATGGAACTGGGGCCTTGCTTTACTGAGGCCTCCCTTTTTTACCCCTTTGCTTGTCTTTGTTTCTTGCTCTGCTTTTTAAAGGCCTCACTCTCTTGCTGTTTTGTTTTTTGGTGGTTTTGCCCCTGCCCCCAGGCTCAAACTCTCACTCTTCTGTTCTCTCTCCTGAATGAATGAATGATAAATTTATTGTTTGTGGCCAAAGGCCATTACAATCATACAGATATAACATATAAAACACTCTAGCATGTAAACATATGTACAAATATTAAAAAATTAAAATCATCTATGCAAAAAATGCCAGTCAGATAAAACCATTGCTGTCTCTGGTCACAACTCTAGCCTGGATTTTCTTGGCTGCTAAGGTGAACAGAGAGACTCTGTAAGAGACAAATGCAGCAGCGTCAGACAGGAGAAAAAAGCAACTTCTCAGAGTCTGAAGAGGAGTTTAAATCAATTAAAAACTGTTAGGAATTTATTCCTTGGCTCTGCATAAAGTGGGCAAGATAGTATAGAATCATAGAATCATAGACTCATAGAGTTGGAAGGGGCCATACAGACCATCTAGTCCAACCCCCTGACCAGTGCAGGATCAGCCTAAAGCATCTCTGACAAATATTCATCCAGCCTCTTCTTGAAAACTGCCAGTGAGGGGGAGCTCACCACCTCCCTAGGCAGCTGATTCCACTTTTGAACTACTCTGACCGTGAAAAAGTTTTTCCTAATATCCAGCTGGTACCTTTATGCATGTAATTTAAGCCCATTGCTTCGGGTCCTAACCTCTGCTGCCAACTGGAACAGCTCCTTACCCTCCTCCAAATGACAGCCTTTCAAATATTTAAAGAGAGCAATCATGTCCCCCCTCAACCTCCTCTTCTCCAAACTAAACATTCCCAAGGCCCTCAACCTTTCCTTGTAGGGCTCAGTCTCCAGACCCCTGATCATTCTTGTTGCTCTCCTTTGCACCCTCTCGATTTTGTCCACATCATTTTTGAAGTGAGGCCTCCAGAACTGCACATAATACTCCAGGTGTGGCCTGACCAAGGCAGTATAGAGAGGGGCTATGACCTCCTGCGATTTCGACGCTATGGCCCCTTTGATACAACCCAGGATTGAATTAGCCTTTTTTGCCACCGCATCACACTGACTGCTCATATTTAGTTTACAGTCCACTCTTACCCCAAGATCCATTTCACATTATCAGTCTATGGAGAAACAGGATACGTTGGAGCTGACTCCCGCCCCTTGCAACAAGAAATCCAAGCTCTCTTGAGTCAAGATTCTTTAATGAGATATCATAGCTTCAGCATATATATGTCCATAGGTTACACAGAGGCAATTTGTTTTTCCATTTAAAGTCTAAAATTTCTTCCACTTCATAGTGGACTTGGCCATCAATCAGGGTAGGATGTGGAATGCCTTTCTCCGGGTGCCACTCATTGGGGGGGGGCTTTCTTTAACAGACTAAAGTGAAAAGTTGGGTGCATGTGGCAACTCGAGTTCTACTGTCACTTCGTTGATTAGTCTCTTGACTGGGAAGGGACCCATGCATTTGAGTCCTAGTTTTTTGCATGGTTGGTTACTTTTGAAGTTCTTAGTGGAGACATACACTCGGTCTGCAGGTTACAGGTTCCATTGTTCTGTTCAATGCCAATCTGCATACTTTTTGTAATGCTCTTTGACTTTCTTTAAGGTCTCCTGGATGATAATCCATTGAGCTGTTAAGGTGGACCACCATTCTCCTAGGTCCCCTGCCTTATGAGTTTCTGGTTTTGTGGCAAAGGGTAGGGCTTGTCCTTCATATCCGTGTGCTATTTTAAAGGGGGAGACCCCTGTATAACTGTGCACTGCATTGTTGTATGCATATTCAGCAAAATGGATAAAGTCTGTCCAGTTGTCTTGCTGGTAGTTGATGTAAAAACTGTTCCAGCACTTGATTAGTGCGTTTGGTTTGTCCGTCGGTTTGAGGATGATGAGCAGAGCTTAATCCTTGTTCAATGCGGCAGTTTGGAGGAGCTCCAACCAGAAATTAGCTACAAATTGTACTCCCCGGTCCGAGATCACCTTGGAGGGAAAGGAGTGGAGCCTTACTATATGTTTCATGAATAACTTAGCTAGTTTTTTAGCTGTTGGGATGGTAGGGCAAGGAATGAAGTGTGCTTGCTTGGAAAATAAGTCCACCACTACTAGTATACACATGCACCCCTTCGAGGGTGGTAGGTCATTGATGAAGTCCATGGAGATCACTGCCCAGAGTCTGGAAGGAGTCTCTAGTGGTTGGAGCAGTCCTGGGGGTTTTCCCCTCCTGGATTTTCCCATTATGCAGACTGGGCAGGTGGACACGTATTGGGAGACGTCCTGTCTCATGTTGGGCCACCAGAATTGGTGTTGTATTAGGTGGAGGGTTTTTAGGTAGCTGAAGTGACCAGCTAATTTGGCATCGTGGCATAGCTGGAGAACCTCTTTGCGTAAACTGCGTGGTATATAGAGTTTATTGCCTTTGTACCACTTGCCTGCCTCTGTTTGTGTCAGCTCACTTCAAGGCACTCCTTCCCCCTCCTTTTCCACTTTGTCTTTTACCCACCCCTTCCAGAATGAGAGATCAGGTTCATTGTTGAGTTGCCGCCGCATTGTTTGGCTGTGGGTTGTCACTGCCTCTCCCAGTTGGGTTGGTGAAAATACTGTGTCAATAATTTCCTCTCTCTGGCTGTCATGTTGGGGCATTCGGGAGAGTGTGTCTGCCAGGAAATTGGCTCACTCTGGAAGATAATTGAGCGTGAAATCAAACTTGGAGAAGAACTCGGCCTAGTGGAGTTGTTTAGCATTCAGCTTCCAAGGGGTGCGGAGAGCTTCTAGGTTTTTATGATCAGTCCAGACTTCAAATGGATTTCTGGCCCCTTCCAGCCATTGTCTCCACATATTGAGGGCAAGTTTAACAGTGAAAGCTTCTTTTTCCCACACGCTCCAGTTGCGTTCCACATCAGTAATTTTTTTTGATAGGTAGGCACAGCGGCGTAATTTGCCATCTTCATCGGGTTGTAGTAACACCCCGCCCACTGCCGTGTCGCTGGCATTGACTTGCACAATGAATTTGCAGTTCTCATTTGGATGCTGTAGTACTGGCTCTGAGACAAATTTACTTTTGACCTTCTCGAACACCTGCTGACACTCTAGGGTCCACTGTAATCTGGCTTGGGGTTTTTTCTCTTGTACTGCTTTGCCCTTGGTTTTTAGTAAGTCCATTAAGGGCAGAGCTATTTGGGCGAAGTTCTCTATAAAGGGTCTATAGAAGTTGGCGAACCCCAGGAAAGATTGTAGTTGTCTCCTTGTTTGGGGTGCTTCCCACCCTTCTAGTGCCCGGATTTTAGCTGGGTCCATTTTTAATCCTTGACTAGAGATGCGGTAACCCAGGTAATCCAATTCTTCTTTGTGGAACTCACACTTAGACAATTTTACAGGCAACTTATGCTTTATCAATGCGCTTAGCACTTTCCAGACTAGTTCAACATGTGACTTCTTGTCCACTGTGTAAATAAGCATGTCATCAAGGTAAACCACCACCCCTTTGTACAGATATTCGTGTAGTACTTCATGAATAAGCGTCATGCATATGGCTGGAGAGCCTTTAAGGCCAAAAGGCATGACTAGGTATTCAAATTGGCCTAAGGGTGTTTTAAAGGCGGTCTTCCACTCATCTCCTTCCTGTATTCTTACGCGGAAGTAGGCATCTTTTAAGTCCAGTTTTGAAAAGATTTTGCCTTGGGCTACTACACTGAGTAGGTCTCGAATTAAGGGGAGTGGGTAGGCATTCGACATTGACACCGCATTGACATCTCTAAAGTCTGTACACAATATCAGTCCTCCGTCTTTCTTTTTGACAAACAGGACTGGGGCGGCATGAGGGGAACTAGCTGGCCGAATGAAGCCTCGCTCCAAAGTTTTGTCTATGAACTGTCTCAGCTCCTGGTGTTCAGCAGGGCTCATTGAGTAGAGTTTGCCTTTAGGCAGTTTCTCTCTGGGAATTAGTTCGATAGCGCAGTCAGTGCTGTGGTGCGGGGGAAGTTAATCCGCCTCCTTTTCACTGATAGCTAGGCGGAGATCCCTGTACTTGCGGGGGATGGCCTTCTCCTCCTCCTCGGTTAGTAGGACAACATCTAAGGGGGAAGGTGCCACCCTGCCCCATTCCTTCTTCCACGCATGCACACTGCACTGATTTCCTTTAAATATAACAACCCCCTCCGACCATTTGTTGTAGGGGTCGTGATCTCTGAGCCAGCGGCTACCCAGTATTAAGGGGTATTTGGCTGCATTACTGACTATGTAGGGGTGGGCTTCCCAGTGCTTCCCCATCCTGTTTGGTACCGGTTCTGTTTCATAGGGGGCAGGGCTCATGCTTGACCCGTCCATTTGCTCGAAAACAATTGGGTCTTCTTGCGTGTGGGTTTCTAAGCCTAGTCCATTTACTAAGGCGGGTGATATGATATCACGGGAACACCCCAAGTCTATGAGGGCTTGCACCTGCACATGAGTCCCCCCTTTTGGATTTACGAGAACTACCAGCATGAAAAGTATGGCCCCCCTTTCCCTCACCTCAGGAGGGGTGGACTCTTTAGTGACCTGCCACTGGGGCCGTCTTACAACAGGTCCTCCATTTTTCCTGGCTGCATGGACATCTCACCTTCTTGGGGGGAGTAATTATGTTCAACTGGTATCCAAAAGACACTGAGAGATCTCCGTCTTTCGGTGCTACACCTCTGAAGATGCCAGCCACAGCTGCTGGCAAAACGTCAGGAACTACAATGCCAAGACCACGGCAATACAGCCCGGAAAACCCACAACAACCATCGTTCTCCAGCCGTGAAAGCCTTCAACAATACAAAGCTACTCCTGTCCGAACATCTGTCCCCTGGACTCGTCCAACTAGGACTTCTTTTCTAGAGCTGAGATGGGTCACCATTCTGGCACCTTCCTCATTGCTCTCTGGAACTGATGCAAAACACAGAGAAGTACCTTCAGACAGGTCTCCTTCTTGCATGTGGTCCTGTTGCCACACAAGTGTGCCTTCTGAGTGTAGGATTCCCTTCCTGCATAGCCAAGGCAAGGCCTTGAAACTGTCATCCATGGAGGGAAATGTGGTAGCTCCAACTACATCCACAGAGAGTGAATGCATACCATGGGGATTCGCACTAGACACAACTTGTGTCATCAAGGCTCCCACTTCTTTCTCCTCCAACATGCTACTTCTGAAGAAGAGGTCTTCAATCAACAAATGGTTGCTCTTAGACTTCCGGTTTGGGGTAATGGTGAGACCGACGTGATTCGGAGCTCTGGATCATCCAAGGTGCTGTTTTTTTGGCTGGTGGGGCACACAGATCACCCACAGCCTCCTGATTTCGGCTAGAAATCAGGCTGGAATGCTTGCAGCCCTGAGAGTGAAGGGTCTTGGCAGGTGGGAGGCTCTGAATAAAGGGCTTTCCTCCCAAGCCTTGAGATCCTCCTTGGAGAAGGGCAGCTAAAATCTCTGCAGCAGCTTTTGGAGTCATTAAATTCACATAGGCTCGTTGTTTCCCAAGCCTCGGGAATGGATTTGAACAGAATTGGACATTTGAAGCAGTGAGTACATCCCAAGAAGTTTATGTTAAGTTAAGATGACTATCTCCCCCAACAGATTGTTTTACTGAACAAAGACCGAGTTTTTAAAAGAATGAAAGACTGAGATACTAAGCTGAAAAAGCATACTAAAGAACTGAGCAGTTTAATTTGAGGTTGGAGAGCGAGAAAAAGCTAAAAAGAGCTAAGAAAGAATATTGTTTTGCATACCTGTGGTTGGGGAGATCGCAACGCGGAGGGCGGATCGTGGGAATCGGAAGACATGCCGCGAGACAGGAAGTGGAGGAGAATAGACGGAGAGGAGATAGAGATAGAGCGGCGAGGGAGAGGTCAGGAAGAACAGGAAGACCCGGAAGGAAAACAACATTGGAAGAGGGAGTGAAGCGCCCACCATTGAAAGTAAGGGAAAGGAAACGGAAGTAAAGGGCTCACCATTGAAAGTAAGGGAAGATCACCATAGTGACATCATTACCATAGAGAAAGATCGCCTGACATTTTATATCATAGAGAAACATCACCCGACATTTTAAGGGTAAGGGAAGCCTCAACCGCCATTTTAACAGAGGGCAAACGTTTAAAATTTTGATATATAAAAATAGAGACTTGAATTAAAAAGAAGATGGAGTTAAGAAAGAGAGCTGATTCGTGGGGACCCATGGCAAGTCCGATGGCCTCCAAAAAAGAAAAGGACTGGCAGGTTGCCAATGAGAATTTGGATAAGAAAATAACAGAGGGAAATAAAGAGATTCGGGAAATGGTACAACAATTACAGCAAAATTTAATGACGGAAATAAAAGAAGCGATTAAGTCGGAAATAATGGAGGTTAAAAAAGAGATGGAGGCAATAAAAACAGATTCACAGAATACCCAACGAAAGGTGCAAGAAACGCAACAGATGGTGGAGGACGGGGAGAAAAAAACGGAGGCTATACAGACAGAGACTGTGAGTATGGGCGAAAGAATTGTGACGATGGAATGCAAAGCAATGGATAGACAGATTCGTATGAGGGCAGTCCCGGAAAAAATGGACAGATCTGCTCTGAAACAAGTAGCTGGAATATTGGCAAAATTTGGGGGACAAACAGAGGAGGAAATGATGACACACCTGGACATCGTGTACAGAGTCAATTCAAAGTATGCAGAACAAAAGAATTTACCAAGAGACATTATTGTCCAATTGACCACAAGGAGAATGCAGGAGGAAATTATTAGAAGACATTTTGAAACTCCACTGGAAATAGCCGGGACACGGGTTCGAATTATGAAAGAAGTACCACGAAAAGTACTCCAGGATCGGAAAAAATATAGAGATTTGATACAAAAGCTGAAGGCTGCTGAAATTAGATATAGATGGGAGCTGCCGGAAGGAGTGACTTTTGAATTCCAATCAGCGAGACAAGTGATTAAATCAAAATATGCAATGGATGTCTTTCTGATGGAGAATGGAAAAGACTTTCCTAGCTCATCCAGACTATAATTATGGAGTACAAATTAATTTCATGGAATGTTAATGGACTCAATTCAGCCTCTAAATGAAAAGCTGTGTTACATTGGTTATCTAAACAAAGAAGTAATTTGATTTGTTTGCAAGAGACTCATATTAGAGATCAAGATGCTAAATATTTAATTAATAAGAAGTTAGGAAAACAATTTGTTTCGGCAACAAAGCAAAAGAAGAGGGGAATTGTTATATATATTAAGGAAGAATTGCAACCCAAACTAATAATGTCTGATAAAAATGGAAGATACCTGGCTGTGGAAGTTTTATGTAATGCAAAAAAAACCTTGATACTTGGACTATATGCACCAAATGGCTCCAAGGACATATTTTTCAAAGATTTACGAGAACAAATGGGGCAATGGACTTATGATCAAGTAATTATAGCTGGAGATTTTAATGGAGTGGTAGATTTGCAATTGGGTAAAAGTTCATCAACAAGTAAAGTAAGGACGGGGAAACTACCAAAGTCTTTTTTTGAAATTCAGGAACAAGAAAATTTAGGAGATATCTGCAGAAAATATAATCCTAAAGAGAAGCAATATACTTTTTTCTCAACTAGCCATCAATCTTTTTCCAGAATAGATATGATCTGGGCATCTAAATAACTGGTAGTATTTACAAAAGAGACTGATATTTTACCGAAAATTAGCTCAGATCATAATCCTGTGATGTGGAGATTTGGAATGAGAAATAAGAAATGGAGATGGAGAATTAATGAGAATCTTTGGGTGACCCAGAATGTGTGGAGGTGCTTAGAAAAGAAACGAAGTTTTTTATTCAGTGTCATGTGGATAAAGGGGTGTCAACACATACGGTCTGGGACACAATATAAAGCAGTAATTAGAAGTGTGTTGATGGACTTAAATGGTAGAGACAAGAAGAAAAAAGAAGTGAAGTTAAAAGAGATTCAGGAAAAAATTATTCAAGTAGAACAGCAATTGAAAAAGAGGCCAGGTAAAAAGAAATTATTGTATGAAATAAAGTTATTGCAAGAACAAATTAGGGTTGTGGAAAATAAGGAAGTGGAGTGGGAATTGAAGAAAATGAAGCAAAAATCATTTGAAGGAGCTAACAAACCAGGGAGATATTTGGCGTGGCAATTGAAGAAAAAGAGAGAGAAAAGAACAGTAAGTAAAATTATGGAAGAGGGGAAGGAATTATATGATCAAGGATTGATTGAGAGAGCATTCTTTAAATATTACGCAAAACTATACCAGAAAAAAATAGTGGACTATGAAAGGATAAGAGACTATTTTGATAGGATTGATTTACCAAAGGTGCCGGAGAAGCAGAAAGAGAAGCTTGGTGCTGAGATAACAACAATGGAAGTGGTGCAAGCAATACAAGCTACTACAGCTGGCAAAGCTCCGGGACCGGGTGGAATTACAGCAAAATTTTATAAAGTGATGGTAGAGGATTTGAAACAATTGATGCTAAAAGTGATGAATGAGATATTGGAGGGGGCAGAGATGCCAGATACATGGAATGAAACTAAAGAGAACCCTCACGAGAAGAAACAACAATTACAAGCCAAATAAACAACTCTATTGTAAGTGCCCAAAGGGCCATATGTATTTTTTATATCTATATATAAACCAATCAGTAGAATGACCAATTACAAATTATACAATGATTCTTCCACAAACTTGAAATTACTATTATGATCTCCAATAGTAGTCCAGGAAAATACAAAGGTCCAAACGAAATGTTTCCTGTATCTTCTTTAAACCAAGTAGCATTCATGCACAGCTATGTCCACACATGGTAAGGAAATCCACGGCTGCACACCCGATCTGGGGCCAGCTAAAAAGCTCAGATTTCATGCAAAATCTTCCTCAGGGGCGTGGCCAAGCACTGCAAAACAAACATCTTACATGCCATACCATATGCAATTTTACATGACATTCAATTTGTACAAATTCATCATAGTATACACTTGTCAGCCGATATCAACACCAAACCTGTGTGGTAGACCCTTGAATGCTGTGACAATTATTCACTCCCAGACCTGAACAGCTGTATCTTCTTTAGCAGGGTGGCTGTATCTTCTAAAGCACGCCAGTGCAATAAGTAGCTAACGTTTATATGAGCTGCCCCCAATAGTTTGAATTATTCTTAAAGGGACACTCAAATTACACATCAAAGGAAACAACTCAAAGTAATCATTATTAAGTCCTAATGGTTGTAAAGTTTTCTGCGTATGGATCCAATAGGCTTCCTACTGCAGTAAATCACTCTGTTTATTACCCTGTATAACACAAAGAATTGTTACACGAAAGTCAGTCTCCAAGTGCTGGAATGAGGCTAATATTACATTGATACCAAAGGAGACACTAGACTTAAGTAATGCCAAGAACTATAGACCAATATCTCTAACTAATAATGACTATAAAATATTTGCTAAGATATTAGCAGAAAGACTTAAGGTATGGTTAGTGGAATTTATAGATGAAG
Organism: Eublepharis macularius; assembly: GCF_028583425.1. Taxonomy (NCBI): domain Eukaryota; kingdom Metazoa; phylum Chordata; class Lepidosauria; order Squamata; family Eublepharidae; genus Eublepharis; species Eublepharis macularius. The sequence continues at coordinate 43,390,931 of NC_072806.1, forward strand.
ACCAAGATGGTTTTTTACCGGAAAGGCAAATAAAAAATAACCTACGAGTGTTGTTGAATGCTATTGAGTATTATGATAAAAATCCAGGAAAGCAGGTTGGCTTTTTCTTTGTGGATACGGAGAAAGCATTTGACAATTTGAACTGGGATTTTATGTTTGCAACAATGGAGAAGATGCAGTTGGGAGAGAAATTTATACAAGCAATAAAGGCAATATATAAAAACCAATCTGCAAATATAATTGTCAATTCGGATGTAACAAAAAAGCTAGAAATAAGAAATAAGAAAAGGAACAAGACAAGGGTGTCTGCTTTCCCCACTTCTGTTTGTAATGGTATTGGAGATTCTACTTAGGCAAATAAGAGAAGATAATTCAATAAGAGGACTGAGGACAAAAGGATTTGAATATAAAGTGAGAGCTTTTGCTGATGATATAATGGTGATAGTGGAGGATCCAATAGAGTGCATACCTAAGTTGATGAAGAAAATGAAAGATTTTGGAGATTTGGAGGGATTTCTAATAAATAAGGTGAAGTCCAAAATACTGTGCAAAAATATGACTAAACAACAGCAAAAGGAGTTGATGGATAAGGTGGAATGTGAAGTAGTGAACAAAGTCAAATACTTGGGAGTGGAAGTGACAGCGAAAAATATTGACTTATACAAGAATAACTATGACAAGTTATGGCAACAAATAGATAAAGATATGATTAGAAGGAATAAAATGAACTTGTCATGGTTAGGTCGTATTGCAGTGATTAAGATGAATGTTCTTCCAAGAATGATGTTTCTACTACAGACAATACCTGTTGTTAAAGATAGTAAACAATTTGAAAAGTGGCAGAGAATGATGTTAAACTTTGTTTGGGCTGGAAAGAAACCCAGAGTTAAAATGAAAGTACTCTATGATGCAAAAGAAAGAGGAGGTTTACAATTACCAGATTTCAAATTATACCATGAAGCGGTATGTTTGGACTGGCTAAAGGAATGGTTGACATTGAAGCATTTGAAGTTGTTAGCGTTGGAAGGATATAATAAACTCTTTGGATGGCATGCATATCTATGGTATGACAAAGTAAAAGCAGACTCTATGTTTTTATTATTATTATTCATTATTTATTCAATTTATATACCGCCCATCCCCAGGGGCTCTGGGCGGTGAACAATTAAAATCGATAAAAACAAAAACTAAAATCAGTATACAAATAATAAAACAAATTAACAAGGTGCAGTGGTGGGGAGAACCTTCCCCACCCCAAAGGTGGGAGGCCGACATGGCACCGCCCCCTTCAATCACCAAACGCCTGGCGGAACAGCTCTGTCTTACAGGCCCGGCGGAACGATAATATGTCCCGCTGGGCCCAGGTTTCCATTGACAGAGCGTTCCACCAGGCTGGGGCCAGGACTGAAAAGGCCCTGGCCCTGGTTGAAGCAAGGCAGGCTTCCTTAGGGCCGGGGACCACAAGTAAATATTTATTCGCTGATCGGAGCGATCTCCGGGGAACGTACAGGGAGAGGCGGTCCCGAAGATATGCGGTCCCAACCCACTCAGGGCTTTAAAGGTAAGAACCAACACTTTGAACCTGATTTGGAATTCAACCGGAAGCCAGTGCAGCTGGCGCAGGACAGGTGTGATGTGTGACTGGTAAGGTATACCAGTCAGGACCCATGCCGCCGCATTCTGGACCAGTTGTAGTTTCCGGATCAGGCCCAGGGGTAGCCCAGCGTAGAGTGAGTTACAGTAATCTAGCCTGGAGGTGACCGTTGCATGGATCACTGTAGCCAGGTCCTGGGGCATCAGGTAGGGGGCAAGTTGCCTGATCTGACGAAGATGGAAAAATGCAGACTTGGCAACCGCCGTGACCTGGGCCTCCATCGATATGGAGGCATCCAGGAGCACACCCAGACTCTTTACCACTGGAAAAGTTGCCAGTGGTGTCCCATCCAGGGCAGGGAGCTGGATCCCAACATCTGGCAGCCCCCGTCCCAGCTGCAGGACCTCCGTCTTCACTGGGTTCAATTTCAGCCTGCTCTGTTTCAACCATGCCGTCATGGTTACATCATTATGTAAGAAGAAGCTTGTTTGTTGTATGGGCTAAATACAAGAAATATATGGAAGAGACTATACCAATGTGGATTATCCCTGCAGAAGTAGTAAATCCAAGAACAGAATATGCAGGGGAAGACTGGTTGACATATAAAGAGATTCTTGAGATAAAGCAGAACAATTATTTGCTTAAAGGCAATGATGAATTGCCATTCCAATATGGATGGTTTCAATATATGCAGATAAAAGATTTGTATGAGAAAGATAAAAGGAAAAATGGTTTTAGACTACAAAATTCTGAGACTGAGAATTGTTTGCTTCAGGGGGGGAAGAAAATAATTTCTAACATATATAAGATACTACTGAAATGGTTCACAGAGGAGGAGGTCGTTAAAGTTCAGATGGTTAAATGGGCAATAAACTGTAATAGGGAAATTCCAATGGAAGCTTGGGAAAAGGTATGGGAAAATGTAGTTAAAATTTCAGCATGTACCACGGTGCGTGAAAACGTTTATAAAATGATGTATAGATGGTATTTAACACCAAAGAAGTTGGCCAATGGTAATAGTCAGATGTCTGATAAATGTTGGAAATGTAAACAGCATGAAGGTTCATTCTATCTTATGTGGTGGACTTGCGATAAGGCAAAACAGTTCTGGGGGTATATAGTTAAGGTTATGTCGGATATTTTACAAAGGAATATAAATAAAACCCCGGAATTGTTATTATGCATGAACCTAGAAGACTTTGATAAAATGGACAGAGTTATGGTGTTTTATATGATTATGGCAGCCAGAATGTGTTATGCACAGTTGTGGAAGACTCAGGAGATACCATCTATGGAAGACTGGATTTTGAAAGTTTTGAATATGGCAGAAATGGACAAGTTAACAAGGAGATTGAAAGAACAAGAAGAATTGGAATATACATCAAGCTGGGAAAAATTCAAGAAATATGTTGAGAAAAAGTGGGACATGAAGGGGAAATTGTGGTCTTTGGATAGTTGTTAAGGGGGAGATAGAAACTTACTTAAGGTTAAAAGGGGGTATATTATTATATTTTAATGGATTGGTATAGAGTTATAGTATTGTAGTATTATAAAGTTAAGAGTAAGATAGTATAATTATTTGGAAAAGAATAAGATTGAATAACAAGATTGTATGGGAGTATATATGATATTTGATATATATATATATATGATATATATATTTGATATATGATATATACGATATTTCAGTGATGTAACAGAAGTAATAGATTTATAATATAGATAATAGGTATTTAAGGAATAATATATCATATATGTGTGTGTGTGTGTGTGTGTGTGTGTGTGTGTACTTACTATATACTTATATAATTGTCATACTCTTAATTTAGATAAGTATTATATCAAGATAGTTAATACAAGTAGATAGATTAGATATATATTATATATATTATAATAGATTTTAAGAATTTATATGATATATGATATATTCTTTAGATTAAGTTGGGGATGGAAAACTGTTAGGAGTCACTAGAAAAGGGGGGGAAGGATAGGGAAAATGCAATGGGGTGGAAAATGATAATGACTTGTATGTTTATATTTGTAAACCCATCCAATAAAAATTCTTTAAAAAACAAAAAACAAATGGTTGCTCTTAGCCTGACTCATTTTACTAATACTTTCAAAGTTTGCTTGCAAATTATGTAAGCCTTCTGGTTACATAAGTCTGTTCTAGACATGGGCAAGAACGGGAAAAAAACCCCTGAACAGGCTGTTTGGTGTTTGTTCACGATGACGAACACGAACAAACAAACGGAACCAAACATATCCCGTTAATGAACATATTCAGTTTTCGGTGTTCATCGGTGCCAGAGCAGCCACCTTAGCACTTAGAGAGCCCATATTCACTGGAAATGTGCAGCAGGCTCTTCTCCAGCCATCAACCAAGTTTGGTCAAGATTGCAGTATGGATCTCGGAGTTATACATTCCCAAATTCGACGCCCCGAGGAAACTCTAGTTCAGTACAAACGGAGCCACCCTCTCCAGTCCAGTTCACGTTGGCCCTGTGTGGTGGACCTGAAGGTGGGCTGCCTCCCCTCTCAGGGATGGGGGGTATGTGGTCCGATTATCCGCTTATGCAGCAAGGTGGTTAATGACTGCGGCCGCTGGGCCTGGTGGGCTCGGGGAGGCAGTGGCAGGCCACCTCCCCTCAGGGGGTGGGGGGTCTGGCCACTCACCAGCGGCACCCCCCATTTGCCCACCTACCAGGCCTCTGGGTGAGAGGCGGACTGATTGTTTGCTTATGCAGGAAGGTGGTTGATGACTGTGGCTGCTGGGCCTGGTGGGTTCAAGGAGGCAGTGGTGAGCCACCTCCCCTCAGGGGGTGGGGGTCTGGCAGCTTACTGGCAGCACCCCCCATGTACCCACAAACCAGGCCTCCGGGTTGGAGGCGGACCAATTATCTGCTTATGCAGCAAGGTGATTCATAGCTGCCACCGCTGGGCCTGGCGGGTTCGAGGAGACAGTGGCAGGCCACCTTTCCTCAGGGGGTGGGGGGTCTGGCAGCTCACTGGTGGCACCTCCATGTGCCCGCCCACCAGGCCTCTGGGTCGGAGGTGGACCAATTATCCACTTACGCAGCAAGGTGGTTGATGACTGTGGTCACTGGGCCTGGTGGGTTCAAGGAGGCAGTGGTGGGCCGCCTCCCCTCAGGGGGTGGGGGGTCTGGCAGCTCGCTGGTGGCATCCCCATGTGCCCGCCCACCAGGCCTCCAGGTTGGAGGTGGACCGATTATATCACTTACGCAGCAAGGTGGTTAATGATTGCAGCCTCTGGGCCTGGCGGGTTCGAGGAGGCAGTGGTGGGCTGCCTCCCCTCAGGGGTTGGGGGGTCTGGCAGCTCGTTGGTGGCACCCCCATGTGCCCACCCACCAGGCCTCCAGGTTGGAGGTGGACCAATTATCTGCTTACACAGCAAGGTGATTGATGACTGTGGCCCCTGAGCCTGGCGGGCTCGGGGAGGTGGTGGTGGGCTGCTTCCCCTCAGGGGGTGGGGGGTCTGGCTGCTCACCAGCAGCACCCCCATTTGCAAACCCGCCAGGTCTCTGGGTTGGAGGCGGACCGATTATCTGCTTATGCAGCAAGGTGGTTCATGACTGCCACTGCTGGGCCTGGCAAGTTCGAGGAGGTGGTGGCGGGCTGCTTCCCCTCAGGGGATGGGGGTCTGGCAGCTCACCGGTGGCACCCCCATGTGCCCATCCACCAGGCCTCCGGGTCGGAGGCAGAACAATTATCCGCTTATGCAGCAAGGTGGTTGATGACTGTGGCCGTCGGGCCTGGCAGGCTTGGGGAGGTGGTGGCGGGCTGCCTCCCCTCAGGGGGTGGGGTGTGTGGCCACTCGCCGGTGGCACCCCCCATGTGCCCACCCGCTAGGCCTCCAGGTTGGAGGCAGACCGATTATCCACTTACACAGCAAGGTGGTTGATGACTGCGGCCGCCGGCCCTGGCGAGCTCAGGGAGGTGGTGGGGTGACATCTCCCCTCAGGGGATGGGGGGGTCTGCCCACTTGCCAGTGGCACCCCCCATATGCCCACCCACCAGGCCTCCGGGTCAGAGGTGGCTGAAGTATCTGCTTATGCAGCAAGGTAGGTGAGGACTGCAGCTGCTGGGCCTGGCGGGCTCAGGGAGGCATTGGCAGGCTGCCTCCCCTCAGTGGGCAGGGGGTCTGGCTGCTCGCCAGTGACACCCCCATGTGCCTGTCTTCCAGGCCTCCAGATCGGAGAAAGACCCATTATCCACTTACGGAGCAAGGTGGTTGATGAGTGCGACCGCCGGGTGGTTAGGTAGAGGGAGACCAAGGGGTTCCGGCTGTGGCGACAAGCCGCACCTGGAAGATCCTGCGAGGGGGACGGGAAGACCCCAAATCAATGGCTGCTGGCATTAACTACCTCCGTGCCATCATAGAAAGGAGGGGACGGGGCAGTGCAAGTGATAGGGAAGGTACTCGTGGCAGTACCTGAGAGGGAGAGGAGGACAGAGGGAACACGAAGTGGTCAGGGTGGGAGAGGGGGACCAAGGGCTTCCAGCCATGGTGACAAGCCACACCTGGAAGATCCTGTGAGGGGGACGGGAAGACCCCGAATCAGCAGCTGCTGGCATCAACCACCTCCCTGGTGTCATGGAAAGGAGGGGACGGGGCAGTGCAAGTGGTGGGGAAGGGACTCGTGGCAGTACCTGAGAGGAAAGGTATGGACCAGGAACTGGAAAGCTCCCAAGCAAGAGGTAGTTGGAAGGGGTTGAAGTGGTCCCAGAGAGGGAGAGGAAGAAATAGGGCGGCGGCGGCAGCTGCCATCGCCACCTTCCTGCCTTTGCAGGGTTCCTGCTCTGGGCAGGGGGTTGGACTAGATGGTCTGTATGGCCCCTTCCAACTCTATGATTCTATGATCTATGATCTATAACAATGCACATGAAAATGTTGAATTCCTCCAAAAGGCCTAAATGGCTTGTACCAGACTTAGGGTCTAGGGTTGTGCATAATGGAAAAAACAAGCCAAAAACACACACAAATAGCTGGTTCAGCTCATTAAAGCAGCTTCCAGAACACTGAACCAAATCTAGGATACTAAATTGTAACAAGTCCTTCCTACTAAAAAGTATGTGTGTTTTGTTTCACAACTTCCAGCAGCAAGCAGGTGCTGGGCTCACTGTGCAGGGTGGCAGCTTCTTTTCCTGTACAGCATTCACCAATCAGATCCCAAGGGGAGAGAGACTTTGAGTTATTAATTAACTCTCTTGGTGGAAAGGGGGAATGAAACCAATGCAGGTGAGTGGGTCTCCTCACCCCATAGCTTCCCAGGAAATGGTATTCTCTGCCTGCCTGCCTGCCAATCCAGTCCTCACAAAGGGAGACTCCTCCCCTCCTATCAGCTTTAGAAATGTTTGGAAGGGAGGCTTCAATCATAGGCTGTAATTCAAAAGACACTTCCCTGGGAGAAAGCACTACTGACTAATGTGGAACTTACATCTGAGTAGACCTGTTTAGGATTGCTTCCATAGTCTTTCAGGGCTCTCTTTTTCTGAATCAAATGGCAAACATATACCTACTCCCCGCTTTCAAAACAATCCTGCCTGCCCCCACAGCAAAAGAACGTATAGGGAAAACATAGGCCTGTTTGGGTGAGGTGTGTGTGTGGAATTCAGCCAATCATCCTGCCTGCCTGCTGTTGGATGATGAAGAGATTGGCAGTGAGAATGCCCCATTTTGCAGTAGAGCTCTGAGCATCAAAAGAAAGAATTTGGATTTGCCTTGTATTGTGGGGACAAAACTACAAAGAACAAGGAATCATGAAACTAACAGGCAACAACAGGATTCAAAGGTAATATGTCATTGGCACTATAGAAAAAGAAATAAGTGAGTAAGAAACAAGATGGTTTTAAATGTCACTGCACTGCATTTGTTGGAATTCTCTCCTACTTGGGAGGCTCATCTCCTACTGGTCCTTCGTTGTGTGTGTGTTCTTGTGCTTGAGGAAAAATTCAATGGATCAATGGTTTAGACTGTTTAAAGTGACAATGACGAGTTATGTCTATGTGAATTGGGTATATTCAAGTGTACAGTTCATATTTTGTTGGTGTTTGTATGGCTTATGGCTTCGGCCAGAAAAGCAATAAACATATTATTATTATTATTAATGGTTTAGACTAGGAGGGGAACTATTGATTGATGTTTGTTTAGGTTAACCATGAAAATAGCTGCCCAGAGCTTCATATCCCCACCACCCCTGGAAAAGAACAGTGTGCATTTGCACATGGGCAGCCAATTTGTGAGCAAGGTGAAGGTCGGAGGTAAACACCCACAGGATGCAAAAAATCAATTCATATATATTTGTAAGATATTTCCATTCAATTAATTCCGAAGTGCAAGGTGCTGATATCTATTCATGCAATATCTTATACAAAATATCTGTACTTCAGTTCCAAACAGGACATTTGCTAAATGCAATAACAATCAAAGATGTATCATTTCATAACCTACAGTTTGTAAACCAATTCCGGGAGAACAAAACAATAGTCACCCCACTATCTTATAATCTTAGAGTCAATTTTCCATTTCTCGTTGTCATATTTTTGGGGTGTAGCCTTCTTAGTTTTGTTTCATTCCAATCCGGTGGAGGTATAATTGCCAGGAAGGAAATGCTGGCGGGGTTCAACTCTCCCCTGGGGCAGCGTGGTGAAGCGTGCTCCCGTAGAATGCTCCATCTGAGGCCGGCTGCGAGCAGATTTCGCACCTGCTTCTTCAGGAGCTTCTCTTTCTGTGCAAAATATGATTTTAATCAGCTATCCATCATGCAAACATTTCTCACAATTTCTTAACAGTGTTCAATATACTCACAACACCACCAAAACGCAGACTCTGAAAGAAATGAATCATTCATACATCCCGGTGCGGGCAGCGATGTTCTTTACATGCATGCCCTATCATCAAAGCAATCTCCTTTAAAAGTCCAGTAGTTCCCGCCTCTCGTCACCTCTTAAAGTTCCAGCACATCCAAGAATCTAAACCCAGTTCAATTCTATGTCTTCTATAAATAACAATTTAGTACCAGTTCATTGTTAAGGCCATTAGGCGTATTGGAATTAAGCCTAAATATCCACGATGCTTCCCTTTGTAAAAGCTGGGTCTGCATTAGATCGCGGTTGCGGCCCCCCCCCCCCAGACTTCCAAAATAAATACCTTAAGGTCGCTTTCTAGGTGCCCCGACTCCCGGTAATGGTGAGTTAATGGAGCCTCTAGGATATTGTTCCGAATGCATGCAATATGTTCTAGAATGCGGACCTTAGTAGGTCTAAGAGTGCACCCTATATACAACAATTTACATGGACATTCTATAGCATAAATTGTTCCCTTCATATTGCAATTTGCAAAATGCCGGATGACATGCTTTTTACCTTTAAAAGTAAAGACCTTCCCTTCTTGAAAATACTTACAGGCTTGGCAATGACCACACTTAAAGTTACCTATAGGTAGCTGCTGTGCTATTTTCTCCTGATGGATATCTGCCCTAATCCATCACATTGCTGATTACAGGTGCAGCCAGTTTTTTCTATTACTAATTTGTGAGCAAGGGGCTGAAACTCATAAAAACAAAACACCCCCCCCCCGATCAGTTCTGAACCAGCACTGGCTGACCCAGAACAAACTAGTAATTAAATGGAATTATTCCAAAACCCTGCAGGTCCAAAATTAAAGAGAAACTTTCCTGGTGCACACCCCTAATAGGGCCGGATCCTGGTTTGGCTCCTCCCCATTCTCTGATGAGGGGGGAAAGAAGAGAAGCAAGGCCCTTTGAGTGCCAGGTTGAGTTTTCTTTTCATCTTTTTTTGTCAGTGATGCCTACTAGAACAATTAGAGAAGAAACCAGAGAGATGTCTATTACCACTACCTACCCTATTGATTACCCAGGCATCGCTAGGGTTAAGTCTTGAAAGATAGATTTGGGCACCTGAGAAGGGTCCAGAAGTGAAGTACAATGACATAAAGTTTACCACTAGGCCAAATGAATTGGGGATGTATTGTCGAAGGCTTTCACGGCCGGAGAACGATGGTTGTTGTGGGTTTTCCGGGCTGTATTGCCGTGGTCTTGGCATTGTAGTTCCTGACGTTTCGCCAGCAGCTGTGGCTGGCATCTTCAGAGATGTAGCACCAAAAGACAGAGATCTCTCAGTGGGGATGTTTGTTAGTTGTTGTAGCAAGGTTGCAAAGTCTGGACAGGGTGGAAACTCATATGGTGAAACAATCTCCAAGCAAGTATATTGCAACAGATAAAACTTACTTTTATTGAAGATGATTCACTTTTACTTTCATTTTTGGAGTCGCAGAAGGAAAACAGAACACTATTCTAAAGAGCACTATTCTCTGTTACTAGCAGCCTGCTGATTTGACTGCATGTAAGTGGGAGTATGTGCCTCTTGGAACATTTGCACAGGAGAAGCCTGTAGAAAGGGCCCAAAATTTCAAACCGCTTTCCTTAGCAGCTGTTTGGTCCATTTTTATTTTAAGAGGCTATTCTGCTTGTTGTTGACTTGAACAATCAGGGATCCTGTCAGGATCAAGACTCCAGAATTATGCCAGGTATTCAATGGGAATCAGCAATAAAAACCAGAAAGGCCTAATCAGAGGGACATCACTGCTGCCCTCCCTCATTCTGAATAGGAGGACCGTTTTCAGCCAACTTTCCAGGCCCCGAAGACTACCACCAGGAGAGCAGCTGTGTTTCATAGAAAGCACATTTCTTTCACAACACAGCTCTGCCTTCATTTCAGGTCAGGCCAAGAAACAGCATTCACAGATGCAATTTAAATTTGAGCATTAGTGGGCCAATGTCTCCCTCCAAATTCTAGCCATGTTTGCAATTGCATTGCTCAAAGATGCTGTCCTGAGGACTGATTTTCCATGCAGTGTGTTTGGTCATAGCATCAGGAATGGGCAATAAATAGCTCGAGAGGAAAACCAGGACCGCATTAAGGCTGCACAGAACAGATGGCAACTCCCTAATTATAGAAAAGGTAATGCATTAAATCCTTGTTCAGCTATGCAGTCTGTTGGCGATCATTTTACCTTTTAGTGGCATAATTCTGCAATCTCATTAACTTAATGAGCTTGTCAATGTGCTGGCAGTGCTGGAAATTTATCTGTCGGGAAGCAGCCAATGCAGTGCTTCTTTGTATTGCAGGTAGACAGGAACAGAGGGGTTGTTTCCAGCCATCCAGCCTGCCAGGGCCAAAGCTGGAGTTTCCATAAGAATATGCTCTCTTTAGGTCAGAGCAGGATTGCAAATGACACAGAATGGGTTCTGGATTTCTCATCCCTGTTATCAAGACTTGAAAATCAGTTTCCTTCTCCCTTGAGCAAACTTACCTCAGAATTCTTTATTTTCGAGACATGTTTTGCTGTTCCTTCACACTGTATTTTCTGTGTTAAAATGTTTTCATTTTTCAGTGGAGCACATGCATAGCCCCCAGCTAAAATCAATCAAGTTATGGTTTGCATTGTATCTCTACTTCCTGACTCCAGCTTGCCTTTTTTTGTAACCCTTCCCACTGGGCCTGGAATTAAGGGCTGATGGATTTTTATTCCTTTTTGTATCTGAGAAAGTTAGCTTTGACTTGCCAAAGCATATACCCTGGAAATTTTGTTATTCATTGCTACTGGATTTGACTCCTGTTTTTCTCATTTTTCTACATTATCTGTGCAATAATATATCAACAGCATATGCATATAGACTAAGGTTGCCAGCCTCTAGGTGGTAGCTGGAGATCTCCTAGAATTACAACTGATCTCCAGGCCATAGATATAATTTCCCCTGGAAAAATTTGTTGCTTCGGAGGTTGGAATTTATGGCATTATACCATGCTGAGGTCCTTTTCCTCTCCAAACCCTGCCATCTCCAAGCTTCATCTCCCAAATCTCCAGGAATTTCCCAACTGGGAGATGGCAACCCTAATATAAACCATCTATACATTGTAAATGCTAGACTTGTGCATGGAAGTTTGTCTCATTTCTTTCATTTTTATTATTAATTCCCAAAGGGACTGTTTTGTTATTGGGTTGTTTCATATGATTTGTTTTTTCTTTTGTTATTGTTGTTTTATTTTCATAGTTCTATTTTATTATTATTTCCAGTTGGTTTTAATGGAAGACCTCCCACCATTCTTCTTGTCAGACAGTGGCTTGCTAAAAGTTGCAATCCAGACTACCTCTTGCAATGAGACAAGAATCCATTGATTTCAAAAGATTTACTGAATATAAACAACCATTATAGTCCACTATCCAAGACACTAGGATCTTGGCTGATACACTAGTATTGTTACGAATGACAGGCAAAGGCTAAGGTACAGAATAGCAAATCCCTGCAGGCTCCATCCTCCCCCCATAGTTCTCAAAACAAGCGGCTCGGAGCTGAGAAAGTGAAAGTTTCCCAAGGCTGAGAGGGTTGTAGTCATAACATTCCTCTTCTCTAAGATATCTTCTACTGAACTGCTTGTCACCTGCAAAAGAAGCACTTAAAACACTGACAGGATTAAAATGGAGTCTCTTTGGTTTGCACATACAAGAAACATAGTCAGAACATGACATTCTGCCCCCTCTAAAATGCTCTTCCCCCAGGCTTGGAAAGGGTACAGAGTGTGAAACGCATTCAACAATTTAGGAGCATGAACATGAATAGACTCCACCCACTCATCATACCCAGAGTCAAAGTCCTTCCACCTGATGAGATAAAACAGCTTATTACGTTTGATTTTAGAGTCCAAAATTTGCTGTACTTCGTAATGGATCTGGTCATCAATTAAGGTTGGTATGGGAGGAGCACGGGTGTGCCATTGATTTGCTGGGGGAACCTTTTTTAATAAGCTGATGTGGAAAGTAGGATGCACATGACGTAGGTTCTTTGGTAAATCAAGTGCTACAGTCACTTTGTTGATTACTTTACGAACAGGGAAAGGTCCCAAAAACTTCAACGCCAATTTACAGCTGGTTTGTGCAACTTTCAAATTTTTCGTGGACAAATAGACGAGATCACCAGGATGCAGTTCCCATTCAGCCACACGATGGAGATCTGCGTATTTCTTATAATCCTGTTTAGCTTTGTCGAGATGTTTTTGAATAAGAGTCCATTGCTGAGCTGCCTCCCCCCACCATTCTGAAACGTCTTTAGAAGCTGTAGCAGGGGGAAGAGCTTCAAAAGGAAATGGTTTAAAGTGATAACCATAAACTATTTTGAAAGGTGTTTCTCCGGTAGAAGCATGTACACTGTTGTTGTAGGAAAACTCTGCTAAAGGCAATAAATCAATCCAATTGTCTTGTTGGAAATTAATGTAGCAGCGGATACATTGTTCTAATATTTGATTAGTTTTTTCTGATTGCCCGTCGGTTTGCAGATGGTGGACGGAGCTTAAGCCTTGTTCAATGCCCATAAGTTGAAGAAGCTCCCGCCAGAAGTTGGCAACGAATTGTTCACCGCGGTCGGATATCACCTTTGATGGAAAAGAATGAAGTTTTACAATGTATTTCAGAAAGATGTCCACCAACTTTTTTGCTGAAGGCATAGTGGTACAAGGAGTGAAGTGGGCTTGTTTTGAAAACAGATCCACTACAACCAAAATGCAGGTGTGATTTTTGGAGGTGGGGGAGATCTGTGATGAAATCCATAGAAATGATTTCCCATGGTCTACTTGGGGTTTCAAGGGGTTGTAAAAGTCCAGGAGGCTTGCCTTTTCGTGCTTTGGCGCTGAGGCAAATGGGGCACGAAGCCACATATTGTGAAACATCTTTGTGCATGCCTGGCCACCAAAATTGCCTTTGGACCAGATGGAGAGTTTTTAAGTATCCGTAATGGCCAGCGGTCGGAGCATCATGACAGCGCTGCAATACTTCTTTTCTCAAACTAGCTGGTACATAGAATCGATCATCCCAAAGCCATTCCCCTTGTTCGGATTGAGTCAGCTTCTCTCTGGGCACATTCTCCCCCTCCTTTTCCACTTCGCTTTTCAGTTTTTGTCTCCACCCCTGATCTGACTGAGGAAGTTGCGTTGTGCAGCTGCGCGTTGTGACCACTCCTCCTAGTTGCGTAGGTGAAAATACTGTATCCACAGTCTCCTCCCTCCTGCTTTTAAGTTGGGGCATGTGCGATAGGGCATCCGCAAGGAAATTCATTTTACCAGGCAGGAATTTGAGAGTGAAATTGAATTTTGAAAAGTATTCCGCCCATCTCAACTGTTTGGCATTTAGTCTCCGAGAACTACGTAAAGCTTCCAAATTTTTGTGATCTGTCCAGACTTCAAAAGGATGGCGGGCCCCTTCTAACCAATGCCTCCAAGAGGAGAGCACCGCTTTTACAGCAAAAGCTTCCTTTACCCAAACATTCCAATTTCTCTCTGGTTCAGAAAATTTTCGAGAGAGATAAGCGCAAGGTTTAAGAACATTGTCCTCCCCCCGCTGTAGAAGGACATCCCCAATCTCAGCGTTGCTGGCGTCCACCTGTACTATGAATGGACGATTTTCATCGGGGTGTTGCAGCACTGGGTTGGCGATAAATTGCTGCTTTAGGAGATCAAAAGCTAACTGGCATTGTGGTGTCCACAATAGTTTAGCGTTTGGTTTCTTTGCTTGTTCCCCTTTGTTTTTGTTTTTAACAGTTCAGTGAGGGGAAGAGTTATTTGGGCAAAGTTTTGTATAAATTCTCTGTAGAAATTGGCAAACCCCAGAAAGGATTGCAGTTCTTTACAGTTTGTGGGGGTTTGCCATTCTTGTACTGCTTTTACTTTGCCTGGATCCATTTTTAGTCCATCTTTTGAAATGCAATATCCTGAATAACTGAGTTCAGTTTTGTGGAATTCACATTTAGACAATTTGATGGGCAGTTTGTTGCACATTAGAGTAGTTAAAACTTTTTGTACTAGATTTACGTGTTCTTCTTCTGTTTCAGAGTAAATTAGGACATCATCTAGGTAAACAACTACTCCTTTATATAAAAATTCGTGCAAAACTTCATTGATCATGGACATGAAAACAGAAGGGGCCCCAGCCAGGCCAAAAGGCATAACTAAATATTCATACTGTTGTAAGGGCGTATTGAATGCCGTTTTCCATTCATCCCCCTCCATTATACGAATGTGGAAGTAAGCATCTTTTAAATCTAATTTTGTAAAGATCTTACCTTGTGCCACGATGTTGAGTAGATCTCTGATGAGAGGTATGGGATAGGCGTTTGTGGAGGAGACTGCATTAAGTCCTCTGAAATCGGTGCATAGTCTTAATCCTCCATCTTTCTTTTTTACAAACAGTACTGGAGCAGCATGAGGACTGTTTGCTGGTCTGATGAATCCTCTTTTAAGATTAGTCAATGAATTTGCGGAGCCCCTCTCTTTCTATTAGGCTCATTGGATATAGTCTGCCTTTGGGTAAGGTGGCTCCTGGAATGATTTCCACTGCACAATCCGTCCTCCTATGTGGAGGTAGGGTGTTAGCCCTCTAGGTCTTTCCACTATGGGAGTCGACTGGGGCTTGATCTGCCATTTGGGTCCCTTTACGACAGATCCATTTCGTTTCCCGAGTTGGGGCTTTCGGGTCCCTCTTCGCTGGTTAGGGCGGTTGGATCTAGGTCCATAATTTCTTCTAGCTCTAACCCTTTCTCGGGAGGATTTCTTCGGGTAGCCCCTCGCCCCCTTGCTGTTTGTGGAGTTGGCGTTGGGTGGTAAGGTGGGGGAGGGGTGGTAGAGATTGTTCGCCGTGGTGGGAACGGAGTTCTTTGCACAGGCCTGGATGGACATTGTGCCGCGAAGTGACCCCCTTGGCCACAATGTAGGCATAGTCCTTGTTGCCATCTAGCATCTCTCGCTCCTCTGGCTGCGTATCCTGTTCCCCTTCCCCCTCTTACAATTATTGAAGTCCGACGGTGCCCTGTTGCTTGCTGTTGCTCTACGAGCCGTACTTCCTGCATGCGGTTTTCTACTTCACATGCCAATTGAATCCAACCCAAGAGTGTGGGGGGGATTATCTTGCATAAGGGCTCGGTCCAGCAATCTGGGATTCATGCCTTGTTTAAACAAAATTATTTTGGTGGATTCCTCACACCTTGGACATTTGGCGGCTAGTTGTCGGAATTTAGTAACATAGTCTCTGGCCGACATACTGCCTTGTCTAATGGTTTGTAACTCTGTTCGGGCTCTGCTGTCCTCCAAAGGATCTTCATATTGGGCTTGGAGTGCTACTACTAATCCCTGTAAGGATTCTAATTCCGGGGCCCCCAATTCATACAACGCTACATACCATTCCGCCGCCTTTCCTTGCAACTGGGACCCCAGGTGTTCAATTTGGCTAGCTTCGTCCTCAAATAAATGTCCCCAATGATTGAAGAATTGTAGTGCTTGCACGAGAAAAAATCCCAACTTCATAGGATCCCCATCGAATGTAGCTTCTAGCTTTACCCATCCCATCGGTAATTCTTGAGGTCTGGCTACTGGTGCCGGAAGTGGGTAGTACGGTAAAAGCACTGGACCCGGTCTCGGCTGTAGCTCAGGTCTGCGCGGGATGGGTTGCATTGGTAGTGGTTGGGGTCTCGGTTGCGGGGACCTCTGCAGTCTCAGAGGTGGAGGACCTTGTGGCCTCGGTGGTGGTCCTTGCGGTCTTGGACCCGGAGGACCTCGTGGAAGTAGAGGGGGTCCTTGGGGTCGCAAAGGTGGAGGACCCTGCGGTACGGGCCCCGGCACTGGACCTCACAGAAGAGGTTGAAGGGGTGGCTGTTCTTGTGGTTGAAGAGGTTGGAGAAGCGGTGGGAGACCCGGAGGAATCTCTCTTGCCTGCAGAGGTTGTTCTCCTGGAAGGATTGGCGGTTCCTGAGGCTGTAGAGGAGGTTGATCTGGCTGACCTCCTCCTCCTTCATCTCCCGGTGGGCCTTCCGGAGGGGGTCTTACTGGCTCCTCTTCCTGGAGGTCCTGGGGTTGGTCAGGTGGTGGTATTACTGGTTCTTGCTGATCATCAACTGGCAAGACTGGTTGCTCTTCTTGAAGGAGAACCGGATCTGGTACCGGACGCATTCCAGGTAAAATTCTTTGAAGAGCTGCCACCCCTCAACTAATCGAAACTCTGGTGTGCTCTTCTTGCTGGGGCTCCTCTCCTGAGCCTTTTACGACCAACACTGACAACAAATGGACCGCATGTGCTAAACTCTCTTCCATGCTACTGATTCTTTCTTCCAATCTTTGCACATGTCTTGGAGTTGAGGTGTCAACCTCCTCCTCTGGTGAATCCTGGGGTTGTTCAGTTGGAAATTGTGTAGTCTCTATATATTCCGCACAGGAAACGGCAGCTCGGGGCCACGGCCGAATCTCTCCCATTCCTGTGGCCCCGGTACCTTCTCCTTCCTCCGATATACCTGCCAGGATTCCTTTTGCTAGCCCCGTTATTGCTGAAATTCCAGCGTCCGCCGCTAAAGTTCGGCTTTGTAACTGCTGCCAACTTTGATCACTTGACTCGCGTTGCCCCGTCCACGGGGTGACTTCCGTGTAGTCCCAACTCATCAGATCACGATGGGAGGTTTCCCATACCTGGGTGCTTTCAGAACCTCTTAGGTCCCACTGCATTTGGTCGGATTCTCTATTCCAGTAATACCACGGTTGACTACTGGAGACTTCCACTGACGAACCGACCACTCGATTCCCATCCATTTGCGATCTGGAAAACACTGTACTCGCTCTCCTCTCCCTCGTCTCTCTTGGCCTTGAACCCCACTGCCTCGGTGTAGGTAGCGATATTAGGGGTTCCGCTGCCACCCTTGGTCGAGCTCCCGCTCCGTCAGGCACGAGGGTATACACCGTTGTACGGCTTGGCACCATTCCCCCCAGAACGGGTTGATTTGTAGGTTCCAGTCCTTCCGAGTTGGAGGCATAAGGATCAAACAAAGGGTCCCTGTTGGATGTGGCCTTGGTATCCATCTCCCCCGGCTTAGGCATTGGAACAGCGGTGATTCGTAACAAAATGTCAGACAGTGGCTTGCTAAAAGTTGCAATCCAGACTACCTCTTGCAATGAGACAAGAATCCATTGATTTCAAAAGATTTACTGAATATAAGCAACCATTATAGTCCACTATCCAAGATACTAGGATCTTGGCTGATACACTAGTATTGTTACAAATGACAGGCAAAGGCTAAGGTACAGAATAGCAAATCCCTGCAGGCCCCATCCTCCCCCCATAGTTCTCAAAACAAGCGGCTCGGAGCTGAGAAAGTGAAAGTTTCCCAAGGCTGAGAGGGTTGTAGTCATAACATCCCTCTTCTCTAAGGTATCTTCTACTGAACTGCTTACCACCTGCAAAAGAAGCACTTAAAACACTGACAGGTTTAAAATGGAGTCTCTTTGGTTTGCACATACAAGAAACATAGTCAGAACATGACACTTCTTGGGTCTGTACTTTCCTGGTTTTCTGTCTGAACTGGACAAAACTCAGAGGGATTGTAGTTCTCCAAAAGGGCATCTATATTGCCAAATATCAGACAGATAGAATAAAGGGGTGCCCCTTTTTGAGGCAACAAAATGTGCCTATGTTTAACATTGAAGTCTATGGGAGAATTGATAAGAAACAGTAACATATAAAGCAGCTTGAGGAACTGGCACTGCAGCCACTTAGCTTGAAGAACAGGAGCTTGAGCTCACAGGGAGGACTTCCAGTGCCAGGTAGACTGCTACTTCTGCTAGCTGCTGCTGCTTTTTCAAAATCACCCCTTCTTCTTTCTCTCCCTCTGCCAAATCTGCACCCACCATGCTGAACATTCTTCCCACCGGAACAAGAATATGGATGCTGGCCATGGTGTGCTGTGTTTGAGCACAGATATCAGATAAGATACTATAATGTATTACAACATAGATGTATTTTTATTGCTGAACTCTGTGTGATAAAATAAATAAATAAGTGTTATGTTGGGGACGGGGTACACATGGGATAACCAAGACATACGTTACAGGCTGCATTACACAAGACAGACATAGCCAAAAATAATTATAATTCTCAGAAGCTTTAGTACAACTTGTATATACAACCCAGGTCTACAAAGCTTATAGGATAAAGCAGAACATCAAAACATTTGACAACAATTAAAAAATGAATAACTAGAGAAGTGAACAAGGGAGAATTCAACTCACTACTATAATAAAAGTTGAAGAAAATTACTCTGATCCTGTAAACCTTACCCTTCCCGTATATTAAAGTTTTGAATAGAAACATAATTCTGAGTCTGAAGATCTCTGCATAATCCTTCCTCTATATTAGCCCGTCAAAAGCAGAGGGAAGAAAATTCTTATTAGCCTGATGTATTTGACTGCCTTTGAATTGATTAAGGATTCCGTTATAGGATCTCAAAAAAATCTTAATGGCTGCTGGTCTTTCTTGGGCTCTGGCAATAAGCTGTAGTCGAGGTGTTTGGGGCTCTGGCTTGGGCTGATGCTGTGGGCATCTGATCCAAGTGTGCCCTTCCTGACCACACCGGAGCAGTTGATTTGTGGTGGATCTATACTCTGACTCTCAACATTCTTACACTCTCGACTACTGTTATCTAGCAGGCAAGGCTGCAGACATCTGGGTATAGCAATGGACTTCCTTTGGGACCCAGAGAAAGACTCCCTCAGTGCTGGCAAAGGTAGCTCATGGATCCCTGCTTGTTTCTGGGAGTACTTACCTATACTGGAGTTGCTAACCACTGAGATGTCATCTAAAAGAACAGCTAAATCTGTGTTTGTGGTTGGATGGTGAGCTTTTGCAAGGGTTGCCTGGTCATCTGGAACAGCCTGGTAGAATTGTTCCCTTAAAATTAAGTCCATACAGCTGGACATAAATATTTAAAAAACCACCTGATAAGGAAATCCCTTATAACAATATGGGAAAGAATTGTACCACAAATATACGTGAAGACCCCTCAGTGGGTCTCCCTATGAGAGACATTCACACAACTAAATGTATGTTCTGTAAATAAGATTGTTAGATATAAAGAACTGTTAGATGATAAAGGAACATTAAAAACGAAAGAAGAATTGCAAAACCAAGATATTAATTTGGACTGGTGGTCAAGAGTACAGATCAAATCTAGATATAATAAAGATAAAAAAATCGGGGGGGGGGGTCTTTTTTGAACAAAAAGAATTTGAAAAATAGCTATGAGATTCAGAGGAAAAGTTTATTAAGAAAATTTATATCTTCCTAACACAAATGAAAGAAAATGAAGGGGTGGAGAAATGTAAAACTTTATGAGTACGGAATTCAGGTAATAATATTGACCCGGCACAGTGGAAAGAGATATGGAAAGCAAATATTAAAATAACTAAATCTGCTATGTTTAAAGAGAACTTATATAAGATGTTTCATAGGTGGTATCTATCACCAGATACATTGGCTAAAATGTTTAAAAATATGTCAAATAAGTGCTGGAAATGTAAAAAATGTACAGGGATGTTTTTTCATATGTGGTGGTCCTGTAAAGAGGTGCATAGATACTGGATAATGGTACACAAACTAATACAAACTATTTTGCAGATATCAATTCCTCTCAAACCAGAAACTTTTTTATTAAACTGTATGCTGGATATGAGCAAGGAACAGAAACATCTGATAATTCATATAGTAACGGCGGCTAGAATTTTACTAGCGACTTACTGGAAACAACAAAGAATTCCACAGCAAGAAGAGTTAATAGTGAAAGTAATGGAAACTGCGGAAAAGGACAAATTAATTTCGCTAATGAAAGGGCAAATGGAAGAAGACTTTTCCGCATCATGGGATCTCTTCTAGAAATGGATGTCAAATAAATATGATGATCTGTATACTGTACAGTATACGATACAATGGAACTCACAGTTAAAGATGTAGTAGGATGAAATACAGGAGGTAAAGAACTAGATAATGGATATAGGCAAGCATAATGATAATTGTCTCATGTTTCTTTATGTATATGTGAAAAAATTAAAAATATTTATTAAAAAAAATTAAGTCCATAAACTGTTCCAAAGTCTGAACATCTCCCAATTCTATCCACTTCAAAAGAAGGTGATATAATCTACTGGCAAATGCAACATACAACTCTTTGGGTCGTCGAGTTGCCATTCAAAAAGCCCTTTGCAGTGTTCAGTAGACATGTTCAACTGAGTAATGGCTAAGTGCTTAAAATACTGATAGTCTCGGGCATACATTACTGGCAATTGAGCCAGCAAGTCAGCTGCTTCTCCTTTCAGAGATCTTCTTAAAACTCTCATACATTGGTCCTGGGGCAATGCACACTCTCATGCAGTAGTCTCAAAGAGATGAAAAAAGGAATTTATATCTTCCCTATCTGAAAACTGTGGGAAGGGTAGACTAGCCAGTCTATCTTGCTGCTGCTGGGCAAGCTGGGTTTGTAACAAGGCCATATGTGTCATGTCTGAGCCCCATCCATACCAATTTTAATGATCCTTTTCTGCTGAACCAATATATCTTGCTGTAGCTTGATGTCATTTTACCAATGTCATAACTATTTATTTCACAGGCTTTCTCAGGTATTTATCTAATAGACTGTAACAGCTTCCAGTGTTTTTGACCTTGTACTCCCTCTCAGACTTTGCTATGTCTTGCTTCCTAGTGACGAAACTTGATACTCCAAATTTGTGATACGTTCTCACACAAGAAAAGCACCAAAATCTTGTTTATGACTGGGAGGGGGGGGGAAAGAGCAGACTTGAATGTTAAAAGAGAAGTCTCTTTTACATGATGTCATTCCTATCAACTTTTACTCTTGCTGCTTAGATGCTTACCTTGCTTCTGAGTAGACCTATAGACATATATATGGAAATGATCTGATTTCTGAATAAAAACCATTTAACCAAGAACCTGTGTCTTGCTGCAATGGTCCAGGGATCTGTCTGCCATATCCTGTCATCCATAGCCTGATAATATGCTGCCTATTTTATCCCAAAACTTGAGTCATTAAAGCATACAACTTATGAACCTGACCTTCATCAGTCATTGGTATTCCTGTCAGTCTATAAAGAACAGGATATGTTGAAGTTGACTCCCACCCCTTGCAACAAGAAATCCAAGCTCTCTTGCGTTAAGGTTCTTTAATGAGATATCATAGCTTCAGCAAATATATGTCCATAGGTTACACAGAGGCAAGTAAAAGCATCTGGCTGTACACAGGTCTCTTGTTGAGAATGACATATGGAGTGCTTGGTACAAAGTTTCAGTCCCTCTATGTAAGCCCCCCACCCTTGGTGCCCAACCAGCTGGGTACAGTCAGTGAGAGAGTAGGATGGAACTGTCCAAAGGCCGCTGTGGTGAGCCATCTCAGATAAGAGCACAGCCTTCCCAGGAGCTGGACAGCTTATGTGAAAAAAGACACACACAGGAGATGATTGCAATAATTCAGAGGAGATGGAGGGACTGTGGACAACAGACCTGACATTTCTGCCCCCCAAAGGCCCCCCTTCACCCCCCTGGCCCTGGCTTGTCGGGGTATTTCTTGTGGAAGTTGGCTTTAAGGGGGGCATTAACATGGGAGCATTCGACCCACTCCCGGAAGCATTCGTCAAAGTCTTTCCACCTGATTAAGTAGTAGAGTTTTTGGTTTTTCCATTTGGAGCCTAGAATCTCTTCCACTTCATAGTGGACTTAGCCATTGATTAGGGTAGGATGCAGAATCCCTTTCTCTGGGAGCCACTCATCGGGTGGTGGAGCTTTCTTTAAAAGACTAAAGTGAAAGGTTGAGTGCATCTGGCATAGATTTTTTGGAAGCTCGAGTTCTACTGTCATGTCGTTGATCACTCTTTGAGTCCTAGCTTCTTGCATGGTTGTTCACTTCTGAAGTTTTTAGTGGAGACATAAACTCGGTCTCCAGTTTGCAGGTTCCATAGTTCTGTGCGATGTTGATCTGCATATTTTTTGTAATCCTCTTTGGCTTTCTTTAAGGTCTCCTGGATGACATCCCACTGAGCTGTTAAGGAGGACCACCATTCTCCTAGGTCCCCTGCCTTATGAAACTCTGGTTTTGTGGCAAAGGGCAGAGCTTGTCCCTCATATCCATGTACTATTTTAAAGGGGGAGGTCCCTGTAGAACTGTGCACTGTATTGTTGTACGCATATTCGGCAAAATGGATAAATTCTGTCCAGTTGTCCTGCTGGTAGTTGATGTAGCAGCGCAAAAACTGTTCCAGCACCTGAGTAGTGCGTTCTGTTTGTCCGTCTGTCTGCGGATGATGAGCAGAGCTTAATCCTTGTTCAATGCTTGCAATTTGGAGGAGCTCCCACCAGAAGTTGGCAACAAATTGTACACCCGGTCTGAGATTACCTTGAGGGGAAAAGAGTGGAGCCTTATCACATTTCATGAACAGCCAGTATTTTGGCAGTGGGAATGGTAGTACAAGGGATGAAGTGTGCTTGTTGGTAAAATAGGTCCACCACTACTAATATACACATGCACCCCTTAGATGGTGGTAGGTCGGTGATGAAATCCATCGAGATCACCACCCAAGGTCTGGAGGGGGTTTCTAGTGGTTGGAGTAGTCCTGGGGGTTTTCCGCTCCTGGATTTTCCCATTATGCAAACTGGGCAGGAGGTCACGTATTGGGAGACTCTCGTCTCATGTTGGGCCACTAGAACTGGCGCTGTACTAGGTGGAGGGTTTTTAGGTAGCCGAAGTGACCAGCTAATTTGGTGTCATGGCATTGCTGGAGAATTTCCTTTCATAGACTGTGTGGTATATAGAGTTTACCGCCTTTGTACCACTCACCCGCCTCTGTTTGTGTGAGCTCACTTTTGGGCACACCTTCCCCTTCCTTTTCCACCTCGTCTTTTACCCGCCCCTTCCACGCTGAGAGATCAGGTTCTTTGTTGAGTTGCAGCCACACTGCTTGGCTGCGGGTTGTCACTGCCCCTCCTAGTGGGGCGGGTGAAAACACTGTGTCAATTATTTCCTCTCGCTGGCTGTCATGCTGGGGCATGCGTGAGAGTGTGTCTGCTAGGAAGTTGGCCCGCCCTGGGAGGTAATTGAGCGTGAAGTCAAACTTGGAGAAGAATTTGGCCCAGCAGAGTTGTTTAGCATTCAGTTTCCAGGGGGTGCGGAGACCCCCTAGGTTTTTATGATCTGTCCAGACCTCAAATGGGTTTCTGGCCCCCTCTATCCATTGCCTACACATAGTGAGGGTGAGTTTAACAGCGAAAGCTTCTTTTTCCCACACACTCCAGTTGCGTTCCACATCAGAAAACTTTTTGGACAGGTAGGCACAGGGGTGCAACTTGCCTTCCTCATCTGGTTGTAATAACACCCCGCCCACTGCTGTGCCACTTGCATCAACTTGCACAATGAACTTGCGGTTCTCGTCTGGGTGCTGTAGCACTGGCTCCGAGAAAAATTTGTTTTTTAGTGTCTCGAATGCCTGCTGACACTCCATGGTCCACTGTAATCTGACTTATGGCTTTTTCTCTTGTACCCCTTTGCCCTTGGTTTTTAGTAAGTCCGTTAAGGGCAGAGCTATTTGGGCAAAGTTTTCTATAAATGGTCGATAGAAGTTGGCGAAACCCAGGAAAGATTGTAGTTGTCTCCTCGTTTGGGGTGCTTCCCACCCCTCCAGCACCTGGATTTTAGCAGGGTCCATTTTTAGCCCTTAGCT
Source organism: Eublepharis macularius (assembly GCF_028583425.1). NCBI lineage: Eukaryota > Metazoa > Chordata > Lepidosauria > Squamata > Eublepharidae > Eublepharis > Eublepharis macularius. The sequence continues at coordinate 43,415,148 of NC_072806.1, forward strand.
AGAGATGCGGTAACCCAGATAATCTAACTCTTCCTTGTGGAACTCGCACTTAGACAACTTTACAGGCAGCTTATGTTTTATTAAGGCACTTAGCACTTTTCGGACTAGTTCAACATGTGACTTCCTGTCCGCTGTGTAAATAAGCACGTCATCTAGGTACACCACCACCCCTTTGTACAGGTACTCGTGTAGTACTTCATGAATGAGCGTCATGTACACGGCTGGGGAGCCCTTGAGGCCAAAAGGCATTCAAATTGTATTCAAATTGTCCTAGGGTCGTGTTAAAGGCAGTCTTCCACTCATCCCCTTCTCGTAGTCTTACTCGGAAGTAGGCATCTTTCAAGTCCAACTTCGAGGAAATTTTGCCTTGAGCCACTACACTAAGTACGTCTTGAATTAAGGGGAGAGGGTAGGCATTCAACATTGACACCGCATTGATACCTCTAAAGTCTGTGCACAATATCAATCCTCCGTCTTTCTTTTTGATGAAAAGATGGGGGCGGCATGTGGGGAGCTAGCTGGCCTAATGAAGCCTCGCTCCAAATTTTTATCTATGGACTTTCTCAGTTCCTGGCATTCAGCTGGGCTCATAGAGTAGGGTTTGCCTTTAGGTAGTTTCTCTCTGGGAATTAGTTCGATAGCCCAGTCAGTGTTACGGTGTGTGTGTGTGTGGGGGGGGGGGAGTTCATCCGCCTCTTTTTTGCTGAACACTAGGTGGAGATCCCTGTACTCCTGGGGGATGGCTTTATCTTCCTCCTCGGCTAGTAAGACAACAGCTAGGGGGGAGGAAGCCGCCCCACCCCACTCCTTCATCCACGCATGCGCACTGCACTGACTTCCTTTGAATACGACAATCCCCTCCGACCATTTGATATAGGGGTCATGATCTCCTAGCCAGCAGCTACCCAGTATTAGAGGGTACTTAGCTGCATTACTAACTATGTAGGGGCGGGCTTCCCAGTGCTTCCCCATCCCGGTTGGTACCAGTTTGGTTTCAAAGGGAGCAGGACTCATGCTTGACCCGTCCATTTGCTTGAAAACAATGGGGTCTTCTAGTTCCTGGGTTTTTAAGCCTAGTCCATTTACCAAGGTGGGTAATATGATATCGCGGGAACACCTGGAGTCTATAAGGGCTTGTACCCACACATGAGTCCCTCGTTTTGGGTTTACAAGAGTTACCGGCATGAATAATATGGCTCCCCTTTCTCTCACCTCGGAAGGGGTGGACATGCTGCTGGGGCCCTCTTACAGCAGGTCCTCCGCGTTTCCCGACTGCGCAGACATCTTACCCTCTTGGGGGGAGTAATTATGTTCCACTGGTAGCTCTTCTGCTTCCAGTCCGGTATCCGGCTTCCCGTGCCATGGGGACTTGCGTTCCGCCTTTGGGGCTCATGGTGCTGATGTGGGATGTGGCGCTCCTCTTTCCGGAGGGGACTTAAGGGGACACTGTGCTGTGAAATGTCCGCTATTTCCACATTGTAGGCATAGGCCCTGTCTCCAATGAGTGTCTCTAATTTCCCGGCCAGGTCCAGGTCCTCCTGGTGTTGCTTGGCCACGGGTGGACAAACCAGGAGTCCATCTTGCTCCCGCCAGCTGGTGCTGCTTTACTAGGCAGACTACCTGGGTGACGTTTTCAACCTCACACACCAGTTGAATCCAGCCTAGGAGGGTGGATGGGTCATCTTGCATCAAGGCCTGATCCAGTAGTTCCAGATTCAATCTGTTTCAAAACAGTTCTATTCTGACCTCCTCATGATAGCTCAGGCACTTGGTGGCAAGTTGGCGAAACTCAGCAGCGTAGTCCCTCACCAGCTGGAAGCCTTGCCAAATGGCCCGGAGCTTAGTGTGGGCCCTCTCTCCCTACATTGGGTCTTCATACTGGGCACATAACGCTGCAAGGAAGGCTTGCGAGTTGTACAGCTCAGGGGCTCCGGTATCCTGGAGAGTTCCATACCATTCTGCAGCCATCCCCTCTAGCTGGGATCCCAGGTGGATGACTCGGCTCTGTTCGGAGGGGAATAGATGGCTCCACTCATTGAAAAATTGCAAAGCCTGTGCTATGAAGAAGCTTAGCTTTCACGGCTCCCCGTCAAAGATGACTTCTAGTTTCACCCAGCCAATTAGGATTTCCATAGCTCTCGCTCGGGTATCTGGATAAGCACTGACAGGAGCAGCAGGAGGCACTGGGTAGCCCCACTCAGGGGGAGGAGGGATGATGGTCCTGTCTCTAGCTCTGGGCGGTGGAATTCCTCTGACGAAGGGGCCATACTGGGCAGCTTGTTGAGGCGGCGGAGGAGGGGGTGCAATTGGAGCCCTTCGGGGTAGGTTTCTTGGAGGCGCTAGCGGGTGCAGCATTGGTAGAGCTGGAACAGCTGGTTCTGCCTGATGGGGTCTTGGCGGTCCCTGGTAGGGCCCTGGCCCAGGTGCTAACCTAAAGGGTGGTCCCTGTCTGGTCCCTACTGCCCGCCTCCCACTAGAAGTTGCTGGCACCATGGGAGGGCCGGTCTCCGTAGCGACTGACTAGGCAGTCATGGGAACAGGTTGAGGCGGCAGCAGTGGGACGGGTGGAGCCTCCTCAGTTGGAGGTGCTGGCGGCCCCGTTGGCTGGGCCATCATGAATTCCATGAGATGTGCCGTGTGTGCCAACTCTCCCCTCATTGCCGTCACTTGGGCTTCCAGTGCAGCATAACGAGCTTCCTCGGCCTGTGCGGCCAAAATTTCTTCCCCGCCCCCTGATCCTCCTGTGGCTTGGGCCGTGGCCCGGAGGAGGTCCTCCTCCCATGCCCGCTGTAATTTCCATGCACGTTCCCACTCCTCGGCCAGGAAGTCAGGCTCTGTTGGGGCCCCGGGGTTCCAGGTGGTGCCCGCTCCCATGGGTGTCCCGGAGGCATCCTGGTAGTCACTCAATCCTGATGCACTACTCTCCTGAGGCTCCTTGTGATTTCACTGGCTAATTCCAGTATTTGTACATCCCACGGCACCAATAGTGCTGCGTCTAGGGAGATAGATGGGGCAGCATATGTAGCAGAGTGCAGCCCCAGGCCCCTGACCCTCAGGGGCGCTAGGGGCTGTTGCAGTCCTCAGGTGCTGTCTGTCCATCCCTGAGTAAGGCTGGTTACTGCTACCATATCATAGCGCATGATTTGGACTTGTCCCATGAGGACATCCAGACAGTCCCCCTTTTGCTGCACCTCGCCCTCTGTTAGGGTGGGAGCTCCCACCAATGTGTCCACACGTTCCCACTCTAGGAGCCCTTGTGGTGGTCCCCAACTCATTCTGGGAGGCACGTGGGGAGTGGCTGTCTCGCTTTCCTGCACCTCCACATAGCACCCGGCCATCTCATCCCACCATAGATCTAGAAGGTCACTGAGCATTGCCTAGTGAAGTGCTGCTGTAGAAGTTTGGAGAGACTCCCAAGCTTAATCCCCCCCCCATTTCTCACCCCGACAGGGTTTCGGGAATGGTGGGTAGTTGGGGATCCAGGCTGCTGCTGAGCCCCATCCCTGCAGAGTAGTGTGCAAACAGAGTCCCTCTGCACTGCTCCTTCTCTTCGTGTGGCCTATGGGCCCATTGTCTCAGGGTAGGCAAGGAAGTCCATGACAGGTCCAGAGACCCCGGTGGTTGGTTGGACAGGCCCTCCACCTCCTCTCCCAGGTTATACGACTCTATCGATGTATATCTGGTAGCCATCTCTCTGGGGTGTAGGTTGAAGAGAGAAATAGGATTCTCAACAATATGTCAGTCTATGGAGAAACAGGATATGTTGGAGCTGACTCCCACCCCTTGCAACAAGAAATCCAAGCTCTCTTGAGTCAAAGTTCTTTAATGAGATATCATAGCATATATATGTCCATAGGTTACACAGAGGCAATTAAAAGCATCTGGCTGTACATAGGGCTCTTGTTGAGAATGATGTATGGAATGCTTGTTACAAAGTTTCAGTCCCTCTCTGTAAGCCCCCCACCCTTGGTGCCCAACCAGCTGGGTATAGTCAGTGGGAGAGTGGGAAGTAACTGTCCCAAGACTGCTGTGGTGAGCCATCTTAGATAAGAGTGCAGTCTTCCCAGGAGCTGGACAACTTATTTGAAAAACTAGACACACATTAGATTGCAAAATTCACAAAGATGTGAGTTTTGCAAGACTGTGGGCAACAGACCTGACACACATATACTACTGCCAAGAAGTGTATCCCCCATTCAGTATTTGTGCTTCCCATAGTAGGTAGTGTGATAAATCCTCCACAACATGGGCACAACAAATACAGTAGCAGAGGGCTTGAAGTGTTTTGGCATAGTGCCCTGCTAGCAGTGCTGTGGGCATAGTTTGGAACCGAATTGAGGTAAGGGCTGTTCTGAGGTTGTGAGGAAGGATATTGCCCAAATAGGGCGCTCTAACATGGTCCTTCTTGAAAATTTTAAACCATGGGGAGAATTTAGAATAGGAAATCGCTTGCTTATCCATTACATCATCACAGTGGAACACCCATTCCCAAATGTTAAAGCCAGCACCCGGACACCCTGGGAGTCATCACAGATGGAGTAACATCACTTATTACTCTTATTATTTCCCCCCAGTACTGCCTAGCTACCTCACAAGTCCACCACATGTGATACAAAGATCCCTCATGTTTTTTACATTTCCAGCACTTGTTAGACATATTTAAGTTCCCTAGCGCAATTTTCTTTGGTGTCAAATACCGACGATAAATCATTTTATAGACATTCTCTTTAATGTTAGTGCATGTCGTAATCTTCAATGTATTTTTCCACAAGTATTCCCACGCCTCCATTGTTATTTCTTTATTAAAGTTTATAGCCCACTTCACCAGGTGCACTTTAACTGTCTCATCTTCAGTATACCATTTTAACAACACCTTATAGACCTTAGAGATTTCCTTTTTATCTTCTTGTAGAATTACTTCCTCTAGTTCTGAGTTCTCTATTCTTATCCCTCCCTTTGCACAATCCGAGTTGTAAAGGTCTCTAATCTGTCTATATTGAAACCAATCATAATTTGAAGACAACTCTTCTTGCGTTTTTATTCTTAACTTGGAAAGGTCTGTTCGTGTTATTTCCTTATATGTTAAACATCGTTGTTCATTGTCAACAGTTCTCGGGTCTATTACTTCATAAGGAACCATCCAAGAGGGAGTTCCTTCTTGCAGGTAGTTTCTGTACTTCTTCCAAATTGTGAAGAGGCTTCTACGGATATAATGGTGCAAAAACATAGAGTCTGCTTTTACTTTTTCATACCACAAATATGCATGCCATCCAAATATTTTTTTATATCCCTCTAAGGCCAGTAGTTTACGATTTTTCAGAGTCATCCAATCTTTCAGCCACACCAAGCAGATTGCATCATAGTAAAGTCTTAGATTGGGCAGTTGCATTCCACCTCTCTCCTTTGCATCCTGTAATACTTTCATTTTCACCCTAGGCTTCCTGCCTGCCCAAACAAAATCCGATATTTTCCTCTGCCATTTTTCGAATTGTTTAGAGTCCCGGATAATTGGTATTGTCTGTAACAAAAACATCACTCTTGGCAGCACATTCATCTTAACTACTGCAATTCTTCCCAACCATGACAAATTCAATCTATTCCATTTAATCAAATCTTGCTCTATTTGAGTCCACAATTTCTCATAGTTATTCTTGAATAGATCTATATTTTTTGCAGTCAGTTCAATTCCCAAATATTTCACCTTACTTGTTACTTCACAGTCTGTAATTTCCGTTAATAACTGTTGTTTTTGTTTAGTCATATTTTTACATAATATCTTTGATTTCTTTTTGTTTATATAGAAACCTGCCAGATCTCCAAATTCTTTAATTTTTTCTATTACCGTAGGCATGTTTTCAATTGGATCTTCCACAATTAACATTATATCATCTGCAAATGCTCTGACCTTATAGGAAAAGTCTTTTATTTTTATTCCACGGATCGTATTGTCTTCTCGAATCTGTATCATCAAAATTTCCAAGACTAAAATGAACAACAGTGGAGACAACGGGCAACCTTGTCTTGTACCTTTGCCAATAGTCAGTTTTTCAGTCAGCTCGTCATTCACCACAATTGCTGCACTCTGGTCTCTGTAAATTTCTTTCACTGCTCTTATGAATCTTTCCCCCATTTGTAGCTGTTCCATGGTGGCAAACATAAAGTCCCAGTTCAAATTGTCAAATGCTTTCTCAGCATCCACAAAGAAGAAACCAACCTCCTTATCACAACGCTTGTCGTAATATTCAATAGCATTTATAACTGTCCTTAGATTGTCTCTGATTTGCCTATTTGGTAATAAAACAGCTTGTTCTTCTCCAATAACTTCGGATAACCATCCCTTTACTCTTTCTGCCAGGATCTTCGCAAAGATCTTGTAGTCATTGTTAAGTAAGGAAATTGGCCTATAGTTTTTAACATTAGTCAAGTCTTGTCCTTCTTTGGGGATCAATGATATATTAGCTTCACTCCAAGTATCTGGAGTTCTTTGGTCTCTCAAAACACCATTGATCACTTCTTTTAGGAATGGTACCAGTTCATTGACCATTACCTTATAAAATTTAGCTGTAAGTCCATCAGGTCCTGGCACCTTTCCCAGGTTTGTTGTCTGAATTGCCTTTCTTATCTCCTCCTCTGTTACTTCACTATTCAGTTTGTCTCTCCAATCTTCCGAAATTACTGGAAGCTTCATTTTCCCCAAATATGCCGCTATTGAGTCTTTATTCACTTCTTTTTTGTCATACAATTTAGCATAAAATTTGTAAAAAGCTCTACTAATAGCAGTCTGTTCCAAATGTACTTTATTGTCCTCACATATTTTATTTATTGTCTTTTTCTCCTTTCTCTTCTTCAATTGCCATGCCAGGTATTTCCCAGGTTTATTTGCACCTTCAAACGACTTTTGGTTCAATCTCTTAAGATTCCATTCCAGTTCTTTATTATTCATTGCCGTCAACTGCTCTTGAAGGATTTTAATATCCTGGTAAATTTTCTTTTTCCCTGGTCTTTTCTTTAATTGTATTTCTTTGGCTTTTATTTTTTCCATAATCTCCTGTCTCTTCTCCTCTCTTTTCTTTCGAGCTCTTCCATTTAAGTCCATCAGTATACCTCTAATTACTGCTTTGTATGTATCCCATACCTTGTTGGTTGGTACTTCTCGGTTCATGTTGTACTGTATGAAGAACTTAGTTTCCCTTCTCAACATCTCCATATTTTCTCCCTCTTGTAACAAGTCCTCATTTATTCTCCATCCTTTCCTCTTAGTTCTTTTTCCAAACTTCCACATGATTGGGTTGTGATCTGAGCCTACCATAGGCATTATTTCTACATCCTTAGTCCAAAGCACTAAATCTTTTGAGGCCCAGATCATATCAATTCGTGATAGAGTGGAATGTCTTGCGGAGAAAAATGTATATTGTCTACCTGTGGGGTTCTGTATTCTCCATACATCTTCCAAAGTTTCCTGCTGCATTAATGCGAAAAAAGTCTTTGGTAATAATCCTCTTTTCTTTTGTGCCTTTGCTGATTTTTTATCCTGCTCCAAATTTGTGACTCCATTGAAGTCTCCTGCAAGAATTATCTGGTCATAAGAAAGTTCATCTAATTGCTTCCTCAAATCCTCAAAAAAACTCTCTTTTGCTCCATTAGGTGCATAAATTCCAATCACCAACACTTTCTTTAAATTCCATGTACATTCCACTGCTAGAAATCTGGCTTCCACATCTCTAATCACTAACTTTGGCTGTAGCTCCTCTCTTATATATACTGCCACTCCCCTTTTTTTCTTTTTTGAGGCCGCTACAAAATCATTGCCCAATTTGCTCAATTTAAGATATTTTACATCCTGTTTTCTAATATGAGTCTCTTGTAGGCACACAATATCACATTTCTGTTTTAATAGCCAGTGGAAAATACTTTTTCTCTTATTGGGTGAATTAAGTCCATTTACATTCCAAGATATAACTTTACACTCCATATTCATAGCCTTGTTGCTGGTAAGTCCTTTTCATTGTCCCTCATAAACTTTTCCATTTCAAATTCAGATCTGATGCGCTTTTTCACTCCTCCAAACTCAAATGACAATCCTTCCGGTAGTTCCCATCTGTACCTTATTTTCATGTCCTTCAAGATTTGGATTAAAGCTTTATATTTTTTCCGGTCAAGCAACACCGATCTGGGTAACTCCTTCATAATAATAACCATCTTGCCATCAACCTCCAATGGGTCTTGAAATTGCTTACTCACAATCATTTCTCTCATGTTTCTGGTCATAAATTGCACAATTACGTCTCTTGGTAGTTTCCTCTGGGTTGCAAATCTTGAATTTATGCGATACACCACGTCTAGAATAGCCACAATTTCCGCCTCCTCCTTCCCCAGGTATTCAGCTAACACCTCAACAATTTGTTCTTGGGCTGTCTTTCCCTCTACCTCCAGCAAGCCGCGAAACCTCAGCTGCTTCTCCATATACTTGCTCTCCGCAACCGCCATTCTTCCCCTCATCACCCTCATGTCCGTTCGTTGCGTATCTGAAAGGTTCTCCACCGCCTTCTCCACTACATTGACTTTTTGTTGTGCTGCTTGCACATCACTTTGTATTGTTTCCATTCCCTTCTTCACTTCTGCCAGTTCATTTTTTACTGTCTCTTTAACCTCTTTAACTTCCTTTACCAGCTCCTGTTGGACCTTTAACATTTCCAAAAATCTTTTATCCAGATTTTCTATAGCCGTTTGCCACTCTTTCTTCGACATCGTGGGGCTTGACTTGCCTCGCTCCCACGTATCTGCTCGTTTCCTTAGCTCCGTGGCGCCTGGCTTAATGTCCTTTTAATTTAATTTAAATGTCCCAGTTTCATGAAGAAAAAAAGACGCTTAAAGAGTCCAGAATGTCGGGCGTCTTTTCTCTATGGTTTTTCAATAGTTTTTGTAATCCAATATGGCCTACTTCCTCTTCTGCTGAAGTCAATGCCCTTCCCTTTCCAAAAATGGTGATTCCCTTCTTCCTGTCTGCCAGTGAGGGCCGTCTCTCTCCCGCAGCTCTATCCCTGTTATGTACTTCCTGTTTCCCGTCTCCTCACTGCAGCTCTCACGATGGTAGAAACTTTCTCACAGTCCATTATCTCCCCACAGCCGCAGGTATGAAAAACAATTATCCGATTTCTCTATTAACTTCATTTAAAATAGTCCTTTTTCTAATCTGTTTCTTGCCGAGTCTTCCTCTAGTTATAATCAATCTGTTGCAGTTTAAAAGTCCACTTTAATGCTTCATTACTTTAAGTATTTCATCCCGTTTCAAGAGATAGTGATCTTTACCTTTTCAAACGTCTTTCTGGGTTGTAATCACTGCTTCAATCTCAAGATCTCTTCCACCTTCTTTCCCCCTGTTGAAGCTTGGGCATGTAGGTCTTATGCCAGCCGCACTGGCCCCAGGACTGCCGCAGAGATTTAAGCCGACCTGTCGTAGGGTGGGACCTCAAGAGTCGGGAGAGAGTCCATTGCGCAGGACCCCCCCTCACCCAAGATCAATGTGCCCTGAGGTGCTTGAGCGTTCTATGCCTATTCTCCGCCTGAGAATAGGTGGCCACGGGCTTTTTGGCCCCCGCCGGCCGCTGAAACGGCAGCCCGGTCAGCTCTGCTCTTAGAGCTGCTTTAGACCTCCATGGATCCCAAGCCGGAAGTGAGATTTTACAATTTCAAGTTAATAAGAACCCAGAACTCCTGCTACTGAACTTGGGAATGGAGGATATTCCAGCACAATACAGGACATTGCTATTTTACATGACGGCAGCGGCTAGACTTTTGTACGTGCAGAAGTGGAAAGTACAAGAAGTGCCAACCATCGAGGACTGGATTTATAAATTGCTGTACATGGCGGAGATGGACAAAATGACAAGAAGATTGAGAGACCTTGATCCAGGACAGTTTAACACGGACTGGGAGAAGCTGAAATAATACTTGGTGAAAAAATGGGAGGTGGGAGGAGAACTGTGGCAGTTTGAAAATTACTGAAATATAACAAAAGAAGAGAGAAGTGACTATACCGGGGGGGAGAGTTGAAAAATATCTAAGCAATTATTTTATTTGACTATTAGGGATAGAAACTGATTAATCTCATTGCTGGCAGATAATGGTATAATGGAGAAACTGTATAATCAAAATGAATGAATACAAGAAAGTAGGGGAAAATATATAGTAATATACAGAATATGGGTCAAATTGATTGACTTATGCTTAAAGTATAAAACAGAGTAATATATGGAGTATGGGTTAAATTGATTGACCTATATTGAAGGCATGCAATGTTTATAATGTACTTAAAGTTACGTATAATGAGGAATAAATTGTTTGTTCAATATAGAGGAGATCAGAATGAGTAAGATAGAGTACAGGTTACCAAAATGATTATTGAAGAATATATGCCAGAAATGTATTATCTAGTTGTTAAGTTAAATGGAAAGGGAAATGAGACAGCATTGTGATATAATAGGTAAGCTTAGAAGAGAGTGAAAGTATACGTTTAATAGGTAAAATAAGTTTGAAATGAGTAGGGGAAAATAGATAAGGGGTTGGAAAACTGTTGGAAGTCAACAAAAGGGGGGAAGGGAGGGGGTTAGAATTGGAATTTTTTAAAGGAAATTGATTGTAATGGACATTAAAATATTTCTAATCCAATAAAAAACTTAAAAAAAAACAGATGGAGTAACATCGAAGGATGATATTATAGCTGACTAGCTGTACAGCCTCATTTTTATGTATAATTTCATAACATAACCTGTGCAATAGATTGGTATTGTCATTACGCTCCTTCCTCCAGAATCTAAGCAGGGTTAGATGTACATGGGCTCTGACTGAGGGCAGGCCAAGATCTGCTCGCATAAGAGCTGCAGGAGCACCTTTTGGTAAAGCTAAAATTCTACTAAGGAAATGGTTTTGGATAGATTCCAAAGCTGTAATTAAACAATCTTTCCAACCCCAGACCTCTACTCCATAAAGAAGCTGAGCGATAGCCATGTTCAAATATATTTTCAGTGCTGGGTCTATTAGAAAACCTCCTTTTGTATTGTAAAATTTCAGAATGGTACCGATTGATCTAAGAACTGTAGATTTGGTTATTGCCAAATGCACCCTCCAAGACAGAGTTTTGCTAAAGGTAATCCCCAGGTATTTAAAGGTGCTGCACTGTTCTATGTTGGTTCCATCTATGGTCCACTTGTACCTACGAGGTCTTTTCTTAAAAATCAAGACTTTTGTCTTGGTGTAATTGATGTTTAAGGCCTCTTCTTTGCAAAAGTCACGAAGTTTATGTAAAAGCCTTTTAAGGCCAACATGGGTAAGAGAGGCCAGGACCATATCATCAGCATATAAAAGAACTGATATTTTCTGTGATCCTAAAAGGGGGGGGGGGGACAAACTCAGGGCCAGATAACGTCGGGATAATGTAGTTTAGATATAGATTAGAAAGCAAAGGGGGCAGGACATACCCCTGATTTACCCCTCTCAACATTGGTATTGCCTCTGTTAAAGAGCCTGAAGTGCTCACCCTGATTTTAGCAAAGATGTTAGAATGAAATTCCCGCAGAAGAAACAATAGCCACCTATCTATGTTTGAGGCAGCCAGCTTCATCTGGAGACGTTCTCTGTGAATGGTGTCAGGGTCTGTTATTCTAGGAAAATGTAGCCTAAGTAACGCCGTATTAATTTCTGTAGTTGTTTAGTCTTTCTCTCCCTCCAGATCCCCCCCAAGTGCCAGGACCACATTTTCCATGGGAGAGGATGCTTCGTCTTATCTATGTTCTTCTCAGTCGACCTTGGGTATCCGGCGTTCCCACAGAGAAGGTTCCTGCTATGTGAACTCTGGGGGGAGGCTGGATTCTGAGGGCTTGATGTGTAACAACTTTCGTTTTGTACCTCATTCCTAACAAAGCTTTGCTCAGCCAGGATCTACTTGGTCCTGGAGTATGGACACCTGGGCCTGAATGCTGTCTTTCAAATAAAACCTTTTGAAACCAAAAGACCTTTTCTTCTTGCAAAAGGGAGGAAGGCAGACTCGTACGTCTGGAATGCCATAGTCTGACATTTTGTTAGGAATCCTTTGTTTTTTCCCCGACACCTCACCTAGGGAGGATGGATACCAAGGACGACTTGACTGATCTGTCTGACCCCAGCCCGGAGGATGGGGGATTCCCAGACCAGACTCAGATGGTACCCGACAGTGACCCTGAGACTGTGCCTAATCCTAATAATAATTCTGCTCCGGACAGATGAACTGAACCTGTTCAGGACAGCGGGATGGAACCCATGCCCGATAGGGGGGCGGAACAGGCCCACCTGGCCGAAGGGGGTGCACAGCCAAAACTGCACGGAATTCCCAGGGGGAATCATCTGATTTCACTACCGATGCTACGGCAGTGGGGCTCCCAGCCTCGAGATGCAAGGGAGAGACAAGGTGGCATCAGGTTTTCCCGGTCAATGATAGATGTGAGACGAACCGTCGGGTTGACGGAGCAGGAGGGCCCGAGCATCGTGTGGGATTTGACAAGGTCCACCCGCACTCCAGAAGGAGCACGGGCCAGCACCCAACCTTGGTATAGGTGGGACACAGAATCTGTACACCTGGAAGAGTGAGACCCCTGGAGGGAGACTGGAGATACCCAGGACTGGGAGGCCACACGACATGAGCTTATGAGCTGGGACTATACAGATGTGAATTCAGCCAGAGCCTGGGAGCAAGGGTGCGCGTGGCAGCTGGAGTGTTGGGCCCAGGCGGTGGAGTCCGGAATTTTGGCCGTCATCGGCTTGTCAAAAGGAATACTTGCCAGCATGACCATTGAGGAGGAGCAAGGGGGAGGATAGGAAGGTCTGATATGACCAGCTAGAGAGATCCCAGATTGGAGGTCCGATGGTGGGATAGAGGGTCCAATAAGACCATGGCCCAGGGATCACATCCCTCCAAGGTCACGGGAGCCATCGGAAGTCAGCGACCACGGGGAAGATGGAGCATCGGAGAGGCTTCCAGACCACTACTGCCGGATGGAGGATAGAATGGGAGCAATGGAGGAAGACCTAGTCCAAGCCATCTATCTTATCCACGTGTTGGTTAGAGAGCAGCGGGAGACGTGAGCAGCAGCAGCGGCGGGACAAGTGACAATCCCATCAACTCCAACGCTGTCAGCGGCACAGGGCCAAGTTCCATCGGGAACTCAACCAATGCCTGGTTCGGGTGCCCCGTGCCAACTACCGCAGGTCCAACCGCAGCCACCGCCGGCCCAGACAACACCGGCGGCACCAGTGCCACAGCAGCTCCAGCACCCACCTCCACCTCAGCCGACGCCAGGCCAAGTGGTTCAGCCACCTCCACCACCTCCACAACAGGTGATTCCACCACCTCCTCCTCTGCTGGCACCGCCGCCTCCTCTGCAGCAAGTTCCTCCGCCACAGCCTCCTCAACAAGTGCCTCCTCAACAGGTGACACCCCAAAACCCACCACTGCCAAGGCAACCGCCTCCCGTGCAACCTGCGCCGGTACTACCTGGACCCCAACTGGTCCCACAGCCGATCCTGGGATTTCTTCCACCAGGCCCACCGGGGCAAGGGCCGAGAGCCCCACCACCTGGAGGCGCACCCAGACCCCAGCCACAGGGGATTGTAGGACATGTATCCCCACCACAAAAGCAACAGATCCAGCCTCGAGGACTGGTGCAGGGGCCGGTGCCAACAGGGCCCCCTCCAGCCATGTGGCCAATGCCGCTGGACAGACAAGGGGCATCTGAGTTGCCGTGGGGGTGGATTAAACTAGAAGCCACATTCAGTGGTGACACACAGAAACTGGGGTTCTTCATGGTCCAGGTGCTTCAGTTTTTCAACCGTTGGGGTTACCTGTTTCCGGATGAAGAAAGCCGGATCGATCATTTAGCCTCCAGGCTGGAAGGCAAGGCAGCTGAATGGTATGTGACTTTATATGATTTGGGAGCTCCCAAATTAGACATGCTGCAGAGTTTTGTCTCTGCGTTGCGAGCCCAATAAGAGGACCCATTAGAAGAAGACCGTGCCCACACCAAACTACAAACACTGCAACAAGGTACGTAACCGATCCGAGACTATGCTGCCAAATTTCATCAATTAGCAGCCAAATGTCCCCATTGTGAGGAGGGAACCAAGATAGTAATGTTTTAAAGTCGCATGAACCCCAGGCTTCTGGATCGCTCCCTAATGCAAGACGACTCCCCAACTCTATTAGGCTGGATACAATTTGCCTGTGAAGTGGAAAATCGCATTCAACACGTGAGGTTAGTAGAACAGCAACAGGCAATGGGGACGAGAAGGGCCCCAGTAATTGCCAAAGGGGGACAAGCAGGTCCTCCAAGCTGCGGAGCATGAGAAACTCATTAGCGACAAGGATTGTGCCTCCAATGTGGCCAGAGCGGACACTTTGCTGCCCAGTGTCCCTTTTGCACACCAGCCCCAGTCGCCCCTACTCCTTCTCGCCCCATCCCAGCACCGAGGGTGAGCTGTGGGCGAGGGGTGCAGAAACGAAATCAACCGGAGAAGGGCCTGGAAGCAGAGTAAGTGCTAATGGAGTTAGATATGCAACCCACCGAGATTGAAGAAGAAGCCCCTAGCCCACAGTCAGGAAACGAGATGGATCTGTCGTAAAGGGACCCGACCGGCAGATCAAGGGAAGATCCACCCTCAAAGAGGTGAGAGAGAAAGGGTCTGTATTATTTCTTCCGGTGATTCTACTAAATCCCAAGAGAGGAACCCATATCTGTGTAGAAGCATTAATTGACTCGGGTTGCTCCAGAGACATTATAGCACCAGCACTAGTAAACGGCTTGGGTTTAGAAACCAAAGAATTAGAAACCCCCATCATCTTTGAACAGATGGACGGGTCTAACATGAACCTGGTAATTCTTGAAACGGAGCAAGTTCCTACTGGCATAGGTGAGCACTGGGAAAGCTGATGCTTTGTAGTCAGCCGAGCAGCCAAGTATCCCCTCATCCTAGGCAGCTGGTGGTTATGGGATCATAACCCTTACATAGACTGGGCTAAAGGAGTTGTCATGTTTAACAAAGAAAATTGTGAACAATGTTGGCAAGTGAAATGGGGAAACGTAAAGCCACCCCGGGTGGAGGAGGCTCTCCTAACCCAAGAAGAAATCAACCACATTCCAAAGGAATATAGAAACCTAAAACAAGCCTTCAGCGAAGAGGAAGCCGACAGCCTCCCCCCTCCATCGGGCCACAGACTACGCTATCGAATTGATTCTGGGAGAAAGTCTACCTAAAGGCAAACTATATTCCATGAGTCCCTTGGAAAGAGAGGAGCTACGAAAATTTATAGACAAAAATTTGGAAAGAGGCTTCATCCACCCCACAAACAGCCCTCATGTGTTGCCAGTGCTTTTTGTCAAAAAGAAGGATGGAGGCCTAAGACTGTGTACAGATTTCAGAGGGATCAGCCACTCATTCCTAACAAAGCTTTGCTCAGCCAGGATCTACTTGGTCCTGGAGTATGGACACCTGGGCCTGAATGCTGTCTTTCAAATAAAACCTTTTGAAAACAAAAGACCTAGTCTTCTTGCAAAAGGGAGGAAGGCAGACTTGTACGTCTGGAATGCCATAGCCTGACATTTGGAGTCAAAAGCGGCTGTTAGGTCCATGAAGGCTGCATACAGAGATTTAGTGGGGCCCTTGATACTTTGGGATGCTAGTTGGTAGAGGGTTTGTCAATGGTTGATGGTACAATGCCATTTATGGAAGCCAGCTTGCTCAGGATAGATGACTTGGTTGGAGGCTTCCCAATCCTCCAGCTTACATAGCAGAGATTTGCTATACAATTTGGCAGCTATGTCCAGCAAGCTTATTGGATGGTAATTCTGGGGATCTGCTTTGCTTCCCCTTTTAAACACTGGGACTACTATACTAGGGGCCAGGGTACAAGTGACAAATGACATAGGTTGGACACTTGTCAGCTTCCCTCTAGGTCCATACAAATACACCCATTCTTAACAAAGGGCATCTGGTCAGCAGCTGAAGAGTCTTCTTATTCATTTCTTGCAGGTAGGCCACATGATCCCAACTCAAGATCTTCCAGGTAGCGGCATGATATCTCATCCCCAGCTCCTTTTACTTTGGTGGACTGATGAGTAAAGATGTATTCTGTAGGCTGGGAGCACTTGCTGTCCACGGGGAGAGCCCCTGGGGATTTAGATGGGGTAGGAGGTGGCAAAGCTGGAGTACGCCTTTGTATAACCACTTCTGCATCAATCGTAGTGGGAGGAAGAGTCCGAGGCTATGGTGTATGCAGGGCCGGTGCGCCCATTGAGGCCAGGTAGGTGGTGGCCTCGGGCACGATGGCACTGGAGAAGTGCCGGAGGGGGTGTCAGGGGGTGGAGGCGTAGCATGGAGCTTGAGGCCACTGCAAATGGAGGGGACGGAAGGGCCTCACTTCCTACGAGAGACCTTGGAGGAACTACAAATGTTGGGGGCCCCTGGATTACCCCCTGGTAATGCTGTGGAATATAGTGGGAGTGTTATTACCCCAAGAACAGTCCTGTTGGATACCTGTGAGCTGGGGGCTGTGGCCAGACCAACACATCAGGATTGGGGCCAGATGCCGCAGCTACCGGAGCTACAGGAGAAAGCAACACAATCGGTGTTGCCAGATTTACAAATGCAAGGGGACTGTGGATTAACCCTTGACAACAGAGACACTTTGGGGGATTACTCTGGTGGGAATGAGAAAGACCCCTAGAATCAAGTGGGTTAGAGGAAGTGGCTGGGCCAGGAAACCCTGTCGGGGGCCAGATGTCGCAAATCAAAAGGGATGGAATGCACCCAACCTGAGAGGAACTCGCTTGCACTGTGAGGAGACAACAAGAATGCGAATGGCAACTCCTTAATCAATGTGGAAACGGAAGGCACCGGAGGTGCTGGAAAGGTTGATAACTGGAACAGGTAAGGAGCCAGTGAGACCTTCTATCACATTACTCCTACTGGAGTAATGGTGCCAAGCATGTCACCCAGGGAGTAGGAGCAGATTCATATTGGAGAGCACAATTGTTATCAGTTCCCCTGATTTCGGGAGGCACAGGGATGCCAACTGTCACAACTGGGATGAGAATACAAAGTCAGCCTCCTTTAATAGTACCCACAAGCTCCGCTTTAACCCCTCGGGGGATTGAGGATTCAACAGGGGGGACCCAAAGCGACAGGGACTCCACAGCCTTTGCCCATACCTCCAATTGGGAGAGGCGCCAGAGCGCCTAGAAACACCATTCTGTTTGTGTAGTTAACTTTCTATGGGCTGCAGAGGGGACGGGCCAGTTCTGGAGTAGAATGTGATTGGAGGGAGAGTGAGTCAGTTGGTGGGGGGGGAGTTGGGAGTTGACAGTTGGTGGGTGGAGAGTAGAGGGAGAGATGGCAATGAGGGGAGATGTAGATCTAATGTAACCCCAGGTATCAAAGGATTGGGCCTGCCCTACACAACATCTAATTAGGGCATGAGGGAGATAGAGTAGGGGTTTCTGTTTCTGTTTTATTATTCCTTCAGTTCACTGTATATTTGCCTGTGTATAGTTAGAAGTTAAATAAATGAGTTTTGGAATTTATGAAGGAAGGAAGATCTTCTCTTCCACATAGTTCCCCAGCTGCTTGGGCCCACTAGCAGAGGAGGAAGATTTGGAGGCTGTCTCGCCTAACCAGGACCCCATACAGTGACAGTGGTGGCAGCAACTACCTGGAGACAGGAAAGGGAGACAGCCCCTTCAGGTGCCTGGCCAGAGGGAAAAACGGAGACGTAGGCCGAACGGGGTCTACCAGTGGGAGGAAAGGCCCCATTTCACCACATCTTGGTGAGCAGCAGTGGGATAAGGATAGACAGAGGGCAAGAAAAGAAAAGTGAGCCAAAAGTCTGATGGTGCAGGCATTTAAAATTGGTGTACCCACCAGACAGTGACGGAAGTTTTATTTTATTTTCTTGGGTTTGCTGAAGTAGGGAAAGGTTAAGTTGGTTAGGATGGAGGCTACCATGATATGGGACATTCTAAAGATGACAAAACCCCAGCTCCAGGAAGAATGCGCAAAGCAAAATCTGGAGTATAAAAATACGACTGTGGCAGATTTTCAAGCCCTCCTGATAGACCAGAACCAGCAGGCAGGGGCATCTGCAGATGTGCACCTAAACCAGCCAGAGGCAAACTTTCAGCTGCAACTGGAACTGGAATGGATGCGTATTCAGGCTGAGAGGGAGCGGAGAGAACATGAACGGGAACTCCATCAGAGTCAAGCAGAGATCCACAGGCAAGAGCAAGAAAGAGAAGCAGAGACCCGCAGGTAGGAGCGGGAGGAGCAACGGAAACATGAGCTCAAGGTTCTGCAACTGAAAGCAGCCCAGAGCAAGAAAATACAAGTCACCCCCAAGGACTTTGTGGCATACAAGGAGGGAGAAGACCCCTCCGAATACCTTTCCAACTTCGAGAAGATGGACAAGCAGTGGGGAGTTGCAGAGGAAGACTATATGTCTTACCTTTGTAGTATCCTGACTGGGTAACTCTCAAATATTTATCACAGCATGTCTATGGGGGATGGCAGGATAACTTTTGCAGTATATAAAGCCACTGTTTTTAAAAGATTTAAACTAGGGGCAGACCACTTTCGGAAGCAGTTTCAGGGCTCGGCCTCACAACAATGTAAATCATCTTATGAATTTGGGGTAAAGCTAAATGAGTTGGGGAGGAGATGGGCAGAGGAGGCAAAAGCCCAGGATTATGAGGCTTTGTTTCAATTGTTGGTTTTAGACCAATTTTACTTTAAAATCCCCAAGGAGTTAAAATGCATGGTAAAAGATAAGCCAAAAACCGTTGCAGAAGCCTCAGAACTGGTGGACGAACTGCTGCTGAACAGGGAGTGGTTAGATTGGAGGACTTCCCATTTGGGAAGGGAAGAGAGGGGTTCCCAGAGGGGTGGGAAAGTACAACCTTCCCCAAAAAGGGAAGGGGCACCTGCCAAGGCAGTGGGTAGGAAGTCCCCCAATTCGACAAATTGGAAATGGCCCCAGGTTCGCAGGTGTTACAAATATGGGGAGGCTGGGCACCTGTGAACACCCAGAGTCTATCAAAGTTTGCACCCGCACATGAGTTCTGCTTTTTGGGTTTGATAATGTCACAGGCATAAACAGTATGGCTCCTCTTTCTCTCACCTTTTGGATAGTGGGTTCTTTAGAGACCTGCTGTCGGGACCCGGTTACGGCAGGTCTTCTTCGTTTCCCGCTGGCGGGGCGAGACTCTCTTTGGCTTCTTTTGGTGTGGGCATTTCGGTAACTTCGAGATCCAAGCCAGTTTCGGATTTTCCCCACTTAGTACCCACTTTCTGGCCCAGTGGTTTAGAGGGACCTGTAGTTTTGGGTGCACTTTGACTCTTCCCCCCCTGCACCGGCCTGGCAGGGCATTGTGCTGCAAAATGTCCTCTGCCCCCACAGTTTAGTCATAGTCCTTGCCTCCATCTCACTTCTTTCCCCATTGCGGAGATAGTCGCTTTTGGACCCAGCGTAGCTCATCCTCGGTCTGCCGTGGTCAGCCTTTTTGCCACAGACTGTTGCTGCATTCTAACCAGTTTTACCACTTGGGTTCTATTCTCGACCTCACATGCCA
Source organism: Eublepharis macularius (assembly GCF_028583425.1). Taxonomy (NCBI): domain Eukaryota; kingdom Metazoa; phylum Chordata; class Lepidosauria; order Squamata; family Eublepharidae; genus Eublepharis; species Eublepharis macularius. Next base: position 43,434,794 of record NC_072806.1, read on the forward strand.
ATTGGATCCAACCCAGTAGGGTTTGCGGGTCGTCCTGCATTAATGCTCTATCCAGCAAGTCTGCATTTAATCCATTATGGAAGAGTTCAATTTTTACTTCCTCATGGTAGCCCGGTACCTTGGTGGCTAATTGTCTAAACTCAGCAGCATATTCCCTGACAGCTCTGGACTCCTGTTTGATGGTTCTGAGCTGTGTTCTGGATCTTTCCCCTTCCAAAGGGTCATCTAATCGAGCTTTAAGTGCGTTTGCAAAAGCATTTAAGTCGTATAGCTCAGGTGCTCCCATATTGTACAGGGGTACGTACCATTCTGCTGCCACCCCTACCAATTGAGATCCCAGGTGACTCACCTGGCTTTGCTCCAACGGAAATAAATGTCCATGAAAACTCCATGGCCTATATTAAGAAGAATCCGAGATTTCTGGGGTTCCCGTCGTGGCTTCCAATTTGAACCACCCTTGCAGCAATCCTGGGGTGAGAGCTGCTGCTCCCGCTGCCTGTTGGATCGCCCCCCCCCCATGTGCAGTTCTTGCAAGTGTCCTTGAACAACATATGGTACCTGGTAGGCTCCATTCACTCTGACGTTTATTGGGGCAGCTTGTGGAATCCCCCCATACTGTGGTTGCACCACTTGTGTTTGCATTCCCTGAGCTCCCTGCTGGATATTCACTGGGGGGGGGGCTTTGCATATGCCCCATCCATCCCCCTTGAGGGGTATTCGTTAGGAAAGTCCCCACTTGGGTATGCCCTAATGGGACTCCTGCCCCTGTTGAGATGGTGCTGGGGGTTCTTTCTGGTTGGCCTGGTTGGGCTATCCTCATCCCACTGACTGCAACTGACGCTCCTGTGCTTGCTTGAGCTTGCACAGGAAGGCTCCTTGATCTTCTCATCCCCGTTGTGGCATTAGGCACTCTGGCGCCTCTCCCAATTGGAGGTATGGGCAAAGGCTGTGGAGTTCCTGTCGCTTTGGGTCCCCCCTGTTGAATCCTCAATCCCCCAAGGGGTTAAAGTGGAGCTTGTGGGTACTATTAAAGGAGGCTGACTCTGTATTCTCATCCCCGTTGTGACAGTTGGCATCCCTGTGCCACCTGAAGTCGGGGGAACTGACAACAATTGTGCACTCCAATATGAATCTGCTCCTACTCCCTAGGTGACATGCTTGGCACCATTACTCCAGTAGGATGTGGAAGTATACACCCTCCTCCCATTCCTGTTGTTACTACCAGTACATAGGTGGTAATAGGAACTTTTTGGTCACCTCCGAACTGCTCAGGAGTCATTAAATCCACCCTTTTCCTTTCTAGCGGCATGGTCCGTGCAACGTCTATACGTCCTTGTCCCCCTTTTGCAACTCTCCCCCTCTGTGATGTGATAGAGGGTCTCACTGGCTCCTTACCCGTTCCAGTTATCAACCTTTCCAGCACCTCCGGTGCCCTTCCGTTTCCACATTGATTAAGGAGTTGCCATTCACATTCTTGTTGTCTCCTCACAGTGCAAGCGAGTTCCTCTCAGGTTGGGTGCATTCCATCCCTTTTGATTTGCGACTTCTGGCCCCCGACAGGGTTTCCTGGCCCAGCCACTTCCTCTAACCCACTTGATTCTAGGGGTCTTGTCTCATTCCCACCAGAGTAATCCCCCAAGGTGTCTCTGTTGTCATGAGTTAATCCACAGTCCCCTTGCATTTGTAAATCCGGCAACACCGATTGTGTTGCTTTCTCCTGTAGCTCCGGTAGCTGCGGCATCTGGCCCCAATCCTGATGTGTTGGTCTGGCCACAGCCCCCAGCTCACAGGTATCCAACAGGACTGTTCTTGGGGTAATAACACTCCCACTATATTCCACAGCATTACCAGGGGGTAATCCAGGGGCCCCCAACATTTGTAGTTCCTCCAAGGTCTCTCGTAGGAAGTGAGGCCCTTCTGTCCCCTTCATTCGCAGTGGCCTCAAGCTCCATCCTATGTGGTTTGCTGAAAAAGCCCCCATCCTGGCAGTCGGCTCTCCAACATAAGTGCCTAGTTCCAGGGAATGCTGAAAATATACCGTTCCCTGGTGCTGCATCCTTTCTTTGGCCTTTATAGATCTACGTGGGTTCCAATCATGCGTGGTTGGCCAATTCCATTGATAGTAGGTAGACCCAGCTTTGGGGATTGCTCCCAGTTCATGATACACTGGGAGGGTTCCCATCACGTTGAGTCCCCTCATGGCAGAAATATTATGGTCCATTAAAAAGTCCAGATGAGTATGGGTCACAGGTACCAGCTCTCTGGAAGTCCCTTCCAGGGTTGCACCTGGCCCCAGTTGGTTTGAGGGATCCTCTGGCACTGTTGTCCCCAGGTCTGGCTCTGATGATGTAGAGACGGTGGCCATTATCCCAGGGTTGTAGGTACAGAGGAAAAGAAGGGATTCCTGTCAAAATGTCAGGCTATGGATGACAGGATATAGCAGACAGATCTCTGGCCCATTTGCAGTAAGACACAAGTACTTAGTCAAATGGATTTCATTCAGAAATCAATTCATTTCTATTTAAAGGTCCATAGGTCTACTCAGAAGCAATGTAAGTGTCTAAGCAGCATGAGCAGAAATTGACAGGAATGATATTATGAGAGATACACTTCTCTTTTACTCCTCTGGTTACTCCTTTCTCCCCCCTCCCAATTATAAACAATACTTTGGTGATTTCTATGTGTGAGAACATTCCACATATTTGTGATATCATGATGAGTTACTAAGAGGCAAGACACAGCACTGTCTGAGAATAAGCACAAGGTCATAAACATCAGAAGCCATTAGAGTCCAGCAGATAAACACCTGTGAAAGCCTGAGAAATAGAAGTTATGACACTAGCAAAGTGGTATTGAGCTAAAACAAAGTACACTGTGTTCAGCAAAACATAAACAAAACTGGCATGGATGGGTCTCAGACATGACAGCGCCAAGTGCCACAATGGGGATGAGAGTGTCAAGGAACCTACCAGTTCAAGATCAAGCAAGCACAGGGGCAATGGTTGCCACCAATTGGATGAGGGTGCCCCTACCAGGCCAACCACAAAAAAAACCCTAATTGTCCCAACAGGGGCAGGAGTACAAGTAGATCACACCCAAGGGGGGTGGTCCTCCAGTAAACATCCTGCATCAAATGGTAGGACGCGAAGCAATGGGCTAAAACTACATGCACAAAGGTACCGGCTGGATATTAGGAAAAACTTTTTCATGGTCAGAGTAGTTCAAAAGTGGAATCAGCTGCCTAGGGAGGTGGTGAGCTCCCCTTCACTGGCAGTTTTCAAGAAGCGGCTGGATGAATACTTGTCAGAGATGCTTTAGGCTGATCCTGCACTGGGTAGGGGGTTGGACTAGATGGCCTTTATGGCCCCTTCCAACTCTATGATTCTATGATTCAGAGAGCCTAGGGAATCCAAGCGCAAGTTTTTCAACCACAGTATGGAGGGATACTGCAGGCTGCTCCAATGGAGTAAGGAGCAAATGGAGTCTACCAGGTACCTTATGTGGTGCTGGGACCCATTCAACCACCCCCCTATTCTTCTGACAAAGAATCACATGTGGAATTGGTCAGAAAGGTACTATCTGCTCTAAAGAAACACAAACTGCCAGTGAAATTGTCTAAATGTGAATTTCATAAGGAGGAGCTGTATTTTTTGGGGTACTGAGTCTCTCACCAAGGACTGAAAATGGACCCGGGAAAAATCCATGCCATAGTGGGGTGGGAGGCCCCCAGAACAAGAAGACAATTGCAGTCATTTCTAGGCTTTGCTAACTTTTACAGACCCATCATAAAGAACTTTGCTCAAACTGCCCTACCGTTAACAGACTTGTTAAAAATGAAGGGGAAGGGGCTGCAAGGGAAAAACCTAGTGCTAAATTGAATTGGATGGCAGAATGCCAAGAGGCTTTTGAGAACCTAAAAAAGCTGTTTATTTCTGATCCGGTTCTGCAGCACCTTGATGAGAACCAAAAATTTATAGTGCAAGTAGATGCTAGTGACACAGCAGTGGGTGGTGTGCTCTGACAGCCCAATGATGAGAGGAAACTTCACCCCTGCGCATACATTTCTAAGAAATTCTCTGAGGCTGAATGCAATTGGAGCGTCTTGGAGAAAGAATCTTTTGCAGTAAAACTAGCCCTTGAAATCTGGCGGCATTGGCTAGAAGGGGCTTAAGTGCCTTTTGAAGTATGGACTGATCACAACAATCTAGAGGCACTACGCACTCCCCAAAGACTGAATGCCAAACAATTAAGGTGGGTGGAATTCTTCTCCAAATTCAATTTCACATTGAAATACCTCCCTGGGCAATTGAGTTTCTTAGCAGATGCCCTTTCACGCATGCCCCAACATGACAGCCAGAGGAAGGAGATAATTGATACAGTTTTTTCACCAGCTCAATTGGGAGGAGTGGTGACAACATGTAGCCAAGCCGCAAAAATGCAAAGCAGCCCAAAACCTGATCTCTCGGAGTGGGGAGAGAGAGTAAAAGTGAAAACTGCAAAGGAGGGGGAGAATGTGCCCAAAGCCAAACTGAAACAGGCGGGAGATGGCCACTGGTACAAGGGAAGCAAACTTTATATCCCAATGAGCTTAAGAAAGGAAATCTTGCACCAATGTCATGATGCAAAAACTGCTGGACATTTTGGATACCTTAAAACCCTACACTTAGTACAAAGACAATTTTGGTAGCCAGCAATGACAAAGGATATATCTGATTTGGTTTCGTTTTCGCAGCCATGTCGGACGCTCCTCTCCGCAGGTCCAAGAGGAAGCACTCGAGCAGCCTGACCGGGCGGCTGATCTGCAAAGATTATCCCCCAGGACTCCCAGGGAGGGAGTCAGGGTCTGGGACGCGGCGGGAAGAGCCCCCTGGAAATAGATGCAGGGGGTAAATTGCCCGTTTGTCCCCATGGAGGCCGGCAGATGTGCGCGGCACCCTGCGTGCTGCCGGGCCATGGAAAACGGCAAAGAACAGGACTAGGCGGAAGCCTGTAAGTAAGCGAATCCCTTCTGTTATTACAAGCGCATGTGAAAGAGTTGTGGGATCTGAAGTTAAGAAGACTCGGATTTCTTCCCCCTCGCTGAGTTTCAGAAGGTTGGCGGTCCCCCCCCCTAAAATGGCAGCGAAAAAGCAGAGTCCTGCTTTGGGCAAGTCAATTTCGGCTGCCCTGCAGGGAAGAGGGAAGTCGCTCGAAGATCTGGTGAAAAGGTTGGTTATCAAAGCCATAAAAACCTTTGTTGACAAGCTGAATGAAACAGATCAGAGGGTGGGCTTAATTGAGAGTGCTGTGAAAGCCATCAAGGAAGTAGCAGGGGGGGCAGAGAAGTCTGCTCGGGAAAATGCATCACTCATGAGAGCAACGAACAAGGAGCTAAAGTTGGTGGAAAACCAGCTGATCGGGCTGCACGTGGAACGAACACAGACTATTTTGCCCCTCCAGAATGTTAAAGAGGAGGAAAACGAGGATCTAAGGGATCTTGCCTCGGAATTATTGGCGACACCCGCGAGGGCAACTAAAGAAGAAGTAAAAAGCACCATTTTGGAAGTCCGTCGGGCTTCTTCAAAATATGCAACGAAGCGGCAGCTGCCTCGCGAGATCTTTATTGAGTTTTCATCTAGGAGGGTCCGGGACACTATCCTATACAACTCATATAATGCGGACTTGGACTTTCTGGGAAATAAAGTCAAGATACTGAAGGACGTTCCATTTCTAGTTCGGAAAAGAAGATTTAAGTATAAAAGGCTGGCAGCTCTCCTGAGGGAACGTGGGATAAAGTATAAATGGCTATTTCTGGAAGGAATTTGGTTCAGTTACAAAGATCAAGCTTATAAGATAAATTCAGAAGATCAGCTAAGGGATTTTGAGGCCAAAAATCAAGAATTTGGGCAAGACACCAAGCAAAAAGAAGAAGATCCGAAGCCTGAAGGGAGGGGGGAGGCAACGAGCGCTGCGGCTGTAGCTGCTCAAAGAGAACTGCGTCCGAGGCCTAGGGGGGGGGGGGGGAAGAAGACTTAATTTGGACTGTAATTTGTATTTTGTAAGGTCAACCACTCCATAATTACTTTATTAAGGTTTAATCTTTAATTATGGCTGTATGAAGGGAAAGCATTGTAGTGTAGTGTTTATTGTTTGTATGTTGCCTTCCCTCTTTTTCCACCCCCCCTTCCCTTTTCTTTTTTTTCTCCCCCTTTTCCTTCCCTTGTACTTTTGTAGTTTTTTGTAGTTTTCTGTTTTAGATATTAAAAAATAAAATAAAATAAAGAGAAAGGATATATCTGGGGGCGTGGCGCCGGCAGTAATGGAGTCGGGTGCATTCTAGAGAGCTCCAATCCTCCCTAGCCCAACTTCCTGGTGGTAAGCAGCATAACTTTATCTCAGTCCTAGAAATTATGGGCAAGCAAGACTCGGACAAAAAGCAATCAAGTAAAGCAGCTAAAAAATTGCAAGAATTCTTTTTGTCTCCAAGCCAAACAACCTTACAAGAAACAGCAGGCAGAGAAGGTGCCAAAATGGCATACAGAACAAATATAAACGCTAATGCCGATTCTTGCCACCCAGAAATAGATCTTTCTCCACAACAAAAATTCTTAAAATCAGTATGCTTGATGAAATAGCTCTGCTCCTATGTCCTATAAACGATCAGCTATCAGAAATCAAGCAAGATTTAAGAAACACTAACAGTAAAGCGGAGGAAGCACTGGAACTTTGCAACTCAGCCAGCAGCAATATAAAAGAGCTGCAAAATGCAAACACAAACCTCCCAGAGAGAGTTCTACTCCTTGAGATCAACTCTCGGCAGAGAAACCTCCATTTCAGGGGCATAGAAGAATCATTAACTTTAAATGAAAACCTAACATCATGGCTGGCTTCATGGCTAGCAAACGCTATTGCCTCTGAGGAGGGAGAAGCTCCACTAATTGTCAAGGCCTATCGTGTGGGCCCAAAGAATCAAAGATCAAAACCTAGACCTATTTTAGCAGAGTTTGCTGACCAAAAAATCCGTAAAAAGATATTACTAGAAGCAAAAAATAAAGGCTCCATTGTGCTTAATAACATACCCATACAAGTTTTTACTGACTTACCTGGAGAAGTCTTGAACAAAATAAAAGAGCTTAAAACAATAACTGAAGCTCTTCAGAAAGCAAAGATTCAATACAGATGGATAAACTACACCAAGCTGTCTGTCTACTATCAAGGAAAGCATTACACTGCAACAGATTCAGACTCACTATCTTCCCTCTTGCTTGATCTGAATTTGGAAATCTCCATGGATATAGATAAGACATCACAAAAAAGGAAGATGCCACAGGAATTTTCACCAAGCAAAGGAAGCAAAATTCCTGTTAGGTACAACTGAAAAAATAAAAGGAAAAGAACTCTTATATAACCTTCTTCTGCATCACTAGAAATGTTATGCTAGTTACTACAATTTTTGTTAGCATTCTATGCCAGGTTTTAGGGAAAGGGGGAACTGTGACCTCTTTAGTTTAGCCTTTCATTTTCAAGACTTATTTATAGAGCTTGTTACGATAAAAAGCAATATATTTAAGCCCAGCTCCTGCTTGTTTTTGGGTAGAACTCCAATAGTTGGTGAGTGAAGTTTAACACACCAACTATAGGAGCTGGGGCAGCACATATTAAACTGTTAAATTTATCTGTTAGAAGTTACAATAGTTGATTTTATTTTCTGTATTACACATTGTGAAGCTTTAGTTAAAAGAAGATCCTTAATTAAATAATAGTGAGGGATTTTAAAAGAGGGGAAGGGGAAGGAGAAGGGAGAGGGGGTGGTGGGAGGGTAAAGGGAGGTTTAATTAGTTTGTATCAAGAATTTAATAGCAATATTTAATAATCTTTGTCTTGGGGGGAGAAGGGAGTGGGGGGTAGAGGGTGGGAAAGAGGGGAAACAAGAAAAAATATTATAGAGTTTATCAATATAAAAAACAATAACATATTTCATTGTTTATTTGTTGAGTTAAAGGTTTATTGTTATCAGTGGAGTATTATATTGCATTATATAATAAAATAACATATATATTAGAAACTGTTATTTATATATTAATTTAAAGCCTTGTGACAAAAAAATAAAATAAAATAAAAAACAATATATATATATATATATATATATATATATATATATATATATATATATATATATATATATATATATATATATATATATACACACACACACACACATATACATACACACACACACACATACACATACACACACATATATATATATTTACTTTGATAAAAATTATAAATCTATACAAATTGTTAATATACAAAGTTAATACTATCAATTTGAATTTCCCCCAGCATTTTTGAATAGCTTTGTAACTGTTATTTTTATTCTATTAAGTTTACTTGTTGAATTAAGGTTTACTGTTATTTGAGGAGTGTTATAACAAAGTGCTAAATAATAATATACTATACAAACATAATATTAAGATTGGAGATTGTTATCCATATATTGAATTGATATATAGTTATTTTAAATTATAGAATGTATACTTTGATCTTATATGCATATATACATTGTCAGTTTATAATTACTGTTAACTACTATATATCAAGTTAATAGTTTTAATTTGAGTTTTCTAAAGCATTTTTGAAATACCCTGTGTCATTAAGCAACATAAGTTCATTTAATAGTAACTAATTTGTAAGTGCTAAGATCTAGCATCCTATTTCCTTGTACAAACCCAACCACAAACAAAGAAAAAGAAAGCCACCTACATCTCTTTAAACAAATTTGTATCTGTCAGACGGAACCTAAATTTATATAATCAAGGTATATTATAGTATATATTGAAATTACTTCATCTAATTATCCAAACCAATATTAAAATACTATCTTACAATGTAAGAGGCCTTAACAACAATATTAAACGAAAGAAAATCTTGAATGTTTTGGCACAACAAAAAACAGATATAGCCCTCCTCCAAGAAACTCACTTCCATTCTTCTAATAATACAGTATTAAAGGCAAAATGGATCCAACAACAATACAATGCCAAAGGATCATCGAAATCCCGGGGAGTTTCAATAATAATATCTAAATCAGTTAACTATCAACGTAAATCTACTTTAATAGACCCTATGGGAAGATTCATATTCATAAAATGTGCAATTGACAACCAACCAATAACCCTAGGCTCAATATATGCCCCAAACTCCAATCAATTAGAATTTCTTGAAGATACTCTTACTAAATTAACCAAATTTCAACTGGGAGAAATAATTATAGGAGGGGACCTTAATTATGTCAGTAACTATAAGTTAGATAAGTCACACTATAAACACTCAAACTGTGGAAAAAAACAAGACACAGAATTACCATCTATACTGACGAAATACCACCTAATGGACATTTGGCGCACAATGCATCCAATTGAAAAAGACTACACATACTACTCATCTAGACACAAAACATACACGAGAATGGACTATATTTTAACAACTGAAAACATAAAAAACAATGTAACAAATACACAAATTGGCAATATCACTAACTCAGACCATGCTTGGACTTCGTGCTTACTCTCTTTAAACTCCCAAAATATACCTGAAAGGCACTGGATCTTTAATAAATCCCTTTTACTAAAAGAACTCACCTCCAAGGAAATTGAAAGGTCTATTACAGACTACCTACACGATAACAATTCACCAGAGATATCTCCTCACATTAGATGGGACGCTCTCAAAGCAGTCCTAAGAGGGCAATTGATATCAATTTCAGCCCACGTAAACAAATAAAAACAATTACAAAAAAAATCAATATTGGACAAACAACATAAAAAAACAGGAAGCAATAAGACTTACTGCAAATTATTACACGAACGCAAATTATTACACGAATGCAAATTATTACACGAATGCAAAACGCCATAGAAACTAACCAAATTCAAAAAAATTTATTATACCTAAAACAAAAATTTTGGTTTCATACACCTAAACAGCTAAAGCTATTGGCATGGAAAGTAAAAGATAAAAAGGCATCTAACATTATTAAAGCAATTCAAGACAAAAAAGGAAACATACTACACAAATCGACAAACATTACACACTGCTTTAAGGAATTCTACACTAAATTGTACACCTCATCTAACCCCCCCTACAAATGAAATACAAAAATTCTTAGCTAACTCAAAACACATCAAACAACTAAAAGAAGAACACCGGCAATTGCTAAATAATCCAGTTTCTCACATAGAACTGCAAACAGCAATCAAGAGTTTAAAAAATAACAAATCAGCAGGTCCCGATGGTTTCCCTCTGGAATTTTATAAAAAATTCAGCACAATCATAATCCAACCATTAACTGAAGCATGCAATTATCTACTAAACACTAGCAATCAACCCCCTTCATGGAAAGAAGCAAATATAATAGTTATTCCGAAACCAGGTAGGAACCACCTCAATCCGGCCTCATATCGTCCCATTTCGCTTCTCAATCAAGATTATAAAATCTTTACATCTGTTATGACCCAAAGACTCAGCTCTATAATAAAGGATTATATTCATCCAGATCAGTCCGGTTTTATCACCGGGAGAGATATAATGGACAATATCCATAAAACCCTAAATATAATTTCCACTTATAAACACCAAAAATCAGAATTATTACTGGCATCACTGGACATAGAAAAAGCCTTTGATACCCTGGAAACAACATACCTACACTACTTATTACAATACATGAACTTCAGTCCCAAATTCTGCCAAGCCCTTCAAGTCATATATTCACAAGCCAAAGCTAAAGTACAGGTTAATAATACATCATCGTTGGAAATAAATCTTACAAGGGGAACTAGACATGGGTGCCCACTGTCACCACTTTTATTTGCAATCGCACTAGAACCTTTAGCTAACGAAATATGAAACGATCCACAAATTCATGGCTTCAAAATTGCGTCTCAATCATACAAGCTGAGCATGTTTGCAGACGATATGCTTCTTTACGTCACACAACCAGATACATCACTACCACAATTATAAAAAACTCTTGATGCATTTTCACATATCTCAGGCCTGAGGGTCAACATACAAAAATCAATGCTTATGCCAATCAATCTCTCGCAAGCAAATAAAACCAAGCTCTCTTCAAACTTCAAATTCCAACGGAATACTAAATATCTTCCTTATTTGGGAGCTAACATCCCAGCTAATTTGGACCATCTACTGAAACATAACCATAAACAGACAATTCAAGAGATAAAGAAACTAATCCTAACATGGGATAAACAACAGCACAACTGGTATTCCGGATATCACTTGATCAAATCTTTTTTACTTCCCGAAATGATTTTTTTTATTTCGCACCATCCCTATATCAATACCACAAAAAACGCTGAGACAATGGCAAACAATTTTCAATAACTTTTTATGGAATCACAAACGACCCAGAATTGCATTTCACATACTGCGACAATGTCCTCATAACAGGGGCTTTAAATATCCAGACATTGAATTGTATGCACATTCAATCCACCTTTCCATCATACTACCAATTCTAAGATCTAAGGAGGAGACAATCTGGTCACAGGTATTAGAGACACTACACTCTCCTATGTCAATCCACGAAATATTATGGTGCAAAAAGCGTCTTAGACCAATTCAAACTGACAACAACATATTTTGGACAGGCCTACTAAAATTATGGGATCATTACAAAGATAAACTGTTCCCACCATTGTCACGGTACTCAACTATTCTTTTTCAAGCATGGTTTCCACCAGGCTGTAACTTTTTAAATAGTAAGCAATGGACATTCTCAAAAAACATACGCCTTTTAGATATAACATCAAACATGGGCCTTGGAACAAAAACTGACTTAGAAAAGAAATTGAACACTACCATCCCCTAGTTTACATACCTACAACTGACCAACATGGTAAACAAAATACACCTAAAAGACATAACATTGGTTCCAAAAACACACTTTGAAGAACTCTTAGACATGAATACTCACCATAAAAGAGGGCTGATCTCAAAAATATATAAAATTATTATACAGCTTCATAAGCCAAAACAATATGCGTATCAAAAAAAGTGGCAGCAGGATTGTGATTTGCAAATCTCACAAAATCAATGGAAAGAAATTTGGTCATCCCCCACTCTAAACTCGAAAGCAATAAATATAAAATTACAATCATTTAAAATTCTAACACATTGGTACCTAACCCCCCAAAAGCTATCTGTCATCACATCAAAATATTCACTCATGTGTTGGAAAAAATGTGGAAAAATAGGCACGTTTGCCCACCTTTGGTGGCAGTGCCCTAAAATCAAAACATTCTGGGAGGAGATTTTAAAGCAAATAAAATTAATAACAAACTACGACATACCCTTAGAGCCTCAATTAATTTTTTTAAATCTATGGCAAGGGGTAAACGTGCCAACACCTCAACGAGATTTAATTAATAACCTACTTGCTATAGCAAAATCATCAATAGCATATTTTTGGAAAAATCAGTCTCCACCTTCCTTGAACCACTGGTACTCCAGAGTGTGGGACCAGCTCATTATAGATAAAATAACAGACAATTTATCGGCTAATTCCTCTACCTATTATGAAAAATGGTGGTCTTTCTTAGATTTTATTGACAAAACCGTAACACTCCCTCCCAACCATCTTTATCAAGATATATTGAAAGTCTAGCACTACAAACTAAACTATCTATACCAATATATTGTGAATTTTTTGTGTGGTGTGTGAACTACAAATTACAGTAAACAAGTGTTTTAAATGTTTTTCTTCGAAACCTGCAATCTTGTATAACCACTATATTACTCCATGTATTTGCTATTTAATGTTTATTGTTATTGTCTCCGTTCTATAATTAATAAAAGTTGTTGAAATTAAAAAAAGAAAGAAAGAAATGATATATCTCAATATCTCAATATATCTCCTGCCCTGTGTGTATAATGGGAAAATCAAGGAAGGGGAAACCCCCTGGACTGATACAACCATTAGAAACGCCTCCTAGACCATGGGCTGTGATTTCAGTGGACTTTATTACTGACCTTCCCCCCTCAAAAGGATACACAGTCATCTTAGCAGTGGTGGATCTCTTTTCAAAGCAGGCTCATTTTATTCCTTGTACTACAATTCCTACAGCTAAGAAACTAGCCAGCCTGTTCCTGAAGCATATAGTGAAACTGTACTCATTTCCTAATAAGGTAATATCCGACAGAGGTCCACAGTTCATTGCCCACTTCTGGTGGGAGCCCCTTAAACTAGCAGGGATTGAGCAAGGAATTAGCTCCGCCTATCATCCCCAAAGTGATGAACAATCAGAACGCACAAATCAGGTGCTTGAACAGTTCCTAAGATGCTACATTAACTACCAACAAGATGATTGGTTGGATTTTATTGATTTTGCCAAATATGCATATAACAACTCAGTACACTCTTCAACAGGGGCCACACTGTTTAACATAGTACATGGATATGAAGGAAATGCTCTGCCTTTCGCTACAGCCCCTGACTCCTCACAGGGAGGAGACCTGGAGGAATGGTGGACTAATTTAACTTCCCACTGGGAAATCATTCAAAAGACTTTGGACAAAGCCAAAGAGGATTACAAAAAGTTTGCTGACAAGAAATGCTCAGAGCAATGGGAGATGAAGCCAGGAGATTTTGTATTCATCTCCACCAAAAACATAAAAGGGGAACAACCTAGTAAAAAGCTTGGATGGAGGTATCTAGGTCCTTTCCCTGTAAAGAAAATAATAAACGCTGTGACTGTAAAAACTGAACTTCCAAAAAACTTAAAACAAATCAAACCCGTGTTCCACGTCAGTCTTTTAAAAAGGGCTCCCCCACGGGATCAGTGACATCCTGAAAGGGGACGTATTCACTATGAAGTGGAAGAAATCCTAGAATCTAAGATTAAACACAACAAACTCTTTTACCTGGTCAGGTGGAAGGACTTTGACGAGTCATACCGAGAATGGGTTCATATGAATGCACCTAGACTGATCTCAACCTTCCATAAACGCTATCCTGATAAACCTGGCCCTTAGGGAGAGGGGCTGTATTTAGGGGTGCATAATGTCATATATGTCTGTACCCCTTCGTCCATGTCATTGTTCTAGGGGATGATAATTGTCTGTACTATGGTTTGATATGGTTTCGTATTGCAAATGCTAATACTGTGTTGCTGGGTTTTGATTTCATACTGCAAATGTGAGGCGCATCACTTTCGTTTCTCCCTCTCCCAGCCTGAGAACACAGCTGAGCAATCTATTTCTTTGAAGTTCATCTGAACGACCTTGGAGTGTCTAAAAATGTTACCAGTTCTCTTTCTGTCTTGTCTAGCTGTATAAACTTCAGTGAAAGTTTCCCAGACCTCTTCCCACCCAAACTTGTGGGAAAAGGAGGAGGGGATTGTTTGAGTATTTAGAACTGTACATGCTTTAAGCCTCTATACTTCTCAAGGAAGCTGTACTGCCTAGAAGCTTTACTGTTTCTAAGTAAGCTGTGGACTTGCATATGGAAATGATCTGATTTCTGAATAAAAAGTCATTTAACCAGGAACCCGTGTCTTGATGCAATGGCCTAGAGATCTGTCTACTGTATTCTGTCATCCATAGCCTGACACTTTGTCTCTGCCCTCCTGGCACCAACAAGAGGAGAGTGCCCACCCAATCACTAGGCTTGTGAGGCTGGAAGAGCCCCTGTGTGCCAGGTGACAGGCCTGTGAGATCTGTGCCCTATGCCAGAAAATACAGAGAGGCGCCTGAGGTTCATCCTAAATTAAGGTTCATCTGTTTTTGTCTTTAACCTTTCCGGGGAGTTATTTTATATTCAAGGTCATCTTCCTTTGGGTAAATACAGTATATCTCATATGTTCCAGCTTTGCTCATTTTTTTTCTCTTGACTCCCAAAGTGAAGAGTGTTTGTGTTTCTTTATATTAATTATGTTGATTGATTTATATGTTGTTCTGCTGCTGCATGGAGAACATAGTTCAATCAAGTTTGTTCTGAGGTGTCAAGAGTGTATGACCTGCTTATGATGACCTTGAGGCTTCAGCCGCTCTGAGAAGGAGGCATCAAGGAGACGTGAGCCCATCCAGAAGATTCAGGAAAAACATCCCAAGGTGGGAAAGGCATCCTGAGGGAGGATGTATTAGACAGCAAGGGAACTTCAGGTGGGTCCTCCTAGGAGGAGGGGCTTACTCCTGCCTTGGGGGACTACTAAGTAGCGAAGGCTCATTTACCAGGCTTGCCAGCCTGGGCCCTAAAGAGATGAGGTGGATCCAATCCCAGTGAGGATGGCCTCAAAGCAGTTTAGGGCCCTGAGCAGGATCCACGGGCCACCCCAGCTTTATCCAGCTGGGCAACCTTGCCCATGCTAGAGAGGCTTTTATGGATGTTTCTCATTTGTCCAAAGGGATGCTGATCGCCACTTGGGGTCAGGAAGGAATTTTCCCCCAGATCAAATTGTCCAGGGATCCTGCAGGTTTTTTTGCCTTCCTCTGGGCATGGAGCAGGGGTCACAGGGGGAGTGGGGAGTGCATGGAGCAGGCCCTTGGACTAGTTGACCTGGGAGCCCCTTGACACTCAATGATTTTTCCAGCCAGCAGGCAGCCTCATGCTCTGGCATCTGGATATTTCTTTCAGGCAAGGGTCTCTGTTTAGGACCATTGGTGTTAAACTCTTGGGCAGAGGGCAGGACATTTGGCTCCAGGCTTGGGTGTAGCCATAGTAGCTTTGGTGGGAGTTGGTGGTTTTTCTGCCTGTCTCCTGTGGTGGTTTGAGGCATTGGACCAGATCTGGGGAGGGGCAGTGCCTATGTTTCTTCTCCCCCATATTTTGAGGATCTCCTTATGCAATTTTGGGATTAAGCAAGGCCCCTGGACTTATCTTAGGGCCAGTTTGTGACCCAGGTTGGAGGACGGGATGCATGAGAAGACCCTCAGCAAGGAGCTCAGTTTTTCTTTTTGAAATGTCTTAAGAGATACCTGCAGAGGAGTTAGCCGTGTTAGTCTGTAGTAGCAAAAACAAAAAGAGTCCAGTAGCACCTTTAAGACTAACCAACTTAGACTAACCAAAGCATAAGCTTTCGAGAATCACAGTTCTCTTCATCAGATGCAGGTATCTTCAAGAGATACCTGTACAGTTTGAATGACAGGCATCTTTGGAGGAGGGGTGTTATATTTTTTTATTTTTATTGTAAATATTTTAATCTATTATTGTAAGATGCCTTGAACTGCAAGGAAAGCTACCCCTAACAAGTAGAAGTGGAGGCTCATGTGCCGGCTGTTGAGGTGGTGGAGGATGCCCTCCCCCTCTCATGGGGGAGGCATCATTTCCCCTGGGAAAGGGGATTGTGGGCAGACATGTAGGTGCCCACTTGTGCAGCTGTAGGCTGCCCCCTGCATCACCCACCTTCCTGCCTTCAATGAAAGGACAGGAGTCACAGGACCCATTCCCCACTGCTCAGAATATACAGCAACTGCTTCAGAGCTGCCCCTTGTGGCCAAAACCAGCAGCAACAGGCAGCACTCACCTTCCTGCCTTGATGGAAAGGGCTGGATGTGCAGGACAGGAGAGGTTGGGAAGGGTCAGAGTGGTTCCGGACAAGGAGAAGTTTAAATAGGGACCACCAGCCCCAAGAACTGAGTGGTGATAGAGCAGTCCACACCACTCAGAGACATCTTTCCAGCACAGGCAGTGTTGTATTCCTGTACAGTGGAGCCAACCTATCAATCAATCCTGAAATCCATTTTAAGTATGGAAAACACCATTTTAACTGAAGATCATATTTTAGACGCAGACTGTCTCTCATTCTGAAAGATCGAGAATGCTGTGCCCTTTGGTCGGGAAAACAACGCACTGTTTGCTAATGGCTTGTTTGCTATAGCTTGTGGACAGAGACGAAATCAATAATGGGAAGAGGGTCAGTGTTTTGATAACTGTCCAAAATTCGGTAACTGTCTAAATATGTCACAAAAAAGCTAGCGAAGGGGGGCTGGTGACTCAAGCCGCAGAGACATTTAACAAACTTTTTTCCTTTTCTGGCTCTTAAGATTCAAGACATTAAAATGCAGTAATTTCTACACTTGTCCGCTTACTTTTTGAAGGAAAAGACTTATATAAATGCTCATGGCTAAGAGGCAATGAATAAAAGAGAGAATTGAGTAGAAATCAGAAAGTTAAAGTTCCTTTTCTGATCTCTCTGGAGAAAAATCCATCTGTCTGCCTCTCTGTAAAGCAACCAAAATCTCTTCCTGCCGTTTAGAATGCTGTCTTGACATTGTCATCTTACTAACAGTGACCACATGATTGCTTCTGCTGGAAATACATAGTACATGCATATATACTCGTATATTCACGTTTCAATTGATCTTATTACAACTCTACATGGAATAACTTAGCAATCATTATGCATATATCATTATATATAGCTCCAATCACATAGTTATAAGGCAGATGAGTTAGCCGTGTTAGTCTGCAGTAGCAAAATCAAAAAGAGTCCAGTAGCACCTTTAAGACTAACCAACTTTATTGTAGCATAAGCTTTCGAGAATCAAAGTTCTGCATCTGCATCTGACGAAGAGAACTGTGATTCTCGAAAGCTTATGCTACAATAAAGTTGGTTAGTCTTAAAGGTGCTGCTAGACTCTTTTTGATAGTTATAAGGAACTCAAGATATACTGAACCAAACAAAATGGAGTCTAAATGAACCTTTGGACAGCTACGTGGCAATAAGGGGCTAAAATTTAGGGGCTTTCTGTTGACACATGTTGTCATTTATTTGAGTAATGATAGTAAATATTGAAGAATCAAAGTAACCTGATTATTTTGCAGACGTTGTGATTTTTAGGTGATTTCTCTGACAGAGATGACTATGAGGAATCCTATTGATGGAAAGGTGGGGAGATGCCATTCCAAAATCATATAAAATGAGCAGTAAAGATGATGGAATCAATAAGAAAGAGAGAAGGAAGGAGCTACTTTCCTTCCTATCTCTCTCCATTCCTTTTCAGATCTGGTGAAGCCCCCCCCCCATCAATACAGACCTCTTGGGACATCTCCAGGATTGGTAAGATAATTCATTATGCCTTATTGCATTGCTAGTATCTTTTAGTTATGCTGTCTCTAGCTTGTCAGGTTCTGTACCATGATTTTTAAAAGTTTCCTGTAACCTATACAAGTTGATTTGAATAAGATTGCTAAATTTATGTCCTGGCTGTGTCGTATCTTTGTTCTCTTCATCTGGGGAAAGCCTATTCAGTCCAAGATATGCCAAGATCCCTCTCTCGAATATTAATATTGGTTTAGCTGAAGCTAACAGCAGGACAGGCACTTCAAATGAGTGGCATAGGCTCCCACCAGCATCACCCACCTTCCTGCTTTCGCGGAAAGGATGGGAGGGACAGGACAGGAGAGGTCATTAGGAAGGGTTGGACTGGTTCCAGAGAGGGATAGGTCAAAAGAGGGACTGGGAACTCAGAAGATCTCGACAGTTGCAAGCCCTCCTCCGAGCAACCCACTGATGTGCTCAGGGGTGGCAGCTGACATGACCCACCTTCCTGCCTTCGCAGAAAGGATGGGATGGGCAGGACAGGAGAGGTTGTTGGGGAGGGTCGGAGTGGTTCCAGAGTGGGTTGGTTTCATAGAGGGAGGGGGAGCTTGATGGGGAGAGGATGATGAAGAGGACCCCAACATCCACCGTGTCAGATTGCGCAGACTGCTCTGGCATAGGCTTGTCCATCCCTCCTGTGTTGCAGTGGAGGCTGTCGCTGGCATCACCCACCTTCCTGCCTTCACGGAAAGAACAGGATGGGCAGGACAGGAGAGGTTGGTAGGGGTCAGAGCAGTTCCAGAGAGGGAGAGGTTGACAGAGGGAACGTCCAGGACTTTGACAGGGAGAGGAGGACAAGATGCCACCGGCTGCATCATGGTGCAGGACAGGGTAACGGAGAACTGCTTTGCGGAGCTCCTTTTTCCAGCACAGCATCTGACGTGCCCGCATGGCGATGCTGCCCTTGATCAGGGGTCACAGAGGGAGGCCATTTGGTACGGCACCTTGTAACACAGAGGATGCAATCCAGCAGATTGAGTGTCCACAAGGTTCCCTTGTCCCAGCTGTCTGTTGGCTTGCTCCCCAGCCCGAGCACGTCCCTCATCACCAGGTGCAGCTTGTGCGCCATGCACAACAGGTGTCAGACTATGGAATCCCAGTTATCTAGAGTTCGTCTCCCCCCTTCTGCAAGAAGCACAAGGTCTCTTGGTTTCAAAAGGTTTATTGGAAGATTATGCTCAGGATACAGGGGTCCATGATCTAAGGACTTGAGGCTCTTAGCTGAACCAAGGCTTTGTTGAGAATGACACATAAAACGAAAGTAACAACACTTCAAACACCCCTTCCCACCCTCCCCCCTTAGTCCTGTCTAGAAGGCCTGGGAAGGCGAGGACATCAAGGTCAGCTGGGCTGATAAGAATTCTTCGTTCCCATGGATATAGGCGGCCTGGGCAGCACCTGGGCCTGGAGGGAGAGAACTAAATAACTACAGATTATAACAGGAGAACATGGCGTAGCTGTGGCTTGAGAACTGACATTCTGACTCCCTTAAGACCCCTCCCCTCACCCTTCTGCCCCTGCTTTTTCTGGGTACTTTTTATGGAACTTAGCAACCAGTCTAGGAGCATTTACATGAGAAGCTTCCACCCACTCACGATACCCCTCCTCAAAGTCTTTCCACCTAATTAGGTAAAAAAGCTTATTGTATCTGCGTTTGGAATCCAAGATTTCCTCAACTTCATAGTGAACTTGGTTGTCTATCATGGTCGGGTGTGGCACCAATTTGCTGGGATGCCATTCATCAGGAGGTGGTGCTTTCTTGAGTAGGCTGATGTGGAAAGTTGGGTGGACCTGGCGTAGATTTTTTGGTAAATCTAGTTCCAGTCACATCATTGATCACTTTCTTTATTGGGAAGGGTCCCAAGTATTTCAGGCCCAACTTTTTACTAGGTTGTTCTGTTCTGAAATTTTTTGTGGAGACATACACCTCATCTCCTGGGTGTAATTTCCATTGTGCCACACGATGGCGATCTGCATACTTTTTGTAGCCAGCTTTGGCTTTGTTCAACGTTTTTTGGATTTCCGCCCATTGCTTTGCCAGGGCAATCTACCAATCGCCCATGTTTCCTGAGCGGTTGCTGGGAGGTTGTTCTTCGAAGGGGAACGCTACTCCATCGTAGCCATGGATGATTTTAAAGGGAGTTTCTCCTGTTGAACTGTGTACCGCGTTGTTATATGCGTACTCGGCAAGATGCAAGAGCTGGGTCCAATTATCTTGTTGAAAATTAATATAGCATCGAAGGAACTGTTCTAGTACTTGATTAGTTCTTTCGGACTGCCCATCACTCTGGGGATGATGGACGGAGCTTATTCCTTGTTCAATGCCCACCACTTGTAAAAGCTCCTGCCAGAAGTTGGCAACAAATTGAACTCCCCGATCCGATATTACCTTGGAAGGAAAAGAATGCAGTCTTACAATATGTTTCATAAACAGACTGGCCAACTTTTTTGCTGAGGGAATACTGGAGCATGGGATGAAGTGGGCTTGTTTGGAGAACAGATCTGTCAGGGCTTGTCGCTGCTGCCGCTGGGCGGGGCCCCAGCAGGGCAAGCCCTGACATCAGAGGAGCACCAGAGATACTGCAGGACCCTGCTCTGTGGAAGGAGGGGTGGTATACATCACCCAGATTCCCTCTCAGTCCACTCGCAGGCCTGCTCAACCTGGCCTGCTTACCCTCTGCGTCCTCCATCAGCTCCTTCTCCCAGAATTCTCCTCCAAGCCTCCACTCTCGCATTGCTCTGCTCTCACTCCACACCATCAATCCTTAGTCACACCCACCACCCCAGAGCTCTTCCTAGCCACCTTATATAGGGTTTCCTTTCCCCGCCTCGCCCTCCTTCTAGGCTTGTTCCCTCTCCTGACTTGGCCCATCTGTGCCTTCCCTCAGGTGTTTCCCTCCTACCACTAATCCCTTCTTGGCTTCCTTGCCTTGCTGGCAGGGTGGGGTTGAATGCGAGCCATCCCCAGCTGATGTCTCCTTGGCCTTGCTCACGAGGAGCTGCCCCAGCCGGCTTCTGTGCTGCTGAGCATGCCTGGCCTTGCTCGCGAGGAGCTGCCCCAGCCGGCTTCTGTGCTGCTGAGCATGCCTGGCCTTGCTTGTGAGGAGCTGCCCTGGCCAGCTTCTGGGCTGCCTGCTCATTGATGCTGGGCGGGGCTACCCATCTCCTCCCCCAGAATGCCTGTGGCAGCTCCACCTGGAGGGCCTTGGCTCCTAGCACCTCCTGAGCCAGGCTGCTGTCCTCTAACCAGGGTGTAGCTCTGGGCTGTAGTGGCTGCTTCTCGTCTTTGGCAGGTAAGGGCTCTGTTTGGGCTGTTGCTGGGTCCCTGTTCCCCCTGCCTTGGCCCTTTGCCTCTGTCCTGCTTAGCCCCCTCTCTTCCCCCTGGAGGGTGGGACTGGCTGGTCTCCCCCTGCTCCCCCCAGCCCTCTGAGGCTTGGGCCTTTCACCTCTTCCCTCTGGAGTGGGCAGGTTCTGGACCTGGTTGCTGGCTGGGGTGGTAGGGCCACTGCCTCCCGGTTTCCTCCCACTGCTCCCTCCTGGCAAGACTGGGGGCTGGGACCCAGACCCCGGACACAGACCCACCATGACTAGAATAAAGGTACAACCCTTGGATGGGGGAAGATCAGTAATAAAGTCCATAGAAATCACTTCTCCGGGTCTGTTGGGGGTAACTAAGGGTTGTAGTAGTCCCGGGGGCTTCCCCCTTCTGGGTTTTGCCATGACACACGTAGGGCAGGAAGCTACATATTGAGACACATCCCTTCGGATACTGGGCCACCAAAACTGTCTTTGTATTAAATGTAAGGTTTTTAGGTATCTGAAGTGGCCGGGGGTCCGAGCATCATGACATTGTTGTAGCACTAGCCTTCTCAGACTAGCAGGGATATACAGCCGATTTCCCTTAAACCATTCTCCAGCCGCTGTTTGTGTCATTTTTCCGGGGGTGCTTGTTCCCCCTCCTTTTCCACTTCGCTTTTCACTTTAGCTCTCCACCCCTTTTGGTCGTCAGACTGTTTGGTTGCCCGGCTACGAGTAGTAACAACTCCCCCTAATTGAGTGGGGGGAAATACTGTGTCAATAGTCTCCTCCTTCTTGCTCTGGTGTTGGGGCATGCACGAAAGTGCATCCGCCAGGAAGTTCGACTTGCCCGGTAAGAAATTCAGAGTGAAATCAAACTTAGAAAAGAATTCCGCCCAGCGGAGTTGCTTAGCATTAAGGCGTCGGGGCATTCTGAGTGCTTCTAAGTTTTTGTGATCAGTCCAGACCTGAAAGGGATGTCGTGCCCCCTCCAACCAGTGGCGCCCAGAATCGAGGGCAATTCTAACCGCAAATGCTTCTTTTTCCCACACACTCCAATTCCTTTCTGCTTCTGTAAATTTTCTGGACAAATATACACAGGGCCGTACCTGACCACTTTCCCCTTTTTGCATGAGGAGGGCTCCAATGGCAGAGTCACTGGCATCTACCTGTACTATGAATGTTTTATTCTCATCGGGGTGTTGTAGAACTGGCTTGGTAGTAAACCGATCCTTCAGGATTTCGAATGCTAGTTGACAGCTTGGGGTCCAAAGGAGTCGGGCTGTGGGTTTGGCTGTTTGCTTCCCGCTCCCTTTTGTCTTGAGTAATTCTGTAAGGGGGAGAGCTATCTGGGCAAACCCCTCAATGAACTGTCTGTAAAAATTAGCAAAGCCCAGGAACAATTGTAATTATTTGCGTGTGGTGGGCGCGTGCCACTCTTGCACTGCTTTGACCTTTGCTGGGTCCATTTTTAGTCCTTGTCATGATATGCGGTAGCCTAAATAGTCCAATTCTTTTTTGTGAAATTCACATTTGGACAGGTTGATTGGGAGCTTGTGGCGCATCAGGGTGGCAAGGACTTTCCGGACTAATTTTACATGTGCTTCTTTATTTTCTGAATAAATAAGCACGTCATCAAGGTAAACAACAACTCCTTTGTACAAAAATTCACATAGGACCTCATTTATCATTGGCAGGTAAACCCAAGGGGCCCCAGATAAGCCAAATGGCATGACCAAATATTCATATTGTCCTAAGGGGGTATTGAACGTGGTTTTCCCTTCATCCCCCTCCCTTATTCTAACATGAAAATATGCATCTTTGAGATCCAATTTTGAGAAGATCTTACCCTGTGCCACTTCACTTAGCAGGTCACGGATCAACGGGATCAGATAGATGTTGGTCATAAACACAGCATTGATACCTTGAAAGTCTGTACATAGCTGGAGCCCCCCATCCTTTTTCTTCACGAATAACACAGGAGCTGCATGTGGGGAGCTAGCCGGGCGAATGAATCCTCTCTCCAGATTCTTGTCTATGAATTTTCTGAGTTCTTGTCTTTCTGCCGGACTCATAGAATATAACTTTCCTTTGGGGAGCTTCTCTCCTGGGATTAATTCAATAGCACAGTCCGTGTTCCAGTGCGGCGGCAGGCTATCCGCCTCCTCATCACTAATGGCTTGAGCCAGGTCTTGATACTTTGGAGGGATTAAACCTAGCTCTTCAGCAGTTAGAGCGACCTCTGAATTCGTGGGGGCTACTGCACCCCATTCAGCTTCCCAATGGTGCTTTTGGCAATATTCCGGATCAAATACTATTATCCCTTTGGCCCAGTTGATGTAGGGATTGTGATCCCACAACCACCTACTGCCCAAGATGAGCGGGTATTTGGCTGCTTGGCTTACAATAAATGGATGCACTTCCCAATGTTTGCCCATGCCTGTGGGCACTTGTTCTGTTTCTAGAACTGCTGGGTTCATATTAGATCCGTCCATTTGTTCAAAGACAATTGGGACTTTCAGTTCATGCGCTTCTAGACCAAGTCCATTTACTTGCGCTGGTGCTATAATATCCTGGGAGCATCCTGAGTCAATTAAGGCTTGGACTTGAATGTGGGTCCCCCGCTTAGGATTTACCAGCATAACGGGAATGAATAATATGGCCCCCTCTTTCTCTCACCTCCTCTGGGGTGGTCTTCTCCTCGATCTGTCATTGGGGTCTCTTCACGACAGATCCGTCTCGTTTCCCAATGGTGGGCTGAACTCATCAGCCTCCGAGATTTGTGCTTCCAACTCCATGCACACTTCTTCCGCCTCCAAGCTGGTTTCTCTGTGCCCCTTCTTAGGTAAACCCCAGCCTCTGCTGGATCGTGGGGCTGGAGTGGGACGTGCCTAGGGCACCGGCGCTTGCCTCCGAAGAGGGCAATGGGCTGCAAAATGCCCACTGTTTCTGCATTGGAGGCATAGTCCCTGTCTCCATCTCGTCTCATGGGCTCCTCTCACAGCGGGAGCACCCCGTCCTCCCCGCTGGCTTGGCGGGGCTCTTCGGGTCCCTGTGGCCTGTTGTTGCTCCACCATTCAAACAACTTGGGTGCGATTCTCCACTTCGCAAGCCAGTTGTATCCACCCCAGAAGCGTTGGTGGATCATCCTGCATTAGCGCCCTGTCCAGTAACCTAGGGTTCATCCCGTTCCAACAGAGTACAATTTTGGTTCCTTCCTCTTGATGTAGGCACTTGGCAGCTAGGTGACAGAACTTGGCTGCATAATCTCTCACTGACTGGAACCCTTGCCGCAAGGTTTGCAGTTCCGTGCAGGCCCGTTCCCCTTCTAGAGGGTCTTCATATTGGGCTCTGAGTGCGGCAATAAAGGCTTGCAGACTTCCCAGCTCTGGGCCCCCCATATAGTAGAGGGTTACATACCACTCAGCTGCTATGCCTTCCAGGCGGGCTGTGAGGTGCATCACTCGGCTTTCTTCATTGGGGAATAGGTAACCCCATTGATTGAAGAATTGTAGGGCTTGTACAACAAAGAACCCCAATTTGCGAGGATCACAATCGAAGGTAGCTTCCAGCTTAATCCATCCCATCGGTAGTTCACCCTCACCAGCTCCTCCCAAGTCAACCGGTTGTGCAGGTGGTTGTCACAGCGCAGGAGGTATACCTTGGGGATGTGGCTGAACCGGCACAGGTCTTGGTAGTGCTCCTGGAGCAACCAGATGTGGCTGAGGCAGAGGTGGAACAGGGAGTCTCCCTGGTGGCCCTGCTGGCCCCGGTTGCAGTGGTGGCACTGGCCCTCGAGGTTGAGGTACTGCTGCCATAGGAATGGCAGGCCCTGATCCCATAGGGGCCACTCCTCTGGCAGTAGGAGCCGGGTGGCCCCCCACTGGAGGGACTCCCGCTGCTGGTCCCTGGGGCGCTACCCCTCCCTGCACACCATTTGCGGCTGGTGCGACTCCTCCCGGTGGCAGTGGCAACGGGAGTGGTGGGCCTTGTGTGGGCGGGGTGACCCTTCTTGCATTGCCCCTGGCCACTGCTAGTTCAAGCAACTGATGTAGTCCCGCTGGGGCATGGGCACCGGTGTGTCCCGCACCTTCCTCCCCTTGGACTAGCAATGCAATCAAATAGGTGGCTTGTGCTAAATCTGCTCGCATCACCTCCATTTGTGCTTCTAGGGCTTGGCAGCGGTTCTCCTCCTCTGTGTTGAGGTCTGGCCGCCTCTCTTCCTCTCCGGGCTGCTGGAGCAAGCTCTCCTCCCAAGCTCTCTGCTGGTGGTCTGCTCTCTCTAGCGCTTCCTCTGTGGCTTGGGCTCCTTGCAACTGGGCTT
This sequence comes from Eublepharis macularius, assembly GCF_028583425.1. Classification (NCBI taxonomy): domain Eukaryota; kingdom Metazoa; phylum Chordata; class Lepidosauria; order Squamata; family Eublepharidae; genus Eublepharis; species Eublepharis macularius. Next base: position 43,460,519 of record NC_072806.1, read on the forward strand.
GGGGACCAGACGTCGCAGTTGCCCCCGAAGGAACTTGGTCCAACATCTCACTCGCACTAGCCACCCAACCCTTTGCAATTCCAGTCACTGCTAGTGCTCCGTACTGTAGCACTTAGGCCTGCCCTTGCAGAGCGGCCAAATGCCCCTGTCTTTCAGGAACTTCCACAGCACTCTCCCAAGTTCCAACTGAACTGACATCTGCATAGTCCCAGCTCAAAGGCTCCGTGTGCGGCATAGTCCAATCCGGGAGGCTGGTCGTTGCTTCTGGTGTGTTCACTTCCACCAGGCATTCTGCTGCCTCGTCCCAATGATACCACGGTCGAGTACTGGCCCGGGTTTCTCTCATGGAGAGAGTGGACCTCCTGTCGGTTTCCCAAACCGGGCCGCCTGTTGCTCCTATGTCCTCTGACACCGGAGCTAGGTCTATCAAGGAGCGAGAAAACATAGTGCCGGCACTTCTCTCCCTGGTATTCCGGGACCGTGGGCCCCACTGCCGGAGTGTAGGCACTGACGTTATAGGGTTATATCCTCATCCCATGCTGGTATCCTGGGGCCGCAGGGCCCCCTGCAAGGGCGTAGGCCTGGACGTCTGAGGGATAACACCTCATCCCATGCTGGTCCGGGGCCTGGCTCCTTCCCTGCTCGCTCGCGCCTGGTCTGTCCCACCATCAGGCTGTGTAAACGGCCCCTCACCCTCTGCACCTGGATCAGACAGGTCTGTAGGAGATAATCCGGTATCCATCTCTCCCAGTTGAGGGGTCGGGGGAGTAAAAAGGGGATTCTCAACAAAATGTCAGACTATGGAATCCCAGTTATCTAGAGTTCGTCTCCCCCCTTCTGCAAGAAGCACAAGGTCTCTTGGTTTCAAAAGATTTATTGGAAGATTATGCTCAGGATACAGGGGTCCATGATCTAAGGACTTGAGGCCCTTAGCTGAACCAAGGCTTTGTTGAGAATGACTCATAAAATGAAAGTAACAGCACTTCAAACACCGCTTCCCACCCTCCCCCCTTAGTCCTGTCTAGAAGGCCTGGGAAGGCGAGGACATCAAGGTCGGCCGGGCTGATAAGAATTCTTCGTTCCCATGGATATAGGCAGCCTGGGCAGCACCTGGGCCTGGAGGGAGAGAACTAAATAACTACAGATTATAACAGGAGAACATGGCGTAGCTGTGGCTTGAGAACTGACATTCTGACACCAGGCCTGGGAGGGATGCCTCTTTCAGGGCTGCCAACATGTTGCTTCCTGCATCCGTCACCATGAAGCCACAGACAAACCCTTCCACCTCCACCATCTAGTCCCTCAGAGCCGCCTTCCTGGTGGTGGCAATGTTCTTCCCAGTATCTTGATGGAGCCAGTTCTTCCCTGCTCTTGATGGAGCCAGTTCTTCCCTGCTCTTGATGGAGCACTACTTGTGCAGGTTTTGAGAGTTAGGAGCCTGGGGGTGATCTTGGATGCCTGCCTGACTACAGAGGCACAGGTCGCAGCAGTTGCCCAGTCTTCATTTTTCTATCTAAGACAGGCCCAGCAGCTTGTCCTCTTCCTATCAACCCATGACTTAACTGCAGTGATCCAAGCAACAGTCACCTCTAGATTAGACTACTGCAAGTCACTCTATGCAGGGCTTCCCCTGGGCCTGATCAGCTACAGCTGGTCCAAAATGCAGCTGCGCGAGTAATTGCAAGGGTTCCAATTAGGGAACATATAACACCTATACTACGCCAGCTGCACTGGTTACCAGTTGAGTACCAGGTACGGTTCAAAGTTTTGGTGTTGACCTATAAAGCCCTATGCAGACTGGGCCTAGCATATCTGCAGGACCGCCTCTCCCCATATGTACCCAAGAGGATACTTCATTCAACAAACAAACAACTGTTGGTGGTCCCTGGCCCAAGGGAGGCCCTCCTGCCCTCGACCAGAGCCAGGGCCTTTTTGGTCCTGGCACCGACCTGGTAGAACACTCTGTCTGAGGAAACCAGGGCCTGGCGGGATTTATTATCTTTCTGCCAGGCCTGTAAGACAGAGATGTTCTGCCAGGCATATGGTGGAGGCTAGGTTGGGCCTCCACTGGCCACACTAAATATCTGCCCACCACCCTACATTCTCATCGCCATCTGAAGAGAAGCTGTATTGTATAAAGTTGTTTTAATGTTATTTGTGTACTGTTTTATCTGTTTTTAACTGTATTTATGTAATTTGAAATGTACTCCACCCTGAGCCCGCCTGGTGGGGAGGACAGACTAAAAATCTAATATAATAAGTAAGTACTGTTGAAGGCTTTCACGGCCGGAGAACAATGGTTGTTGTGGGTTTTCCGGGCTGTATTGCTGTGGTCTTGGCATTGTAGTTCCTGACAGCCCCCATCTCCACCCCTGTAACAACCCTACTTTAATTGGGGAAGGAGCCATTCTGTGCTGAGAGATCTACCCAGTGGACAAAAGGATTGATCTGAATAGAACAGCTAACTAAGCACTGTAAGAAGTGGATATCTATCTCTCAAACATCATAGAGATAAGTTTAGTGTAGGGAAAGAGGACTTTGATTTTGGTTGTTGTGGGTTTTCCGGGCTGTATTGCCGTGGTCTTGGCATTGTAGTTCCTGACGTTTCGCCAGCAGCTGTGGCTGGCATCTTCAGAGGTGTAGCACCAAAAGCCAGAGATCTCTCACCACTGAGAGATCTCTGTCTTTTGGTGCTACACCTCTGAAGATGCCAGCCACAGCTGCTGGCGAAACGTCAGGAACTACAATGCCAAGACCAGAGCAATACAGCCCAGAAAACCCACAACAACCAATAAGTAAGTAAGTAAATATGGACCTTGTCCATCCCCTGGGCCTGGAGAAGAACTACCCTGTAGCCCAGTGTAAAGTATGGCACCTTTTTCCGGGGACCAGTTGGGACCAGTTCTTGGCCTGGGGTGGCGGAGGTCCTCTGGTTGCCACCAATGGGCGGTGATGGCAAGGTACCCATGATAGCAGCAGCTCCAGAGGTTGGCTGTGAAGTAGATGGTACAGCCTTTGGCAGCTGAGAGCTCCCTGAGTACCATGTCTCACACAGACTGGTAGAGGGCAGGCAGGTCTTGATGCCCGACTGGGTGCCATGATGGCATGGAGAACCATGAGGCAAAGTGCTGAAGCATCCTTTAGAAGCCCACACCCTCCACGATGGATAGGGGGAATCCTTGCAGGGCAATCTTCTCTGCCACTACACAAACACCCACCTCCTGAGCTCTTGACCTCACCCTTTTCAATAGCACCATCCCCAACCCTGATGGAACAACCTCCCCAAGGGTGGCCTGCCTCACTGTTCCACTCCCACCAGCAGCACCCTCGATGCAAGGCTTCTTGCTTGGGGTGGATTCCGGTGACCCTCCCACTGATCCTGGCTCAGAGGAGCTGGTAGCCCACTGTCTTCCCCCGCCGGATGCTTTGCTGGCTGAGGACAGAGACCACAGGCTCGGGCGGTACATCTTCAGGTGCCTGGTAAGGACCGTCAATGATAGGTGCTTTTGGTCATTGCCCTGCACACCAGGCCATCACAGACACAGCACTGCACCACACAGGGGTCATTCAGAAGGGCCCGGAAGGGCCTCCATACAGCTGATTTGAACCATGGCCCGCTAACTCTTCCAAGAGAGGGAAGACTGGCTGCGCTGTGGAGCTGACAATGGAAGACGGAGTGAGGGGTGGACTACAGGCAGGGACAGCACCAGGAGTTTGGGATGGGGACAGGATGAATGTTTCATTGAACCCAAACCGTTCCTGCATGGACCCTCAGCCTCCTCCTCCTCAAACATTGGACAGAGTTCCTCTTCCCCTGGCATCAAGAGCTCTTTGGCCTCCTCCACAGCCCCAACAGGTCATTTTTGTGGCGTGGGAGTCTGTGCTGCCGCAGAGCTCTGCCCAGTACTGCTTCTTGTGGGGCAACTGGGACAATCTTTGCTCTTTCCCCAAGACCACCCTTTGCCCCTGCACAAAGCCTCATTGTGCCAACAAACAATAGTTAAGGAGGAAAGAAAAGGAGCCCTCAGCCGTGGTGCCCACTGAGCTTGGCCCCAGGGCCTGGCAGCAGCCCTGGAACCATAGCGAGGGTGTAGAGCCCTAGCCCAGCACTCCCAGAGACCCGACCAGATCAGGCACTGATAACAATGTGAGCCCTCAGCTGAGGTGCCCACTGAGCTTGGCCCCAGGGCCTGGCAGCAGCGCTGGAACCATAGCGAGGGTGTAGAGCCCTAGCCCAGCACTCCCAGAGACCCGACCAGATCAGGCTCTAATAATAATGTGAGCCCTCAGTCAAGGTGCCCACAGAGCTTGGCCCCAGGGCCTAGCAGCAGTCCTGGAACCAGAGGCTGGGGCTAGAGCCCTAGCCCAGCACTCCCAGAAGCCTGATCATATCAGGCACTGATAATAATGTGAGCCTTCATCCGAGGTGCCCACTGAGCTAGGCACCAGGGCCTAGCAGCAGCCCTGGAACCAAAGGGGATAGATCCTTATCCCAGCCACCACACACAGAAAAAATCCCAGCTCCAATGCTCTCTCCCTGTCTCTCTCCCCAAAGGCTAGCAACAGCTCTCTCCCACTCCACTGCTTGCTGAAACAAAGCCAGAACTGGGAGCGCAGTGCCCTTTTATAAGAAGAGGTCTCATTGAGAAAAGCAGGAGGTCTGTGGTTGGCAGTCAGAAGTGCTTAACAGGGTTTGCAGGGATGTGATTGGAGTTCCCATGGCCACAGAACACCCCCCTCCTCCCTCCCTCCCCCCTGGTGTCTGTTCCCATGTTACCAATTGTAACCAATTTGCTGCTCCACGCTTGGAAGGAAGACCTGCCCATCAAGCTAAGTTGGGCTTTGATTGGGGTGTCCAGGGTGACAGAGAGAGTGCAGACAGAGTTCAGGCACTCCCTCCCTCCGTTGCCGAGGCAATTGATTGAAGGCACCTGAGTGTCTGGCTTCCCAAACAGTGGACAAACACAACAAACGAGGCTTGCGATGACCACCTGTTTGGCTGGAATCGCGCCTCACGAATGGCCCGTTCGCAAACAGAAGAACGGGCTGTTCGTGGGTTTTTTCCATTCGTAATGCTGTTCATACCAATGTCTAGTTACAGGTATAAGTGAGGATAAACAAGGTCAGCAGAATCACCATCCAAGTTTGGACTCAGGGTGGATCTAGCCCAAAAAACGAAATTGGCAGGCAGCCTAGTCTTAAAATGTGCTATATTTTAACTAATTGCCCATTCTGATGGGCAAACTGGAAGACTGTGGAGTAGACTATAGGACAGTTCAGTGGATAGGGAACTGGTTGGAGGACCGCACTCAAAGAGTAGTGGTCAACGGCGTTTCATCAGATTGGAGGGAGGTGTCCAGTGGGGTGCCACAGGGCTCGGTTTTGGGCCTGGTACTTTTCAATATTTTTATCAATGATCTGGATGAAGGAGTGGAAGGGCTGCTCATTAATTTTGCTGATGATACCAAATTGGGAGGGGTAGCAAACACCCAAGAAGATAGAATTAAAATTCAACAAGACCTGAATACTCTGGAGAAGTGGGCATCTGTGAATTGGATGCAATTCAACAAAGACAAGTGCACAGTATTACATCTGGGCCACAAAAATGAGAAGCACAAATACTGGATGGGGGATACACTTCTGGGCAGTAGTATATGTGAAAGGGATCTTGGGGTAAGAGTGGACTGTAAACTGAATATGAGCAGTCAGTGTGATGCGGTGGCAAAAAAGGCTAATTCAATCCTGGGTTTTATCAAAGGGGCCATAGCATCGAAATCGCAGGAGGTCATAGCTCCTCTCTATACTGCCTTGGTCAGGCCACACCTGGAGTACTGTGTGCAGTTCTGGAGGCCTCACTTCAAAAAGGATGTGGACAAAATCGAGAGGGTGCAGAGGAGAGCGACGAGGATGATCAGGGGTCTGGAGACTGAGCCCTACGAGGGAAGGTTGAGGGCCTTGGGAATGTTTAGTTTGGAGAAGAGGAGGTTGAGGGGGGACATGATTGCTCTCTTTAAATATTTGAAAGGCTGTCATTTGGAGGAGAGCAGGGAGCTGTTCCAGTTGGCAGCAGAGGGTAGGACGCGAAGCAATGGGCTAAAACTACATGCACAAAGGTACCGACTGGATATTAGGAAAAACTTTTTCACAGTCAGAGTAGTTCAAGAGTGGAATCAGCTGCCTAGGGAGGTGGTGAGCTCCCCCTCACTGGCAGTTTTCAAGAAGAGGCTGGATGAATACTTGTCAGAGATGCTTTAGGCTGATCCTGCACTGGGCAGGGGGTTGGACTAGATGGTCTGTATGGCCCCTTCCAACTCTATGATTCTATGATTCTAATTATGACGTAGATCAGCCATTGAAATAAACTAGTTAAACCCGCTCTGTTGCCTTGTATCCTTACTTGGGGCAAACCAAATCTTTTCATTCCTAAGTGTGAGATTCTGCTCTGCTATGGCTCAAGTAATTGGCCTTATTTAATTCTTCTCACTGATCTTTGGCATGCATCTCTCAGCATACCGTTTCTCACCTTGACCATTGTCATATCTGAGTGTTGCTTTTCCTCCCTTTTCATTTTCAGAAAACCTTTCTGTGCCTTTAAGATTACCCTCTCTTATTCTAAACAGTGCCTCAGCTCCTTTAAGACCATCCAAATCTATTTTTAGCAATACCACCGGGGTCTCTTTATGAATGCTAGAGGCCTTTTCAATGACTACAGCCACAATCTAGTCCCAAACTCCCCACAGGTGCCTTCCTGTTAATTCAAGCTGCCTTCTTTTCCCCATAAGGTAAGATTTCTATCTTCCGAGATCTGCTGCAGTATTTTGCCTTCTCTGGAATTAAGCAAGCTGCCTTTCCCCTGGCTGCATTTGAGGGGGAGGGAATCCCACCCAAGCCCCTCATGAGCCTTTGTGTATGTTCTTGTTTTGATAACTGTTACATCTAGGTTTAGCAGTGGCTCTATGCAGACAAAATGTGTCAGCTGACCCCAGTTCGTTTAACCCTTTCCTAGGTTTTTAGCATTCAGAATTTGAATACCAAGGTGTAAATCTAAATTGGGCATTTGGATTATTGCAATCAAAAACAGGTTTCTCTATGTTGGGGATGCTTATGCAGGCTTTCAGCTCCTAAGGATCAGAATTAAGAACGTCCTCTGATGGGATTCTTTGCAACTGATTTGAATGAAAGTAATTTGACTTTTTCATTTGAGTCTGAACTTTTACAACCACAAAAACTCAGAAGGATCCATCCATCCACACAGCCAGACAGTTGAAAGGATAGCACTGCGTAGTTGTTTACAGAACGTTTTTGGAAAGAACGTTCTAAGGGCCGTGTCCCCTCAGTGAGCAGGGATGCGTCACGCATGATCAGACAACCGTGTGGCAAATTGCCACCTTGCCCCATTGAGTGTTTTCAAGCTTTCTGGAGTTACTTCACTGTGCTGGTTTATGCATCAGCAAACACAAAGTATCTTTTATGTGTTGCTGCTGTTCTGAGATAGCAGCTATTTAGAAGATCAAGTAAGACCTGCAGGGGTCACACGAATTTCCTAATGCAAAAAAAATGAAAGATAAATCCCTTTTTTTGCTCGAGTCATAAGCATTTACTAAATTTTTAGCAGTCTAGGAGTCTTTAAAGAAATTGAATGGTGGAAGTGAGTAGGCAACACTGTGAATAAAGTGAGATTTGAACTCATTGGCATGTGCTTGGTTATCTGATCTCCAGTGGCACAGTTTCTGGTTGTTATAATATTATTAATTATGCATAACATGTGAAACAGATGTGTATATTTATTTATATAGAGTAGATGGAAGTCCATAAGGCTGACATTTGGGTAGATGTGGAGATGAATATTGTGACAATCTATGGAGTGAAGATACTGCATTAGTGGGAAGAAGAGGAAGCAGGGGTGGATTTCGTCAATGCCATCCCTTGATTATCCTGTATCATGTCTCTGTGCTGCGTCCTACTCATCCCGGATTCCAGTTGAGCTAAGAGAATTCTAAGATTAATTTCAGAACTGGAGCACGGATAATTTCGACAGTTTCAGGTCTCACCATCACCCCATGCATTTCTGTGCACTCATGAACAATGCAAAAAAGCAATCTTGATGTGAATTTGTGAATAAAACTACATTAAGATTTCTTTTGTGCCTTGTTTTACTGAAGCACATCTGCACATTGGTTAAATGTACTAAAAGAATTTTGATATAATCATATCTGCAATCACATCTAGATTTCTCTTTCCAGCACTTTATCAGTATATACTGTGTTATACCTACAAGTAACCATCATTGCTTAGAATGGCAAAGGACTCTGCCAGGTATGTGTAGTATTAGGTTCCATTAGATCTTTATTGTTTTATCGATCCTTTTACACACTTCCCAATATAACTCTTTATACACATTAAAAAATAGTCTTCATCACTATATGGGGTTGATCTTTGGCTTCAACCTAAGCCACTGCCCAGGCTGGTTTGGCCCAGCTACCTTTGTAACTTTTGCAGAAGACATGCATAGCTGACACTCGAGCAATGCCCAGTAGGGATCAAGGTTTGTTTCCCCCCCAATCTCTGAGCTAGGATGAGTTGGGGGAATGGTGGAAGCTCTACCTATGCTGCCTTCAGGGGTGATCTGTTAGGCCTTGGAGCTTAACCTCCTATTCTACTGGCTCCCCTTGGACCAGCCACACTTTTTTTTTCTTTACAGTATCCCTCTATTGTTTGTACTGCTTATTTTTGCCACTGGTGCCCAGGCAAGGAATGTATAAAATGGATTATTTTACTAATTCTGTTCCATACAACATAGTTTTTAATCCAATGTTAAAATGCATTTCAGAAATGCTCCAAGTACAATTTGATATTGATCTGTTTATAGGCAGTGTTCCGTTTTCCCATCACAAAGATAACCCTGCAAATCATCTGTACGATTCTGTTCTCTTATTAGTGCCAACTCTTGCGTACTTTGAGTGTTCTGTCATCTGAATAAGGTAGTTCAGAATTCTTTTTGTGGTATTCCTAAATTAGTTACTTCAGATGGATGGAGAACAAACTTATAGATCATTATTACTACATTTTTATCATGCCCTTTCTCCAAGGACCTCATGGTACGGTACATGACTTTTTCCAAACAATGAACCCTGAGAACCTGGGAAACTTTCTTAAGGAAGGGTCTCATGAAGGCCTGATTCAGGGTGATCAATCCTATTCCTTCTCTCAGAGAAGCATATCTTACCTCTCAGGTTCAGCTCAACAACCCTCATGGCAAGGTAATATAAGTCCAGGGTTAAGCGTTGTTGTGCAAAGCTGCATATTTCCAAGCAACTTCTTCTGTCTTCACCAACTAAAATTTGTCCAAGTAATTATGCATAGCTCTACTTACATTCAGAGACTGAACAGAAAGAAGGTTAAGTTGTGGCATATGCCGGCAGATTTTGTTGGAAAATGCTGTGTAGTCATGCCATATTAGCATGCAAGAATCTTTATTTTCTGGGCCTACGTCATGAGAAACCTGATACTAACACTACTTGGAAACCTGGAAAAGCTCACAGTGCAGGATCTGTGAAACTGACAGTCCGGGCAGCAGGAGAAACGGGCTGTCCGTCTCACAGACCCTGTGCCGGTTCCAGTGCGGGGTCTGTGAAACTGACAGCCCATTTCTCCTGCTATCCAGGCTGTCAGTTTTACAGACTCCTCACCAGTTCCAGCGCAGAGTCTGTGAAACTGACAGACCAAGCAGCAGAAAAAGAGGCTGTCAGTTTCACAGACCCCATGCTGGTTTCAGTCCATGACAGCCTCTTTCTCCTGCTGCCAGAGTGGCAGGAGAAAGAGGCTGTCAGTTTCACAGACCCCGCACTGGGTTCAGCCAATGGGCTGAAAGTGGCACGGGATCTGTGAAAGTCTGAACCGGCCACAGAACATCTGGAAACATTCATTTGTTCCGGAAAACACGTTCCCACGGAACACGTTTTTGTGCAAATGAACCATCCGTTTCGTATGGAACTTTGTTCTGTGGTTTGTTTCGTGCCCATCTCTAATCTGCACCCTTTGACACAGTAGACCATGCCAGCCTATTGAGGCATTTGGAGACAGAAGTGGGCATCAAAGAATGTGCCTTGGACTGATTTAAATCATTTCTCATGGAACAGACTCAAAGCATTGCAGGGCGCAATCCTATCTTCCACGTTATTCAACCTCTGCATAAAGCCTTTAGGAGAACTCATTCGCAGCTATGGAGTGGGATGCTGTCAATATGCAGACGACACCCAACTCTCTATCTCACTATCCAAATCACCACAGGATGCAAAAGAAATCTTGGGTAGCTGCCTGACAGGTGTGGTGAAATAGCTGAAAACAAACAAATTGAAATTGAACCCAGTCAAGATGGAAGTGATGCCCACTGGGAAGGCAGAGATCTTGAAGAACATTGCATTCTCTACTTTTGATGGAGTTTATCTGACCCTTGCAGACTCGGATAAAGAGCCTTGGTGTTACACTGGATTCTGCACTACTACTAGAAAAGCAAGTTAAGGCAGCTGCGAAAAACATTTTCTACAACTTCACTCTAGTCTGGAAGATGGCTTCCTACCTCAACATGGCTGATCTGGCCACCTGGATCCATGCTGTGGTAATATCAAGACTTGACTAAGGCAGTATACATAAGTCTCCCAAACAAGTCAACTAGGAAATTCTGGCTGGTGCAGAATGCTGCAGCTTTCCTGTTATTTGGAGTAAGCAGGAGCATGAATATTATTCTCATTCTGCAGTCACTCCATTGGCTACCTATCACTAACTGGGCTCAGTTCAAGGTATTGGCTGTCATATACAAAGATCTTCACAGCCTTGGTCCAGCATACCTACAGGACTGCCTCTCTCCATATGTTCCTCCATGGTAGCTTCACTCATCTGAACAGGTTCTCCTGAAGGTACCACCCTGTACATGGGCAAAATCAACAGCTGCTAGTACATGTGCATTCTCTGTGGTGGCCCCTACCCTATGGACTGGCCTGCCTGAGGAGGTCAGGATAGCCCCTCACTCTCCTGACTTTTCCACAAACATACAAAGCTGAATTATTCAAGAGGGCTTTTTTACTCAGATAGGAGGACTGCACTGTAGGGATGTGGTCACAAAAAGATGCTTCAGTAAAGAGATAGGGACCATAGACTTCACCATTATGTACTATATGTTGCCTCATGTCCTATCTGTTGCTTTAAGTATGTTCCTACTGGGTATTTCTAGATTGTTTAATGTCAGCCTTAGAATAACTTACATTCGGTTTCAGAATTTCTTCAACTCTGTACTGGATTTTTGCTAATGATAGTCTTTGTAAATTTGCATTTATATACCCTATAGCATGGTTTATTGAAATGCCCTTGCTAATCACTGTACAAATCTCACACAATGTAATCCGTCTTGAGCCTCAGTGAGAAAGGCAAACTATGAATGTCAGGCCTGGCTAGGGGATTCTCTCAGACTCTCCACTTCATCAAACACAGTTTATGAACTCAGGTTCATAATAAAAGGTCGTTATTAGATAATGCTCCCTAGTAGTGCATGAGTACAGAGTAATTGCCTGGAATGTCAAAGCCAAGTCTTCCCCAAGACATCATACCTCCAGTCCCCCCCCCCCAGTCCAAACAAAAGTCAGTTGAACTTGATGCAAAAGTCCTGAAAGAGATACAGATCTGAAATTCCCAAGGTCTGTTCCCAGACACGCCGCTCCAGCTGCACTGATAACACCGCTCTGCCCAAGCAAAGCATAGCCAAGATACAGAGAAGGAGGAAAACTACCCTACTACCCATCCCCCCAGTAGAAATACATTCACAGGTATGGCAGGCAAGCTGGCTTGCCTTCCTGACATTAACCACACACAAAATCACATCTATAATAAGAGAACCCCTCCCACAGTTTATCAGGATAATATTTGTGAAAAGCTTCTACGAGTCTTTTAGCTTTTACATCTTTAGATTGAACCCACTCATTTTGACCCTGGTCAAAGTACTTCCACTGAATGAGGTAAAACAATTTTCTTCTTTTCCATTTTGAGTCCAACACTGCTTCCATTTCATGATGAGGTTGTCCATACACCATGAGGGGGGAGGGACTCAAGATTTTGGGTGCCAGGTGTCTGACTCCAGGGCTTTCTTCAATAAGCTGAAGTGGAATACTGGGTGTGTGTGTCTTAAATTCTTTTGACAAGTCTAGTCTAACCGCCACTCCATTTATTACTTTGAGAATTTTATAAGGTCCAATGTACTTCCATCCTAACTTTTTGCTCAGTTGTTCCCCTTTGAGATTTTTTTGTGGACACATAAACCCAGGTTTCAGATCCCAGGGGTGGGGAGTGGTTACGGTCTGCATGTTTTTGTAATCCTATTTGGCTTTTTCCAGAGTTTTTGTTATTAAATCCCACTGTTCCACGATAGAGTTCCACCAAGTACCAAGTTCCACTCTTGGGCGGGGGTCTTTTACAAACGGTAAGGGTTTGCCTTCAAAGCCCTGTGTGATCTTGAATGGGAATGCTCCCGTAGAGCTATAAAAACTATTATTGTAACAATATTCTGCAAATGCTAGAAAATCAGTCCAATTATCTTGTCGATAATTAATGTAATACCTTAAAAATAGCCGATTCTCTCCCCCTCCCCCTTTTCTAGTTCCACCTTAATTTTCTCTTCCCACTCCAGTGGGGGTGGGGAAGAAAGGGAAAGACAGTCCATCTTTGCCGCTTGGTTCCTGGTAATCACAGCACCTCCTAACTGGGCAGGGGAAAATATTGTGTCTACCATTGGCTGTCATGTTGAGGGAGGCAGGACAGCACATCTACCAGAAAATTTGCTTTCCCAGGGAAATGTTTAAGTACAAAGTTGAATCATGGCTCTCGCAATGCCTTCAGATTTCTATGGTAAGTCCACACCTCAAACGGCACCTTGGCCCCCTACAGCCAGTGCCTCCACATACTTAGGGCCAGTTTGACCACTGCCACTACCGCCCAATTCCATTCGGCCTCTGAAAATTTTTTGGACACATAAGCACAGGGGCACATTTTCCCGTCCTCGTCCTCCTGCAGGAGAACTCCCATAGTGACATCGCTCGTGCCTGCCTGTATCATGAACAGGCAGCTCTCATTGGGATGGGTGCAACACAGGTTCAGAGATAAAGCAAGTTTTTAACTCCTCAAAAGCCGCTTGGCACTCCTTAGACTAGGCCAGTTTGGTGCTCAGTTTCACTTTCCCATCTCCCTTCCCCTAGTAAGTCTGTAACCAGCAAGGCAATGAGCAAAAAATTTTATGAAGGGTTGGTAGAAGTTAGTAAACCCCAATAATGACTGTAGCTGCCGCTGCATTTTAGGGCCTTCCCATCCAAGCACAGCTTCTGCTTTGGTTGAATCCATTCCTAAGTCTCTCCCCGATACTCGGTACCCCAGGAAATCCAGCTCCTCTTTATGAAATTCACATACAATTTCACATACAGTTTGTGTTGGTACAGGGTTTTTAGTACCTCCCGCACCAATTTCACATGGGACTCATAATCCTCTAAATACATCATCATGTAATCAAGATAAACGATCACTCCCTTATAAAGGTACCTATATAAAACTTCATTAATTAAATTCATGAACTCCCCAGGGGCCCCTTGCAACCCGAAAAGCATGACTCGATATTGTCATGTATGTAACCATACATGCCATTTATGTGTTCTCTGATGTTTTAATCTCATGCCATGTGTGGCGAAACGGGGCCTTTCCTCCCACTGGTAGACCCTGCTCTACCTACCCCTCCCTTTTTGCCTCTGGCCAGGCACCTGAAGGGGCTGTCTCCCTTCCCTGTCTCCAGGTAGTTGCTGCCACCACTGTCCCTGGTTAGGCGGGACAGCCTCCTAACCTCCCTTCTCTGCTAGTGGGCCCAAGTGGTTGGGGAACTATGTGGAACAGAAGAGCTTTCTTCCTTCATAAATTCCAAACATTTATTTAATTGTATTGTCGAAGGCTTTCACGGCAGGAGAACGATGGTTGTTGTGGGTTTTCCGGGCTGTATTGCCGTGGTCTTGGCATTGTAGTTCCTGACGTTTCGCCAGCAGCTGTGGCTGGCATCTTCAGAGGTGTAGCACCAAAAGACAGAGATCTCTCAGTGCTACATCTCTGAAGATGCCAGCCACAGCTGCTGGCGAAACGTCAGGAACTACAATGCCAAGACCACGGCTATGCAGCCCGGAAACTCCCACAACAACCATTTATTTAATTTCTAACTATACACAGGCAAATATACAGGGAATGGAAGGAATAATAAAACAGAAACCCCTACTCTATCTCCCTCATGCCCTAATTAGATGTTGTGTAGGGCAGGCCCAATCCTTTGATACCTGGGGTTACATTAGATCTCCATCTCCCCTCAGAGCCATCTCTCCCTCAGCTCTTCAGCCACCAACTGTCAACTTCCAACTCCCACTGACTTGCTCTCCCTCCAATCACATTCCACTCCAGAACTGGCCCCTCCCCTCTGCAGCCCATAGAAAGTTAACTCCACAAACAGAATGGCATTTCTCTACACCATGTTACTACTGCATTGCATTCCTATAATGAGTTCAACCCAAGTTAGCCTGTCTAAAACCGAAAGTGCCTTGCATTAATGCTTTTCACAGAGATACGTGCTCAGCATGTTATCTTTAAAAAGTAAGCTGTCTGCTGACCTTGCAGCTGCAAAACAAGAATGTAACTATGTCACAGAGGAGAGGAAGAGACTTTGATTTCTTTGTACTCCTGCCTAGACAAAGCTATTGTGTTCTCATGTAACTTCTTAGGTTTTTGCACCTAAATGCAAACTGCTCAAGGGGAGGGAGGGAATGATGCTCCCTATATCAATAGTGCTTTTGCCTGTATAATCATTCCTGACAACTTTCCCATCTATGGATGTACCCATGAACTTAGTGGATCTCTAAATAAAAGTCTTTCAACCAATGCATTGGAGTGCTTGCAGTGAGGGGCTTGGGAATCTATCTGCCATGGACTGCCGTCCCTAGAACTGACAAATATTCAAATTGCCCCAGGGGGGTATTAAAAGAGGTCTTCCACTTGTCCCCCTCCTTTATTCTCACTCTGAAATATGCATCTCGGAGGTTTAGCTTTGTGAATATTTTCCCCTGAGCCGCTACCCTTAACAAGATCCAGAAGAGTTAGCTGTGTTAGTCTGTATTAGCAAAACAGTAAAGAATCCAGTAGCACCTTTAAAACTAACCAACTTTACTGTAGCATCAATGCTACAGTATAGTTCATCTTAAAGGTGCTACTGGACTCTTTACTATGTTACCCTTAACAAGTCTCTTATCAATGGGATGGGGGAGGCATTCGACATCGAGACTGCATCAATTCCTCTGTAGTCTGGGCACAATCGCAAGCCCCCATTCTTTTTCTTTCTGAATAGAACTGGGGTGGCATGGGGGAAGCTAGTTGGCTGGATGAAACCTCATGCCACGTTTTTATCAATGAACTTATGTAACTCTGCTCTTTCTCTCGGGCTTGTCGAGTAAATTTTCCTTTGGCAATTTAGTCCCTGGGATCAACTTGATTGCACAATCCATAGCTCAGTGAGGAGGTAATTCATCCACCTCCTCCTCTTCAAACACCAGACTTAAGTCCTGGTACTCTGGAGGAATGCTTTCACTCTCTTCCATAGTTAAACACACAGTCTCAGTGAGGTGGAGGGTCTTGGCCCCACTTGGCATCCCATACATGGTTTTGGCAAGCTTCAGAAGGGAAACACAGCTCCCTGGCCTTCCATTCCATGTAGGGATCGTGGTTCCACCACCCTCTTACTCCCAACACCAGAGGGAACTTGGTGGCTAGGTTGACCACAAAAGTCCTTTCCGCCCAATGTCCCCCCATTCCCACTGGGGTGGTCTCTGTTTCATAACTAGGAGGGTCCCCTTCATCACTGTCCCATCCATCTGTTCAAACACCAGAGGCTCAGGTAGCTTCAACACCTCTAGGCCCAACCCCGTCACAAGCACAGGGGCAACCAAGTCTCTGCTGCACTCCAAGTCAATCAAGGCCCTTTCCCTGATGTTTGTCCCTCTCTGGGGGGTTTAACAAGGTGACCACTATGAAAAACAACTCTCCCTTCGGTCTCACCCTCTGCAGCACCAGGACTTTTGTGACCCACCGACTGGAGGCCTTCACAGCAGGTCTCTGCAGTTTCCCATTGGTGATTTTGGCTCCTCTTCATTGTCCGACAAGTGCTCTTTACTCCTGGTGTCCCTTCCTTCCTCTGGCACAATGGCTGCTGCCACAGCTTCCTTCCTGGAAGTAGGTCAGGGCTGCCCCTTTGAGTGCCTTTCTGTTAGCCTCCTTGGCTTTGGCTCCATCTCTGGGTTGCTCTTTCCTTCACCCAGACACTCGGCAGCAAAGTGGCCCGCTTCCTTGCATCTCAAACACAGCCCTTATCTCATTCTCCGATCTCTCTTACTCAAGGGAGTGTTGGCTCGTGGCCTCCCTCACTCCTGGGGTTGGACATTTGCCAATCCTTTCTGCTGACCAGTTTGATGCTGCAACTTCAACAACTTCACTATTTGCTCCCGGTTTTCAATCTCACAAGCCAGTTGGATCCAGCCCAGGAGGGTTCGAGGGTCATCTTGTACCATCCCTTTGGCCACCAGATTGAGGTTCAGGCCAGCTCTGAAAAACTCTATCTTCACTCCTTCCGTCCAGTCCCTCAGTTTAGCCACATACTCTCAGAACTCTGTGGTCAGGCTATGGATGACAGGCTGTGGCAGATAGATCCCTGTACCATTGCAACAAGAAATCCAGGCTCTTGGTTAAATGGCTTTATTCAGAAATCAAATCATTTCCATAGATACGTTCATAGGATTACTCAGAAGCAAGGTAGGCATCTAAGCAGTAAGAGCAAGATTGACAGAAATAGTAACATGTGGGAAAATCTTTCCTCTTAACACACACATTTGCTCCTTCCCCCTCCCAACAGTAAATAGGACTTTTGGAGCGAACTTGTCCTGAGAAAGTCTCGCATAGCTGTACTATCAAGTTGAGTCACTGAGACAGCAAGACATAGCAATGCACGGGAGTGAGTAGTATACAAGGTCATGAGCACTGGAAGTTTCTACAGTCCGTTAGATAAGCAACTGCAATAAGCCTGTGAAAGAAAGAATGGCATTGGCAATATAATATCAAGTTACAGCATGAACAACAGGTCAGAACAACAGGTCAGTATTAGCATTAGCATTGGCATGAATGGGGCTCAGACATGACACTCTGCTGTGTAACTCTTGGACCAGACGGTTGCCCTGCCTTGTCCGCCTCAGGCAGATTCTCGCCCTCTACTCCTCGAGAGGGTCCTCGTACTGTTCTTTAAGTGCCTGGATGAACACATTCATGCTCCCCAGTTCTGGGGCTTGCATTGAGTATAAAGTCCGATACCATTTAGCTGCTGAGCCTCCCAGCTCCCATGTAGCTTATTTGGCTCAGTTCATCTGGGAAAGTGTGGCCTCATTCTCTTAGGAGCTCCCCCACTTGCACCAAGAAAAAGCCCAATTCCTCGGGGTCTCCATTAAAACAGGCTTCCAGTTTACGTCAAGCCAGGGGCAGCGGGTTCCAGTCCCATGGGACCCTTGCTCCTCTAGTGCATGGTCTTGGAGCCCCTAGGAGGATGGGTGGTGCTGGGCCCACTGGGAGAACTGGTGCAGCTGTATCTGGAGGCAATCCTCCTGGGGCTGCCCCTTGGTTGGGAGGCCTCACTGGTGCCTCCCTTCCACTTCAGCAAGCCTGCATGGTCTCCTTCTTTGACGTCCTCGGTTTGGGTCTCTCAAAGAGTTGCCAATCCAAACAGCTGCTCCTCATCCTCCAGGTCGCCTCCTGGATTTTCTAGAATTCCCGCTCCTCCTCCCAAGCTGGATTGGAACAGGTGCACTCGGTGCTGTTTCCTCTGGTCCTTCATCTTTCTGTACAAGGGATGTAATATCCATTGTCGGGGCACTGTACCCAGTCAGTGCAGGATTCTGGCTCCTCTCTTGGGAATCTCCCCAGCCCCATGCTCTGAGCTAGTCCCATGCATCAGCGGTTCTATGGGGTCTTGAGAAAGGTCCTCAGAGATCCATTGTCCCCTCCTGCTGCCATGCTGCAAGTACGGAATCTCACTGGCTTCCCCTGGTTCTGAAGACTGAAGTGATTTCTAGGCAAAATGTCCGGCCTGGCTAGGGGATTCTCTCAGACTCTCCACTTCATCAAACACAGTTTATGAGTTAAAGGTCTTTATTAGATAATGCTCCCTAGTAGTGCATGAGTACAGAGTAATTACCTGGAATGCCAAAGCCAAGTCTTCCCCGAGAGGTCATACCTCCAGTCCCCTCCCCCCAGTCCAAACAAGAGTCAGTTGAAGTTGGTGCAAACATCCTGGAAGAGATGCAGAGCTGAAATTCCCAAGGTCTGTTCCCAGACACACCACTCCAGCTGCACTGATAACACCACTCGGCTCAAACAAAGCATAGCCAAGATACAGTGAAGGAGGAAAGCTGCCCTACTACCTATCCCCCCAGTAGAAATACATTCACAGTTATGGCAGGCAGGCTGGCTTGCCTTCCTGGCAATAAATGATCTAAATAAAATAAATTAGTGTCCCACTTGGAGTGGTGAACAAAGTCAGTGTAATTTTATCCCCACAACACAGCTGGGGAGATGGGCCAAGGCCACTTACTGTGCTCGTGGCAGTGGTAGGATTTGAACCAGCTATTTCACAACCCAACCACTTGTCCACTATGCTACAGCAGCTCTAGTGGACATTCTCAGTTTTTGCAACATTTTCTGAACCCCTCTTGCTTTGCCCCCTCAATCCCCTCCTCAATAATGTAAGGGGGGGAATACGGGCAAAATGGTATCAATAGCAATGCTCTCAGGATTTCCCCTCACCTCTTTGGACTTTACCACAGAGATTAGAGGAGATTCTGAGAGCATTGCTTGGCATTGATACCACGTCCTCCTGAATCTCCAGCGTTCCAGGCACTGCCCCCCAAATTTTCTGGCATTTGTAGATGCCGCTGGGAACCCTACCACCAGGTTAGTCCAAGCCACACACTTGAGACACTGGGGCTTGACTTGTTTGTGAACATATAGGGTCAAGTGCGCTCCGCCCCCAGGTTTGCTAGCACACTGTCTTCACAGGTAAGGGTTGCAATTTTTTGGCTCAAAAGCTATGAAAATGTTGTGTACTTGAATCTGTACAGAACTGGGCTGGAATATTTCCTATTAGTATAGGAAATGGTTACATTTGAAACTTCCTTCTAGGGCCAATGAGGTGGAAATTAGTTGATTTTTCCAAGTAGAAAAGGTAACAGCTACAAATAGATGTTTCTTCTATAGGCTGTGAATTGGTATAATTCTACATGTGTTAATAGAAAAATTCATCAGGATATTTTGGCAGCAGTGTGATATCTACAGACTGCTAATCTTGAGTTGGAATCAATTATTGAAATTACTGTTAGGGCAAAGGATTGCAACCTATGGCTCCAGAGCTGAATGTGGCTTCTTTAAAAAACAAAATGAACTCTTAAGGTATACCAGAAGAGTAAGGGAATACTAGAATAATCAGCATGTGAAGGAAAAGGGTAGGGAACTAAAGAACTTTGCAGAAAAGAAAATGAGAGAGACGAAGAGTTGCCATTTGTGCAAACCATGCACAGATTTATGCCAGTGTATAAAAACAATTGAGTGGAGAACTATGTATACTTATTATTTATTGTGAGACCTCATGCGTGTCACTTTGTATCTGCCATAAAGAAACTTCAACAACCAGTGTTTCTGCAGCAGAAATTTTATGGATATTGTTTTTTAATATAGTTCTCAAGGTTTGCTGTGCTATGTTCTCAGTTATGCACTCTAAGACTGGCTCTTTGTTGCTCTGAATTTTGGTGTCATTTAATTCTTTGAATAGAAAAGGTTGCTGACCGCTATGCTGGGGGGTCAAGGTCCAGGTGATTAGACATTTGCTAAGATCCAAAATCTGGCACAGGTTCTGCTGCAGACCAGATACACTTGATACAGAATTTTGTTTTGTGAATGTTGAGTTTACATTCTGTCAGTGCTCAGGGGTTACGCTCAAACAGCCCTAACAAGTCATCTGGTGCAAAGAAAGTGAGTTCTTCCCACCTTGCTTTCCCAGTTCCTTCTGTTTTCCAAGCTGAAGAAAGAGGCCATAATGCAGCCAGGAAATCAATGCAACCTGAACGAAAGAAGAGAGTCCCTGCGTTTTCTCACCCTGGCTTATTTTCATAAGGAGAAGGAAAAGGTTGTTCAGTGGAATTCTCTTAATTCCTCTTTGCCAAATTTCTCCCTGAAACCCAGCAATAAATTTCTATTCCTCTTTTTAGGAATTTGAGTCAATTTCAAATCAATTCCTCTTTTGTGAAAGGCTGAAGTTTACAAAAAGGCACATAGAGCACTATCACAGACCCCCCACCCCCCCAAACCTTCCAAAATAAATTAATGAGAAATCAAAGAATTCCTCTTTTAAATGAGAAAAAGAGAATAAAAAATAGCAATTGGTATAACTAAGAAAGAAAATTTGAGAAAAAGAAATTCTACCCCCATCTCCACCCCTGTAACAACCCTACTTTAATTGGGGAAGGAGCCATTCTGTGCTGAGAGATCTACCCAGTGGACAAAAGGATTGATCTGAATAGAACAGCTAACTAAGCACTGTAAGAAGTGGATATCTATCTCTCAAACATCATAGAGATAAGTTTAGTGTAGGGAAAGAGGACTTTGATTTTGGTTGTTGTGGGTTTTCCGGGCTGTATTGCTGTGGTCTTGGCATTGTAGTTCCTGACCTTTCGCCAGCAGCTGTGGCTGGTATCTTCAGAGGTGTAGCACCAAAAGACAGAGATCTCTCAGTGTCACAGTGACAACAACCATCCACAGCCACAACAACCATTGTTCTCCAGCCATGAAAGCCTTCGACAAGACTTTGATTTTCTTTATGCTCAGAGGCTGTAGTATTTTGTAGATTAACAGGACTTTTTTTACATCTCTATCTATGGTTTCTTTCTATAGTTAAAGATAATTTTTAAGAAAAACAATGGAGTTCTTGGGTCTTGGCAACCATGAAATTGCCTCATGATTAAATCATGGTTACCAGAGTATAAACGAGAAGCTGGGAGCACCAGCTTAGTCATGAAGACGGCCAAGTGGGCCCGTGCAAGGAGATTCAAATTTTTTAAAGTGAGTTTGATCTAGGCCATCAGATGTTACAAAAATGTGTTTAAAAGGAAAGGAAAATTCCTCACGACATGGTGAGTTCTGGTAGGCAAGTCACCCCTTCTGAGCCTCCTGCCATGGAAAAGAGGAATAGTAAGGACACTGATCAGGGCTGCTGTAAAGTGCTTTAAATATTGGACATGCTAAGAAGTGTGATTCGGAGTCTGCATTTCTGAGAATTGAAAGAGACAATATATGGGGAGGGGGTGGAGATTAACTTCTCCCCTGAGCAGGGAAGGAGAAAATTAAGTGAGCATCCTAGAGCTCATTCAATACCCATTTAATTAAGTTCACGTCATTCTGATAATCAGATAAATCCATTAGCAGCTCTACTTCACTTAAGTGGCTTTATCGGGAAATTGGCCCCCATGCCTGAAGCCATAAATGAAGCCACTAATTCGCTTTTACTTTTACCAAGTTTCTCTACACGCGCACACACACACACACACGTTACTATGTATGGATGTGAAAGCTGGTCAATGAAGACAGCTGGCAGGAAGAAAATTGATTCATTGGAAATGTGGTGCGGAATGAGAGTTTTATGGATCCCATGGACTACCAAAAAGACAAATGAGACAAGTGATCAAATTAAGCCTGTCCCTCAAAGCTAAAATGAATGAATTGAGACTATTGAACTTTGGACGCATCATGAGAAGATAAGAGCCACTGGAAAAGACAATAATGCTAGGAAAAGTTGAATGCAGTATCCAAAGAGAAAGACAAACCATGAGATGGATTGACTCAATAAAGAAATTCACAGCCTTCAGGTGCAAGACCTAAGCAAGGCACTCAATCGGACATTTAGGAGGTAATTAATTCAAAAGGTCACTATAAATCAGAAGCAACTTGATGGCATGTAACATATGCTCTAGTCTTCTAGGTTAAAAGCCTTAAATTCTCCAGTCCTTCCTCGTACACTAGGTTCTCCATCCCCTTGATAATTTGAGTTGCTCTTGTCTGCACATTTTCTAGTGCCATTTTGTCTTCATGGCCTGTTGGGGGAACCTGCATATATGACAAGGTTTTCCTCAAATAACAACTTGGTTTTCCGCAAGTAACATCAATTTTCACAGCCATCTGGGCTCTGAGAAGGAGCAGGAAAGAGAGCTGCTAGAGCAGTGCGTCTTTTTCTGTTGCCTTCCTTAACTGCTGGGGGAATTTGCTGACGTGACTGTGTGGGAGGACAGTGTTTGGGGGAGGGGGTGAGTGCATAGATCCTGCTGTAAAGTGGTGCCAGTTGGTTCTGCCAACTTTTCACAAGTAGTCTTCTGAGGCAGTTTAGCAGGGGAATCATCAGGGAAGTACCATAAAACCTGGACGACCTTTGAAATAGATTGCAGCATGGCAGGTGAGAGAGCTGAGGCAGTGACATGTACAGGCTGTGGCATGTTTGTATTCTTACCTGAGGATAACAGCAACTACACTTCTGTAGGAGAAGATACAGGGACTCGAGTCATGCTTGTCCACACTCAATTTAATAAGGGAAGGTGAAGAGTACATGGACAGAATGCATGAAGCACTTTTCAGAGGGCAACAGGAGGAGGAGGGAAAGGTATCTCAGAATTTGGAGGAGGAGGGAAAGGTATCTCAGGATTTGGAAGAGGAGGGAAAGGTATCTCAGGATTTGGAGAAGGAGGGAAGGGTATCTCAGGATTTGGAAGAGGAGGGAAAGGTATCTCAGGATTTGGAGGAGCACCCAATACAAGAGGTGGGCACATGGAAGAAAGTAACCCTCAGGAGCAGGATAATCAGGAGACATTCTGAGCCTCTGATGCTAAGCAATTGGTTCCAGGATCTCCCCATAGATATTGATTCTGGACTAGAGATGGGCACAACCAAAGAAAAAACGAACTGTGCGGTTCATGGTTTGTTCATTTTGATGAACCACGAACCACGAACTTTGCAGAATTTCTGCCATTTGATGAACCAGTTCACAGCTCCCCAGAATGGACCCCTTCATGCTCAGAGAGCATGGCTCACAGCACCGTTGGTGACACCAACAGAACACTACTTACATCACCCACTGACTGGCTGTGGCTGCATGGATGGAACTCCTTCCCCCCCGGCCCAGAGGAGTCAGTCTGTCCCATTTGGGAGCGTAGAAGCCCCCATTTGGGAGTCTGTGGCTGCCAACAAAAAACATTGTTCTGGCCATGGTGGGTGGCAGATGTGATTAGCCCAAACAACACAGAGCACACTCAGAACAGTGTCTGCCCCCTCCGCCGCTGCCCTTGAAGATGTGGCCACTGAAAAAACCCATGGTCCGGCCATGGCGGGCAGCAGGAATGACTGGGACAACAGCACTAAACATTATCAAAGCAGCATCAGGCCCCTTGGACCTGAGGAGGATGCGACCACTGGCAAAACCCATGGTCCTGCCATGGCGGCAGAGGTGGATGCCCTCCCCAACCATGCTGAGAAGAGGCTGCCAGTAACATAACCCATGGGCCCTAGCTCAATGGGTTCCTTGGCTGAAGGCTCACAGCACCATTGGCAAAATGCTGGCAAAACCCATGGTCCTGCCATGGCAACAGAGGTGGATGCCCTCCCCAACCATCCAGAAGGTACAGGATTCAGCACCGGAACGGGGGGATCCCAATGTTGCATGCAGCAGTAGAACCTATGGTCTGACCATGGTAGAGTGGGAAGGCCATAAGTCCCACAGATATGGGGGCCCTCACACCATACTTTACAGCTACATGTGCAAATCCTCCCTCATGCTGAGAAGAGGCTGCCACTAACATAACCCATAGTCCTGCCATGGCAAACAGCAGGAAGCAAGGAAGAAGGTCCCTCTCCACCCTGGTAGGGAGACGGGCCATAACTATGAAGAAGGAAGGCTGGAAAGGATCACCCAATGAGTCCTTTCTCCACCCCAGTGGGAAGAGGTGCTGACGCACCCTGGGAAAGGCATGACAGGGTCACAAAACAAGGGCCCTCAAGCTCTTGGAGGATGCAGCCACAGAGAAAAACCATTGTCCTGCCGTGGTGGACAGCAGGAAGCAAGGAAGAAGGCCCCTCTCCACCCCCTTGGGGAGAGGGTCTGTGGATGCACCCCTAGCCAGGTGGCACAGGGTCACTAAGGGAGCCCCCCCCCTTTACTGAGACGAGCAGGAACCTACAAAATTCACTGTCCGGGAGTGGTGGGCCAAGATCCAAAAGAAGGCCCCTCTCCACCCCCTTGGGGAGAGGGGCTGCGGACGCACCCCTGGCCAGGTGGCACAGGGTCACCAAGGGAGGACCCTCAGGCACTTGGAGGATGCGGCCACAGACAAAACCCATTCTCCTGCTGTGCCAGACAGCAGGAAGCGAGGAAGAAGGCCCCTCTCCACCCCCTGGGGAGAGGGGCCATTGATGCACCCCTGGCCACAGAGCACAGGAAAGCAAAAGAAGTCCCTTCTCTAACCCCATTGGGGAGAGAGGCTGCAGATGCACCCCTGACCATGTGGCACAGGGTCACAAAATAAGGCCCCTCGGGCCCTCGGAGGACGCAGTCACAGACAAAACCCACTGTCCTGCTGCGGCAGACAGCAAGAAGGGAGGAAGAAGGCCCCTCTCCACCCCCTCGGGGAGAGGGGCTGCTGACGCACCCATGGACATGCAAGACAAGGAAGCAAAAGAAGGCCCCTCTCCACCCTGTTGGGGAGAGGGGCTGCAGATGCACCCCTGGCCAGGCAGCACAGGGTCACCAAGGGAGGCCCCTTGGGCACTTGGAGGACACGGCCACAAACAAAACCCATTTTTCTGCAATGGCAGACCACAGGAAGCAAGGAAGAAGGCCCCTCTCCACCCCAGTGGGGAGAGGGGACACAGACTCACCCCTGGACATGCAAGACAGGGAAACCCTCTGCTGCCAACTGGAACAGCTCCTTGCCCTCCTCCAAATGACAGCCTTTCAAATATTTAAAGAGAGCAATCATGTCCCCCCTCAGTCTCCTCTTCTCCAAACTAAACATTCCCAAGGCCCTCAGCCTTCCCTCGTAGGGCTCAGTCTCCAGACCCCTGATCGTCCTCGTCACTCTCCTCTGTACCCTCTCGATTTTGTCCACATCCTTTTTGAAGTGAGGCCTCCAGAACTGTCACTTCAACAAACCCTGGTTAGTACTGTGAAGTGGAAGAAGGCAATAGTAAACCACTTCTGCTAATCTCTTACCTTGAAAACCCTATGATGAGACATTCCAAAATGGAAAAAGATATAGTGCTGGAAGACAGGACCCCTAGGTCAGACAGCACTCAATTGGCTACTGGGGAAGAGCCGAGGACAAGTACAAATAGCACTATTCTTAATGATGGGACTGGATGAAAGCCAAAAGGATGTCCAGTTGCGGACGTGAATAGATACAAAAGGAATGTCCAAAGCTGTGCGACACACATAATAGGAACATGGAATGTGAGAAGTATGAAAACAGGTAAGCTAGAAATTGTAAAACAAGGAATGGAACATTTAAACATTACAGTCCTGGGTGTGAGTGAACTACTGTGCACCAACTTAGAACATTTTCAGTCAGAAAATCACACAGTGTTTTACTGCGGAAATGAACTCAAAAGAAACGGTGTTGCTCTAATAGTGAGGCAAGACTTAGCACAAGCAGTCCAGAGCTACAATGCAAAGTCTGACCGAGTAATATCAATCAGACTTCAGGGAAAGCCTGTTAACATAACCATCATTCAAGTTTATGCTCCAACTACGGCTGCTGAAGAGGAAGAAATAGACAACTTTTACGCAAGTGTCCAAGAAGATATTGACCACACACCTAAACAAGATGTGCTGATAATCATGGGCGACTGGGATGCAAAAGTAGGCGATAAAGCAGAATCAAACATAGTTGGAAAATTTGGATTAGGATCACGAAATGAAGCAGGAGAGCGGCTCATAGAATTTTGTGAAGCCAACAACCTGTTCATTGCTAATACATGCTTCAGGCAACCAAAAAGACGATTGTATACGTGGAAATTACCAGGTGACCAATACAGGAACCAAATAGATTATGTAATTGGAAGCAGTAGATGGAGAAGCTGTATTCTCTCAGCTAAAAGAAGACCAGGAGCTGATTGCGATACAGATCATGAGTTGTTAATATCAAAACTTAGAATAAAGCTGAAGAGAAACACTAAAAGAATCATAGTGCCAAAATACAATCTAAATAATATTCCTGAAGAATTTAAAGACCAGGTAAGGAACAGATTTGCAATACTAAGTTTAATTGATCGTGAGCCAGAAGGATTATGGGCTGAAACTAGAGATATTATCAAGGAAGAACGTGCAAAGACTATCCCTGTAGCCAAAAGAAAGGAGAAGCCTAAATGAATGTCTGAGGAAACTCTTAAAATTGCTGAAGATAGATGAGAAGCAAAAACAAAAGGCAACAGAAATAGGGTCAAAACTCTAAATGCAGCTTTTCAGCGACTTGCACACAGAGACAAAGAAATATATTATGATAACCAGTGCAAAGGATTTAGAAGAGAACAACAAAAAAGGAAGAACAAGAGATTTGTTCCAAAAGATCCGTGAAACCAAAGGGAAATTCAAGCCACGGCTTGGGATGCTTCAATATCAACATGGAAATACAGTATCTGATCACGACAAAATAAAGGAAATATGGAAACAATACACTGAGGAACTATACAAAAGAGATGGAAGGATGACAGATACTTTTGACGAAGAATCTTTTGATGAAGAACCAGAAATCCTAGAAAGTGAGATAAAAGCTGCAGTCAAAGCAATTGAGAGAAACAAAGCACCTGGAGTAGATGGAATACCAGTAGAGCTATTTCAAGCCACAGAAATGAAGTCCATAAGAATCTTAACAAGAATATGTCACCAAATATGGAAAACATAACAATGGCCCACCGACTGGAAATGCTCAGTCTACATTCCAATCCCCCAAAAAGGGGACGCCAAGGAGTGCAGTAACTATCGGACAATTGCATTAATATCCCATGCAAGCAAAGTGATGCTCAAAATTATACAGCAAAGACTCTTACCATATATGGAATGAGAAATGCCAGATGTTCAAGCTGGATTCAGAAAAGGAAGAAGCACCAGAGATCACATTGCAAATTTACTATGGCTAATGGAACATACCAGGGAATTTCAGAAGAAAATCAGCCTGTGTTTTATAGATCACAGCAAAGCTTTTGACTGTGTAGATCAGGAAAAGCTATGGAGAGTCTTAAAAGAAATGGGGGTGCCACAACATCTGATTGTTTTGATGCACAACCTGTACTCTGGACGAGAGGCTACAATCAGGACAGAATATGGGGAAACAGAATGGTTTCCAATTGGCAAGGGTGTCAGACAAGGATGCATACCTGTTCCCTACCTGCTCAACCTCTATGCAGAGTATATCATAAGGAAAGCTGGATTAGATCTAGAAGAAGCAGGAGTGAAAATTGGTGGGAGGAACATTTGAGATATGCAGATGACACCACATTACTAGCAGAAAATAGTGAAGACTTGAAACGACTACTGATGAAGGTTAAAGGGGAAAGTGCCAAAGCAGGATTACAACTGAACATCAAGAAGACAAAAGTAATGACTACCGAGGAACTACACAATTTTAAAGTTGACAATGAGGAAATTGAAGTTGTTCAAGATTTTCTATACTTTGGCTCAATCATCAACCAACAGGGAGACTGCAATGAAGAAATCAGAAGAAGATTGAGACTCGGAAGAGCAGCTGTGAGGGAGCTAGATAAGATCCTTAAAGATAAAGATATCTCTCTGGGAACCAAGATCAATAATAATCCGAACTATGGTATTCCCCATTGCCATGTATGGATGTGAAAGTTTGATGGTAAAGAAAGCTGACAGGAAAAAAATTGATTCATTTGAAATGTGGTGCTGGAGGAGAGTTTTGCAGATACTATGGACAGCCAAAAAGACAAATAAGTGGGTACTAGATCAAATCAAGCAGAATTCTCCTTAGAAGCTAAGATGACAAGACTAAAGCAATCATACTTTGGTCACATCATGAGAAGACAAGATTCTCTGGAAAAGTCAATAATGCTAGGAAAAGTGGAAGGCAGCAGGAAAAGAAGAAGACCTAAAACAAAGTGGCTTGACTCAATAAAAGAAGCCACATCCTCCAGTTTGCAGGATCTGAGTAGGTCTGTTAGAGATAGAACATTTTGGAGGTCTTTCATTCAGAGGGTTGCCATAGGTCAGAAATGACTTGACGGCACATAACACACACACACACACATAGTCTCATATATAGGGTGGTGGACAGACCTTTAGTGTGGCCAGTGGGGCCCGGCAGAAAGATAACAAATCCCGCTGGGCCCTGGTTTCATCAGACAGAGAGTTCCACCAGGTCGGTGCCACCAGGTCAATTTCAGTAAGGCTTTTGATAAGGTTCCACATAATATCCTTGTTGACAAGTTGGTAAAATGTGGTTTGGATCCTATTACTATTCATAGAATCATAGAGTTGGAAGCGGCCATACAGACCATCTAGTCCAACCCCCTGCCCAGTGCAGGATCAGCCTAAAGCATCTCTGACAAGTATTCATCCAGCCTCTTCTTGAAAACTGCCAGTGAGGGGGAGCTCACCACCTCACTAGGCAGCTGATTCCACTTTTGAACTACTCTGACCATGAAAAAGTTTTTCCTAAAATCCAGCCGGTACCTTTGTGCATGTAATTTAAGCCCATTGCTTTGGGTCCTACTCTCTGCTGCCAACTGGAAGAACTCCTTGCCCTCCTCCAAATGACAGCCTTTCAAATATTTAAAGAGAGCAATCATGTCCCCCCTCAGTCTCCTCTTCTCCAAACTAAACATTCCCAAGGCCCTCAGCCTTTCCTCGTAGGGCTCAGTCTCCAGACCCCTGATCATTCTTGTCGCTCTCCTCTGCACCCTCTCGATTTTGTCCACATCCTTTTTGAAGGTGGATCCGTAACTGTTTGACAGATCGCACCTAAAGAGTGCTAGTTAATGGTTCCTCATCCTCTTGGAGAAGAGTGACAAGTGGAGTTCCTCAGGTATCGGTCCTGGGACCTGTTCTGTTCAACATTTTTATAAATGATTTGGATATTTGCAGATGAAATTTGCAGATGATACTAGGGAAGGGTGGCAAATACAGTTGAAGACAGAGTAAGGATACAGGATGATTTTTGACAGGCTGGAAAACTGGGCTAAAACAAATAAAATAAATTTCAACAGAGATAAATGCAAAGTTCTGCATTTAGGAAGGAAAAAATCAAGCACATTATTATAGGTAGGGAGACTTGTCTTGGCATTAGTATGTGCATAAAGGATCTAGGGGTCTTAGTAGACCACTGAAGATGAGTCAGCAGTGTGATGTGGTAGCTAAAAAGGCAGTCTGCCGGTACCCCTCCCCGGCTGCCGAGGCAGCTGCCCTGGTGTGGATTGAGTAGTGGATCTCCGACTCACCCTGAACCAAAACCTCATGAGCTGGCAGCCGTTGGCGTGGCCCAGGAGTTGGCCGGTCAATGCCAGGCATCTGTCCCAGTGCTCTGGCTGCCCAGACTGAACCGTGGGCCATGTGCCCTGCCAGGGAGGGCCACACCACCGCACCATGCCCCGATGGCCTGTCCTGTGGGGCCGGACTTCACTCTGCCACCCACCACCCACCAGTGGTGTGACCCTGTGCAGCTGCCCTGTGGGACGTCTCTGGCTGGCCCAGCCCGCTGCAAACATGCTGCCCTGGACAGCATGGTCTCAAGGATGAGTTGTAGCCCTGGTCTGTAGTTCCTGGGTGCCCGCAGGGTGGCCATGACGGGCCGCTGAGGATCTCTGCTGGGGAGCTTCCCAGCAGGCCTGGCCCATCGTAGCCCACCGTGCCAGAGAACTACTGGCTGGGATGGCCCAACCCCTCACCTGCCAGCCAGCCGGCTGCCACATGCATCTGGATTGTCCTGGGGACCTGCACGGACACATCCATCCCTGCTGAGTGTTTCGACTCCAGCCGCCCTGCACCCCCAGTGGTCTCAGGTGCATACCTGAACTCACCGTCCCTGCTAGGGGGTTCCAGAATCCCTTCTACCTGCCCCGCCTGCTCCAGCCAGCAAGCCGTTTGGAGAGGATGACCGGAAATGCAGGACAGCTGCCCTGCGCTCGCCAGTGGATGATGCCATGAAGGAGACGATGTTCCCCAGCTCCCGCTGCTCCTCCAGGAAGGGGTTCAGGGTGTCTTTCGGAGTTTGGTGCCAGGACCCGGATTCTGTCATCTTGAAACCAAAAAAAAAAGTGGGTCCGCTCTTGTTTGCTACCCTGTTTGTGTGGCGAGCACCGAACCCACCGTAGTGCTGCAACCCAAGGAGTGCCAGCATACACGCTAAAGCACAAGACTCGCTTTGAGCTTGAAAATAGGCTGTTCACCATTCACCCTATTGCCTGATTGTCTCCTAAGACAATCCCCCTGTTGTGGAACTGGACGTTCCAGAGGCTTGCCCTGATAGAGGTTGGGATGAGCTCTATAGCGTGGGTCTCCGGAAGTGCCACCCCCTTCCATGCCAGTGGCCCTCGATGCATTTCTGCCATCTCCACTGGGGGATTTACCCTCCAGATGTACACTTGCACAGAATTCACTCCTCTGTGGTGGTACATGCTTGTTGCTTCTCTGTGCACATCCTGCTGTGGTCCCAGTCTCCTCTGGCCTGGTCTCTCCCACACCTCCTTCTTATTCCAGAGTTCCTGCCTCCTGTTCCGATAGTGAAGCCCCTACTTGGTGCTCCTCCTGCATCCCAGACAGCCCACCTGAACAAGAGCAAGACCTGTTTCCTGTTGGCTTCCATTAAGTCACTAAGCAGCCCCATTCTGCAGTGGGGAGTAGACGACACTTGTCTCACACATTATACCTTCCCCTCCAGGCGCCTCTGGAACTCACTGCCACAATATTCAGTTCCATTGTTGGTGAACCACGCCTCAGAAGCCTTAGTAACTTAATTTCTCACGATGACTACATAATTTTTGAACGTGTCCAGCCCTAGATACTTAAATTCCAGTACATAGGCAGATGCAAGACCTGTTACAGCATTCAGAAAGCTTACAACCTCTTAATGTCCCCCCCAGAAGTTCTTTAACAGTCCAGCCCAACCTGAATACACTTAGTGTGGTGGCTTTCCATAGGCTAGCTTTGTTTCCTGCTGTATTCGGGCAGTCCCCTAGCCTCAACCCCAACATGCTCAACCATCCATCTCTAGGCCGCAATTCACCACTTGGTTACCATTCTTTTGACAACCTAAAAGGAGAGTCAACATTCCTCATGGCCTCGCCTGCAGCACCAGGTGGAAAGGCAGTCAGTGTGTTGCCATTCCATCAAGTTGGCTCGCCGCCCTCGTAGTCCAAAGTCCCTTTGAGTAAAAGCATCCATCCCTCTTATTGCCAAAGTCTCAATGTTAACCTTAGGGGTGTAGGTGCAGAGGTCATACCATTCCCTTGAAAATACCATTCCAGATTTCAACATGTTGCCCAAGAAACAATATTCTGGCCAGACTGGGGGGCACAATCGCCAGTTCCCAGAGTCATCCCCCTACTTCTCCATCAACGACATAACTCACCTTATTGCTGCTCCCGATCCTACAACCTACCATGCAGGCCCATTGGCAAGGGTCATAATGCATTTTGTCACCGTCCACCAAGCTTCCCAAGCAGGCTGTATCGTGGGCAATATGACTTGTTGCCCCTTAGTCGCCCCGCCAGGAGTTCACCTCATAAAATCAAAATCTGATACCTGCCGGCTGCCCTCTAGAAGGAGTTGGTCTTCCTTTCCATGCACGCCTCCGTTTCCTGCCCATCAGATCTGCTCGCCTCACTGCAGCCTCTTGGGCCTGTGTGCTCAGTGGATTCCCTTTGTCTCTGGCAAGCTCTCAGTACTTTACATGATGTCCCTGCCTGTGGCAACAGTTACACCCTACAGACTGCTACTGTTCAGTAGCTGCCTGGGCTTGCATCCCCTGTGATGCATGCTGGATGGGTCTCCCGGGTGCCTCCTCCCACAACAGCTGATGATGTGAGCCATTCCACCTCCCCTGTGGCCTCAAGAACTGAGATGTGGCTGGCATGAGGTTCTGGAATACCGTAAGCACTCATGGAGGTCCTTTCGCCATCTGGGGTTGCAGCCTCTGCTGCCTTGAGCTCATTCACTGAAGGCCTTATCTGGTTAAGGTACGCCTCCATGTCCCCCCCCCCTTCTGGTAGTTGGAGTTGTGCAGCCACTCCTGGTACTGGACTGGAGTTCATGTTATGTGGGCACATTTTCTAATCCTGTTTTTTTATTTTTAAACCTCCCACCAACTAGAGGCAGTGGTTTCTGTCAATAGCCAGCAGGGCATCCCTATAGCTAAGAACTGGCAGTCTCATGGGCCTGACCCTTGAGGTGTAGTGCCTGAAAGAACATTTCTCCCCTCTTTCCTGAGGTGCTTCCCGAGAGATTGAGGCTCAAAATCGGCACGTTCAAAGCCCAGTTCACCCGGTCCTGGGTGGCTGTCGTCATCCCACTTGAGAATGGAGGAAGAAACAGATAGGGTCTCACCAAATAGTGTTGCCATGTGCCTGCAGTCTCCGCTCTGTTGTCCTTGGGTTTCCGCTGCTGGCTTCCTGATTGGCACTCATGGTTCTCCACCAGGGCAGGCTGGGAGGTGCTGCAAAGTGGAGATGCTCCCCCAGCTGTCCCACTGGTCAACCTGCTCACCCTGAGGCCGGCCCTGGCCCAGGGGAGGGGGATGCACACTGCACCTCACCCCCAGTGTCAGCCCAGCTGGGTGTGGAGGGGAGGTGAAGCACCCCAGCCGTGGCACCAGTAAGCCCCAACGGTGCCTGCCCTGCCCTGCCCAGCCAGCCGGCATAGCTGGCATGGCCCTGGAGTGTCCACCTGATGAAGGCCTGGGCAGTCCAGATGGGCAGCAAAGCACAAGCTGGGCTGCCGCGCTGGCATGCAGGCTGTCAGGGCCCAGCCCCAGGCAGGCCCAGCAAGCCACACCTCCCCTGCATTCCAGGCACAGCGCCACCATGAGAGACCTCCCCCCTGGGCCCAAGAGACCCCGTCCCAGTCTGCTGATACAGCCCAGTGGCCCCATGTGGAGGCCCAGCAGCTTGGAGGCACTGGGACAGTCCCAGCCACTGAAGGCCCACTGGGAGCGCAGGACCCCACCTGGCGTCCTACCTGTGTAGAGGCCCCCGGTGGCCAGATGTCCCCAAGGGCCGTCCCACACTCCCATCTGCCTGAAGACCACTGGCTCGCCCGCACCGGGTATGGCGCAGCCCAGGTGCAGCCTGGGTGCTGCAACCCAGTGCGCTGGGGGGCAGCCCTGCACGCCAAGGCACTCCAAAGCCCCCCGCGAGTGTGCCAGGCCACTGGAGGCCCCCAGGATGACAAGGCCCCTGATCAGGCCAGCCCCACCTGCGCAGAGGTGCCCGGCGGCAAGGCGGCACAAAGGTCGCCCCGGTTCCCCGAGGCCTCCTGGCGCACCCCTGCACCAGGCACGGACCAGACCGGCAGCAGCCCACAAGGCCTGGACACCACAGCCCTGTGTGCCAGGGACAGCTCCCTCGTGATGAGGCCGCTCAAGGATCCCAGCACTCCCAGGCCCGCCAAGGCTCCTGCCTCGCGGCGTGGCCGCGACCCGGGGAGACCGGGCACAGCAGCCCGGCATGCTGGGGGTAGCCGCCATGTACCCAGGCCCCACCAAGATTCCTGCATCACAGTGGAGCCATGGCCTGGGGAGGCCAGGCACCACAGTCTGGCGTGCCATGGGCAGCCCCAGTGCACCAAGGCCCTCCAAGGTCACAGCATCACAGCCCGTCCATGACCCAGAAAGGCCCAGCACAGCCACTGGCAGCCCCCCGGGACAACACCGGGGCCAGTCCCACGCACCAGGCCACCAGGGGGCTGGGGAAGGTGAGGCTCCCTGCTGCCCCCGGGCCCCCCAGAGGGGACAGGCCCTGGCTGCTTTCCTCCCCCCAAGAGACCCACCGGCAGGACCCCTACCCGACAGCAGAGTAACTAAATTCCACTTATCATTGTGGCTTCCAAGCAAAGCAACAGCAATGATTCACACAGAAAGGTTTGAAGTCGATGCTTCTGTCTGCATCTCGCCTTAGTAGGATTACACGAATGGCACACGATGCTAGGAAAGAGGGGATTTTCTTTGGGTCATAAATCCCTTTTTAAATGTGCTGCTTCTGCTGAAGCTCCTGGGCGGAATGGCGT
This sequence comes from Eublepharis macularius, assembly GCF_028583425.1. Taxonomy (NCBI): domain Eukaryota; kingdom Metazoa; phylum Chordata; class Lepidosauria; order Squamata; family Eublepharidae; genus Eublepharis; species Eublepharis macularius. Next base: position 43,494,939 of record NC_072806.1, read on the forward strand.
CGCCCACGAGGCTGGACCGGAGGTAGGCTGGGTGTTCTGCCCCCTCCTGGCTAACCAGCCTCCACTGCATCCTTTGCCTCGGCAACAACCCAGCCCGCCAGTGAGTCAGTGAGCTTCTCTTCTTGTGGGAGAAAAGGCCCCTGGATTTTGAAACCTTGCCTTACCAACTAAGGGCTCAGAGCTCCAGACTGCCTGGGTGCTGTCCATCCCTGCTACAGTGTGTCTATTCCAGCTAACTCTGCTATTATCCTACACAAGTGCTTTAATTCCCGCAGACTCCTGGTTCAGATTATAGCTGGCATTCACGGTCTGCTCCTTACATTTGAAACTAAAGATACATTTGTTTTTCTGCATGTTTACCATCTGCCTAGTTCCCTACAAAGCTCCCTTCCTGACTTGGCAGAGCTACTCTCGGATGTGATGTTGGAGACATCAAGACTGATTGTTCTGGGTGACTTGAACGTTCATGCTGCATCCTCCTTGTTTGGGCTGGCCCAGGATTTTATAGCTTCATTAGCTGCCCTGGGCCTCTCACAAATAGTGACTGAACCCCTACATGAAAGGAAACCATACTTATATTAGACATTGACCCTTTGGGGGAGAGAGTCTTCTTTCAGGATTGGAGATTCAGCCTGAACCATGGACTGACCATTATTTACTGAAGGCAGGAGTAAAGATAGCCTCAACGCCCCGAAAAAAGGGTGGGCCTGTTGAAATGATCCACTCACAGAAGTTCTTGAATCGTTTTGGATTCCAAAATGCTCTGTGGTTTTTAAAAAAAAATCCTGACTTGTTCTCTGTCTAAGGCCACAGTGGGAGCTTGGAATGTGAAGCTCCTTGGAACCATTAATAAGCTTGTTCCTCATCAATCTCATTTACCCTTTGGGCAGAAACCAACCCTGTGGTTGGAAGACCAACAAAGTAGCAGTGATAGCAGCAAAGAAACATTATTAACATTTTTTCTCTGCTTCATGACTATCCAAATTATTTAAGGTATCTCAGCACCTTCTGACTCCTAAATCTGAACTTTATTGGATCAGGAACAGGAGCTGTGACAACTTTGAAAAGTTTTTGCCGATAAAATAGAATGAATACACTCTGACCTGGATGCCACATGTAATATGGTGAAGTAGAAGAAATGTTTAATACACTGTCCAAAGGGAGCCTGAAACAATGCAGCTTTCCTCCTGTAACCATGGAGACAGCTCTTCTCAATCCCACCCCCTTTGTGAATGGGGGAGGAACAGAAAGGAGTTTTCTCCTCCCCCCCCTCTTCTTTTGCTCACTGGACTACCAAAGAAAAGCTGGGCAAGGGAGTGGCAGGGAGTACCTTCTGGAGCCCTCCCCCCACCCTCTCTCTCCTGCAGTGACCAGGAGAGGTTGGGTTGTACTCCTTTTCTAGTTTGTAAATTAAAAAAGTTAATTCTTCCCTCTTATCTATAAGTGTTCCTATGAGCCATTTGTTGTCTGTTATTTGATGTAAACTTGATACTGTCACATCTAGATATAGAGTTTTTCTATTTTGGTAATGGTATAGTCATCTGAAATAATGAGTAGTTAGCTAGTTTACAGAGCAATCCTAAGGGGGGTGCCAAAAGCACTTGGGGAGCCAACTAGGAGGGCAACACTCTGCCAGGCCTCCTCACCAGCTCCCCGCTGCCACCCCCAGACATGGGCAGAGCTGGGCTGTAAACTCTCACACCAATTGGGGTGGTGTGCAAGGAGCAAGTTTGTAGCTTCCCTAAACCATTCCAGGCTTGGGAATTCCTCCAGCAGTGTTGAAAAGTTATGCTACAAAGAAAGGTGGCATAGCTTACAGGTGCCCAATGTAGAGGAAAAGTCACTTCCCCTACCATGCTCAGACCTACCAAATGGTCTAGAGGAGCATAACATGCCAACTACAGCCATAACCAATCCATTTGCACCCCCATGGTGGCTGAGCCCCCTCCCGGGAGCCCAAGCACAGCCCCTCCACCCAACAAACACTGTGGCTGAGGCACCTGTTAACTCAGTAAGTAGGGGCACGGCATGAGGCTCTGCTCAAGAGATTTCTGCTATGAGGCAGGAGGGAGTGCACAAGGTGGCTGGGAAAGAGAGCGCAATGGGCACTCTGTGAGATTTGGTGAGCACTTTGCACTCACACACGGGAGGAGATCTAAGGCCAGAATGTCTGACCAACAACTCCTGTTCAAGTTCTCTTACAGGTCACCCACCGCCAGAGTTTCAGCTCGGTGGGGGGAGATGCACTCACAGGTAAGCTGGGGAGCTGGCTGCCCTTGCTCGCTTGTTTGCACCCACCTTTCCCCTCCCCTCATACATGGGCCGGCACCTCCCCCCAAGCGCTGGCGTCTGCAGTTGACTCCGGCTGGCAGCTGTCGGGGGGGGAGCACACCCCTGGTTCCAAGGCACCATGGCCCATGCCTGCCCAAGGAGGAGTCTCCAAGGGAGCTGCATTCAACCGAGTTCTGTCAGGGTGGGGCAGGGATGCTAGCAGTCCATGTCAGGACTGCATGCAAACTCTCTTGACTGTACTGCCCCCTTGAGAAGAGGAGAGAGCATGGCTGTGGGTCAAGGTGACTGGGGCTCATTCTCATAACTCCCTTGTGATGGCAGCCATGCAACCCCTTGGCTGTTTCCCTCGGAGTATCAGAGCTCCAAGCAGCTGCAGCAGGAGCAAACCAGTCTGATGCAGTTGAGGAGCACTTTCTCACCAGAGGGGCATTCATCGTCTGGTTGCCAACAGCCCCTGCAACAATGGAGCCACTGCCTGGGCCACAGACACTCCCACAAGGTGTGGCAGACCTGGCTGTGGCTCATACAAGGCCAAGCCCCTCACCCTTTCTGCACATGTATCTTTTCCCCTTTCAAACAGGTTGGGGCATCCTGGGAGAATGGCTGTTGCATTCCCTCGTAATCCTTCATGACTTGTCTTTCCAGCCCGGCTCCAGGATTGGATCCCCACTCGGCCCATGACTCTACCTTGCTCCTGGGAAAGCTGCATGAGGAATAGCTCTCCCAACTGTGACTGCTGCATGTACAAGCACAGTCGCCGCCCCAGACAAGTGAGTTTGAAATGCAAGTCCAGACATCCTCTTCACCTTGGACAGTTCAATAAAGTCTGTGTTGAACAACAACTATCTCCCTGTCTGTTTTCTTGCCTGTGGATGATGCTAGTTCCACTTCACTCTCCTCCCCTCCTGCCCCAACCCCCCACTATCTCTCACTCCCCCATTTGGCTGCCCTTTGCACATCCCAGATAACGGTAAGTGGCTGCCCTGGAAGATGCTTCGAGTGCCTTTGGAGATCTGTTGCACCTTGGAGGCTGCAGCCCCACTTTGCATCCCCCAATCCCTTCACTCTCAAATGCACTGCAGGGAGCAGAGTGGACAGGGAGTGTTTTCCATGTGTATCTCCTGGTTGGGGGGGGGTCCCTCTCAGTCTCCCAAAGCACTACTGGCATCTGATAAGCCAGGCAGGTGGTTGGTGCTGGGGGGGGGCAAAGTTGCTGCTAGGATGTGGCAGGGGGTGAAGCGATGATCCACCCAACAGTTGTTGCTGTTTGTAGAGGAGGGGAGTCAGACCCAGGGCTTTCAGCCTCCCCCCCCCCAGTAGGGTTCACTCCATGAGCACCAGGAACCTGTCCACTGAGCCAGTGACTCAGCCTTGCTCCAGAGGAAGTTGTGCGAGGAATGGTCCTCCTGGCACCAAGAGCAGCATGCCCAGGCAGAGCTCCCATCCTGGGTGAGAGGAGTGTGGTGCAAGACCCCTCTCAGCCTCACCTTCCATGTCCCATCTCTTGTGTCCCTGAACGGCTGCCACTGCAAATGGGGGTGGTGGCAGCAGGAGCGGGCACCAGTCAAGGGTACCCTGAGTGGAGGCTGCAGGAAAGGGGAGAGTGTTAGTGACAACCCCAGGGAAGGGAATGCCCCACCGCACCCCGCCTTGCGGGGGGGCATCACCTACCCCCTCCTTCTGATTTTGCAACCTGAACACCCTAATGCTCAGATTGCAGAGCATCAGGGTGGGTTCCTAATGCTGCTGGCTCAGAAGGGATGTGCATGCCCTCATGGCCAGGGATATCTCATACAAATGGGCAGTGGAGGAAGGTTTGTCTGGGCAGAGGCTGTCATGAGAGCAGAGATCCCACCTGTCATGGTGGGCAGCCACAACACTGACATCTTGGCTGGTGAGTGTGACCCAGGGACCATGGCACTATGCAGGGTTGGGGGGGGGGGACCAGGCCTCATCTCCATACCACCTGTTCTCACTCATGAATCTCTCATGCATGCAAGTTGCTTAGTGGGGACGCCAGTCCCAAGCCATTGGGTGACGCTGGCAAGGGGGTTGCTGGAGCCAAAGGTGGCCCAGGGAGCAGAAGGCTAGCCATGATGCCAGAGGAGGATGTAGCAGTCATGAGCCCCTTGTTTGGATGGCAGGGTGCTCTGCTGAGGACCTAATGCTGGGTACCCCCCCTCTTTGTCCCTAGGTGGTGAGCCAGGAAGAAATGGAGGTTGGCAATGGGGAGGATGTGCCCAGTGCCCTAGAAGAGGATGCAGAGAGAAGGAGGAGGGAAGATGGTGGCAGGGGTACCAGGACCAGCCCCAATTGGCATGCCTGAGACTCACCCTGAGCTTTTGAATTTGTCCCCCAGGTACCTGCACATTGACATTCTTTGCTAGTGTGGTGGAGCATCTCCGAGCCCTGACCTCTTCAAGATGGGCCATGGCAGGAGGGCCAGCCATCCTCAGACTCAACATCTTCAGACAGGGACAGGACAACACCTACTAGGAGTGGTGAGAGGGGCAGTGGGATGATGGAGTAGGTGGACCAGGCCCAGGTCCTGCAGCCTCCACAGACCACAGAGATGTGAGGGGCTCAGAGCCCATGCCAGGTCCCTGTGTGTGGGGCCTCACCCTCTCTACCCATGTGGGCTGTGATTGAGAGGAAGCAGCTGGAGACCCAGCACAAGTGGAGGGAAGCTGTGTCCCGGGGACATGAGTGCATGACAGGGCTGGCAGCATCTACGGCAGCTGCTGCTGGCTGCCTGGAGGATCTTCTGGCTGTGCTCATGATGGCCAGGCATGCATTTAGGGGCTGTTGGGGCAGTTGGTGGCTGCAGCTCATGGGCCAGCACCAGCACCCCTTCCCATCCCCCCTACTCAGAGGGTGGCCTAGGGTACACTATGAGTCCTCCTTGATGCCAAGGGCTGCCTGCCAGGAGACACCTCCCTTCTGATGGTCACTATGCAGGCTTGAGTGAGTGAGCCCTTCTCTTCTGTCCTGATGTCTGCACCCACTCATGCCAGACGAGCTGATTCCTTCCCACCCGATCCATTAGTCACTCCATGCCTGCTTCACAGCAGACTGCACCTTTCTGGGTGAGAGGTGCATGGTCATGTCTCACGGCAGCAGCAGGGAGGGCATTTGCAACTGATTGGTGCTTTGGCTGCCCACCTGGCCCTGGCAAGGAATGGGAGGCACCCAGCCTGAGCCTTGGGTGCACACAAACACCCCTAGTGTTCACGACATGTGGACCAATCAAAGGATGTTTAGCAAATCATTTTCCCCTGCTAATACTTCAAATTGAAGAACTTTCCCTGGTTGTTGCAATCGATAAATACCAGCTTCTGCAGGAACGGATGAAAATTGTCGATGGCACTGATATCGAAATGTTATGAATGGCTGTTGACGGTTACATTGGCTGCCATCTAGTTGTACATCCCATTGCGGCGGACCCCATTCGCCAATCTCAGTAGTATCTAACTTCCATATCGTCTGTTGGCAAGTTCCATTTATAATAAATTCTCTACCGGATGGAGTCAATAACGTACTGTTGAGATTTTGCCATTTCTCAGCCATCTGAGTTCCATTAAACCCCATAAGTGTAAAAATAGGAATGTATCCTGTAGCCGTGAATGCAAACGCGTAAACTTTCAAAACAGCACAATTTGTTTCATTGTTGGAAACCTGGATGTTATGTCCAGGCCTGTGTTGTATCCTTGCTCTCTTCTCATTTGGGAAACTCTGATTCAGTTGGAGATATGTTAAAGACCGCCCCCCCTCTCGCATGGTAAAACTGTTGGCTATAGAGCAAAGCTAACACCCCTGAGCAGGGCACAGCTCCTCTTGAGCCAGGTGCCTCTATTAGGGCTCTGCAGTCAAGGGGTCTTTGTGCTCTGAGCTCCCTTTCTCTGAAGGGGAGGGGAGTGGTACTGACAGCAGCAGCAGCAGTGGTGATCACAGCCTAGGGATTGGTTGCAACTTTCCCTGCCACTCATGGGTCTGTCAACAGCAGCCACCTGGCCATTGGTGGATGCTGCTGGGCTTGCCAGGGGAACGAGGGAGTGTGTGCTCTTGGCCATGCCTCACTGTGCCTTGCCCATGAGTGTGTCTCCCTCATGAAAGTCGTTACAGAAAGAAGTGCTGCCAAAGATTCATGGGTGGCTGGCCACCTCCATGGAAATGAGGATTAGGATTGCACTGCACATTTATTTTAAAAGGCTTGTAAAGCTTTTAGATAGGTTCTGATTGCTTCAAAAACTTGTAAACCTTTATAGTTCAAATGTGGACATCTCTATTAATAAGCCTTACTTAGTCTTATTTAGCTTGACTTAATGTTTTTTATGAAGTAAAGTTATTTATAAAGTAATTAGGCAGCTTTAATTAGGCAGCATTAATTTAAGCATCTGTTAGTTGCCTATTGTAAGGATCTGCCAAGCAAATCTCAAAAGACTTCACTGTAGGCAGTAAAAGAACTTTATTGAAAAGTGGCTAGTATCATGAGCTTACTCCATCTTTGCTAGGAATAACGTTCACATGCAAGTATCAAACATATAGGTCAGGCAGGCCTGTGACCTGCCTGCCATGCTTAGTGATTTCTTTTGCTGTGGGGGATGGGGGGGGATGGATAGATTGTAGTTCTGTTGTTCTCTTGATATTTTCTCTGCTGATGGTGTCTTGCACTCAGCTGACTTATCTTGAGGCACTTTGGAACCAGCTGAGTGACCATGGAGCCTTGATGCCTGCATTTCTTCCCCCTTCTAGCTTTCCTGCGAGAAACCACGCGTCAAGACTAATAAGCTTCTACTCAAAAAAGAGGGAGGAGAGAGGAGGTTATAGCTCGATATGGGCACGAACAGCATTACAAACAGAAAAAAACCAGGAACAGCCTAATCTGCTGTTCGCGAGCAAGCTGTTCGCGAGGCCCCATCCTAAACGAACAGGTGGTCATTAAAAGTCTTGTTTGTTGCCTTCGGCAGCCATTCGGCAAGCCAGACAGTCTGGAGCCTGCTGCAATCAATCCCCTTGGCAACCAGAGGGAAGGAGGGACTGAACTCTGTCTGAACTCCTTCTGGCTTTCCTTCTGGCTTTAACCTGCTTCCAGCAGAGAGTCCCGTTTTTGCCACTGTGAAGAGAAAATGAGAGCCAATGGGGAGACCCATGGATCATGCCTTTCCCGGGGTGCAATCTCTTTGAAACTTGGGGGGTCTTCAGAGGTCAGTGAGGACTATGTCCCCTGCAAATTTGGTGGGTATTGGATGTAGGTTAGCTGGAGTTGGCAAACCACCCAGTTTGCCTTGGCAATTCTTTACATCCCTGATTTCTGGTCAGTTGGCACACCACAACAGGAATCAGGGAGTAACATGTTTCATCTTGTTCTCTCATCATTCACAGAGCACAACATTCCCATACACTCTAAGTAATATTCTTCTATGCTCAGAAGCTCATGATGTACCTTTCTTTCCGTTATGCTTCCTAGATTAGACAAAAGTCTGATCACAGCATATTTTGCTTAGTTGGCTGAGAATGGAATGTGTAACTTGTAACTGTTACTATAACCATATTTGGGCATCCGGGACTTCCTGAATATGAGCTAATAAAACTCTCGCCTCCATCTTTGGGGGATCAGACTTTGCATCCAGATCCTATCTTGTGTCGTTACTACATCTGGCGCCTGATCAGGGACCCTCCCCCATCTACCAGCACCTGGAATAGGCCCCTCATCGAGTGCACTCCGTCGCTTCTGCGGCCCCTTATCAACTGGTGAGTATGGGAAGTTTTTTAACGCTGCCTCAGCAAAGGCATGTGGAAGAATTGTGTTTTTTAGTCAAGAAGTCTGGGAGGCCCAGCACTTCAGCTCAGATAGCAAGTCTCATTCAACATCTTCACCTCCATTGTCCAGCATATCCGGAAGGAGGTTCCCTGAACCTACAGGACTGGGAGAAAGTAGGGAGAATTTTGCACATGGAGCCACGAGCTCCGGTGGAATTGCTACAAACTTGGCACCAATGTCGCTATGCTGTGGAGTGCTTTAGCTCGCCTTCAAAACCTCCAGCAGCTTCCCTTCTAAACGTCCCCCCTTCATCTTCCCCCTGCCATCTCTTGCCTCCTTCGGCACCTGCTGCTCCTTCAGCTCAATTATCTAAGGAATGTCCACCAAAGTATGCTGAGGTGCAGTTGCTTCCTCCAGCACCGCTCAGCTCTTCCTCTCCACAACCTTCTACACCCCCAGTCAAGATTTCAATCCTCCACCTTCTGCTGGAACAATCTCAGCAAGTCTTGTGAGGGAGGTACTGGAACAAGATCGCCTCCAGGCTGCTCTAGCCAAGGCTCCCACTGAAAGCATTCCAGAATCGACAGAAATGCTGTCAGTGAGCTCAGTGCATTTCACGGGGAATGTGGATGCTGCAGAATTAACTGAAATGCCAGTTCATCAGGCTGATAATCAGAGCCACCAGACTGTGGAATACAAGCCTCTCTCTTATACTGTTCTTACTGAGTTGAGAAAAACCACAGAGCCCTATCCAGATTGTATCAAGCTTCAAGTTAATAACACTGACTCTCAAGAAAAGTTGCTCCTTAACTTGGCTAAAGAGAATGCTACTTCTGAGTACCGAAGGGTTATTACAGGTCTGGGACAAACCCCAGAGTTGGCAGACATGGTTAAAGCTTGCCAAGAGATAGAAAATTCCTTTCATCAAGACTTTTTGCTTGCTGCCGCTCTCCCTCAGGGAGAATACCGGGATCCTGGGGGTGGGGGTGTAAAACCAAGACCTACCAGCCCAACTGGAAATGGAAACCCCCCCCACACACACACACTTGTAGCTTTACAACAGCTTCTGGGTACTCTAAATTGGGTCAATCCCTATTTTGCTCTTCCTACCAGTCTCTTAAGCCTCCTGTTCTCTTCACTGACCACTGCAAAACATCCAAGTGATGTTATTCAAGTCTTACAATCAGTTAATGGCATTCTGGCTCAGCAGTGTGTTGATCAAAATCCTTCCATAAATTCAGGATTTTCCTTGTGCATTTTTCCTACCCCTCAGACTCCTACAGGAGTTTTAGCAATTTCTCAAGAGTCTCACCCTTTTCTGGTTAAGAGAGAGGATATCCTGGTGGCTGCACCCCAGATTGCCACCAGGGTCTCTCCAACGCCACCAGAGTCTCTCCAATCTTATGGCCTCATTGTGGCTCCTGAATCTCCGCTCACCCTTGTTGCTTTGCAGCAGCTCCTAGGCAACCTTAATTGGGTGCAACCTTATTTTTCTTTACCTACCAGTCTGTTAAGTCCATTGTTTTCCTCGCTTCCTACCACGAAACATCCCAGCAATCTTATCACTGCTCCCCTGCCAACCCAGGCAGCTTTACAACGAGTAAACGAGATTTTAGCTCAGCAATGTGCTAACAGAATCCCTGCAGGACTTGATGGCTTTCGCCTTTTCATCCTTCCCACTCCCCACACTCCCACTAAAGTTCTGGGAATACTATGGGAATGTCTTTCTTGAAAAATGATTGTATCTCTCATGGCGCACAAAAATGTTCATGCCACGGCTGATCTCTGTGCTATGGCATGAGAGTGTGCTATTGAGCACACTGGTTATGTTCTGCTGTTCATAAATCTGCCTTTTCCTAAAAATGATTTCAATCACCTCCTGTGTAATTCTGTACAAGTTCCAGATTGCTCTTGCAAACTTTGTGGGAGATGTCCTTTTTCAGTTACCTAAAGATAATTGTTTCTCTCCCCTACAATCAGTGCCTGTTTCCTTTAATTGCTGCACAAAGCAGCCACAGTTTTTTTTCTAATAGTAGCCGCTCCAGAAGAGTTATGTTTTTCAGAACGAAGGTCACTGAATTACTAAATATTTTCTTCAAGCTCATCTCTAACTCACACTATGTTTATAAACTAATCAGCTGTCTTCTGGTGCTTATTTATCACCCCCTATCAATTCTAATCTTTATAGCTCTGTTTCTACACTCCTTCTTTCACTATTATAAGTGACATTCTATCTTAAAATCTTCTGCCTTGTAGGATCAACAGAGATCCTGGTACAGAGCCTAAGAAATTTTCTGAAAGCTCTAAGTCATCTGTCTCAAAAAACTTCTTTGGTTTGATTGGTTGTCTGTTTCTTACTTATTCACATTAATTTCTAGTCTGTCTTTCTCACTGAGACTCCAAGATGGATTACAGCATGGGTCTGTAAGTTCTTCTTAAAATCTTAAATCTCTAAAGCAGCTCTTTAGCAAGTGTTTACTCTCAGTCAAAAGAAATAAAAGTTCAACTGTTTGTGTTACTTATTTGCATGTAACTACTTAAGTTTTCTAGTGAGGATTCCCACCATGGAAAGGGGAGTCTCTATTTTTCATGAAATAGACTTAGAATTCTCTATTAGACCACTCCTCAGAGGGGAAAAACTGCTTCTCATGTTCTTTCCCATCTCCTGGGATATAACACTGACAGCTACTCTAATATAACAAAACAAAATTAAATGTTTATTTTTCAAAAAGCATATTGGTTTCATAAAAGTAGTTATTAGTTCTTAAAGTTACTTCATCCAAACTCATTCACACAGATCTCTTATAAGGTTTTACACACAGCTATCCTCTCTGACTCTTATTCACAGATAAAATTTCTCTCATCACCACTTCAACATATTCAGGCAGTGCACAGCTAGCCTGCTTTCTTCTCACCCCCGCTCTCCTCCACACTTCCACAAACAAAGCTAAGTTAGTGAACATTCCTGAGGTGGGTGCTGCTTGACTCTCAGCTTGCCAGCCACTGTTTCCAAAGCAGCTCAGACATTGTTCTTACTCAAAAAATCCCTTACAATTCTACAGGTCAGGTGACTGTAAAACATGCCAATCGCTCTATTAAAACCCTCTAAACAAATAAAATGGGGGGGAGGGTCCCAACTACCAATGCTGGGAATGACTATGAAGCAAATTCATAAATGTTTGTTCACGTATAATCAGCTTAATTTTTCACAGCCACAAGCTGCTGCCTCCTCAAATGCTTCTGCCTCTGATAGACATTTCTGGCAGAAACCACAGTTACCTACTCCGCAGGTGTACTATCGGAGTCTGCCAGATAAGACCTGGCAGGGGCCGGTCCCCCTGTTACCGTGGGGGAAAGGGTATGTTTCTGTTTTATCATCCACAGGTCCTTTGTGGGTCCCTACCAGGTGTATCCAGCCAGCTCATGGCATCCAAGTGGCAACTGATTCGAGATGGAAAACCTCAGACTGCCAATTCACTTCTCATTCCTTGTGTGTTGTCCTCGCAACTTAATGTATCACCTTTTGCCTTGAGGAGTCTACTGATTAATTGCTTCTCTGTTGAAAAGTGCTATGCTAGATTCCAGCTGTGACTCTACAGTGAATCTCCTAAGTGATGAGAGGCCTTGGCCCTTGCAGCCTATGTTGGTCTTCCAGTGCTCACCGTTGTGAACCATTGAACTCTTAGCAAAATAGCTTGCAGCCTGACTAAGACAATGAATGCAACTTCTATTGTAATTGCTGCCCTGAATGCTGAACTCATAGAGCTCAGACATGCTGCTTTGGACAATCGTGCTGCCATCTTTGCGATTATTACTGCCAATTCTACACTCATTCTGTGTGTGCTTCTTTGTTTTCTGCCAACAACTGTACAAGCTGAAGCCCAGCCTCTACAAGACTGCCTTCAGTACAATCTATGGGAATGGCTGGCTGCACAAGTGAACAGTTCCAACTTTTGTTTACAACAAACAAATGACATGAACTTATTACTAGCTTCTTGCCTTATTCCTGTGTGTACCCCTCTTGCCTTACTTTTGAATGACACATCTTTAAACATGTTTTTGAAACATAGTAACATGAAATATACTCAAATGTATGATTGGGGTCCAACTGTGCCCCAACTTCCATTGTTTGCAATGTCTCTTTACACTCCTTACGTAGCTTCCAATTCATCACAAAATCAAACTGTCTGTGCTCAAATAGTGAACTGCACCAAGCACAAATCCAAACTTCACTGTCTTTCTGTAGGACCAAATGTTATTAATTGTTCAAAAACAGAAAATGTTTCTTTTGCATTTGCATTTATCCAATTACCCCAAGGTTGATTCTTTACCTGTGGTTCAAGAACTTTTAATTACACACCTGCTAATTTGTCTGACTCTCTCTGCTGTTTAAGTCATTTAGCTATTGCTTTACCTTCCAAAGCCATGCTTACTGCTTCTCGTGAATATCACTGTTACTCTTGATGCTACAAGCTCTGAAGAAACCTTTCTCGTTAATAAAGCTGAAGCTGTTGCTTTAGGAGCCTCTCTTATAGGGGTTTCAGCTCTTGCTATACTTAATGCTAACAATTTAAGGCATTTGGCTTGCAACTTAGCAAAAACTATTAATGCCACCTCTGTAGCTTTAGCAGCACTAAATTCTGAGCAACAAGAACTTTGCAATGCTGTTTTAGACAATAGAGCTGCCATTAACTGTAAATCTGTAAAGAATATGTGTTTTAATTTGTCTGATAATTCTAAAACTATAAGCAAGCAACTGCAACAACTTTCTCACTTACAATCTTCCATAAAAGAAGATGTTTTACCCTCCTGGTGGAAAGCTTGGCTTACATCCTCTGATAGTGATGATGAGGATGATGAGGAAGACTGTTCTTGGAAAGATGCAGAGAATGGCCCTTTGCTGCTCGTTTAAATTAAATAAATAAAAAAAGAGTGAGCTGTAGGTTAGCTGGAGTTGGCAAACCACCCAGTTTGCCTTGGCAATTCTTTACATCCCTGATTTCTGGTCAGTTGGCACACCACAACAGGAATCAGGGAGTAACATGTTTCATCTTGTTCTCTCATAATTCACAGAGCACAACATTCCCATACACTCTAAGTAATATTCTTCTATGCTCAGAAGCTCATGATGTACCTTTCTTTCCGTTATGCTTCCTAGATTAGACAAAAGTCTGATCACAGCATATTTTGCTTAGTTGGCTGAGAATGGAATGTGTAACTTGTAACTGTTACTATAACCATATTTGGGCATCCAGGACTTCCTGAATACGAGCGAATAAAACTCTCGCCTCCATCTTTTTGGGGGGGGGGTCAGACTTTGCATCCAGATCCTGTCTTGTGTCGTTACTACATTGGACATTGGGAAGGTCTTTTTGTGGGGTGTTTAAAGGGCCCTGCTCCTTTCACATGGCAGGAAAGGGCCCTTTAAACTATCAGCTGGCAGGAATCCCCCCTGCTGCCTGCCAGCTGATAATTTAAAGGGATCTTTAAAGGGCCAGGTAAGTGGGTTTGAGGGGAGGGGGGCTAAGTGGGGGGGTTGGGGAGGTTCTGGCCCCCATGAACAATGAACAACAAACATGTACAGGAACAGTCCATGTTCATCCATGTTTGTTGTTTGTTGTTCGTGGATGGCACCGAACGACAAACAGGGTATTCAGGGTTTTTTCCCATTCGTGCCCATGTCTAGTTATAACTAGCCCACTGGGTCTTCCCTGGTATTCCTGGCAGTTGCTTTGTACTGTGCTCTAATGGTGGTAATCTCTTAAATAAAGACCTTTAACTCATCCAGCCTGGTCTGATGAAGTTGTCTAGGAGAATCCCCTGGCAGAACCTGACAATATATATACATACAAGCAAATACTAAGATCCTCCCCCCATCCAGTCTAGCAGTTTGCTAGGCTCAGCGGGAAAACATTTAAGTGGGAAAACAGCAGAACTGGTATTTTCAAGGTCATGGTGTCTGGGAACTACTGGGTGCAGTTCAGAGGAGCATACAGATAACAGCAGGAACAAATGCCTCCCTTGCATAGTTTCACATCACAGGTCTGAAAGGCAAGGTAATTAACAGTTGCAGTCCAGTCAAAGAATAGCCTAAGCATGTAACTATAACATCAAGCATTAGACTATAATCCTAACAGCAGGAAACAGCAGGGTGTTGCTGGCTGTGGCAGGTGATGCTAAGCACCTGACACCCATTTCTATTTTCTAATTGTCTAGAGCTTAGATAGTAAGTTTAAGATGATGCTTAAAAAGAAAAATAATCAAGAGACATCTGAGGTAAATTCACCTGTGAAACCTTCCCTTTCTTTGATAGATATAAGAGATCTTATTGTTTCTGAATTTTAAAAAATTAAGGGAAGAATAATGTTAGCAATTGAAAGAAAGGTTGACTCTGGACAAACCCTTCGTTCTTAATGAAAAGAAAACTGAACAGATTCTTTAAAATGTTTGAAAATTTAAATATCAGCATGAAATCATTTAAATCAGAAGCTGAAATTTTAATAATAATAATAATAACAACATTCGATTTATATACCACCCTTCAGGATAATTTAACACCCACTCAGAGTGGTTTACAAAGTATATTATTATCCCCACAACAATCACCCTATGAGGTGAGTGGGGCTGAGAGAGCTCCTAGAAGCTGTGACTGTCCTAAGGTTACCCAGCTGGTGTCAAGTGGAGGAGTGAGTAATCAAACCCGGTTCTCCAGATTAGAGTCCCGCGCTCTTAACCACTATGCCAAACTGGCTCTAAATGATAAACTAGCTGAATCTAAGAGAGCAGGTCCTCCATAAATGATAAAAATCTGCCTTAGGCAAACTGCAATACCAACATTTATCAGAGCTTAAATGATAAATTTTAGCGTTTGTGCGGTTAAATACCACTAATGGGTTATTTTAAAGATATTTTCACTAAACTTAAGACAAATTAGAAAATGAGAACCAGAAATGAGAGTATATTTCCAATTTTGTTTAGAAATCAAATGCCCTATCATTTTATCCTGTTTTCTCTTTAAATTAATAGGAATTAAATAGTGAGCAGATAACTGGGCATTAATTGTGGATTAGTTTAGATTAATTTTGGTAATATGCTACCTTATAATTTGTTCTTGCTTGTATAAATTAATAATAAAATAAAATTATTAAAGAAAAAAAATACACTGGTTTGCTTATGGACCATTTTGACCCAGCTATAGTGATGGATATTGACAGGATCCTGAGATCTATGAAAGCCCTTATTGTACACTGAATCCCTGTGCATCTTGGCTGCTAACATCATGTCAAGACTACAAAATGAATCTTTGATGTCTATCATAAATCAATCACTAGTTCAAGGCACTTTTCTATGGCCACTCCTAGAGCAGGTACCTGCTTACTACTTAATCCCTACACAAAAATGATACGGCCAATTATTGCCCAGTTTCTATTCTGCTCTTTCTAGGAAAGTGATTGGGAGAGCTGTAAAAGACCAAGTCCAGGTCTTGTTAGATAATTCTGGTGTTCTGGACCCTTTTCAGTCTAGTTTTAGGCTGTTTTCTGGGATGGAGACTGCTCTGGTGGCTTTAGCCAAATGTAGACAAAGGTCATGTATCTTTGTTGCTCTATGTATTCCTGTTGCTCCTCTTGGCAGGGCTAGATCGAGGGGGGCAGGGGGGTAGTCTGCCCCCGGCACCCCCAGGGAGGGGGCGCCGGGAGCAGCTGCCAGCTGCCAGAGGGTGCAGGCAGCCTCGCAGCCCCCCCCCCCCGCGCTGCCTTTCGCCTGCCCCGCAAGACAGGGGGCGGCCGGCTTGCTGCGCACCCCCTGTCCTGCAGAGCAGGCAAAAGGCAGTGCAGGGGTCTGTGGGGTTGCCTGCACCATGCTGCCTTTTGCCTGCCCTGCATGGCAGGGGCTGCGCGGCAAGCCGGCCACCCCCTTTCCTGCGGGGCAGGCAAATGACGCAGGCGGCCTCGCAGCCCCCAATGCTGCTTTTGCCTGCCCTGCAGGGCAGGGGGTGCACGGCAAACCGGCCGCCCCCTGTCCTGCGGGGCAGGTGAAAGCAGCGCGGAGGGCTGGGAAGCTGCCCGCTCTGGGAGGTGAATGGTGCGGGTGGCTTCCCAGCCCCGCACGCTTCCTCTGTTCCGCCCTGCATGATGATGTCACCTAAGTGACATCATCACGCAGCGCGGGGAGCATGAGCGTGCTGTGCGCACGTGCGAGGTCGCCACCCTAGGGTTGCCCCGGGCGCAGGCAACCCTAGATCCAGCACTGCCTCTTGGATATATCTGCAGACTTTGATGCAGTAGATTGTGCTGTCCTGCATTTGGAGGCAAAAGTAGGTATTGGGACTGTTTTAAATCATTCCTCATGGAACAAACATAAAGAGTTGCTGTGGAAAACGAGCTATCTTTAATATGAGAATTATCTTGCCTGGTTCCACAAGGTACAATCTTATCCCTCATTTTATTCAATCTCTATGTAAAGTATTTAGAAAAAAATCATTCATAGCTTTGGAATTCAATGTCACCAATATGTGGATGACACGAAGCTCTAAATTTTGCTATCCAAATCCCCTGGTAGTGCAGTAGAGGCCTGAAGCAGCTGCCTGAGAGCTGTAGTCAATTGGCTGAAAGCAAAAAAAATGTAAAGTGAACACAGACAAAATGGTGTTCATGCTGGTTGGGAAGGCAGAGGTATTGAAGAATATTGTGCTTTCCACTTTTTTATATATATATAGATTTTATTAGATGGGATAACATACAATATATATTGTTACATACCATTAATAACCCCATTGATTCCTCATATGTTCCCCATCCCCTCCCCCGCTTTTTCTATATTGACTTCCAACAGCCCTGCAACCCCTTTTTCCTTTCCAAAATTCTAATTCTAATTCTTATTTGTTAATATTAATTTTAAAGGTAAAGATTTACACTACATTACATCTTATCTTATTTAATAATTCTCGAAATACCATAAATGCCCTTTAACATCCCACTTTTTTCCCAAATACTCTTTCAATATCCCCCAGTCCTCTATAAATTCTTTTGGATCTCTGTCTCTCAATTTTCTCGTTAGCTTGTCCATTTCCGCCATATGCAACAATTTTTGAATCCATTCTCCAACTTCTGGAATTTCTTCTTTTTTCCAATATTGTGCATATAAAGTTCTCGCCGCCGTTATCATATAATAAAGTAGCACACTATCTTTTACTGTTTATATCCTCTAAATGCAGAGATAGCAACAACATTTCTGGATTTGTTGCAAAACTTCTTTTAAGTTTTAAAGACATTTCAGCACACATCTTAGACCAAAAATCCCTAGCCTTTTCACATGTCCACCACATATGATACCAAGAAGCTTCATGCTCTCTACATTTCCAACACAAATTTGATAGTTGGTTATTAGCAATAGCTAAGTTTTTTCGGCGTTAAATACCATCTATATATCATTTTATACCCATTTTCTCTAATACTAGTACATGTTGAAATCTTTAAAATATTCTTCCATAAATGTTCCCATGCCTCCATTATGATCTCTTTATTACAATTTATTGCCCATTTAACCATTTGAACCTTAACCGTCTCATCCTCTGTATACCATTTCAACAACACTTCATAAAATCTAGAGATTATTTTGTTCCCTTCCCCCAATAAATTTTAGCCCTTCCACTCCTTCATCCAGATCATTGATAAACATATTGAAAAGTACCGGGCCCAAAACTGAGCCCTGCGGCACCCCACTGGACACCTCCCTCCAATCTGATGAAATGCCGTTGACCACCACTCTTTGCGTGCGGTCCTCCAACCAGTTCCCTATCCACCGAACTGTCCTATAGTCTACTCCACAGTCTTCCAGTTTGCCCATCAGAATGTCATGGGGGACCTTATCAAAAGCTTTACTGAAATCCAGGGAAATCACGTCAACGGAGTTCCCCCGATCCAGTAAGATGGTCACTCGATCAAAGAAGGTAACCAGGTTGGTCTGGCAAGATCTGTTAGGAACAAAACCATGCTGACTTCCCCGGATCACTGAGTGGTCCTGCAGATGCTTACAGACTGATCCCTTTAAAATCTGCTCTAATATCTTCCCAGCAACAGAAGTCAGACTGATCGGCCTGTAGTTTCCCGGGTCATCCTTCCTCCCTTTCTAAAGATTGGGATAACATTTGCTCTTCTCCAATCTTGTGGCACATCCCCAGTCCTCCAGGAGGCCTTGAAGATGATGGACAGGGGTTCTGCAAGTTCTCTGGAAAGTTCTTTCGGCACTCTTGGGAGCACCCCATCCGGCCCAGGGGATTTGTATTCATCCAGTGCAGCCAGATGCCCCTCCACTACCTCTCTGTCAATGTCAATTAGCCACTCAGGTGTCCTGCCACATTTTCTACTATCTCTAGATGTGCCTGAGTTCTTCAGGGAGAAAACAGAGACAAAAAAGTTATTAAGCCTGTCTGCTTTTTCTCGGTCCTGCATCAGAGTTTCTCCATCTACTCCCAACAGCGGTCCAATTGCCTCTTTTACCTTGTGTTTGCTTCTCACATATCTGTAGAAGTTTTTCTTATTGTAGCGAGCCCTCCTGGCCAGACCCAGCTCGTAATGAGCTTTGGCCTCTCTGATGGCTGATCTGCAGTACCTAGTAACCCTCATATACTCCTCTTTAGAGGTCTGTCCTTCTCTCCATTTCCTGAACATTTCCTTTTTCTCCCTTCGCTTATTCTGGAGCTCTCTGTGCATCCACATCGGTTTCTTGGAGCCCTTACCATGTTTCCGTCTTGCTGGGATAGTGAGGGCTTGAGCTTGCAAAAGCTCGTGTTTGAGAATGCCCACCCTTCACTCGCTCCTTTTCCTTCCAGCACACTCCCCCACGGAATGACTCTCATCAAGCCTCTGAATTCATCCAAGTTGGCCCTACGAAAATCTAACCTACGAGTCTGGCTATGAACTTCCTTGGCCCCCCACAGCAACTGGAATTCAAAGAGGACATGGTCACTTCCCCCTAAGGTCCCCACCACCTTCATCTCATCTACCAATTCTTCCCTGTTGGTTAATATCAAGTCTAGTATGGCCGAACCCCTTGTAGCTTCCCCCACCTTTTGAAAAAGGAAGTCATCGGCCAGGCAGGTCAGGAAATTGTGTGATTCATGATGCTTTGCTGAGCCCGTCTCCCAGCACACATCGGGGAAGTTGAAGTCACCCATAATTACAAGGTTCTGAGGTCTGGATACTCTGCCAATCTGTTCAAAGAGGGCAGCATCCATTTCTTCTCACTGGTCAGGTGGTCTGTAGCAGACTCCAACAATAATACCCTTTGTCCTTCCTCCCCTTATTTCTACCCATATGCTTTCCACCGGGCTGTCCACCCCATTCTCCATAACTTCTTGACAATCAAGCCCTCTCCTCACATACAACGTCACTCCACCTCCTCTTCTACACTTCCGGTTTTTCTTGAACAACTCATACCCATCCACTAGCACATTCCAGTCATGGGAATCATCCCACCAAGTGTCAGTAATTCCTACTATATCGTAGCCCTCTGTTTGCAATAGAAGCTCAAGCTCTTCTTTCTTATTGCCCATACTTTGGGCATTGGTATATAGACACTTGTAGCCTTGTACCTTTGTTTGACCTTTCCTACTCAGGTGGGTCCCCACTGTGTTCACTTCATCATTGAAGTCACCATGTCGATCGTCCCCTTCCCCTTGCGGCATCAGTTTAAAGCTCTCCTGATGAAGTTCTCCAGGTTCATTCCAAATGTTTTCTTCCCTGCCCTTGAGAGGTGAAGCCCATCATGTGCTAGAAGGCCTTCTCTAAGAAAACCTATCCCATGGTCCCAGAACCCAAAGCGCTCCTGCTGGCACCACCATCTCAGCCAGTGATTCACCTCAAGTATGGTCCGCTCCCTGCATGCTCCTCTTCCTGTGACTGGAAGGATAGAAGAGAATACCAATGTCTTCAACTGCCTTCCAAGGGCTTCATAATCCTCTTTAATTCTTGCAACAGTATTAGAAGCCGTGTCGTTCGTTCCCACACGAATCAGCACAAACGTGTACTTATCAGCAGGCTTGATGAGTTTTGGCAGCCGGTCGGTAATATCCTGAATTCCGGCTCCCGGCAAGCAACACATCTCTCGGAATAGGGGATCTGGCCCAGAGACATGGCGTTCCATACCCCTGAGCAAGGAGTCCCCGACGACTATCACCTTCCATTTTTTCCACTTCCATGAGGCCCCATGTCTTCTGCACTCCCTCTTCCAGATCTTTGCAGTTCTCCTTCCACTGTCACCTTTGTCACCATCTCTAGCACTTCAAAGCGATTCTTGAGCTCAAGTGGACCAGAGCATCTTCTTCGTTGACGCCTTCGGGTTTGTACTGTAGATCTGAGAGGAGGCTCAGAAGGGAGATTGACTCTTTCTCCTCCTCCTTGACTTTCCTCTTCTTGGCTGTGCGGAGCCCCCAGGCTGTTGTCAATAAAATCCTCTCCCTCCTTGATCTCCTGAAGGGTGGTGATCCTCTCCTCCAGGCTCTGAACCTTTTCTTCCAAAACTCTGACCAGCTTACACTTCTGGCAAGTGAACTCTGTCTTCTCTTCTGGGAGGAAAACAAACTCCATGCAGGTGACTGCGATGGCATTTAAATCTACCCTCAAATTGTCCTTTAGCTGTCTATTAGGCAAAAATCGAGCCTGTTCTTCTCCAACAAAATCTATCAGCCAAACTTTCAGTCTATCTGCTAGTATTTTTGCAAATAATTTATAATTGTTATTTATTAAAGAAATTGGTCTGTAATTTTTAACATCCGTTACTTCTTGTGACTCCTTTGGTATCAGAGCAATATTAGCTTCATTCCACATGTCTGATAAGCCTTTTCCTTGCAATATATCATTCATCACTTTTTGTAAAATTGGCATGAGGTCTTCCCTCATTACTTTATAAAATTTAGCTGAAATTCCATCTGGACCGGGTGCCTTCCCTTTCTTGGCTGCATCTATGGCTTGATTAATTTCTTCCACTGTTATAGGCGCATTTAATTTGTCTTTCATATTGGTTGAAATAGTTGGTAACTTTGCTTTCTGCAAATAGTTGTCAATATCCCTCAAGTCTGTTGTCTTTCTTTGAAATAACTTTGCATAATACTTGTAGAAGGCTCGTTTGATTAGTTGCTGTTCTTTTAATTGTTTCCCATCTTCTATTATTATGCTGATTATTTTATTTTCTCTTTTTTTCTTCAATTGCCAGGCTAGATATTTTCCTGGTTTATTTGCCCCCTTGAATGATTTTTGCTGTAATGTCTTCAATCCCCACTCTAACTCTTTATTTCCAACAGCTCTTATCTGTTCCTGCAAAATTTTTATTTCTTGCACTATTGATTTTTTACCTGGTTTCTTCTTTAATTCTTGCTCTTTTTTAGATAGTTTCTCTTGAATCTCTTGACATTTTTTTCTTTGTTTTTTCTATCTCTGCTATTCAGAGTGATCAAAATTCCTCTTATCACTGCTTTATATGTATCCCATACCATCTGGGTTGAAACTTCCTGGTCTATATTAGTTTGAAAGAAATATTTAGTTTCTCTTTTCATATGTTCCATATTTTCTTGGTTCTGCAATAGGTCTTCATTTATTCTCCATCGCCATTTTTTCTGTCCCATCATAGCTTTCCATAGGATAGGATTATGATCCAAATTCACTCTTGGCAATATTTCTATTTTTTTTGTCCGCAAAGCTAATTCTTTAGTTGTCCAAATCATATCAATTCTTGAAAATGATTGATGTCTTGCAGAATAGTATGTAAAATCTTTACATTTTGGATTTTCATTCCTCCAAATATCTTCCAATTTTTCTTGTTCCATCAATTCAAAAAATGACTTCGGTAGTTTGCCTGATTTCTGCTTACTCCCTTTTAACTTTCTGTCCATTTGGAGGTCCACGACCCCATTAAAATCCCCCACCACTATAATTTGTTCATATGAGTCATGGTCTAATTTTTCTGTTATTTCCCTGTAGAATTGGTCTTTAGCTTCATTGGGTGCATATAATCCTACTACTAAAGTCTTTTTCCCATTCCCATTTATTTCCACTGCTACATAAATTCCATTTACATCTTTAAAAATTAATTTAGAATCCAAATTCTCTTTAATATAAATTACAACTCCTTTTTTTCTTTTGTATTGTCGAAGCAACAAATTCCTTCCCTAGTTGTTTATTTTTTAAAAATTTGATATCTTGATCTTTTATATGCATTTCCTGCAAACATATTATATTACAATTTTGTTTCTTTAGCCAATGAAAAATAGCTCTTCTTTTTTGCGGTGAGTTGAGTCCATTTACATTCCAAGATATTAATTTGTACTCCATCATATTATTTTCTCACTGTTCTGGGAAAGTTTTATCTGTCAGGTTCAGTGTGTATATGAGCTGTACTGACTCCATTTTCTAATGCTTCTAGTGTCTAAGTGCTTTCTGCACAGGTGCACAAGTTCCCAAGCAGACTTCTCACCAAAAGAGATTGTTTTGTCTAACAACGTTCCGCCCAAGATTGGCCTTGAGAGAGTCCAGCTTCCCAAGTCTGAAGGATGTTGTTTTGAGAACTGTGGGGGGAGGCTGGTTCAGCTGGGAACTGTTACTTTGTACCTCATGCTTTGCCCTTCATTGGTAACAATGCTCTTGTACCATCCTGAATCTCCTATTCAGGATAGTGGACTATAATGAACCATTTCTGCAGTAAAGTTTCCTTATTCAAACAATGGACTCTTGTTTGCTTGTAAAGGAGAACCTGTAGGAAGGACATTATCTAGCCACAGTCTGACATTTTGTTACCAATCATGTCTAAGCCGGGCCCATCGGAATCCAAAGCAGTCCCGGACAGGGATCCTTTGTTTGATCCATATGCTTCTCCCGGCGATCAACAGTTACGACCTCAAGACCCTGCACTGGCAGGGAATGGAGCTTCAACTACCACCCCTCCTCTCATCGATCTCGGCAGTGAGGGTGAAAAGCCGATGGCCATCACCATCCCGTTGTTCTCGGTACCCACACCCTCGAAGTGGGGAGCCCGACCCCGAGAAACGAGAGAGCGCAGGGCCAGTGGGGTGCCCCATCGGTTACCCATGGACGGGCGCCAAAGCCTAGAAACAGTCCCTGAACTGGACAGCAGCCAACCATGGCTATTTTGGAACAAGACGACCGAACAGATTGAATGGGAAATGTCCTGCCGCGGCATCCTAAGTTGGGACTATTCGGAACTCACTCCGTGGACGGAGCAACCAGAGATTTCCGAGCAAAGTTGGGTACAGATACAAAATCGTACCCTGGCTGTGGATTCCGGCATTTCGGCAGTTACAGGACTGGCCAAAGGAATTCTAGCAGCGAGATCGCAAGGCGATCAGGGAGACCCTCCACCTTGGAGGCCGAATACCCCGGTGGCCGCCGCCGCTGGGGACTCTACGACGGATCAACCGGGTCCAAGTAGAATTCAATTGCTAGAAGCTAGGTTAGTCGATATGGAAGAAAGCCTGGCTTTCTTGGGATTTGCCAACTTTTACCAGGAATTCATTGCAAATTTCGCACAGATCACGCTTCCCCTGACGGAACTGTTAAAAACGAAAGATAAAGGGGACCAAGCGAAAAAGCCCTCCTCCAAATTACTGTGGACACCTGATTGCCAAACAGCCTTTGAACGCTTAAAAATGCAGTTCGTAACAGAACCCATTCTCCGCCACCCCGATGAAAATTACCCCTTCATAGTGCAGGTCGACGCCAGCGATACTGCGATTGGAGGAGTGTTATTGCAGAAGGGGGAGGAAGGGAAGCTTCGACCTTGTGCATTCCTATCGAGAAAATTTTCTGAGGCGGAAAGAAATTGAAATGTATGGGAGAAGGAAGCCTTTGCAGTAAAAGCAGCCCTTACGAACTGGCAGCATTGGTTAGAGGGGGCACGCCACCCATTCGAAGTTTGGACAGATCATAAAAATTTGGAGGCCCTCCGAAGTCCCCGCCGATTAAATGCCAAGCAATTACGGTGGGCAGAATTTTTCTCCAAATTCAATTTCACTTTGAACTACCTCCCGGGCAAAACTAACTTTCTTGCAGACGCCCTATCGCGCATGCCCCAACATAAGAGCAAACGGGAGGAGACTATAGATACAGTCTTCTCACCTACGCAATTGGGAGGCGTGGTAACCACACGCAGCCGCGCAATCCAGCCCCTTTCGCACGGCCAAGAATGGAAATCGAAACTTAAGGCTGAGGTGGAAAAGGAGGGGGATAAAATGCCCAAATCCAAGCTGAATCAATCTCCGCAGGGGGATTGGTTATCAGGAAATAAGTTTTATGTACCCGACAGTCTACGGAAGGAGGTTTTACAGCGGTGTCATGATGCCCCCACCACAGGACACTATGGGTACTTGAAAACGCTACATTTAATACAACGGCAGTTCTGGTGGCCGGGCATGCGCAGAGACATTTCCCAATACGTAGCCTCCTGTCCCATTTGCCTCAGCACCAAGACCTGCAAGGGAAAACCTCCGGGTCTGTTGCAACCCTTGGAAACACCCAGCAAACCTTGGGAAACGATATCTATGGACTTTATCACTGATTTACCAGTATCCAAGGGACATAACTGCATTTTAGTGGTAGTGGATCTGTTTTCCAAGCAAGCCCATTTCATTCCATGTACCACTATACCCACCGCTCGAAAACTGGCAGATCTATTCTTAAAACACATTGTAAAATTACATTCTTTTCCGTCCAAGGTAATTTCGGATCGCAGCGGACAATTCGTTGCCAACTTCTGGCGGGAGCTTTTACAGATGTTAAATATTGAGCAAGGAATCAGTTCAAGCCACCACCCACAAACCGACGGGCAGTCGGAAAAAACTAATCAAATCTTAGAGCAATTCCTTCGTTGCTACATCAACTTCCAACAAGATAACTGGGTGGACCTCCTCCCTCTAGCAGAGTTCTCATACAACAACAGTGTACATGCCTCTACAGGAGAAGCCCCTTTCAAGGTTGTGTATGGGGCCCACTTCAACCCTTTTCCGCTAGACGCTCCCCCTTCCCTTTCCCCGACTTCGCCAGATGTGTCTTCATGGTGGGGGGAGGCAGCTCAACAATGGACTCTCATTAAAAAAACACCTAGAGAAAGCCAAACAGGATTACAAGAAATACGCAGATCGCCATCGTGTGGCCGAATGGGATTTGCAACCTGGAGACCATGTTTATATATCCACCAAGAATCTAAAACTAGCCCAAGTCAGCCGCAAACTGGCATTAAAGTTCCTCGGACCTTTTACGGTGTGCAAAGTAATCAACAAAGTGACTGTTGCTATAAATTTACCCAAAAATCTACGCCATGTCCATGACACCTTCCATGTCAGCCTGTTGAAGAAGGCCCCAACAGATGATAAATGGCACGTCAAAGCTCCACCCATTCCAACCTTGATAGATGACCAAATACACTACGAGGTGCAACAAATCTTGGACTCTAAAATTAAGCGCAACCAGTTGTTTTACCTCATCAGTTGGAAGGACTTTGACTCTGGGTTCGATGAGTGGGTGAATTCTGTACATGTTCATGCTCCTAGACTAACCAAAGCTTTTCATACTCGCTATCCATATAAACCTGGGGGGGATTTATTTTAAGGGGGGCAGAATGTCAGGTTCAGTGTGTATATGAGCTGTACTGACTCCATTTTCTAATGCTTCTAGTGTCTAAGTGCTTTCTCCACAGGTGCACAAGTTCCCAAGCAGACTTCTCACCAAAAGAGATTGTTTTGTCTAACAACGTTCCACCCAAGATTGGCCTTGAGAGAGTCCAGCTTCCCAAGTCTGAAGGATGTTGTTTTGAGAACTGTGGGGGGAGGCTGGTTCAGCTGGGAACTGTTACTTTGTACCTCATGCTTTGCCCTTCATTGGTAACAATGCTCTTGTACCATCCTGAATCTCCTATTCAGGACAGTGGACTATAATGAACCATTTCTGCAGTAAAGTTTCCTTATTCAAACAATGGACTCTTGTTTGCTTGTAAAGGAGAACCTGTAGGAAGGACATTATCTAGCCACAGTCTGACATTATCATTCTCCAACAAAAACAAATCCATTTAGTGTTTTCTCTTGATAGTAATTCTTAAAGCTTGAAACTGAAAACTCAGTCCTTCTGGCAATTCCCATCTATATCTGATGTTCTTCTCTCTCAACTTTTGTGTCAATTCTCTATATTTTTTTGTCTCTTGCAGAATTCTTCTAGGTATTTCTTTCATAATTCTGATCCTGTTTCCATCCAGTGATAGGGGATTTTCAAAATGTTTCTTAATAATTTCTTCACTCATCCTTTTGTTTATTAGTTGGATAATGATGTCTCTTGGTAGATTCTTTTGTTGTGCATAGGCGGAATTGACCCTGTATGCCAGATCCAAATTTACTGTAATTTCTTCTGGTTGTTTATTTAGAAAATCTGCTAAAATTTCTGTCATTTGTTCTTGCACACTTTGCGTAGTCGATTCTGGCATGCCCCTAAATCTCAGCTGTCTTTCCGTTATCTTGCACTCCATCACTGCCACCCGTTCCTGTAAAACTTGGTTCTCTGCTTTTAGATTGGAAGCCAAATCATTTGTCTTCTGTTCCACTTCTTGAACCATCTTATTTGTTGCTTGTAGCTCATTTTTAACTCCATCAATATTCTTAACTAATTTGGCCACTTCTGCTTTAATTAACTCCTTTATATCCTTTACCAAGGAGTGGGATGTTTGTTCCTGTTTTATACTTGTAATAAGTTTCTCACGTCTTCCATGTTACAGCATAGTCAGTCCTAATTGCTTCATGCCCGATGATGAAGTGAGTTTGCCTCACAAAATGGGTTAAACAGAAATATTGCTTGCCATACCCCGTCGGCACCATAACATGTTTACTTTGGGACTGTGAACCTCCATGAGAAGACACTCGGTTGGCTCTCCACCAAGCAGCGCTTTTCCACCTTGCTGGAACATTGCACTTTACTCCTATATTAAGGATAGTGACTTGTTGATTGTATTTATTGCATTTTGTATATAGTGTATGGGCTCACTTTTTGTATTTGAACGCCTATTTATGTAGTAATCAAGTTATTTCACTAGTATTGCATTTTTGCATTTTTGCACTGCACTTTCATATTTTCATAATTAAAATTAAATCATAATTCTGGTGGTTTTTGTAGCTTTGACCTTTTGGTCCACCAGATTTGCCCCCTTTTTGTGGTAGCTTGCCATCCCCAGAAGATGGAAAAACACCTCCAGGATCGTTGGTTGTTGGGGGTTTTCCGGGCTGTATTGCCGTGGTCTTGGCATTGTAGTTCCTGACGTTTCGCCAGCAGCTGTGGCTGGCATCTTCAGAGGTGTAGCACCAAAAGACAGAGATCTCTCAGTCTCTGTCTTTTGGTGCTACACCTCTGAAGATGCCAGCCACAGCTGCTGGCGAAACGTCAGGAACTACAATGCCAAGACCACGGCAATACAGCCCGGAAAACCCCCAACAACCATCGTTCTCCGGCCGTGAAAGCCTTCGACAATACACCTCCAGGATCCCTAGCCAAACTGGGGAAAATTGCTTCCTGATCCCAAAGTGGTGATTGGCATTACCCTGAGCATGTAAGAAGGGCCACGAGAACTAAGCCCTGAGGTAACCCTTTCTGCCCTCTCCCTTATGATCTGCCCAGGTTCACAGAATCAGCATTGCTGTCAGGTGGCCATCTAGCCTCTGCTTAAAAACCTCCAAAGGAGAGCTCACCGTCTCCCAAGGAAGCCTGTTTAATAGAGCTGGTATTTTTTTGGTTTGAATATATATCCAAAATACCTTGTGGGTATTTTTCTGATATATGTGGGTATCCATAGCAATATTCAGGTTTCATGGAATAGTGGTCCTGAAAAGTTCTGGGCATATTCAGGGCCCGCATTTTAGAGTTCTCAGTCCTGGTTCCTAAGCTTGGCCATGGAAACATGGCCTGGGTCTTCCCCTTGACTGATCCTAGCCCTGAGCAGATGGCACTGTGTAAAACCAGGATCCTCCGTTCTCTGGACGTGCTTCCAGACCTTGAAGGAATAGGGGCACCCTCTCTGCCAAAGCTGTCTCCTATGAGGCACTGGGGCTGCATGATGACTGGTGACAGCATATTAGGATGCAGTGCATTCACTGCATGGCCCACCTCCTTCACCTAGTAGTGAGGGATGTCTTGGGCTTGGCTCACCCATCGCTCCCTTCTGCAAATGGGAGACAGTGCAGGAGGAGGCAGTGGGTGAACTGGCATGAATCATCAGACAGTCTGAGAGTCAAGCTAGAAGTGACTTATTACACGTAGAGAACACTTGATTGGTCCCACAAGTTTACCTGGGAAGTGAAGTCGGAGAGCCAGAGAAAGCCAGTAGCAGCAGCAGCAATCACTCCTCCAGGCACAAGCCTGCCAGACACAAGGACCCCCAAAGACCGTTTGGGGGTGGGCAGCTGCTACTCTCCCTCAGGGTGCCCTGCATCTGGTGGGCTGCCTGCTTCTGGTGAGCTGCTCTGGAGAAAGCTGCCGCGTTGGCGAAACTCCAGCTGCAGTGACAGCTGAGGGATCTGCTGTTGCTGCTCTAACATACCCTCACTCCGGTTTTCATCCGGGAGCTCAGGAGCAGGGGAAGGGCATGTTAGAGCAGCAGCAGCAGATCCCTCTGCTATTGCTGCGGCTGGAGCTTCAATGACGTGGCAGCTTTCTCCAGAGCAGCTCCCTGGGAACAGGCAGCCTGCAGGGCGCCCTGGGAGAGAGCAGCAGCTGCCTGCCCCAGAACGGTCTTTGAGGGCCCTCTCATCTGATGGGCTTGTGCCTGGAGAAGTGATTTACAATAGCTGCTGCTACTGCTTCTGGTTTTCTCTGGCTTTTCAGCCACTGATTCTCACAGAGAGGGGAAGGAGTCTCCAACTTCACTTCTCAGGTAAATTTGCAGGACCAATCAAGTATTCTCCACGTGTCACTTCTAGCTTGGCTCTGAGCCTCTGAGGTCTTGGTAGAGTTGCTGGGGCTTGCCTCTGCTTGCTTCTTGCTGCAGGCTGCCCTCTATGGCAGTGGCCCAGCAGGAAATTTCTCTGCAAGTCATGCAGCCAGTCCACCTCCACTATTTGTGCAAATTGACGCCTGGCTTGGCACATTCTTGGCAAGCCTCGATCCCATCCTTCTTCTGTGTTGTTTGGATTCTTTTGTTCTCCTGACTGTCGTCATTCATTTGAAAATCTGCTGACTCTCCCAATAGCTTTCAACTGGTTATAAGCTCAAAAGAAAATGAGGTTCGGCTTGGCATCCAGACTCATGCCACCAATAACTCAAGTATTCAATATTGTGCTGCAGACTCAAATTAGTGTGTTGCATTGCACATTAAGATGGACATTCCCAATAATATCTTAATGAGGTTTCATGTGCAGCCGGAGAGATGTATGCATTGATCAAGGTAAGAGAAAGTTTTTGAAATTCCAAATGAAGAGCCATTGCATAGGGAGAATCACTTGGAAGGGCAGTAACATTAACCAGCAATCATATAAATCAAACAGGCGTTCCCTGCCAAGGGGAGAGAAAGAAATAACAACAACAACAACATTTGATTTATATACTGCCCTTCAGGACAACTTAACACCCACTCAGAGCGGTTTACAAAGTATGCCATTATTATCCCCACAACAAAACACCCTGTGAGGTGGGTGGGGCTGAGAGAGCCCTGAGAGAGCTGTGACTGACCCAAGGTCACCCAGCTGGCTTCAAGTGGAGGAGTGGGGAATTGAACCCGGTTCTCCAGATTAGTCTCGTGCTCTTTTTTAAAAAATCTATTTTCTAAACAACAAAGGAGATACTGGGAAAAAAGATAAGGAAAAACAGAAATACCCATTACACTGGGGGGAAAATAAGATACCCTTTACACAGATTATCTAGGACACGATCACTATACATCATTTGACTATTGTGTTCAAGCCCAGAAGAACCATTCTCAGAGACATTTCCTCTATCTTCCAATGTGTCTTGCTATTAAACCAAAAATATTATTATCAAGTATTTAACAGTATTTACCACTATACCCCTTCCACCTCCAAATCAATAGCTCAGAACACACCATGATCTATACATTTCATTACTATACTACAATGCACTAAACTATACTAACTATACTAAACTAATCGAGTTAAATAATATGTTTCCATTTTGAAAAATCTAAATCTTATAATAAACAATATTTCAATAATCTCTGTCAATCTGAGCTCCTATTCAAATTTACTTTATTTACCATATTTATTTCTACCTTTTATTTCTCATCTTTATCTACAATAGGCAAAGTAATTTTCCAATTTCTTTTCAAATTCTCTGATAAGTCTTCTATTTATATAATTTGTTAATTTTGCCATTGCCACGTATTCTGTCCTTTTAACTTTCCAGTTTTCTATTTTCACAGAGTCCCAAATTTTAAGCAGTCTCTAATTACATGACTTGTACATTGTGTTCTTGGCCTTTTCTTAAGCCAGAAGTAATTATGTAACCCCTCTGTCAGATCTGCAACTTCTAGCTTTATTAACCTATCATTTGGATTTTTGATCCAATCTGTAATCCCGACCAAGCCTGTGGCTTGATAATATAACTTAGTATTTGGTATGCCTAGTCCTCCTCTTCTTTTTTCATCCTGTAACACCTTGAATCTAATATTACCCACTTAAGATCTTCCTTCAGAAGTGACAAGAGACAGGGCATTTTCTGTGGTGGCACATCTTTGGAATGCCCTTCCCCTTGAAGCCTACCTGGCATCTATTTTCTTTTCTTTTAGGTGCCAGACTAAAACACATCTTTTACCCAGGATTTGAGTCCAATAGCACGCTAAAGGACAGCAAGACCAGTAAGCTGCCACTGGACTCAAATCCTGCTGTTCTACTGCAGACAACACAGCTACCTAATATGAAACTATCTTTTCACTCAGGCTTTTAATTAGTTTTTTTAATCTTATCAGATTTTTAATGGCCTGCTTCTGTTTTATGTAGTTTTTATGAAGCGTATGATTAATGGCTTGTTTTTTATTAGATTGGTTTCTTTAAATATTGTGGTTTTTAATGGCAATCTGCCTTGTGCAGGACTCTGAAGAGGCAGCCTATAAATATTCTAAACAAATACAAAAATATATACCTATGGGACAGAATCCTGAACGTTATTCCAGAACATTGCCTTTAGGTCAAAGATCATTCCAGGTTAGGGCTTTGTTAGACATGA
This sequence comes from Eublepharis macularius, assembly GCF_028583425.1. Classification (NCBI taxonomy): domain Eukaryota; kingdom Metazoa; phylum Chordata; class Lepidosauria; order Squamata; family Eublepharidae; genus Eublepharis; species Eublepharis macularius. The sequence continues at coordinate 43,526,208 of NC_072806.1, forward strand.
TGGCAGCACCTCTGCTTGCTGAATCCTGTAACTGAGTTGCTGTTGAGTCTAACTATCTAGATAGTGATCCTATTCTTATCCCATCTCTCTTCCAGAGCTCAAAGGATGTGCATAGGGCATTCATTCCAGACAGTCAGTGCAGTATACTTGGTGTGTCAGACTAAGCACTGGGGGATCCAAGCTCATATGAAACTGCATTGTACCACATTAGTATAAAATACTGAATCACTGATAGTGTAGTGATAAGAATGTTAGGCTAGGATCTGGGAGGTCCAGGCTCAGATCCCCACTGTGTCATGATAGGCTCATTGGGTGACTTTGGGCAAGTCGCACACACCAGTCAGTCTAACCTAACTCATGGAGTCATTGCTGTCAGGATAAAATGGAGGAGGAAGAGGAAAAGAAGGAGGTTGTAAGATTACTTGGGGATAGATTGTCAGGGTGGCCCCTGCCATACTTCGGAGGGGCTGCTGTGGATGGGAAGTTATTGAGAGCAAAGGGCTTTTATAGTGAGTTCGGCCGCTAAGTTCCTGGTGGTGTTAGGAGTGTGTTGGGTCCAGGATCATGAACCCTACATCCAGTGCAAAGTGGGACAAATGTGTTTCCCAGTGGGGGACTGTAAACAGCATGTGTGAGATATGAAGTGGGGACCCCACCACTCTACAATGCCCAAGACTGTGTGCCTCATCCATGAGGAAAATAAGATATCCCCCAAGTATCAGGACTTGAGGCAAGTGTTTGAGGAGGGGGAGTCTGATGAGCTCCCCCCTCATTGGGGCACAGATTGCGCCTTTGAGCCGATTCCTGGACAGACACTTCCCAAGGGGAAGCAGTATTCCATGAGCCCAGACCATGAGAAGCTCTGCAATTTCATTGATAAAAACAGTGAGGTTTTTTACTCAGGCCTGTGATTGCCCTTCATGCAACCCTGGCGTTGTTTTGGAAGAAAAAGGATGAGGGCTTAAGAATGTGTACTTATTACCGAGGAATCAATGCTGTTTCCATGTCCAATGGTTAACTGTCCACCGCCACCCCCCATCAGAGACTTGTTGGGAGTTGCTGCCAAGTGGAAAATCTTTACTAAGTTGAACTTAAGAGATGCTTACTTCAGAGTCCGCATCAAGGAGGAGATGAGTAGAAAACCGCTTTCAATACCCCTCCTCAGGCAAATTGAGTATTTAGTAATGCTGTTCAGGCTCCAGAGAGTGTCAGGAATTTTCATGAACCTGATCAACGAGGTACTGTACAAGTTCTTGTACCAAGGGGTGGTAGTTTATCTTGATGATGTGTTGATCTACACAGATACCTATGAGCAGCATATGAAATTGGTCAAAGAATTGTGGAGCGTTCTTTATACAAATAAACTGTATGATACATTGTCCAAGGGTGAATTCCATAAGAAGGAGCTGGACTTTTTAGGATATCAGGTCTCCCCAAAGGGCTTGGAGAGGGACCCAGCCAAGGTGCAGGATGTGTCCCGCAATTTTTCTGACACTGAAATTGGTCAGTGTGGGATAAAGAAACAGCAGCCATTAAATTAGCTCTATAATGAGGGAAATCCCAGGAACCTCACATTTGACAAAAATATATCAAACAACTTTAATCACAGATATCCATCTCATTCTATAAGAATACAAATATACAAATTTAATTCATGTGATAATATACAATTCATACAATTCATACAATAGCCCACACTATATATGAACACAGCTGAAGTCCATACAATAGGACTAGGCTCGAGACCCGTGTAAGTCCAGTATATAAGTATCAATAAGTAGCTAATGCACCAATAGCGAGTCCCAAGTGGCTGTAATTCCTGTGTAAATTTCAAAACGACTGCTGCCACGCTACGCGTGTAGGGGCCCCGATCGGGACTCTCAACGAATGGTGCGTAAATTTCAAAGCGGCTGGATCCGCGCTGAAGGTGCCAGAGCCCCCTCTGGGTCTCCCGGCAGATGGCAACGAGCCCGCCAGCTACAAATGCTCGTTTCGGAAACCCTTCTTCTTGGCCACCTTATAATCCTGTAAATATTATGATATTTTCATTCAAACAGCCGCATTTATTCCATATTATGAACAGGAAATCAATCTAATGTACTTACATAACAGTCAAAAGCTCAGTTTTCCGGTGGGTCAGTCTGTGCCAACACTTTCACTCCTTAATCAACGCTAATTACAAGCAGGTGTTTGTCTATAGTGCCATATCCTTTATATACCCCTACGGAACATCTCTTAAAGTAACAGTGTACATACTAAGTTCTAATATAATAGGAGTTGATCTAAGAAGACAAATAGACAGATTATAGGAACACTGTAAAATTGATCTCACTGTTCAATCCATTAGGTATCAAACAATTCATTCTATGAATCCATTGGGCTTCCATCTGCAATAATCTGGTGTTATTTGCATTGTCAACCTGGACCACCTCCAAAACTGAATAGCGAAGTTCCCTCTCACTATTATGATGTTTCATAAAATGATCTACCAATGGGGCTTCTAAATTTTTTGTACGGATCCTAGACAAATATTCTCTAATTCTTACCCTCACTGGTCGTGTAGTACTGCCCACATAAAGCAAAGGGCAGGGGCACTGGATGATGTATACCACCTGTGGTGTAGAACATGTAGAAAAACATTTGGAGTAAAGTGGTAACCACTTTACCACTTTACTCCATTGGTAGATCACTTTATGAAACATCAACTCCTATTATATTAGAACTTAGTATGTACACTGTTACTTTAAGAGATGTTCCGTAGGGGTATATAAAGGATATGGCACTATAGACAAACACCTGCTTGTAATTAGCGTTGATTAAGGAGTGAAAGTGTTGGCACAGACTGACCCACCGGAAAACTGAGCTTTTGACTGTTATGTAAGTACATTAGATTGATTTCCTGTTCATAATATGGAATAAATGCGGCTGTTTGAATGAAAATATCATAATATTTACAGGATTATAAGGTGGCCAAGAAGAAGGGTTTCCGAAACGAGCATTTGTAGCTGGCGGGCTCGTTGCCATCTGCCGGGAGACCCAGAGGGGGCTCTGGCACCTTCAGCGCGGATCCAGCCGCTTTGAAATTTACGCACCATTCGTTGAGAGTCCCGATCGGGGCTCCTACACGCGTAGCGTGGCAGCAGTCGTTTTGAAATTTACACAGGAATTACAGCCACTTGGGACTCGCTATTGGTGCATTAGCTACTTATTGATACTTATATACTGGACTTACACGGGTCTCGAGCCTAGTCCTATTGTATGGACTTCAGCTGTGTTCATATATAGTGTGGGCTATTGTATGAATTGTATGAATTGTATATTATCACATGAATTAAATTTGTATATTTGTATTCTTATAGAATGAGATGGATATCTGTGATTAAAGTTGTTTGATATATTTTTGTCAAATGTGAGGTTCCTGGGGTTTCCCTCATTATATAGTTTTGATTGGAACCTGTCCCGACTTATATGTAATTAAATTAGCTCTGTCAAGCTGGTGCCATTGGTTGGAGGGGGCAAAAATACCATTTGAAGTGTGGACGGACCACAAGAACTTGAAAGCCCTCCACTTGCCCTGATGGCTGGGAGTGAAGCAGCTTAGATGGGCAGAGTTCTTCTCAAAGTTTCAGTTTATGCTCAAACACCTCCCCAGGACCTTGAAATTCCTGGCTGGTCCCGCCTCCCACAACATGAAAATCAACGGAAGGAGGTAACAGAACTATGTTCACATCAACACAGCTGGGACGAGTTGTAGTGACATATCAGCAGGCACGTAAACATTTGGCAAACCCACCTGACTCCTGGCTAGAGATAATCAAGGAGGAACAAAGGAAAGAAGGAGGGGTGGGTTCCCAAGATCCTCTGATGGAGGAGAAGGATGGGTTCTGGTACAGGAATGGCAGACTATACATACCAGAAACCCTGCAGGGGAAAGTTCTAAAAAAATGTCATGATGACAAGTTGGCCAGTCATTTTGGGTTTGTCAAGATGTGAAACTTGGCCCAGAGACAATTTTGGTGGCCTGGAATGTGGAAGGACATTTCCCAGTATGTACTGTCTTGCCCAATCTGTTTAATGGGGGAGAAATGGGGTGGAAAGCCCCTGGAACTATTGCAACCAATTGAAACACCACCTAGTCTACGATTTCTATGGACTTTATTACAGACCTTCCCCACAATAGGGAGAAGACGGTAATCCTAGTGGCGGTGGACGTTTTCAAAACAAGCCCGGCAATAGGTTACCAACACCCGGCAATAGGGTACCGATGTGCCAGAAGCCTTAAAGACATACTGGTGCAATCAGAATTTAATAGCACGATCCACAACAGAGAATTACCCACGGGACACTTTCCCTGTGGAATGTGCAATGTTTGTCACCTTATGGTAAAATTAGCAGATATGGATATAAGGAGGGAAAGAATGCTGTATCCAAAGGGTTTCTCTACCTGCAAAACACTGAATGTAATGTACCTTATTCAGTGTTTCTGCCCCTTAATCTATGTAGGCAGCACAACCCGCCAATTTAGGATTAGATTACAGGAGCACATCTCCTGCATAAAAAACAAAGTAGTCGAAGCCCCTTTAGTAGAGCATTTTTGGAATTGCAACCATAAGTTGGGAGATCTTAGAGTTTCAGTGGTGGAAACTATGGAACCCAGATCATGTTCAGACCTAACTAGAAAACTATTGCAACAAGAGACCAAGTGGATTTTTGATCTGGACACCTTGGTCTCAAATGGTCTGAACAATGCCATTGACTATTCATGCTTCTTGGGTTAATAATTTAATAGAATAATTTGTAACTTCTGACATTGAAGAAAGTAGATTTGAAGACGCAGATTGTAATTATGGATTTGTAATGTGTACCTCTTTAAGTGGTCGTGTGATTATCTCTTTAATTAATTTACCTTGTTTGTAGAGGGTTCTTAGGAGGTTAGAGCACAAACTGTATTATGGTAGGACTGTGTCATTAGCCAACTGTGATGTGAGAAACCGCGCTCTGGGACCAGTGAGTAACAACATTGTGTTCTGTGTTGTAAAAGCTAAATTATTTATACAACAGAATGTTTAAATATAAAATATTTTATTATAGTCTGTGAAAACTTTCCCTATGAAGAAGTGATATCCACGAAACGGGAATTGGAAATTTTGCAAGCTAAAACCCGTCGGCTGTGTGCCTAATGGATTATTCCGCTCTCGTTGTTCCTTAAGATGGTCTTCAACCTGTGGATGAAAAGAAAAAGATCACGGAATTGATCTAAGCACCCTGGTTTTCACCAGTTGGAGTTCTTACCATATGAACTCGATTTTTATTAGCTTATTTGTTGTATTTATTATATTTAATGTACTTGCACTTACCACTTTTGCACTTTGCACAAATTTAAAAAACTTTAAAAATTGAAAAAGCTTTAATGACTGTTTGATAATTGTTGTTCGCCCGGTTCTTACTTGCCCGGGTGTTCTCCCCTTGTTATCACCTTCTACAGCAAAAAAGCTAGCTACCTAGTTTATGCAAAATGTGGTGTGCCTGCACTCATTCCCAAACAAATTAATTTCAGGTAGAGGGAGTCAATTCGTTGCCATGTTTTGGAGGGAGCTTCTAAAAGTAACTGGGATTGAGCAAGGACTTAACTCCTCCTACCAGTCAGAGACAGATGGACCATTGGAATGAACTAATCAGATCTTGGAACAATTCTTGAGGTGCTACATTAACCATCAGCAGTCTGATCTCGCTCCGGATTCCTTGGCCAAGGGTCTTGAGGCTGTGATGATATGGTTACATTAGAGTGCTGAAAGAACTTTCCAGAGAACTTGCAGAACCCCTGTCCATCATCTTCAAGGCCTCCTGGAGGACTGGGGATGTGCCACAAGATTGGAGAAGAGCAAATGTTATCCCAATCTTTAAGAAAGGGAGGAAGGATGACCTGGGAAACTACAGGCCGATCAGTCTGACTTCTGTTGCTGGGAAGATATTAGAGCAGATTTTAAAGGGATCAATCTGTAAGAATCTGAAGGACCACTCAGTGATCTGGGGAAGTCAGCATGGTTTTGTTCCTAACAGATCTTGCCAGACCAACCTGGTTTCCTTCTTTGATCGAGTGACCAGCTTACTGGATCGGGGGAACTCTGTTGACGTGATTTATCTGGATTTCAGTAAAGCTTTTGATAAGGTCCCCTATGACATTCTGATGGGCAAACTGGAAGACTGTGGAGTAGACTATAGGACAGTTCGGTGGATAGGGAATTGGTTGGAGGACCGCACTCAAAGAGTGGTGGTCAACGGTGTTTCATCAGATTGGAGGGAGGTGTCCAGTGGGGTGCCGCAGGGCTCGGTTTTGGGCCCGGTACTTTTCAATATTTTTATCAATGATCTGGATGAAGGAGTGGAAGGGCTGCTCATTAAATTTGCTGATGATACCAAATTGGGAGCGGTAGCAAACACCCAAGAAGATAGAATTAAAATTCAACAAGACCTGAATACTCTGGAGAAGTGGGCAGCTGTGAATAGAATGCAGTTCAACAAAGACAAGTGCACAGTATTCCACCTGGGCCACAAAAATGAGAGAACAGTAAGGAGGGAGAATATACTTCCTCAAGTAACTGGAAGCCAAAAAAACAAAAAAGGAAGTATGCCAAAGCGTAACTCAATACAATATTTTTGTCTATACCACAGTACAATTATCACTATATCTACATTGAGTTTTCAATGATGTACAGCAGTTCAAAATACATGCATAGAGAGAGAATAAATATCAAAATAGTAGAGTTGTCTCCAAAATAGCTTATAGCGCCCGAAGGTATACAGTTCCAAAAAGGCTGGTTGGTAACATCCAAGGTTGCAAAGTTGCAAAAGACGGGTGGCAAAGCAGGTGGCAACGAGCTACACCGGTCCCATTCCTTCGGCTCGTTTCAGAAATAGTCTATTTCATCAGGCGAAATTCATGTAGAGAGTCAACCATCAAACAATATCAAATGCTGAAATCAGGTCGATTTCAGCATTTGGTTGACTCTCTACATGAATTTCGCCTGATGAAATAGACTATTTCTGAAACGAGCCGAAGGAATGGGACCGGTGTAGCTCGTTGCCACCTGCTTTGCCACCCGTCTTTTGCAACTTTGCAACCTTGGATGTTACCAACCAGCCTTTTTGGAACTGTATACCTTCGGGCGCTATAAGCTATTTTGGAGACAACTCTACTATTTTGATATTTATTCTCTCTCTATGCATGTATTTTGAACTGCTGTACATCATTGAAAACTCAATGTAGATATAGTGATAATTGTACTGTGGTATAGACAAAAATATTGTATTGAGTTACGCTTTGGCATACTTCCTTTTTTGTTTTTTTGGCTTCCACAAAAATGAGAAGCTGTTCCAGTTGGCAGCAGAGGGTAGGACGTGAAGCAATGGGCTAAAACTACATGCACAAAGGTACCGACTGGATATTAGGAAAAACTTTTTCACTGTCAGAGTAGTTCAAAAGTGGAATCAGCTGCCTAGGGAGGTGGTGAGCTCCCCTTCACTGGCAGTTTTCAAGAAGAAGCTGGATGAATACTTGTCAGAGATGCTTTAGGCTGATCCTGCACTGGGCAGGGGGTTGGACTAGATGGTCTGTATGGCCCCTTCCAACTCTATGATTCTATGATTCTATGATTCTATGATTCTATGATTCTATGAGTCACCTGAAATTGAATCCCCTGAAAATGGAGGTTCTGTGCCTGGGCATGGCAGCAGTATCTTACACAAAAATAACACAACTCACTTCACATTAAAGAATCACCCAAAAAAATTGCTGTCAAAAGCACTTTATTTCTTTAACTGCTTTAGGTTACACAGTAGGAAGGCACAACAGGGCATGAAAGCAGTGTACTACACAATAATAACACAACTCACTTCACATCAGAGAATCACCCAAACACAATTGCTGTCAAAAACGGTGGAGTGGGTTGTATTATTTTGTGTAGTACACTGCTATCATGCCCTGTTGCGCCCTCCTACTGTGTAACCTAAAGCAGTTAAAGAAATAAAGTGTTTTTGACAGGAATTGTGCTTTTGTGATTCTCTGATGTTAAGTGAGAGTTGTGTTATTTTTCTGTGGGGGGACTGCTGGTGTAATGTGTCATAATGCTTTGCCTACTTGTACTTTGAAAGGGAGAAAATAATTTTTAAAAAACTTTATTTTGTGTGGTTCGTGTTTTATACTTTGTTGTGCAGTTGGTTCCCATCATAGGGAACAATGGGGAGGCTGGCCAGCCTTCTCTGTAGGTGGTGGGGGTGTCAGGGGGTGGTTGTCTGTGTGTCAGGTTAGGTGCTCTTTCCCAGGGACAAGTTGGCACTTAGAAGTTTGCCCACCATTGTGGCACCCCTGGGCTGTGTGGAATTGCCCTGGGAAAGAGAGTTTAGAAGTTCCCAGCACAGGGAACAAAGGGAGAGGGCTGGCCAGCCTGTTCTTGGGGTTACGGGTGTAGGGCTGCTGGGGGTGGATTTGGGTCTGTGAGGGGCTAATGTGGGGATTTGGGTCTGTGTGTGGCAGCTGGGGGGAATTGGGTTTGTGTGGGGCTGTAGGGGGTGGACTTTGGGGGCTGAGAGCACCTACTTGGGGAGGCCATGAAATGCCCCCCAAGTGGGAGCTGGCTGAGCCTTGGTGGGGGTGGGAGTAGAGGTGGGAGGAGGGCCCCTGAGGGTTGGGGGCATTTTGCATGCAAAATGCCACCCCTGGCAAGACAAGCCTCCCCCAGCTGTAAGTAGTAGAGAAAAGAGCACCTACTTGGGGAGGCCATGAAATGCCCCCCCCCAAGTGGGAGCAGGCTGTGCCTTGGTGGGGGGTGGGAGGAAAGGTGGGAGAAGGGCCCCTGAGGGTTGGGGGGCATTTTGCATGCAAAATGCCACCCCTGGCAAGACAAGCCTGCCTCTTCATTTCCCCCCCATAGGAAATAATGAAGAAGATTAGCAGCAGCAAGCTAAAAATACATTCACGTTTCCCTTTCTTAGGCGAGGATAGGGGGACCTGGTTTGGGGGGCCATAACATGGCCCCCAAAGTCCAATCGGTCTGAAACCTGGGGGGTTGTTAGAGAGGCGTTAGAGAAAGGTCCCCACCAATATTGGCTTGATTCGGTGGGAAAATGCCTCCCCCAGGCGTCCGGGAAGACGGAGGCATTTTCCCATTGAAAAAACCTGAAACAACCCGAAACAACCTGAAACAATACCCGAACTGCTAAACCCGAAATGGCTAGCCATTTCAGGTTTTGCTGTATCTGAAATGAGAAACCCGAAATGGTGTGCCCTTGCACACCCCTACTCCTAGGACATAACCTCATAAGAATGCAGCCAAGTCAAATGAATTATTTAAACCTCTTGGTTCCATGGATCATAATTTAAAAATCCACCAAGCCTCCTGCCGCAACAGGTCCCATTGTATTGGAAGGGGTTTTCCAATTGTAACAGCCAAAATGTTGTGTATTTGATAGTATGTTCATGGGGGAAAATGTATGTAGGATGTATAGGACAAGCCATCAAAATAAGGATTCAGGAACATCGGTCGAGACTACGGAGGAAAATTGAGGAAGCGCCGTTGGTTGCACACTTTAAGAATATGGGACATGGTGATAATGATTTTGTATATACCATATTGTATGTGAGTCGCTGCAGGGAGCCCTTGATGTTACAACGGGACCTGTTTCGGCAGGAGGCTTGGTGGATTTTTAAATTACGATCCACGGAACCAAGAGGTTTAAATAATTCATTTGATTTGGCTGCATTCTTATGAGGATATGTCCTAGGAGCACTAGCACTTTAAATGATGACTGGAAATTTGATTCATTGACTAATTGGATGTAATATTTAACGGCTGTGTGAGGTTAAGTGAATTGCTGATGCTATAGAGCATGCTGCCACTATGCACTTTGAAGGTTGAGAAATGTGTTGATTTATTGCTTGTAAGTATTTATGCAACATTTGTAAATTTATTGTGTATTTGGATATATCTTGATATTAATTCAGAGGGTATCTATGAATTTGATATGTGGCTTTTGTTTTACAGTAATTATTGAGATATTACATCCATCAGAACTGTTGTTTGTGAGTATATAGTGATATGGCTGTAACTTATTGTACATACATGAATATTTATAATTATTTTAAAAATTATTTTGTATATTTTTACAGTGGTAACTGCTTTGAGAAAGGGGCATCCGGAATGGGAACCTCTTGCTGGCGAACCTGTCAGCAGTTACACTGATTTTATTGGAAATATTGATTGATATTGCAGATGGTAACATTGTTTATGTACTTATACACGTTATGGATAAAGTATGACTTACTGTGGATGATATACCCTAGTGGTTGAAATATTAAATTCACACCTTCAGTATTTATGACATATTTGGAGTGCAAGAATTGTTGATTGAATGGTTTATTAAAGCTCCTTTATTGAAAGTAATAGTCTATACAGCACATATGCTGCATAGTTAGTCGGACACGGTTACACACATCATTTTGGTTGAGACCTACATACCTGCAGGACCGCCTCTTCCATTATGTACCCTGCAGGACATTGCATTCTGCAGACAAGCAACTCCTGGTGGTCCCTGGGTCAAAGGACATCCATCTGGCCTCAACCAGGGCCAGGGCTTTTTCTGTCCTGGCCCCGGCCTGGTAGAACACTCTCCCACTGGAGATCTGGGCCCTGTGGGACCTGTTATAATTCTGCAGGGCCTGTAAAATGGAGATGTTCCACTGGGCCTTTTGCTGAGTGCCAGAGGGTGTCCCCCTTCTTCCATCTAAAACAACCACTTTTTGACTTCCGGCTTGGGAACATGGAGATCTGAAGTGACTCAGGGAGCTGAGCCATCCGGGTTGCTGTTTTTGGGCTAGTGGGGTGCTTTGATCACCCACAGCCCCCCAATTTCAGGTAGAAATTGGGCAAGGATGCTCGATAGCCCTAAGAGGGTGTGATCTCGGCAGAGGGGGGGGTTCTGAATCAAGGATTCTCCATCTGCTTTGAAGATCCCCTCCCAGAAGGGCAGCCAATATCTCTGCAGCAACCTTTGGAGTCATTTAATTGGCATAGGATCTTCGTACCCAAGCTTCAGAAACAGATTTTAATCAGAAGGGAGCCAAAGAGACAGTGTGTACAACCCTAGGAGAGTGAGAGAGAGTAAAGATCACTATCTCCCCTAACGGACTTAATTTCTGTTCAAAGACTGAAACGTTTTAAAGTAAAGAGACAAATTCCTAAAGCAAACGGAATTAAAAAGTGGTGGGGGGTGAAGAAATTGATTTTAATGACTTAAAGAGCTTAAAAAGAGCAAAAAGAACTTTTGTTTTGCATACCTGCGGTTTGGGAGATAATGACACAAGAGGGAGAGTGTGGGAAGAGGCTGAAACATCGTGAGAAGTGAACTTCCTGTAATTGCCTGTAATACAAGTGAGTGGTGGCTAGAAGGGCAGGAAGACGGCAGGAACAGAGGAAGAAAAACAAAGCAGAACAAGAGACCAGAAGAGGAAGTGGAAGTTAGCCATTTTGAGTGTGGGAAGGGCAGAAGGCTTCAGAAGGCTTCAGTATAGAGAAAGAGTACCTGACATTTTAAAGAAGAAGTGGAGTATGCCATTTTGGACAAGGGAAAAGTTGAGGGCAACCATAGAGAGTACCATTGAGAAAAAACGCCCAACATTTTGAAGGTTTGCAAAAGATTAAATTATTTTTCCTCTTTCCCATTTATATTATTGGACTTAATTAATTAAGTAAAATAAAATAGAAAAGACGGAGCTGAGAAAGAGAGCTGTTCGTGGGGTCCCAAGGCAAGTCCAATGACAGGGGAAAAGGACAAAGAGTGGCAGGCAGCGATTGAAAGTTTAGACAAAAAAATAACAGAAGGCAATAAGGAAACAAATGAGACTATGCAAAAAACACAAGAAATGGTCCAGGAATTACAGAAGCAAGTGAAAGACTTGCAAATGAATTTAGTTAAAGAGATCAATGAGGCAATAAAATCAGAGGCTGCAGAATTGGCAGAGTATTGATGAAATAAGAACAGAGCTCCAAACTACAAAACAAAAAGTGCAAGAGGTGGAGGAGAAAACAGAGTATAAGAGCAGAGGCAGCGGGAGTGAGTGATAGAGTTGTTGTAATGGAATGCAGAGCTATGGAAAAACAGCTTCATTTTCGAGGTATTCCAGAGATAATGGCAGGATCTGCATTGAAACAAGTCACTGAAATAATTGCGGAATTTTTAAGTAAAGAGCAGGAAGAAGTGGCTGCCAACCTAGACATTGCCTACAGAGTTAATTCCATGTATGCAGAGCAAAAAAACTTGCCAAGAGATGTTATTGTCCAGTTAACCACCAACAGAATGAGGGAGGAGATTATCAGAAAGCATTATGAATCCCCATTGGTACTTGAAGGGAAGCGTGTTCGAATTATGAAGGAGTTACCGAGATCAGTGTTGCAAGACCAAAAAAAAATACAGAGACCTGACTCAAAAATTAAAAACAATGACTATAAGATACAGATGGGAAATTCCAGAAGGGTTGAGCTTCGAGTTTCAATCTGTGAGGCGAGTCATCAAATCAAGACATGCAGTGGATGTGTTTTTGACAGAATTTGAAAAGGACTTACCAAAATCAACTAGACTGTAATTATGGAATACAAATTAATATCATGGAATGTAAATGGACTTAATTCACCTTCAAAGAGAAAAGCAATATTTCATTGGTTGGCCAAACAAAAATGTAATGTGATTTGTCTACAAGAAACCCATATAAGAGAACAGGATGTAAAATATTTACAAAATAAAAAATTAGGGAAGCAATTTGTGGCAACAACTAAGCAAAAGAAAAGAGGCATTGTGTTATATATTAAAGAAGAATTGCAACCAAAATTGATTTTTAATGATAAGGAGGGGAGATATTTGGCTGTGGAATTTGATTGTAATGCCAAAAAAGCCCTGATTGTGGGAATATATGCGCCAAACGGGGTGAAAGAACAATTTTTTGATGAAATTAAGGATCGACTTGGACAGATGACATATGATCAAGTGATTGTGAAGGGGATTTTAATGGAGTGGTAGATCCACAAGTTGATAAAACAACAAATTTGATAAGAAACAAAGGAGGTAAGCTCCCAAAATCCTTTTTTGAATTTCAAAGACAGGAAAGTTTAGAGGATGTATGGAGGAAACAGAATCTGAGTGCTAAGCAATATACGTTTTTTTCAGCAAAACATCAATCTTTTTCAAGAATTGACATGATTTGGGTATCAAAAGAACTTGCTGTATGTACAAAAAAAATGGATATCTTGCCAAAAATTAGCTCAGACCATAATCCTGTGTTCTGGAAATTTGGAACGAGAGGGGAAAAAAGAGATGGAGAATAAATGAGGATTTGTTAAGTAGTCATGTTAATGTGGATGTTCTTAAGAAAGAGACTAAAAGCTTTATACAGTACAATGTGGATCAAGGAGTGGTAATTTATAAAGTATGGGATGCGTATAAAGCTTTGATTCGGGGAGGTCTTATGGACTTAAATGCCAAAGATAAGAAAAACAAAGAGTCAAGGTTGAAAGAAATTCACGAAAAAATCAAATTTAAAGAGCAGCAATTAAAGAAAAGACCGGGTAAAAAGAAAATACAACAGGAAATTAAAATACTGCAGGAACAAATAAGAGCAATGGAAAATAAGGAGGTGGAATGGGAGTTGAAAAGGCTGAAACAAAAATCATTTGCAGGAGCTAACAAACCAGGGAAATGTTTAGCGTGGCAGTTAAAGAAGAAAAGAGAGAAACAAATAATTAGTAAGATCGTGGAAGATGGGAAAGAACTGTTTGATCAAAATTCAATAGAGAGGGCTTTTTTTAAATATTATGCAAAGTTGTATCAGAAGAAACTAATTGATAAGAATTCAATGGAGGATTATTTTCAAAAGTTGACTTTACCAACGGTGCCCAAGAAATTGAGAGATAAATTAAATGCTGAAATAACAACGTTAGAAATTGTGGAAGCGATACAAGCTACAAAGATGGGAAAGGCGCCAGGACCAGATGGCCTTACAGCTAAATTTTATAAAGTAATGGCAGAAGATTTGAAAGAGTTGCTGCAAAAAGTGATGAATGCAATTTTAAAAGGTGATGATCTGCCGGAAACGTGGAATGAAGCTAATATTACATTAATACCAAAAGAAACACAAGATTCAACCAATGTAAAAAATTATAGACCAATATCTTTAACAAATAATGACTACAAGATTTTTGCGAAAATATTGGCTGAAAGGCTGAAGGCCTGGCTGGTGGAGTTTGTAGGGGAGGAGCAGGCAGGCTTTCTACCAGATAGGCAGATAAAAGACAATCTGAGGACGGTATTGAATGTGATAGAATATTATGATAAAAATCCAGGAAAACAAGTTGGTTTCTTCTTTGTGGATGCTGAAAAAGCGTTTGACAATTTGAACTGGGATTTTATGTTTGCAATGATGGAAAAAGTACAGATGGGTAAGATGTTTACTCAAGCAGTTAAGGCGATATATAAGAATCAATCTGCAGCCATAGTTGTCAACCGAGAAATAACAAAAAAGCTGGACATAAGAAAGGGAAAAAGACAAGGATGTCCACTCTCTCCACTGTTATTCGTGATGGTGTTGGAAATTTTACTTAGACAAATACGAGAAGATGATGAAATTAAAGGTTGGAAGATTAAAGGATATACATACAAGGTGAGGGCCTTTGCAGACGATGTGATGGTGATAGTGGAAGATCCGCTCCAGAATATGCCGAGAATGCTGGGGAAGATAAAAGAATTTGGAGAGCTGGCAGGATTTTATATAAATAGAAAGAAATCTAAACTGCTTTGTAAGAATACGTCTAAGCAAGAACAACAAGAGTTAATGAGGATAACGGATTGTGAAGTGGTTCATAAAATAAGATATCTAGGTATTGAGCTGACTGCAAAAAATATTGATTTATTTAAAAATAATTATGAAAAGTTTTGGCAGCAAATAGACAGAGACATGATGGTGTGGAATAAGTTAAACCTATCATGGTTGGGTCGTATTGCTGCAATTAAGATGAATGTGTTACCAAGAATAATGTTTTTAATGCAGACAATTCCAATTGTGATAGATAATAAGCAATTTTAAAAATGGCAAAGAAAAATTTTAACCTTTGTGTGGGCAGGAAAAAAGCCTAAAGTGAAGATGAAGGTGTTATATGATGCAAAGGAAAGAGGAGGACTCCAACTACCAAATTTGAAACTATATCATGAAGCCAGATGCTTAGTTTGGGTGAGGGATTGGATGTTGTTAGAAAACCATAAATTATTGACATTGGAAGGGTACAATAAAACCTTTGGATGGCATGCATATTTATGGTATGGAAAGAGTAAGGCTGATGCGATGTTTTTGCATCATTTTGTGAGGCGGAGTCTATTTGCAGTATGGACTAAATACAAGCAATATTTGAATGAAAGAACACCAATGTGGATTGTACCTGCAGAGGTTGTGAATCCAAGAACTGACTATGAAGGAGCAGAGTGGATGACATATCAGAACATGCTTAGAGTGGATCAGAATTTATACAATATTAAAAATAATGATGAATTGCCATTTCGATATCGGTGGTTTCAATATATGCATATAAAAGATTTGTATGACACTGATTGGAGGAAAGTAGGGTTTAGAGTGGAAAATTCAGAACTGGAACAATGTCTACTGCAAGGGGCGGTGAATTGATATCTAAAGTGTATAAAATTTTGTTGAAATAGTTTACAGAAGATGAGACAGTAAAAGTTCAAATGGTAAAGTGGGCAATAAACTGTAATAAGGATATATTGATGGAAGCTTGGGAGAAATTGTGGGAAAATACTATAAAGATATCAACATGTACCACGATAAGAGAAAATGTGTATAAAATGATTTATAGATGGTATCTCACACCAAAAAAGCTAGCCAATGGAAATAGTCAGCTGTCAGATAAATGTTGGAAATGTGGAAAGCATGAGGGTTCCTTTTATCATATGTGGTGGACCTGTGAAAAAGCTAAGCATTTCTGGGGGGAAATAATAGACGCTATGTCAGATATATTGAAGAAAAAAGTTGTTAGAAACCCAGAATTGTTATTGTTATGTATAAACCTTGAAGACTTTGACAAAATGGACAGGATATTTTATGACAAAATGGACAGTCATATTTTATATGACTACGACGGCTAGGATAATTTATGCACAGCTGTGGAAGACAAAAGAGATACCGTTGGTGGAAGATTGGATTTTAAAAACATTGAGCTTGGCTGAAATGGATAAACTTACGAGGAAACTTCGAGAGGAAGATATGGAAGAGTATATAACAAGTTGGGAGAAATTTAAGAACTATATAGAAAAAAAGTGGGACATTAAAGGGAAGGTGTGGTCTTTGGATACTTTCTGAGGGGAGGATAGTGTTCTGTTACTTTTAATTAATATAGAGGAAGTTATCATTATATCATATTAGAGGTAAAAAATCAAGTTTGTGATAATATACCATTTTATTGATATATGTAGGTACAATATGTTATAATTTACTAGGTTATAACGTCATGAATTGGATAACAATATAAAGGATAATAATTTTGAACATTATAGATATGATAGATATGTGTAATAGTACTATCTAAAGATATGCAATGGTATAAAATATATTACTATGACCCATTCTTAGAATGTAGTATATAGCTATTAATATAGGGGGCATATTATATTGTAGGTTATTGGATACTATTGATAGATAGTACTAAAAGATATGGAATGTTAGATAATGGTATTTATCATTAGATAGGTATTATTATTTTATATAGAGTTTAGTTTGGTTAAGATTTTATCTAAGAGGTAATAAAGGGAATGGAAAACTGTTGGAAGTCAATGGAAAAGGGTGGGAAAGGGTGGGGGTATTATAATATGATGGAAAGTTAACTGTGTATGTTTTTATATTTGTATAATGACCCATCCAATAAATTTTAAAAAAATAAAAATAAAACAACTACTTTTTCTGGGGCTGCCCTCGGCCATCTACTATGCCCATCTACTTTGCCCATCTACGGACTGCCAAATATTTATTTAAATAGCCTGCACCTGGACTATTTCAATGACCTTTTAAAGATTATTATTGATTTTATGGTTTTGTGATTAATTCACTGTGTTTTATGAACACCCTGAGCCCATTTGTGGGGAGGGCAGGGTATAAATAAATAAATAAATGATTGGGTAGACTACTTGCCATATGCAGAGTATTGCTACAATAATAGTATTCATAGTTCAACTTGCACATTCCCCTTTCAAGTGACCGAAGGCTTCGAAGCCAAGTCAATACCTATGCTAAAAAGCAGATCCTAGGGAGGGGATGGAGATTTGATAAAGTGGTGGATTAAATTAACTGATCAATGGAAGTTAGTGGAAGAAACCCTAGAAAAGGCTAAACAAGACTATCAGGTGGACAAAAAGCGTTCCACCCCTTGGGAGTTACAACTGGACAATACAGTGTATATGTCAACTAAGAACTTTGGGGGGGGGGGAACCAAGCATAAAGCTAGGTTGGAAATACTTAGGACTAGGGGTGTGCAAGGAAAAAACTTTCGTTTTTTCTCTATCGTTAAAGCCGAAAGCCGAAACAAGAATAGCTTTCGGCTTTCGGCTTTCGGCTTTCTTTCGGCTTCCTTTCGGCTTTTTCTATGGGAAAATGCCTCCGTCTTCCAGGACGCCTGGAGGAGGCATTTCCCCACCGAATAAGCCCAAGATTGGTGGGGACCTTCCTCTAACCCTTCTCTAACAACCACCCAAGTTTCAGACAGATTAGACTTTGGGGGACCATGTTATGGCCCCCCAAAGCAGGTCCCCCCATCCTCCCATAAGAAAGCGAAGGAGCAGCATATTGTTAGCATGCTGCTGCTCATCTTCATTATTTCCTATGGGGAAAAAATGAAGAAGCAGGCTTCCTTTGCCAGGGGTGGCATTTTGCATGCAAAATGCCCCCTTACCCTCAGGGGCCCTTCTCCCACCCTTCCTCCCACCCCCCACCAAGGCTCATCCTGCTCCCACTTGGGGGGGGGGCATTTCATGGCCTCCCCAAGTAGGTGCTCTCATCTCTACCACTGACAGCTGGGGGAGGCTTGTCTTGCCAGGGGTGGCATTTTGCATGCAAAATGCCCCCCTACCCTCTGGGGCCCTTCTCCCACCTTTCCTCCCACCCCCCACCAAGGCTCAGAGTGCTCCCACTTGGGGGGGCCATTTCATGGCCTCCCCAAGTAGGTGCTCTCATCCCCCAAAGTCCACCCCTCACAGCCCCACACAAACCCAATTCCCCCCCAGCTGCCACACACAGACCCAAATCCCCCTAGTAGCCCCTCACAGACCCAAATCAACCCCCACCTGCCCCACACCCACCATAACCCCAGGAACAGGCTGGCCTGCCCTCCCCTTTTGGGAACCCCTAAACTCTCTTCCCCAGGGCAATTCCGCACAGACAAGGGGTGCCACAATGGTGGCAGTGCCAAATCGTCCCTGGGAAAGAGCACTTGCCCTGGCACACAGACAACCACCCCCCTGACCCCCCCCACCTGCAGAGAAGGCTGGCCAGCCTGCCCCATTGTTCCCTATGCTGGGGACCAACCTCCCATCAAAGAAGGGAACACACACACAATGATTAAGTTTAAAAAAACTTTATTTTATAGTTTTCAAATTACAAGTGGTCAACAAATCACAACATATTACACTTATTGTCCCCCACAGCACAACACAACACAATTAACTACACATCAGAGAATCTTAAAAACAATTTTTCTTTTGAAATGGACAAACAGTAAAGTTTTGAACATTTCCACAGGTTACATAGTAAGCGGGCACAACAGGGCATGGAAACAGAAGCCCACACTAGACAAGATGATCATAACTACCAGCCTAATACAACTCTCCCTCCATAACATGACTTAATGGGGGGGGGGGGGAACCACTGCAACAAAATCCTCCCCAACCCTCTGGGGCCCTTCTCCCACCCTTCCTACCACCCCCCACCACATGCATTCCTTGACAATCAAGAAATCTGGAGTTAACTATAATGTGCATGTCAGTCCCTCAAAGACAGAAGCAATATGGAGTTAATGACCCATTTGATTTCCACAACTTCAGACACAATTAGGGATCCGTTTCCCCTTGGTGGGGGATCCCCCACTCTCACCTATCGCCCCCTGTCACTGCTTACCTGGCTGGAAGGGGGAAAGTCAGGGAATGAGCCTTCAAGGTACGCTCCTGGGGCTGCTGCCGTGATGTCACTGATGTCATCTGGCTGCCCTGAGAGTATTCCTGTGCTTTGCAGTGGGCTGATTTGGGCCCTACAGGCCAAAACAGGATCACTTGTGGCCCAAATCAGCCTGCTGTGAATTGTGCGTGGTCCCCAGCCTTGTGTGATGATCACATCACTTCCTAGAACAGACATCATCATGCCAGAGCATTGCCATGAAATGATCATGCGTGTGTGAACAGACCCTAAGTATCCTCTAGGCTTCAGTGATGGTATAGTATGTCAGTAATGTTTTCACACACATTATATAGAGAGAGAGAGACAGAGAAGGGGGGAGGCACTGAACCTAGATTATTTCGTCTATTTTACTGTCCCCTTCCAAAGCCAGGGTGGCATTGGCACAATGCCCCCCTCCCCCCGGCCAGAGCCTTAGTAACAGTATGCATTGACAGGCCCATGCACCATAGTCCTTTTTGAGACCCAGCCAAGTTGTGTGCCTTTTGGAGAAAAATGTTCAAGTTGCTGGTGGGGGTATGAACAATTTTTAGATATCCACTGTAGTGCAATGGCTAGAGTGTTGGTCTAGAATCTGGCAGACTCTGATTCTGTGCCTTGTAGGCTTGATGGATGTTCTTGGCTCAGCCTAAGTAAACAATTGTGTTGTGTTTTCCAGAGGCAGTCTAGGTGATTTTGGGGCCCTGGAGAAATGTTCTGGACGGGGCCCCAGAACCAGTGCCGCCCCACCACTGGCTCCTTGCCAAGGCCAAGCAATTTGGTCACCTAGGCCCCAGATAGAGTGGGCTGGAGTGCGTTGTCTCCCTCCACCCCCTCCACCCCCTCCAACTACTAAGAAGGCCATCGGTGGATGAAGTCACTCCCAATGTGGGGCATGGAGCAGCTGTCTATTGTTAGCCTGGTTGTGATGAGGGTAAAACAAATCAAGGGAGAACAACAATGTGTAAACCACTATAGGTTCCCATGGGGGAGAAAACCAGGGCATAAGATAAACCTTTAATTTGGTGGGGAGGGGGTATATACATTTTATGTGTATGTGTCTGTATGTTTTATGCATTCAAATCACTTATGGTGTACTTTAGAATTATTGAGCTCCAAAATATCCCAAAAACCTTGTCCATGTATTGCAAACCGAAGTCAATCTACCACATCTAGGGTATTCTTCTTTTCCCTACTGCCTTCGATTTTTCCTAGCATTATTGTCTTTTCTAGTGAACCTTGTCTTCTCATGATGTGACATAAGCACTATCATTATATGATATCTTCAAGGGAGAAAGCAGGCCTGATTTGGTCTGGAAGCCACTTACGTGTCTTTTTCGGAGTCCATGGTACATGTAAATTAAAACTTTCTTCCTACTTCACAGTATGAATGCATTTTCTTCCTATGAGCTTTGTCTAAATTTTACTGTACTGATACTGCTCGTTTGGCCAAAAGGCCTGCCCTTGAGCAATGCCACATTAAATACCTCATAATAAAAATATGTTTTGAAAACCATTTAAAAGTGTCTTTAAGTGCCATACGCTGATTTAAAAAACATAAGCCAAATGTTTGGGTACACAACCAGATATGTGAATGACTGAAATGAAGCCCAATCCCACCGCCACTTAAAATCCATTTTTGATGGAGGTCTGGATTGACTTACATTGGTGTCATTGAGCTTGGAATCAGGAACCTGGAAGTGTTCCATGGGGGCTACAACTTTCATGCCAAGGCTAAGAGGGTGGAAATGGGATCTCTCTGGGGTGGCAAACTCTGGCCTTGGAAGTTACTGGCAATTTGGGGGTGGGACTTGTGGAAAGGGAAATCTGAGTAGGGATCTCCCCTAGAATCCATGGTCCACATTTGCCCTCTAGAGATTGCCCTTGGAAGCAGCCAGTTTCTCTAGGGAACTACTCTCTCTAACCTGAACTCCAAGCCCAACCAGGAGTTTGGCAGCCCTAGGAAAATTTCTGAAAAAGATGGCAAAGGAGGGCCAGCAACTGATAGAGGCATGGAAGCCCACACCAGGACAGCAGCAGGGGCCTACTTGGGCACAAAGGACTACCGGTGCTCTCATCCCCCATAGTCCACTCCTTACAGCCCCACACAAACCCAGTTCCCCCACCCCAGCTGCCACACACAGACCCAAATCCTCCACTCAGCCCCTCTCAGACCCAAATCAACCCCCACCTGCCCCACACCCACCATAACCCCAGGAACAGGCTGGCCTGCCCTCCCCTTTTGGGAACCCCTAAACTCTCTTCCCCAGAGCAATTCCGCACAGACAAGGGGTACCACAATGGTGGCAGTGCCAAATCGTCCCTGGGAAAGAGCACCTGCCCTGGCACACAGACAACCACCCCCCTGACCCCACCACCACCTGCAGAGAAGGCTGGCCAGCCTGCCCCATTGTTCCCTATGCTGGGAACCAACCTCCCATCAAAGAAGGGAACACAGACACACAATGATTAAGTTTAAAAAAAACTTTATTTTATCATTTTCAAATTACAAGTGGTCAACAAATCACAACATATTACACTTATTGTCCCCCACAGCACAACACAACACAATTAACTACACATCAGAGAATCTTAAAAACAATTTTTCTTTTGAAATGGACAAACAGTAAAGTTTTGAAGATATCCACAGGTTGCATAGTAAGCGGGCACAACAGGGCATGGAAACAGAAGCCCACACTAGACAAGATGATCATAACTACCAGCCTAATACAACTCTCCCTCCATAAAACGACTTAATGGGGGGGGGGGACCACTGCAACAGGGTCCAGCAGAACCTATGTCATTTCCTGTGGCTATGCTTTCAGTTCTGACACAAAAAGCTGAACTGGGCACTTCCAAGGCACTGGACACTGGTATTTCTGGAGCAGTTCTGCAGAGGTCTCCCCTCACCCCCACACCAGCCTCAGAATTTACCTGGGAACATCTGCGAGAGATCATCATTGGCCGGTGCCCATTCACCACTCTTCCCGCATCCCCCAACCATGCAAACCCAACATTAACATCAACAATTTTTTTTATGGATTTTTTCTTTTTTTAAACGTGAACAGTCCATCAACTCAGAAAACACAGAATAACATTTTTTTTGGTTTTTTTTTTTAAACATGAACAATCCATCAACTTTGAAAAACCATAATCACAACATTTTTTTGGGTTTTTTTCTTTTTTTTTACATGAACAGAACATCAACTTTTAAAAAACAGTACAACAATTCTTCTTCATTTTTTTTACAAAGATTTCAGCTGATAAAAACATTTTAAACATTCACTGCAGGATCTGATATTTTCCCATTCCCTAATCCCCACCTAAGCAATCCCTGTCTAACCTGTTCCTCCCTCCAGTAGCAATCCATGTTTCTGGGGCATTATTTTTCAGAATAAGTTTGGTCCCACAGGGTCTGTCTCAGTGATGGGAGATGTTTTGAATACCCTGGGGGGGGGCTTTCAAATTGCTGGGAGTTTTCCCTTTGCCACTGGTTCCTAACCACCCTCCCTCTACTGGCCGGTTTTAACTGTATATACAGGGTTTTATACAGGGGAGAGCGCGATTCCAAAGGATTGGACTCACAGAGGATGCAGGCCACAAGTTGGGCTCACCTCAGTCACTCTGGAAGTCCAGTCCTGAGAAATCGAAGAGGCGAGAGTTGACCTTCAGGAAGGTCAACTGCTCGACTCTCCATGGGAGAAGGCGAGTGCGATGTGGGCCGACAATGTCACCCGCATGTGAAAAGACGCGCTCGCTCTCCACGCTCGTCGGAGGGCATGAGAGCAGCCGCTGCGCCTCGAGGGAGAGGTCCGGCCAGACCGACTCCTTCCTGGCCCAGTAGCTGAGCGGATCGGTGGAGAGCGACTCGCAGGGCTCCGCGAGGTAGTCCCTGACCATCGCCTCCGCCGGATCCTCTCTCACAGTCCTCACAACCCCAGAGGGGACGAGGGCCCACCGGAGCATCTCCATCTCCATCGGCACTCCGGTGGTGGCCGTGGGGGGGGGCCTGCGCAGAGGGGGCGTCAGAGGGACCCGCACGGCAGGGCCCCTCTTGCGTCCCCCCTGTCGACAGGCATCCCCTCTTGGCCTCCCTGCGCCTCACCCAAGAGCAGAGCCCGTCTCTGGCTTGGGTGAGGTTCCCGTCCCGCTCGGTGAAAGTGCCCTTTATGCGCGGGTCACACACGGTCGCCAACATGTATGACTCTTCCTTAGTGAGAGGAGTTAGCCTGGCAGCAATGCCAAGCTGCAGCCTTCTCACTAATGTGCGCACCGCTGGAACAAGGTCAGCACGGGGCGCGACCCAGTCTGCAAGGGTGGCCAGATTCCTCTGGAGCGTGTGCACCAGGGGAATGACCAGACCGAGGGTTGCCGTGTCTGACGAGACCGCCACAGTGAAGTCCTTGAAGGGCTTCAGGACCTCCACTGTCTGGGTGATGGTGAGCCAATCCTCCCGGCTGAACTCACCCACCTGACTCACACCGCGGTTCTCGGAGAGCCATGCGTGGAGTGCGGCCTGCTGCTCCACCAAGCGCTCAAGCATGGCGCAGGTGGAGTTCCAGCGAGTGCTAACGTCAGTGATCAGAGCGTGCTCTGGCACACCTGTCCTGACCTGTGTCTGGCACAGTTCGTGTGTGGCCTTCACACTGCGCGAGAAGTGACCCGTGAGCCTCCGACATTTCTGGATAAGTAACTGGAGTTCACGGGTCCGGGTATCCAAGGGTTCCTTCGAGGAGCCCAACCCCAGCGCATCTCTCACCACTAGGTGAAGCTTGTGAGCCGCACAGTAGACGCACTCTCGGCTCACTAGATGCGCCGCTGCCCTCATGTTCTTGCCACCGTCCGTCACCATGCATCCCACGGTGGCGGGTCCCTGGCCTATCCACTTGTCCAACTGTGGCAGCGATGTTCTCCGCCATGTGGGACACGTCGAGCACCTCGGCGTGAAGCAAGGCCTTGCAGTAGCCGGCCTGGCGGTCTCCCATCCTTCCCTGTCTAGCTGTGCTAGGCACCTCCCCCCGGCCCCCAACCAGAACCGACTCGGGTTCCCACCAGTGAGGAGTAAGCGAGAGGTACGCTTGCTGCACACTTGGGCAGGTCCAGATGTCCGATGTGAAGTGCACAGTTCTCCCGGCAACCCGCGACAGCTGTGCCTTCACATGATCCCTGGCAGCCCTGTAAAACGAGGGCACCACCGATCTGCTCAACGTCGTGCGAGCAGGGACGGCGTACCAGGGAAAGCAATCTCGGAGCAGCCCTGAGAAGTCGAAGTCTTCAACTACGGAATACGGTTGTCCATCCACTGCTATCATATTGACGATGTGGCGCGTGATGCGCCGGCTCGCCCTCCGGATCCCCTCTCTGGGCACACTAGCGCCCTGCATACCAAGCATCTCCGGGAGAGAGGCTTGGCGTCCCTTTCCTGCAGGTACCCCTAGGGGGAGAGCACCAGAGGAGCCTGCCTCCTTCTGGCTAGCTGGCGGCCGTGCGGCACCACTCGAACCCTCCTCCCGAAGAAGCACCGCCTGGTGGTGCCTCTTCATATGGTACCTCATATGGTACTGTTATTTGTTATCCGCCCTGAGCCTGCGAAAGCAGGGAGGGCGGAATATAAATATAATAAATTAAATTAAATTAAATTAAATTAAATCAACCCAGATGTGGTAAGATGCCGCACATCTTTGCCACGGCTGACGTGCCGCCTACAATGCAGGCACAGGGCTGCTCGGGGATTCTCCGTTGTCTGGAAGTGCTTCCAGATTTCGGAGGAAAAGGGCATCCCACGCTTCCCAGGAGAAGCACTTTCTGGATCACCCTCAGGCACCTCCTGTGAGGTGCTCTGGCCGGACACACCGTGTCCCACTCTTGGCCGGGCAGGTGGGGATGGACGAGGCTGAAGGGGCAGAGATGTGGGCTCTTCCACCACAGTCTCTGCCTCTTCCTCCCGCATCCTCTCCTCCTGCACAGCCGTGAGAGGCCTGCTGCTGGCCTCAGAGGAAA
This sequence comes from Eublepharis macularius, assembly GCF_028583425.1. Taxonomy (NCBI): domain Eukaryota; kingdom Metazoa; phylum Chordata; class Lepidosauria; order Squamata; family Eublepharidae; genus Eublepharis; species Eublepharis macularius. The sequence goes on from NC_072806.1 coordinate 43,551,454, forward strand.
CTGGGGTGGACCGCCCCAGGGGGGGTCTCACGGGCAGTTCCTCCAACATCCTCTGGGTTCCTGGGGTGAGCGGGAGCGCAGGGAAAGTCATGTGCTCTGCGCCCATCCCAGGAGACACCACATGCTGCCGCTCCTCCAGCAGCTGGTTCGCAACCACTGGAGGAGGAGGAGCCTCAGCAGCAGGCCCCCGCCCAGTGCCAGCACCTGCCTCACGCCTCTGGGTTGGGGGTGGCCCTCCAGCAGCTGCCTCAGGAAAGAGAGTCTTGCGAACCCTCTTCCTGTCACCAGAAGCCAGGCTGGTGAATGGCAGCAGCGCAGGGGAGGGCCTCCTCCGCTCAGATGGGGGGGCTGCCGCAGCAGTCCCCCTCCCCCTCCCCTCCTCCCCTCTAGATTTCTCCCTAGCCTTTCCCCCGGGGCCCCTCTCTGCTTTCTTCTCTGACATACTTTCCCCTCCCGAAATCTACCCTAACTAATCAGAAAAGATTTGGAAAACAAAGGTCAACTTTGTTTTCAAGACCTAAATAACCTGCTCTAAATCTGTGCTTCTAGTGGCTCTGTGACTTGGAGATGAACAATCAAGTGCCTTTTTAAGCAACCCTATTTATGTCAGGGAACCTGAGCCTGCCAATCAGCCAAATTCCTCTGGAATTGAGCTGGCCCTAAACCCCAATAACAGGTGACAAAGCCTTAAACACTCACACACTAGTATGCCCGGGCCGGCCTGGCACCACCACAGGTGCCAGAGATGGGCAGTGGAACCCTAGTTATGGGGGCACTAATGGGAAGCCTATTGACAGCTATTACAAATTTATATATATATATATATATATATATATATATATATATATATATATATATATATATATATATATATATATATATATATATATATATATATATATATATATATATATATATATATATATATATATATATATATATATATATAGAATTCAAACCTAACACTCACTCACTAATGCTTTCCCTGCTGAGTCCCTATTTAGTTTTTTAAAAAAAACTAGGCTTGGTTTCACTAATAATTACGTTGAGGGCAATTATCCACTGATCACCTACCAACTGGCCTACCTACCTAAGAGACACTATTTAGCGGGAACAATGTATCTGTGGTATGTCGGTGTGGGGTGTGGATGTGGTGTTCTGAAGATGAGCCTCCCCCCTCCCAAGCTAGCAAGAACCCACCCCCAAGCCCACCCAAATGTGAACCCGGACTCGCTCACACTAACACCAGTCCTGCAGTCCAGCGATGTTCAGGCGGTCTTGCAGCTGGTCCTCCTCTCCTCCGCGATGCTGTCAAGAAAATTGGAAATGTTAACAGAGTCAATACCACACGCTGCACACGCAACCCCCAAAATTCAAGGCCCCATTGCACAAGCCAAGTCAGCCCCCCCCCTGAAAGGCTAGGGCCAACCAGCAGCAAAACAAAACACATCCACCCAGCAGAGCTTCTGGCCTGTGCAGGCCAAAAGCTGGCACACTCATTTTTTAGTCCTGTGAAACATTAGTTCAAGCCCACCCCACACTCAAACCTGACAAATGAAACATGAAAGAAAGCAGGCACTGCAATCAATGCTGGCCCCCCCTAACCCCCAAACAATGTCCTCTTGCCCAACCAGAAAATGCCCCCCCCCTAGCCCAAGCCATAAAGACCAAGCCAAAGCATATGCTCGCAGGTAGGCACAGCAGCAGACATAAGCTCAAAAAACAAATTTTACAACAACCCTACCAGTCCTCCACTACAGATGTCCAGCAATGTTGATCCTCCACGCAGAGATCTGCAGGCCGATGTCCACCAAGTGCAGTCCAGTCCAGAAGAGGTCCACCAATGATAAACAACCTGATCGTGAAGCAAAACTGTGAGTGCCAGGCCAGCAAACAGGAAGGGTTACCAAAGCCAGAGCAGCAGGCCTGTGTGTGTGCCACAGGCTGGCACAGTTGTTCAGGATGGAGCCTGTTGGGAATCCTTGCAAGCAGGGGGCCAAACACAGGAAAAAAGCCCACACCATTCCAGTTTGTGAAGCAAAACTGTGAGTGCCAGGCCAGCAACCAAAAAGGGTTACCAAAGCCAGAGCAGCAGACCTGTGTGTGGGCCACAGGCTGGCACAGTTGTTCAGGACGGAGCCTGTTGGGAATCCTTGCAAGCAGGGGGCCAGACACAGGAAAAAAGCCCACACCATTCCAGTTTGTGAAGCAAAACTGTGAGTGCCAGGCCAGCAACCAAAAAGGGTTACCAAAGCCAGAGCAACAGACCTGTGTGTGGGCCACAGGCTGGCACAGTTGTTCAGGAGCCTGTTGGGAAGCCTTGGAAGCAGGGTACCAGACACAGGAAAAAAGCCCACACCATTCCAGTTTGTGAAGCAAAACTGTGAGTGCCAGGCCAGCAACCAAAAAGGGTTACCAAAGCCAGAGCAGCAGACCTGTGTGTGGGCCACAGGCTGGCACAGTTGTTCAGGACAGAGCCTGTTGGGAAGCCTTGGAAGCAGGGGACCAGACACAGGAAGAAAGCCCACACCATTCCAGTTTGTGAAGCAAAACTGTGAGTGCCAGGCCAGCAACCAAAAAGGGTTACCAAAGCCAGAGCAGCAGACCTGTGTGTGGGCCACAGGCTGGCACAGTTGTTCAGGAGCCTGTTGGGAAGCCTTGGAAGCAGGGGGCAAGACACAGGAAAAAAGCCCACACCATTCCAGTTTGTGAAGCAAAACTGTGAGTGCCAGGCCAGCAACCAAAAAGGGTTACCAAAGCCAGAGCAACAGATCTGTGTGTGGGCCACAGGCTGGCACAGTTGTTCAGGAGCCTGTTGGGAATCCTTGGAAGCAGGGGGCCAGACACAGGAAAAAAGCCCACACCATTCCAGTTTGTGAAGCAAAACTGTGAGAGCCAGCCAGAAGAAAGGCACCAAAGACACCCAGCAGAGCTTCTAGCCTGTGTAGGCCCAAAGCTGGCACACTCTTGTTTTAATCTTAAAACAGTAGATGAAGCTTAAAGAAGGCAAGCACAACAACCAATGCTGAACTCCCCCCCCAACCATCAAACATTGTCTGCCCAACCTGTCCCCCAGGCCATGCCAAGAATAAACTGCAACACCTTTTTGCAGAGGCAGGCCATAGCAGCACATTGCCCAGCATCAAAAAAATTTACAAAAATTTTAAAAAGGCCTACCAGGTCTCCTCTCAGGACGTCCAGCACAGATGATCCTCCAGGCAGATGTCCTCCAGATGCAGTCTCTCTCCTCCTCTCTCAGGCAGCAGCAGCAACAGAAGTGTTCCAGACCAGTCTTGCTCCAAATTTAAACCCCCTGCTGCAGCCTCAGCCAAAGATTTAAATCTATTGGCTGGCATGAAAATACAGCAGAGGGATTGGTGACTCCTAAAGTCCCCCCTCCCCTGCCTTTCCCCACCCACACTCCAAGAGCCACCCTCCTCCTACTCCCCCTCCCCTACCTGTTAATTTTGGCGGGAATCTCTGCTGCTTTGCAAATGCAAAGTGCAATGCAATGCTTGCACCTTGCATTTGCAAGGCAAAGCAGGATTCCCTGTCATGAGTCAGCCCCAGCCCCGGCTGGCCACTTTACCTATTGCTTCAGAGTCCTCCTCAGAAGATGAGCAGGAAGGGCCAGAAGGGTCTTCTCTAGAGCCAGAAGCCCCTGCAGAAGCTATTGGAGAGGAAGAGCAGTCAGAAACCACTGCTGCTGCTCCAGGAGGAATTCAGCAAGAACAGCCTGGAGCTTCTGCAGAGACTGTCAGGGATGAGGAACAGCCAGAAACCTCCACAGAGGCTGTAAGAGACAAAGACTCCCACAGGGCAAAAGCGAAACCTGAGCACCTGGGGCCAGCTGAAAGGAGGAAACATAGAGATAAGTCAGCTCTGTTGGATAGGCGAAGGAGCGCCCGTTTACAGGCACAACACCAAACTGAATTGTTAGAGAGAGAGGCAACAGCTGTTCCTCATTAGGACAGCATAAAAGGAAGACGCCGAGGAAACCAAGCGTGGAAGCAACTCAGCTCGCCACTGAGTTGCTCTACGCCTGGACGCTCTTGCCCTGCCTTGTGCCCTGCCCTGCTGTTGGATTGGATTTTGACCCCGGCCTGCTTTCTGACTACTCTTCTGCCTGCTCCTCTCTCTGACTGACATATTGGCTCTGACACCTGACCTGACTCCTGGACTACTGACTTCCTGCCTGTTGTGTTCTGCCCTGCAGTACCAGTGGGCCTCCTGCCTGCTGTGCCCAGCCCTGTGCGCGACACGTTGCTTCCACCCACAACTCAGCAGCTACTGGCAGCATGGATGCAGCCACAGCTGCTGCACTTGTAGCTCAGAACCAGACGCTGCAGCAGACGGTGACCCAACTGAGCAATGCTGTGGCTCAGCTTCAGCAACAGCTTCAGCAGCAAGCTGCGGCAGTGCCGCCGCCGACCACGCCCAAGTGCCCAGTGAGTCCACCAGAAAAGTTCGCGGGCAATGTGGAGGAGTTTCCTGTCTTCCTAGCCCAGTGCCAGTTGTACATCAGCCTGCGCCCCCGAGACTTTCCTGATGATAAGACCAAGGTGGGCTTCATCCTGAGTCTCTTGAAAGGTCAGGCGGCCAAATGGTCTACCCCTCTGCTCCTGGAATCATCGCTGCTGCTGCAAGACTATACTGGGTTTGTGGAGCGGCTCCAGCAAACGTTCGCCAACCCCGTTAAGGCTGAGAGCGCCAACCGGCGCATCCGACGGCTCTGCCAGGGACGGGGGTCCGTGGCCTATGCAACGCGCCAGTGGTCTTCCAGCGTTTCAGCAACGACGTGTTCCGGGACCTCCTCGACCACTATGTCATCGTGTACCTGGATGACATTCTGATTTACTCCCGCAACCCTGCCAGGCATGGGGAGCATGTGCGTTCTGTGTTGGAGAGACTTAGACAGCATGGGTTGTATGCCAAGCTCGAGAAATGCGAATTTGACCGGGAAGAAGTTGAGTTCCTGGGACACCGAGTGTCCAACCAAGGAGTACAGATGGATCCCACTAAGGTCGAGGCGGTGCTTTCCTGGCAGGCTCCCCGAAACCATAAAGAGGTTCAGCGCTTCTTAGGGTTTGCAAACTACTACCGACAGTTCATCCCTGACTTTGCTGCACTCGCTGTCCCCTTGACCCGATTGACACGGCCCCGCCTGCCATTCCAATGGACCCAGGAAGCCCAACAGGCCTTTCAAACCCTGAAGACCCGGTTTACGACTGGACCGGTCCTTGTGTACCCAGATCCGAGCCTCCCGTTCATAGTGCAGGCTGACGCCTCTGACACCGCTTTGGGAGCAGTCTTAGCACAAAAACGCTCCTCCCACGAGGTGCCCCAACCATGTGCCTTCTACTCCCGACAGCTCACTCCAGCTGAGCGGAATTACACTATCTGGGAGAGGGAGCTGTTGGCCATCAAGGCTGCCTTTGAGACCTGGCGGCACCATTTGGAGGGAGCTCGGCACCCGATGGTGGTAAATACAGACCACCGTAACCTAGAACATCTGCAAACCACCCGAAACTTAACGCAACGCCAAATCCGATGGGCGTTGTTCTTCTCCCGCTTTCAATTTACTATCCAATACATCCCTGGCTCACAGAACAAGTTGGCGGATGCCCTGTCCCGGAAACCTGAATTCAGCCGGCAGGCAGGAGAGAAGCCGCCAGCCACAACCATTCTGGCTCCTGAGTGCTTTGCAGCCACCAATGCCCCAGATGCCCTGCAGGATCGGATCCGGCAAGCTCAAAGCACGGACCCCTGGACACAACGCATCACCCAGGGACTACAGGACCCCACGCAGCCAGACCCCCCAGGCTATCTCCTGCAGCAGGGCCTCCTTGCATATGAAGGCCGAGTCTATGTTCCCCCGGGTGCTCTACGAGGGGAGGCACTGCAGCTTGCTCATGACACCCTAGCAGCGGGTCACTTTGGGAGATACAAGACCTTGCACCTATTGTCCAGGGATTTCTGGTGGCCCCGTATGCAGGTGGATGTGTTTCGCTACGTGCAGTCCTGCGATACATGCCGGCGGGCCAAAGACCTTCCAGGGAAGCCAACAGGACTGTTACAACCGCTGCCCACACCCGAGGGGCCCTGGGAAACCGTTTCCATGGATTTTGTCACGGACCTGCCACCCTCTAAAGGGCACACATGCATTGCGGTGTTTGTTGACCTATTCACCAAGCTGGCCCACTTCGTACCTTGCCCGTCGCTGCCTACGGCCAAAGATTTGGCATACCAGTATGTCCAAAACGTGTTCCGGCACCATGGGATTCCCCGGCACCTGGTCTCAGATCGGGGGGTGCAATTTACGTCGCGTTTCTGGAAGGCCCTCCAGACACTGCTCGGAACCCAGGTTCACCTGTCCTTGGTCCATCATCCACAGTCCGATGGGCAGACGGAGCGGACCAATGCCACGTTGGAGGAATACCTGCGCTGCTATATAAACTACCAGCAGGATGATTGGGCAGACCTCCTAGCCATGGCCGAATTTGCGTATAACAATTCAGTGCACGCCTCCACACGCCAGACCCCATTCCTGGCCACCTACGGACGCCACCCACGTTACTTTCCCAGAACAACGCCAAACTCATCAGTACCGTCAGCAGATGACTTTGTCCGGGAGCTGCAGGCCCTACACCTGGTTCTGCGGGAACAGTTAGACCGCGCCAAACGGGCCTACAAAGCAACCGCGGACCAGCGACGGCAGGAAGGGGACCCTTTGAAGGTGGGGGACTCGGTGTGGCTTTCCACTCGGCACATTCGGTCACAGCGGCCCTCCCAGAAATTGGACCACCGGTTCATCGGGCCCTACCGAATTACCGCCCAGATCAATCCTGTTGCCTACCGATTGGAGCTCCCGCCAACACTCCGGACCCACCCCGTGTTCCATCGCTCCCTGCTCACCCCGGTAGCACCTCCACACCCCCTCCGTGAACCTGTACCACCGCCTCCCCCGGTCCTGGTGGACGGATAGGAAGAGTACGAGGTAGAACGGCTCGTAGACTCTCGCTGGCACCGGGGCCGTCTGCAGTACCTGGTGGAATGGAAGGGCTATGGACCCGAGGATAGATCATGGGAACCAGCCGAGAACCTCCACGCACCCCGCTTCATCCGCCAATTCCATCGGACCTACCCTAGCAAACCCGGACCTTCGGGTGGAGGGGGCCTTGGGAGGGGGGATGGTGTCATGAGTCAGCCCCAGCCCCGGCTGGCCACCTTACCTATTGCTTCAGAGTCCTCCTCAGAAGATGAGCAGGAAGGGCCAGAAGGGTATTCTCTAGAGCCAGAAGCCCCTGCAGAAGCTATTGGAGAGGAAGAGCAGTCAGAAACCACTGCTGCTGCTCCAGGAGGAATTCAGCAAGAACAGCCTGGAGCTTCTGCAGAGACTGTCAGGGATGAGGAACAGCCAGAAACCTCCACAGAGGCTGTAAGAGACAAAGACTCCCACAGGGCAAAAGCGAAACCTGAGCACCTGGGGCCAGCTGAAAGGAGGAAACATAGAGATAAGTCAGCTCTGTTGGATAGGCGAAGGAGCGCCCGTTTACAGGCGCAACACCGAACTGAATTGTTAGAGAGAGAGGCAACAGCTGTTCCTCATTAGGACAGCATAAAAGGAAGACGCCGAGGAAACCAAGCGTGGAAGCAACTCAGCTCGCCACTCCCTGCTACCAGAGCTCTACGCCTGGACGCTCTTGCCCTGCCTTGTGCCCTGCCCTGCTGTTGGATTGGATTTTGACCCCGGCCTGCTTTCTGACTACTCTTCTGCCTGCTCCTCTCTCTGACTGACATATTGGCTCTGACACCTGACCTGACTCCTGGACTACTGACTTCCTGCCTGTTGTGTTCTGCCCTGCAGTACCAGTGGGCCTCCTGCCTGCTGTGCCCAGCCCTGTGCGCGACATTCCCTATCCTCCTTTGCAAGAGGGGTGGGGGGTGACAGAAGGAGTGAGTGATTCACTCCTTCTCCCCCCTCCCCTCTTCTAAGAGCCTGCAGGAAGCCTTTGCTTCCAGCAGGATTTTGCTAGCCGCTTGCTAAGGCAAACGGCTAGCAAAAACAAAATGGCGATTCTCGAATGCCGAAAGAAAGCCGAAAGAAGCCGAAACGTTTCGGCTTTTTTTCTTTCGGCTAAGCCGAAACGTTTCGGCTTTCTCCGAAACGTTTCGGCTTATCCGAAAGAAGCCGAAACACTTTTGTTTCGGCTTTCTTTCGGCATTCGGAAAGCTGAAACGCACATCCCTACTTAGGACCCTTCAAAGTGTCCATATTAATCAACGATGTAACTGTGGAACTCGACCTGCCTAAGAACTTGAGACATGTGCATCTGGTGTTCCATTTCAGCCTTCTGAAGAAGGACCCTGGATTGGACAAGTGGCATCCAGAACCAGTGACTCTACCACCTATCATGGTTGGGGGGCAACTTCATCATGAGGTCAAACAGATATTGGACTCTAAGTAAAAGAGACACACATTGTTTTTACTGACAGTGGAAACATTTTGACAGAAGTCAAGCTGAATGGGTCAAAGCTACTGATTTTAATGCTTATAGACTAGTGGAAGCATTCCACAAGAAATATCCAAACAAGCTGGGGGGAGGTTGACTTTTGGGGAGGCAGGATGTCAGGGTGGCCCCTGTCATACTTTGGAGGGTTTGGGGGGTTCACTGCCAAGCTGCAGGCCTGATCGCCTGTGCCCTGCTTTAAGAGTGCTTGTCAGGCTCTGGGTGACAGATTACAGCAGACAGATCCCTGGTTAATTGTAACAAGACACTGGTTCTTGGTTAAATGACTTTTATTCAGAAATCAGTTCTTTCCATAATCAGACCCAAAGGTCTACTTATGAGCAAGGTAAGCACCTAAGCAGTTCTAGTAGAAAGTTTTTTTTAAAAAAAAATTTATTGGATGGGTTTACAAACATAAACATAATAATCATTATCATTTTCCACCCCATTGCATTTTCCCCATCCTTCCCCCCCTTTTCTAATGACTCCCAACAGTTTTCCATACCCAACTTAACCTAAAGAATATATAATATAAATTCTTAAAGTCTATAATGATATATAATATATACTAATCCAGTCTATTTAATTGTATTAACTATCTTAATATAATACTTATCTAAATTAAGAGTATAAAAATTATATAAGTATATAATTCCGGGGTTTTAATTATATTTCTTTGTAAAATATCCGACATAACCATTACTATAGCCCCTCAGAACTGTTTTGCCTTATCACAAGACCACCACATATGATAAAATGAACCTTCATGCTGTTTACATTTCCAACATTTATCAGACATCTGACTATTACCATTGACCAACTTCTTCGGTGTTAAATACCATCTATACATCATTTTATAAACGTTTTCACGCACCGTGGTACATGCTGAAATTTTAACTACATTTTTCCATACCTTTTCCCAAGCTTCCATTGAAATTTCCCTATTACATTTTATTGCCCATTTAACCATCTACACTTTAACAACCTCCTACTCTGTGAACCATTTCAATAATATCTTATATATTTTAGAAATCATTTTCTTCCCCCCCTGAAGCAAGCAGTTCTCAATCTCAGAGTTTTGTAGTCTAAAACCATTTTTCCTTTTGTCCTTCTCATACAAATCTTTTATCTGCATGTATTGAAACCATCCATATTGGAATGGCAATTCATCATTGTCTTTAAGCAAATAATTGTTCTGTTTTATCTCAAGAATTTCTTTATATGTCAACCACTCTTCCCCTGCATATTCTGTTCTTGGATTTACTACTTCCGCGGGGATAATGCATATTGGTATAGCCGCTTCCATATATTTCTTGTATTTGGTCCATACAACAAACAAGCTTCTTCTTACATAATGATGTAAAAATATAGAGTCTGCTTTTACTTTGTCATACCATAGATATGCATGCCATCCAAATAGTTTATTATATCCTTCCAATGCTAACAGCTTCAAATGATTGAATGTCAACCATTCCTTTAGCCAGTCCAAACATACCGCTTCATGATATAATTTAAAGTTTGGTAATTGTAAACCTCCTCTTTCTTTTGCATCATACAGTACCTTCATTTTAACTCTGGGTTTCTTTCCAGAGTGCTCTCTGCCACTTTTCAAATTGTTTACTATCTTTAACAATAGGTATTGTCTGTAGTAGAAACATCATTCTTGGAAGAACATTCATCTTAATCACTGCAATACGACTTACCCATGACAAGTTAATTTTATTCCATTTAATCATATCTTTATCTATTTGTTGCCATAGCTTGTCATAATTATTCTTATATAGATCAATATTTTTCGCTGTCACTTCCACTCCTAGATATTTAATTTTGTTCACTACTTCACATTCTACCTTGTCTGTCAACTCCTTTTGTTCTTGTTTAGTCATATTTTTGCACAATATTTTGGACTTCACCTTATTTATAACAAATCCAGCTAAATCTCCAAAGTCTTTCATTTTCTTCATCAATTTTGGCATACACTCTACTGGATCCTCCACTATCACCATTATATCATCGGCAAAAGCTCTAACTTTATATACAAATCCTTTTGTCCTCAGTCCTCTTATTGAATTGTCTTCTCTTATTTGCCTAAGTAAAATCTCCAATACCATTACAAACAGAAGTGGGGAAAGCGGACACCCTTGTCTTGTTCCTTTTCTTATTTCCAGCTTTTTTGTTACATCCAAATTAACAATTATATTTGCAGATTGGTTTTTATATATTGCCTTTATTGCTTGTATAAATTTCTCTCCCAACTGCATCTTCTCCATTGTTGCAAACATAAAATCCCAGTTCAAATTGTCGAAAGCTTTCTCCGCATCCATGAAAAAAACCCCAACCTGCTTCTCTGGGTTTTTATCATAGTACTCAATGGCATTCAGCAATACTCGTAGGTTATTTTTTATTTGCCTTTCCGGTAAAAAACCAGCTTGATCTTCTTCTATAAATTCCACTAACCACACCTTAAGTCTTTCTGCTAATATCTTAGCAAATATTTTATAGTCATTATTAGTTATGTCAGACAGTGGCTTGCTAAAAGTTGTAATCCAGACTACCTCTTGCAATGAGACAAAGATCCATTGATTTCAAAAGATTTACTGAATATAAACAACCATTATAGTCCACTATCCAAGATACTAGGATCTTGGCTGATACACGAAGGTTGTTACAAATGACAGGCAAAGGCTAAGGTACAGAATAGCAAACCCCTGTAGGCCTCATCCTCCCCCACAGTTCTCAAAACAAATGGCCCGAGGCTGAGAAAATGAAAGCTTCCCAAGACTGGAAAGGTTGTAGTCATAACATCCCTCTTCTCTAAGATATCTTCTACTGAACTGCTTGTCACCTGCAAAAGAAGCGCTTAAAACACTGACAGGATTAAAATGGAGTCTCTGTGTTTTGCACATACATGAAACACAGTCAGAACATGACATCCTGCCACCTCTAAAATGTCCCTCCCCCGGGTTTGAGAGGGTACAGGGTGTGAAATGCTTTTAACAATCTAGGAGCATAAACATGAATAGATTCCACCCACTCATCATACCCAGAGTCAAAGTCTTTCCATCTGATAAGGTAAAACAACTTATTGCGTTTGACTTTAGAGTCCAAAATTTGTTGTACTTCGTAATGAACTTGATCATCAATTAAGGTAGATATGGGAGGAGCCATTGCCATTGCCATTGATTTGTTGGGGGGGCTCTTTTCAATAAGCTGACGTGGAAAGTAGGATGAATGTGATGTAGATTCTTTGGTAAATCAAGTGCTACAGTCACTTTGTTGATTACTTTATGGACAGGAAAAGGTCCTAAAAATTTTAACGCCAATTTACGGCTTGTCTGTGCAATTTTCAAATTTTTAGTGGACAAATAGACAAGATCTCCAGGATGTAATTCCCATTCAGCCACATGATGGCGATCAGCGTATTTCTTATAATCCTGCTTAGCTTTGTCAAGATGTTTTTGAATAAGAGTCCATTGCTGCGCTGCCTCCCCCCACCATTCTGAAACATCTCTAGAAGCTGTAGTGGGGGGAAGAGCTTCAAAAGGAAATGGTTTAAAGTCATAGCCATAAACTACTTTGAAAGGTGTTTCTCTGGTAGAAGTATGCACACTGTTGTTGTAGGAAAATTCTGCTAAAGGCAATAAGTCAATCCAATTGTCTTGTTGAAAATTGATGTAGCAGCGGAGAAATTGTTCTAATATTTGATTAGTTTTTTCCAATTGCCCGTCGGTTTGCGGATGGTGAACGGAGCTTAAACCTTGTTCAATGCCCATAAGTTGAAGAAGCTCATGCCAGAAGTTGGCAACAAACTGTCCGCCGCGGTCGGATATCACCTTCGATGGAAAAGAATGGAGTTTTACAATATATTTCAGAAAATGTCTGCTAACTTTTTTGCTGAAGGCATAGTGGTACAAGGAATGAAATGGGCTTGCTTTGAAAATAGATCCACTACAACCAAAATGCAGGTGTGATTTTTGGAGGTGGGGGAGATCTGTGATGAAATCCATAGAAATGATTTCCCACAGTCTATGTGGGGTTTCAAGGGGTTGTAAAAGTCCAGGAGGCTTGCCTTTTTGTGTTTTGGCGCTGAGGCAAATGGGGCAAGAAGCCATGTATTGTGAAACGTCTTTGCAAAAGCCCGGCCACCAAAATTGCCTTTGTACTAAATGGAGCGTTTTTAAATATCCGTAATGGCCAGCGGTTGGGGCATCATGGCAGCGTTGTAACACTTCTTTTCTTAAACTGGCTGGTACATAGAATCGATCACCCCAAAGTCATTCCCCTTCCACAGATTGGATTAGTTTCTCTTTGGGCACATTCTCCCCCTCCTTTTCCACTTCGCTTTTCAGTTTTTGTCTCCACCCCTGATCTGATTGAGGAGGTCGCGTTGCGCGGCTGCGCGTTGTGACCACTCCTCCTAATTGCGTAGGTGAGAAGACCGTGTCCACTGTCTCCTCCCTCCTGCTTTTGAGTTGGGGCATGCGCGATAGGGCGTCTGCAAGGAAATTCGTTTTACCGGGCAGGAATTTGAGGGTGAAATTGAATTTTGAAAAGTATTCCGCCCACCTCAACTGTTTGGCATTTAATCTTCTAGGACTACGTAAAGCTTCTAAATTTTTGCGATCAGTCCAAACTTCAAAAGGATGGCGGGCCCCTTCTAGCCAATGTCTCCAAGTGGAGAACACCGCCTTTACAGCAAAAGCTTCTTTTCCCCAAACATTCCAATTTCTCTCTGATTCAGAAAATTTTCGAGAAAGATAAGCACAAGGTCTAAGAATATTGTCCTCCCCCTGCTGTAGGAGGACACCCCCAATTGCCGCATCACTGGCGTCCACCTGTACTATGAATGGGCGATTTTCATTGGGGTGTTGCAGCACTGGTTCGGATATGAATTGCTGCTTTAAGAGATCAAAAGCTAATTAGCATTGTGGTGTCCACAGTAGTTTGGCGTGTGGCTTTTTTGTTTGTTCCCCTTTGTTTTTTGTTTTTAATAGTTCTGTGAGGGGAAGAGTTATTTGGGCAAAGTTCTGTATAAATTCTCTGTAGAAATTGGCAAACCCCAGAAAGGATTGCAGTTCTTTACGGTTTGTGGGGGTTTGCCATTCTTGGACTGCTTTCACTTTGCCCGGATCCATTTTTAGCCCATCTTTCGAAATGCAGTATCCTAAATAACTGAGTTCAGTTTTGTGGAATTCACACTTAGACAACTTGATGGGCAATTTGTTGCACATTAGAGTAGTTAAGACTTGTACTAAATGTACGTGCTCTTCTGTTTCAGAGTAAATTAAGACATCATCTAGGTAAACAACTACTCCTTTATATAAAAAGTCGTGTAATACTTCATTGATCATGGACATGAAAACCAAAGGGGCCCCAGCCAGGCCAAAAGGCATAACTAAATATTCGTACTGCCCTAAGGGCATATTGAATGCGGTTTTCCATTCATCCCCCTCCCTTATACGAACGTGGAAGTAGGCATCTTTTTGTAAAGATCTTACCTTGTGCCACGATGTTGAGTAGATCTCTGATGAGAGGTATGGGATAGGCGTTTGTGGAGGAGACTGCATTAAGTCCTCTGAAATCGGTGCATAGTCTTAATCCTCCATCTTTCTTTTTTACAAACAGTACTGGAGCGGCATGAGGGCTATTTGCTGATCGGATGAATCCTCTTTGTAGATTAGTGTCAATGAATTTGCGGAGCTCCTCTCTTTCTATTGGGCTCATTGGATATAGTCTGCCTTTGGGCAAGGTGGCTCCAGGAATGATTTCTACTGCACAATCTGTCCTCCTATGTGGAGGTAAAGTGTTAGCCTCCTCTTCTGTGAAAGCTTGCAAATAAGCTTTGTATTTCTTAGGTATTTGATTAATTTCTTCTTGGGTTAAGAGTGCTTGTTCCATAAGGGTAGGATTGTTACCCCAATTTTGGTTCCAACGATGATTTTTGCAGCTATCGTGTTTAAAAATAATGCTTCCAGCTGTCCAGTCTATGTCTGGGTTGTGGTCCCACAATCATCTGCTCCCCAAAATCAAAGGGTAATTGGCTGTAGAGCTAATTACAAATGATCTTGTTTCGCAATGCTGACCCATGCCTGTGATTAAAGGTATTGTTTCAGTGGTGACTGGGTTCATATTAGTACCATCCATTTGTTCAAATATAACTGGAGTTTCGAGTTCTTTCATTGGGAGTACTAATCCATTTACTAAAGCAGGTGCAATAATGTCTCTGGAGCATCCAGAATCAATGAGAGCTTGTACACAAATATGAGTTTTTCTTTCAGGATTAACCAAAGTAATAGGCATGAATAATATGGACCCTCGAGGTCTTTCCACTGTGGGAACCGACTGGGGGTTGATCTGCCGTTTGGGTCCGTCTACGACAGATCCATCTCATTTCTCGAACTGGGGCTCTCGGGTCCTTCTTCGCTGATTAGAGTGGTTGGATCAAGATCCATAATTTCTTCCAGTTCTAATCCTTTCTCGGGAGGATTCCGTCGGGAAGTACCTCACCCTCTGGAAGTCCGTGGAGTTGGCGTTGGGCGGTATGGTGGGGGAGGGGCGGTAGAGGCTGTTCGCCGTGGTGGGAACGGAGTTCTTTGCACAGGCCTGAGTGGACATTGTGCCGCGAAGTGACCCCCTTGGCCACAATGTAGGCACAGTCCTTGTTGCCATCTAGCATCTCTCGCTCCTCTAGCTGCGTATCCTGCTCCCCTTCCCCCTCTTACAATTATTGGAGTCCGCCGGTGCCCTGTCGCTTGCTGTTGCTCTACGAGCCGTACTTCCTGCATACGGTTTTCTACTTCACATGCCAATTGAATCCAACCCAAGAGTGTAGGGGGATTATCTTGCATCAGGGCTCAGTCCAGCAATTTAGGATTCATGCCTTGTTTGAACAAAATTATTTTGGTAGACTCTTCACACCTTGGACATTTGGCAGCTAGTTGTCGGAATTTAGTAACATAGTCTCTGGCCGACATACTGCCTTGTCTAATGGTTTGTAATTCCGTTCGGGCTCTGCTCTCCTCTAAAGAATCCTCATATTGGGCTCAGAGTGCGGCTACCAATCCCTGTAGGGAATCTAATTCTGGGGCCCCCAATTCATACAAAGCTACATACCATTCCGCCGCCTTTCCTTGCAGCCGGGACCCCAGGTGTTCAATTTGACTAGCTTCGTCCTCAAACAGGTGTCCCCAAAGATTGAAGAATTGTAGCGCTTGTACGAGGAAAAATCCCAACTTCGTAGGGTCCCCATCGAACGTAGCTTCTAGCTTTACCCATCCCATCGGTAACTCTTGAGGTCGGTGACTGGTGACGGGAGTGGGTAGTACAGTAAAGGCGCTGGCCCCGGCCTCGGCTGTAGATCAGGTCTGTGCGGGATGGGTTGCATTGGAAGTGGTTGGGGTCTTGGCTGTGGGGGTCTCTGTGGTCTCAGAGGCGGAGGACCCTTTGGCCTTGGCAATGGTCCTTGCGGTCTCGGAGCCGGAGGACATCGTGGAAGTGGAGGAGGGCCTTGCGGACGCAAAGGTGGAGGACCTTGCGGTACTTGCCCTGGTGCTGGACCTTGTGGAAGAGGTTGAAGAGGCGGCTGTTCTTGTGGTTGAAGAGGTTGAAGAGGCTGTGGGAGTCCTGGAGGGAGCTCCCCTGGCTGCAGAGGTTGTTCTCCTGGGAGGATTGGCTGTTCCTGCGGCTGGAGAGGAGTTTGATCTGGCGGACCTCCTCCTCCTTCATCGCCCGGTGGGCCTTCTGGTACCTCTTCTTGGAGATCCTGGGGTTGTTCAGGTGGTGGTATCACTGGTTCTTGCTGATCATCAGCTGGCAAGACCGGTTGCTCTTCCTGAGGGGGAATCGGGTCTGGTGCTGGATGCATTCCGGGTAAAAGTCTTTGAAGAGCTGCCACCCCTCGACTGATCGAAACTCTGGTGTGCTCTTCTTGCGCGGGCTCTTCTCCCGAGCCTTTTACGACCAGCACTGACAACAAATGCACTGCATGTGCTAAACTCTCTTCCATGCTACTGATTCTTTCTTCCAATCTTTGCACGTGTCTTGGAACAGACGTATCCACATCCTCCTCTGGTGAATCCCGGGGCTGTTTGGTTGGAAATTGTGTAGTCTCTATATATTCCGCACAGGAAGCGGCAGCTCGGGGCCACGGCCGAACCTCTCCCATTCCGGTGGCCCCTTCTCCTTCCTCCGATATGCCTGCCAGGATTCCTTTCGCTAGTCCCGTAATTGCTGAAATTCCAGCATCCACAGCTAAAGTTCAGCTTTGTAACTGTTGCCAACTTTGCTCACTCGAGTCGCATTGCCCCGTCACAGGGTGACTTCTGCATAGTCCCAACTCATCAGATCGCGATGGGAGGTTTCCCATACTTGGGTACTTTCAGAACCTCTTAGGTCCCACTGTATTTGGTCGGATTCTCTATTCCAGTAATACCACGGTTGACTACTGGAGACTTCCACTGATGAACCGACCACTTGATTCCCATCCATTTGCGATCTGGAAAACACCGTACTCGCTCTCCTCTCCCTCGTCTCTCTTGGCCTTGAACCCCACTGCCTCGGTGTAGGTAGCGATATCAGGGGTTCCGCCGCCGCCCTTGGTCAGGGCGCGAGGGTATACACCGTTGTACAGCTTGACTCCGTTCCCCCCCGAACGGGTTGATTAGTGGGTTCCAGTCCTTCCGAGTTGGAGGCATAAGGATCAAACAAAGGGTCCCTGTTGGATGCGGCCTTGGTATCCGTCTCCCCCGGTTTAGGCATTGGAACAGATGTGATTCGTAACAAAAGGTCAGACAGTGGCTTGCTAAAAGTTGTAATCCAGACTACCTCTTGCAATGAGACAAAGATCCATTGATTTAAAAAGATTTACTGAATATAAAAACCATTATAGTCCACTATCCAAGATACTAGGATCTTGGCTGATACACGAGTATTGTTACGAATGACAGGCAAAGGCTAAGGTACAGAATAGCAAACCCCTGTAGGCCTCATCCTCCCCCACAGTTCTCAAAACATTACATTGAATAAAAAACTTTTTTTCTTTTTTAAGCACCTCCACACATTCTGGGTCTCCCAAAAAATCCTCATTAATTCTTCATCTCCATTTCTTATTTCTCATTCCAAATCTCCACATCACAGGATTATGATCTGAGCTAATTTTCGGTAAAATATCAATCTCTTTAGTAAATACTACCAGCTCTTTAGACACCCAGATCATATCTATTCTAGAAAAGGATTGATGACTAATTGAGAAGAAAGTATATTGCTTCGATCTAGGGTTGTATTTTCTCCAAATATCCTCTAAATTTTCTTGTTCCTGAATTTCAAAAAATGACTTTGGTAATTTCCCTGCCCTTACTTTACTCGATGATGAGCTTTTATCCAACTGTACATCCACCACTCCATTCATATCTCCAGCTATAATTATATGATCATAAGTCCATTGTTCCATTTGCTCTCTTAAGTCTTTAAAAAATAAATCCTTAGAGCCATTCGGTGCATATACTCCAAGTATCAACATTTTTTTAGCATTACCTAAAAATTCCACAGCCAGGTATCTTCCATTTTTATCAGAGACTATTAATTTGGGTTGCAATTCTTCCTTAATATATATAACAATTCCCCTCTTCTTTTGTTTTGTTGCCGAAACAAATTGTTTCCCTAACTTCATATTAGATAGATATTTAACATCTTGATCTCCAATATGAGTCTCTTGTAGGCAAATCATATTACTTCTTTGTTTGGATAGCCAATGTAACACAGCTTTTCATTTAGAGGGTGAATTGAGTCCATTAATGTTCCATGAAATTAATTTGTACTCCATAACTATAATATACTTGAACTAGGAAAGTCTTTTCCATCCTCCATCAGAAAGACATCCATTGCATATTTTGACTTAATCACTTGTCTCCCTGATTGGAATTCAAAAGTCACTCCTTCCGGCAACTCCCATCTATATCTAATTTCAGCAGCCTTCAGCTTTTGTATCAAATCTCTATATTTTTTCTGATCTTGGAGCACTTTTCGTGGTACTTCTTTCATAATTCGGACCCTTGCCCCAGCAATTTCCAGTGGAGTCTCAAAATGCCTTCTAATAATTTCCTCCTTCGTTCTCCTCATGGTCAATTGGACAATAATATCTCTTGGTAAATTCTTTTGTTCTGCATACTTTGAGTTGACTCTGTAGACAATATCCAAATGTGTCATCATTTCCTCCTCTGTTTGTCCTAAAAATTTTGCCAATATTTCAGCTACTTGTTTCAGAGCAGATCCGCCTATTTTGTCCGGCACCGCCCTCATACGAATTTGTCTATCCATTGCTTTACATTCCATCATCACAATTCTTTCACCCATACTCACAGTCTCTATCTTTATAGCCTCTGTTTTTTTCTCCCCGTCCTGCACCATCTGTTGTGTTTCTTGCACTTTTTGTTGGGTATTCTGTAAATCTGTTTTTATTGCCTCCATCTCCTTTTTAACCTCCGTTATTTCCGTCTTAATCACTTCTTTAATTTCAATCATTAAATTTTGCTGCAGTTGCTGTACCATCTCCCGAATCTCTTTATTTCCCTCCATTATTTTTTTATCCAAATTCTCCATAGCAGCTTGCCAGTCCTTTTCTTTTTTTGAAGCCATCAGGCTTGCTTTGGGCCCCCACGAATCTGCTCTCTTTCTTAACTCTGTCTTCTTTTTAATTCAAGTCTCTGTTCTTGTATACCAAAGTTTTAAATGTCTGCCCTCAGTTAAAATGGCGGTTAAGGCTTCTCTTACCCTTAAAATGTCGAGCAATGTTTTTCTATGGTATAAAATGTCAGGTGATCTTTCTCTATGGTAATGATGTCAATGCAATGATCTTCCCTTACTTTCAATGGAGAGCACTTTACTTCCTCTTCCTCTTCCCTTACATCCAATGGTGGGTGCTCCGCTTCCTCTTCCAACATTGTTTTCCTTCTGGCTCTTCCTGCTCTTCCTGACCTCTTCCTCGCCGCTCTCTCTCCTCTCCATCTATTATAGTCTTCTGTAGCCACTTCCTGCCTCACATCGCTTCTTCCGCTTCCCATGATCCTCCCTCTGCATCGCTATCTCCCCAACCGCAAGTATGCAAAACAATATTCTTTCTTTGCTCTTTTAAGCTCTTCCTCAGTCTCAAACTTTAAATTAAACAACTCAGTTCTTTGGTATGCCTTTTCCGCTTAATATCTCAGTTTTTCATTTTTATAAAATCTTTGTTCAGTAAAACAGTTCGTTGGGGGAGATAGTAATCTTTACTTAACACAAACTTCTTGGGTTGTACTCACTGCTCCAAACATCCAATTCTGTCAAATTCTGTTCCTGAGGCTTGGGGAACAATGAGCCTATGTCAAATTAATGACTCCAGAAGCTGCTGCAGAGATTTTAGCCGCCCTTGTCTGAAGAGGATCTCAAGGCTTGGGAGGAAAGCCCTTAATTTAGAGCCTCCCACCCGCCGAGACTCTTCACTCTTGGGGCTTTGAGCGTTCCAGCCTGATTTCTGACTGAAATCAGGGGGCTGTGGGTGATCGATGCACCCCACCAGCCAAAAACAGCACTTCAGGTGGTCCGGAGCTCCGGATCACAACGGTCTCTCCATAACCCCAAACCGGAAGTCCAGCAGTTCTAGTAGAAAGTTGACCAGAATGACCACATAGGAAAATTACATCCCTCTTCTACCCTCTGTTCCATTCCCCCCTCCCAATCTCCAAACAAGTTTGAACTGTGAGAACAACATGCATGTTTGGGTTATCAAGCTGCACAGAGAATAGACATATCACAAGCAAGGAGAAAGCTTGAAACTGGTAAATACCCAGCCAACTGGGAATGGGTGAGAACTTCTTGGAATGTTAGCAACAAGGATATCTCCAGGCATACAAAATGGAGCTACCCCAACAGAATAAAGTATACACATGATAGCAAAATCATTGGCATGACAGAATGGGTGTCAGGACCTGTTTAACCTGAGTAACGCCATGTTTAATTCTGTAGTGTTTAGTCTGCTTTCCCTCCAGGCAACACCACCTGCACAGAGCTGATTCCATGGGAAAGAGATACTGTCTTATCTATTGTCTCGACCTTGGCCAGCTCAGCACTCCTCTGAGAAGTTTTGCTGTATGAACTCGGGGGGGAGGCTGGGCTCCGGGAGTGTGAAAAGTAACAACCTTCGATCTATGACTCATTCCTAACAATGCTTTGTTCGGCCAGGATCTCTAATCCTGGAATATGTACATTTGGACTTGAATGCTGTCTTTCACAATAAACCTTTTGAAATCAAAAGACCTTCTCTTCTTGCAGAAGGGAGGGAGGCAGACTATCAGGTCTGGAATGCCAGTCAGTCATGACAGTGCTGTTGAGTACTACATGTCAGAGAAGCTGAATGTTATCAGTGGGAATGTTATCAATGTTACCAGGGAGATGTAGACAGTTACTAGGGAGACATGGCCAGTTGGCCAAAGACGACCGGGAGGCCTAGTCAAAACAACAACTTTGTTTACTTTCTCTTTACCTTCTTCAGCTAATTAGAACTTATCTTAGAGAGTAACTTAAGGGGGAGTAGAATGCATTGGGCTTGAAGAGTTTAATGCTTAGCGGGGGGGGACGGTTATTCCTGTCAATGAAATGTCTACTGTACTGAGCTTAATTTTAACTCATACATACTTGGATTTTGGCAGTGAAGTTACATGAGATCTAAGCTGGCAGTCTCTGACAGGGATGTCTAAAAAAAAGGTCTGTGTTGAGTGGCAACAGCTCTCCAGGGTTCTAGAGATCTTTTGCACTCACTACTACCGGATCCTCCTAATTAGAGATGCTGTGGATTAAATTTTGAAAGTTCTACATGCAAAGCATATGCTTGGCCACTGAGCTATGGCCAGTCCTCTACAAAGACCAAGCTACTGCATACACTTGGTCTATCTAGTTTGTAAGAATAAGGGAGGGGGATGAATGGAAAACTGCATTCAATATGCCCTTAGAACAATATGAATACCTAGTGATGTCTTTTGGGCTGAAAGGCACCCCATCTGTTTACATGACAGTCATAAATGAAGTTCTTCATGAATATTTATATAAAGGGGTCATGGTTTATCTTGATGATGTTTTTTTTAACTATTTATTTTTCATTTTACAATTTACAATATTCATAAATACATATAACAATAACACAAGAAACAAACCTTGGAACGGTCAATAACAATAACAAAGCCAATGTAATAGACTACAAAAACAGTGCAAGGGGGAACAGTGAGGAGATATTCTCATAATATAGCTAAGAAGCTAAAAGTATTGATGTCAGCATTAGGCAGTTGATTAGTATTGTGTAAGTAATTCAAAAAGGGCAACCATTGCGTAAAGAATGATGACTGATACTGTGGCTTATTGATAGAATGAAGGTGGTCTGCTATTTTTTCCATAGTAAAAATATCCCATACTTTCCGAACCCATTGTTGTAGCTTCGGAAGCTTGTCTGATTTCCAGTGTGCTGCTAGAAGCATTTTTGCAGCAGCAAGTAACATAAATATTAAATTTTTCCGCATCTTTGGTATGACAGGGTCTTCCCAAAGACCCAGCAAAATTGATTCTGGAGTCATGAGCAGTTCATAATCTGTAATCTCCTTAATTTTCCTTGAAATTAAGTCCCAGAATGATTGGATCTTGGGGCAAGACCACCACAAATGGATATAGTCACCAATTTGACCACACTTTTTCCAACAGAGCGGTGTTAAATTGGGATTAATTTGGTGTAGTAATTGAGGAGTCATGTACCATCTCGACAACAATTTAAAAGAAGACATTTTGATATTGATTGCATTCGAATTTAGGGGCTTGCCAGACCATATTGTGGACCATTGCTCCTCTGTTAAGGGGGTACTGCAGTCCGTATTCCATTTCAATTGGTACCTTAATGAGGATTGATCATTCTGTGAGTTTAAATTAGAATAGATCCTAGCTATGAGGCCTTTACGATGAGGTTCTATTTTTTTTAATAAACGTTCAAAATCTGTTAACTCCCGTTTCCAGGAGTCGACAAATAATTGGCTGCCTATAAGGTGAGATAATTGTAAGTATTGATACCAAGGGACCACAACCTCTGTATCCCCTTCTATTTGCTCCTTAGTTAGGATGGCCCCATGTTTGGTGATGTCAATGATCCTAGATTTCTTAATTACCTTCCATTGCTGAAATGAAATTAAATCCTGACCTGGTGGAAACCACGATTGGTCCAGGAAGGATGATAGTGGTGACGGTGTAGGAGCTAGATAGTTTCTTACCCTGTCCCATACAGATATAGTAGATTTCAAAAATGGATTGGCAAGAGTTTGGGTAGGCCTGTGTTTAGGGCCTGTCCAAATTATATCCTTTATATCATGGGGAAGAAGATGTGCAGTTTCAGCATATGTCCAGTCTGAACTATCTGAGGAATGCAAAAGAAGCACTATGTTTGCTAGCTGTGCTGCCATATAATAACATTTTAGGTCTGGAATAGCCAAGCCACCCTTTTTGGTTGAACGTTTCATGGTTGAAAAATTAAGTCTAGGACGTTTATTAGCCCAAATAAATTTATTTATAAGAGTTTGCCACTTTCGGATATCTTGATCAGTGAGATTAATAGGCAGCATACGAAAATTAAATAAGAAAAGTGGTAAAATCATGGTTTTGACCAGTTGTATTCTTTCAGCCCAGGATAAAGTCAACTTGCTCCATTCTTTAAATTCACCTATAACTTTGAGTTCTAGGGTTTTAAAATTAGATTCCTTTAAATTTGCTAGGTTGACAGGGATCGTGATTCCTAAATAGACCCAGTTCTTGCTGATCCATTGGTATTCATAATTGGAGGCTATCTGAGCTTGTGTGTCTGGGGATAAATTAATAGGATAAATTTCAGATTTAGATTTATTAATTTTAAGACCTGATAGTTGACCAAAGGTATGTAACTTGTCTTCCAAGGGAGGTAATGAAGCAGAAGGGTGAGAGATATACAGAACCATATCATCAGCAAAGAGAGAAACTTTATATTCATGACTTTTTATTCTAATGCCTTTGATCTCAGCTGATTGTCTTATGGATTCCGCCAGAGGTTCTATAGCAAGGGCGAACAGTAGTGGTGACAAGGGGCAGCCCTGCCTGGTCCCTCTTGTAAGTTTAATATCCTTTGAATTTATACCATTTATTTTTAACCGGGCCGTAGGGTTGGCATAAAGTAAGCTGATTGAGCGTATAAAAGTTTGGCCAAAACCCATTTTTGACAGGAGTCTCAGAAGGTAATTAGTTTCCAAGCTGTCAAACGCTTTTTCTGCATCAAATGACAACAAGAGAGCCTCCATTTGATAGGTAATGCAATGATTGATTATATTAATAGATTTACGCACATTGTCTGCCATGTTTCTGTGTGGAATGAAGCCGGTTTGGTCAGGGTGAACGTAATGATTAATGATTTTGTTTAATCTGTTGGCCAATATAGCTGTAAAGATTTTAGCATCCTGATTCAGCAAAGAAATCGGATGATAGGATGATGGGAGGGTAATATCTTTACCTTTTTTGGGGATCACAATGACCGAGGCTTCATTCCATGACTGAGGGAAGATGCCCTGGGTAAGAATTGCATTGCAAGTCAGCCTGAGTGGTTCTGCTAAGCTATGTGTGAAGCTTTTATAAAATTCAGCAGGAAAACCGTCCCTGCCGGGAGTTTTGTTAAGTTTAAGCTTCTTGATAATCTCTGTGATTTCTTGGAGAGAAATGGGCGACTCCAAGAATTCCCTATGCGCTGGCGTAAGACTTTTTAGGGAGGTGCAGGATGCTAAGAAGTTGTCAATATCAGATATAAATGGGTTTGTGGTTCTATAGAGCTTAGAGTAGAAGTTGTAAAATACTTCCAACATTTCCCTGTTATTGGAAGTATAATCCTTATTGCCTTTTTTAATCAGATTAATTTGGTGGGCTGAGATCTTTTTTTTCACTTTCCAAGCAAGCAAGCGAAGTGTTCCAGGACCTCTGTGCCAAAATTTCTGTTTTAAGAAAAGTAAGTTCTTGATTTTAGAGGACTCTAGAGATTCCAACTTCTTTCTTTCAAGCAGAAGTTGTTTGTAAACTTTTTTATTATTAAATTTTTATGCTTAATTTCTAGTGCTTGGATTTTGCTTAAAATGTCCAATCTGAATTTCTCTCTTTCTTTCTTGTAGAAGGAGGCTACTGAGATGATTTTCCCTCTGACCACTGCCTTCATAGCATCCCAAATTGTTGCCTGGGAGACCTCCCCTGCAACGTTCTCTTTAAAATAATTTTCAAGTACTTTCTCTATTTCTTTATGTATAGATGGGTTTAATAAAAGAGATTTATTTAATAGCCAATGAGTTTCTTGTTTTATTTTATCATCTAAATTCAAGTGACTTTCCACCCAGGCATGATCTGATCAGATTTTACTCCCAATATTAGAAGAAATTAAATTTTGATAAAGTTTACTGGAGGCCAGAATAAAATCGATTCTGGTATGAACTTGATGCCAGGCTGAAAAATAAGTGAAATCTTTCTCTACTCCATGGTGAGCTCGCCAGACATCCTTAAAAGCAAATTTATCGAACAACATTTGTAGTTTCAGTTGACGTGGTATTTTCTTGCAACGTCTCCCAGCCCTCTGGGACCGATCCAGATTTAAATCAGCTATACAATTAAAGTCCCCCCCCCAATCAGAATCTCACCTTCAGCAAACATACATAGGTTGGAAAAGGTTTCATGCAAAAAATCAAGTTGCTTATCATTAGGCGCATAAATCGAAGCTAGGGTTACCCTTGTCCCCTCCAGGTTCCCTTTGATAAATATGAACCTTCCTCTAGGGTCCACTTCAGAGTCTACCCATTGAAATTTGATATTTTTCGAAAATACAATTGCAACCCCCCTTGCGTTTGAGGAGCCAGGAGCTTGGAACTGCAAATTAAAATGATGTTTTGATTTATTCAGAAGATAAAGCTTCTCATGTGGAACTAGTCTGGAAAGTGTTGAAAGCATTAATGCAGAACAAATTGCCAATCAAATTGTCCAAATGTGAATTTCACAAGCAAGAATTGGACTACTTAGGCTATCATATATCTGGCCAGGGATTAAAAATGGACCCAGCTAAAATCCAAGCGGTCAATGACTGGAGGGCTCCTTCAACCCGAAAACAGTTACAATCCTTCTTAGGGTACACTAACTTCTACCGGCCCTTCATAGAAAACTTTGCTCAAATAGCCCTGCCCTTAATGGACTTGCTAAAAACCAAAGGGAAGGGATACCAGGCAATGAAGCCGCAGGCAAAGTTAAATTGGACCCCGGATTGTCAGCAAGCCTTTGATGGCTTAAAAAGCAAATTCACCTCTGAGCCAGTGTTAGAACACCCTGATGAAAGCAAGGAATTTGTTGTGCAGGTGGATGCCAGTGACACGGCCATAGGAGGGGTGCTAATGCAACAAGGCGAGGGTAAAAAACTGTGTCCGTGTGCCTATCTATCACGAAAATTCACAAACGCAGAGAGAAATTGGAATGTGTGGGGAAAGGAAGCCTTTGCTATAAAGTTAGCTCTTTCCACTTGTGGGGAGAAAGCAACCAAAAATGAACTCACCAAAACGGAGGCGGGAGAATGGTTCAAAGGCTCTAAACTGTATATCCCCTGTAGCTTAAGAAAAGAAGTGCTACAGCATTGCCACGAAGCAAAACTTGCAGACCATTTCAGCTATCTAAAAACCCTCCACTTAGTGCAAAGACAATTCTGGTGGCCAAATATGAGGAGAGACATCTCCCAATATGTATCCTCATGTCCTACTTGTATAATGGCCAAAATGAGAAGGGGAAAGCCCCCAGGTTTACTACAACCACTAGAAACCCCATCCAGACTGTGGGAGGTGATTTCTATGGACTTTATAACAGATTTACCCCCCTCCAAAGGATGCACGTGTCCTAGTTGTGGTAGATCTATTTTCCACACAAGCTCACTTCATCCCATGTGCCGCCATCCCCTCAGCAAAGAAGTTGGCCAGCTCGTTCATGAAAAACATAGTAAGATTTCATTCTTTTCCCACCAAGATGATATCTGACAGGGGTGTGCAATTCGTTGCCAACTTCTAGCGGGAGCTTCTGCAAGTAGCAGGCATCGAACAAGGAATAGGCTCTGTGCATCATCCAGAGACCAACGGACAAACAGAAAGGGTAAATCAAGTACTAGAACAATTCCTCAGGTGTTATATCAATTACCAACAGGACAATTGGACAAATTATCTTCCTTATGCCGAATATGCGTACAATAATTCGATCCACAGTTCTACAGAGTCCCCTTTTAAAATTGTACACGGATATGAAGGGCAAGCCATCCCCTTCGAAATCAGCATAGAATCTAAAAAACCAGGAGACTTGGGAGAATGGTGGACCTCTCTAGCACATCAATGGACTGTTATACAACAAACTTTGAACAAAGCCAAAGAGGATTACAAAAAATATGCTGATCACCATCATGTGGAGCAATGGAAATTGCAACCAGGAGATAGAGTGTACGTTTCCACCATACATTTTAGAAATGAACAACCGAGCAAAAAACTGGGACTAAAATACGTGGGACCTTTTCCAGTCAAACAAGTAATAAATGATGTGACGGTAGAATTGGAATTACCAAAGAATCTACACCAAATGCACTCCACGTTCCACTTCAGCCTCCTCAAAAAGGCACCCCCACCAGATGAGTAGCATCCTGAAAAAGCGGTGCACCACCCTACCTTTATAGATGGACAAATACATTATGAGGTAGAGGAGATATTGGACTCCAAGAAGAGACACAACAAAATATTTTATCTTGTCAAGTGGAAGGATTTTGATGATAGCTTTAGAGAGTGGATAGAGGCGTCCCATGTAAATGCTCCCAAGCTTTTAGCCAAATTTCACCGTAAATACCCAGAAAAGGTAGGGGCAGAAGGGTGAGGGGGGCCTTAAGGGAGGCAGAATGTCAGGCCTGCTATCCACAGTAATGCCATATTGTTTTCTGGTGCTTTCTCATTCTGTAGTTTTCCAGTGTTATTTGCCTACAGGTTCACAGAGAGCCAGCTGTGTTCCCAGGAAGGCCTTATCTACCAGGACTAGACATCAACCTTGGAGGAGCATCCCTCGCCTTCTCAGGCATATACTGTAGCCGGGCAATGGGTGGGGGGAGAATAGAAGGAGGTTTGATATATTGTACTTTGTAACTAACACATCATTCTCAACAAAGCTGCATGGTCAGCCAGAAGCTTTCATGCCTTTGGATTAATTATGGACACCTGTACCTTGAATATAATTTCTCAATAAAGAACCTTTTGACTCAAGAGACCTTGGATTTCTTGCAGCAAGGGGTGGGCCCAGTGATTTTCAATATTTTTATAAATGATCTGGATGAGGGTTTGAGGGGATTTCTCATTAAATTTGCAGATGACACCAAACTGGGAGTAGCAGCAAAAAACCTAGAAAACAGATAGAATTCAACAAGAGCTGAACACACAGGGAAAGTGGGCAAATTTGAATAAGATATGATTTAACAAGGATAAGTGACACGTTCTGCACTTGAGTAATAAACATGCATACTTGATGAGGGATACATTTCTGGGTAGCAGTATGTATGAACAAAATCTTGGGATACGGGTGGATGGGAAGCTAAATATGAACAGTCAACGTGATGCAGCAGCAAAAAAGATGAATGCAATCTTGGGGTGTATTAACAAAGGCACAACATCCACATCACAGGAAGTTATTGTCCCACTGTGTTGGTCAGGCCCAACCTGGAATATTGTAGGCAGTTCTAGAGGCCTCACTTCAAAAAGGATGTGGACAAACTGGAACGGGTATAGAGGAGAGCAACAAGGATGATCAGGGGCCCACAGACCAAGCCCTACGGAGAAAGACTAAGTGACCTGGGAATGTTCAGTTCATAAAAGAGGAGGTTGAGGGGAGACATGATTGCTCTCTTTAACTATTTAAAAGGCTGTCACTTAAAGGAGGGAAGGGAGCTGTTTCTGTTGGCAACAGAGGTTAAGACTCGAAGCAATGGGTTTCACAATGGATTTGGGGAGGCGTGTGTTCGAATCCTAAGGCACACGTACACAGAGCATGTGATGGGGAAGCCAAGTTATAGGGCAAAATATTCCCTGAGGCAATGCTGACGTCTTGCTCCCAAAGACAATAACTTAATGGCTTGTCTGGAGGTAGGACAATAAATTGGGAGAAGTTTGATATGACTATCTGGGATAGACTACCCTGTGGAACAGCCTGCCAAGGAGGTCAGGAGAACCCCCCCCCCCACTCTCCTGGGTTTCCACAAACAATGCAAAACCAAATTATTCAAAAAGGCTTTTGTATTATAAAGAGGGGCTCTCAGATGCTTCACTAATGAGTTAAAGACTATAGAATTCACCACTGTGTTGCCTTACGTACTATCTGTTGTCTTAAATACGTGCTCCTATGAGCTCCTTGTGCTTCTAATGTCAGCCCTAGAATTGCTTATATTCTGTTTCAGCATTTCTTCAACTCTGTATTGCTATATCTTTGTAAAATCGTGTTTATTTACCTTTTGACATTAGTTTTGGAAATGTCTTCGAAATTGACTGTACTAATCTCATACTGTGTAATCTGCCTTGTGTCTCAGAGAGAAAGGCAGACTATAAATGACATAAATAAATAAATGAACAAACAAACCAGCTAATCTTGCAACCAGTTCTTGCAATAAAGTGGCTGTGATGTGGCCCTGTGTCAGACTGTGGCTTACTAAAAGTTGCAATCCAGCCTATCTCTTGCAATTAGACATGAGTCCATTAGTTCCAAAAGACTTTACTGAATATAAACAACCATTGTAGTCCACTGACCAAGATGCAATATCTTGGCTGGTACACGAGTATTGTTACGAATGACAGGCAACGGTTAAGATACAGAATAGCATAGCTTAGCAAGTCCCATCCTCCCCCCATAGTTCTCAAAACAAACGGCTTGAAGCTGAGAGAGTGAAACTTTCCCAAGGCTGGAAAGGTTGTAGTCATAACATTCCTCTTCTTGAAGATAACTGTTACTGGACTGCTTGTCACCTGCAAAAGAAGAGCTTAAAACACTGACAGGATTAAAATGGAGTCTCTTTGGTTAGATCACATGAGAAACATAGTCAGACCTGACATTTCTGCCCCCTCTAAAATGTCCTTCCCCCTGGTTTGAGAGGGTAGAGATTGTGAAAAGATTTTACCAATCTAGGGGCATGAACATGAATAGCCTCCACCCACTCATCAAACCCAGAATCAAATTCCTTCCATCTTATGTGGTAAAACAGCTTATTACATTTGATTTTAGAGTCTAATATTTGCTGTACTTCATAATGAATTTGGTCATCAATCAAGGTTGGTATGGGAGGAGCACGGGTATGCCATTGATCTGCTGGGGGAACTCTTTTCAACAAGCTGATGTGGAAAGTCGGATGGACGTGACGGAGGTTCTTTGGTAAATCAAGTGCTACAGTCACTTTGTTGATGATCTTACGGACTGGAAAAGGTCCTAAATATTTTAGTGCTAATTTACAGCTGGTTTGAGCAACTTTCAAATTTTTTGTAGACAAATAAACAAGGTCTCCTGGCTGCAATTCCCAGTCGGCCGCATGATGGCGATTAGCGTATTTCTTATAGTCCTGTTTAGCTTTGTTAAGATGTTGTTGAATGAGAGTCCATTGTTGCGCTGCCTCCCCCCACCATTCTGAAATGTCATGGGAGGCTGTTGTGGGGGGAAGAGCATCAAAAGGAAATGGTTTAAAGTGATAGCCATACACTACTTTGAATGGTGTTTCTCCAGTAGAGGCATGCACACTGTTGTTGTAAGAAAACTCTGCTAAAGGCAATAAATCAATCCAGTTGTCCTGCTGGAAATTGATGTAGCAATGGAGAAACTGTTCTAATAATTGATTAGTTTTTTCTGACGGTCTGTCAGTTTGCGGATGGTGGGCGGAGCTTAAACCTTGTTCAATTCCCATAAGTTGCATAAGCTCCCGCCAGAAGTTGGCAACGAATTGTCCGCCTCGGTCGGATATTACCTTTGATGGAAAAGAATGGAGTTTTACAATACATTTCAGAAAAATATCCGCCAACCTGTTTGCCGAGGGCATGGTAGTGCAGGGAATGAAGTGGGCTTGTTTTGAAAATAAATCCACTACAACCCAAATGCAGGTGTGATTTTTGGAGGGGGGAAGATCTGTGATGAAATCCATAGAAATAATTTCCCACGGTGTACTTGGAGTTTCAAGGGGCTGTAAAAGTCCAGGAGGTTTGCCTTTTCGTGTTTTGGCGCTGAGGCAAATGGGACACGAAGCCACATATTGTGAAATGTCTTTGCGCATGCCTGGCCACCAAAATTGTCTTTGGACTAGATGAAGGGTTTTTAAATATCTGTAATGGCCAGCTGTTGGGGCATCATGACAGCGTTGCAGTACCTCCTTTGTTAAACTATTTGGTACATAAAATCGATCACCCCAAAGCCATTCCCCTTGTTCAGATTGGATCAATTTCTCTTTGGGCACATTCTCCCCCTCCTTTTCGACTTCGCTTTTCAGTTTCAGTCTCCACCCCTGGTCTGATTGAGGAGGTTGTGTTGTGCGGCTGTGCGTAGTAACCACACCTCCCAGTTGGGTGGGCGAAAATACTGTGTCTATTGTCTCCTCCCTCTTTCTTTTGAGTTGGGGCATGCGCAAGAGGGCATCCGCTAAGAAATTAGTTTTGCCAGGCAAGAATTTGAGGGTGAAATTGAATTTCGAAAAGTATTCCGCCCATCTTAATTGTTTGGCGTTGAGTCGCCGAGGACTGCGTAACGCTTCTAAATTTTTGTGATCTGTCCAAACCTCAAAAGGATGGCGGGCCCCTTCCAGCCAATGTCTCCAAGAGGAGAGCGCTGCTTTTACAGCAAAAGCTTCCTTTTCCCAAACATTCCAATTTCTTTCCGCTTCAGAAAATTTACGTGAAAGGTAGGCACAAGGTCTGAGAATATTGTCTGTTCCCCGTTGCAGGAGGATGCCCCCAATCGCGGTATTGCTGGCGTCCACCTGTACTATGAATGGGCGATTTTCATCGGGGTGTTGCAACACCGGTTCGGTTATGAATTGCTGCATTAACCGATCAAAGGCTAATTGGCATTGCGGTGTCCATAATAATTTCGCTTTTGGCTTTTTAGCTTGCTCCCCTTTGTCTTTGGTTTTTAAAAGTTCTCTGAGGGGAAGGGTTATTTGGGCAAAGTTTTGTATAAATTCTCTATAGAAATTGGCAAACCCCAGAAAGGATTGCAGTTCTTTACGATTTGTGGGAGTTTGCCAGTCTTGAACTGCTTTTACTTTGCCTGGATCCATTTTTAACCCATCTTTTGAGATGCAATATCCCAAGTAACTAACTTCAGTTTTGTGAAATTCACATTTGGACAATTTGATGGGCAATTTATTGCACATGAGAGTAGTTAAGACTTGTTGTACTAAGTGTACATGTTCTTCTTCAGTTTCTGAGTAAATTAACACATCATCCAGGTAAACAACTACTCCTTTATATAAAAATTCATGCAATACTTCATTGATCATGGACATGAAAACCGAAGGTGCCCCAGCCAGGCCAAAAGGCATAACTAAATATTCATACTGCCCTAAGGGCATATTGAACGCGGTTTTCCACTCATCCCCCTCTCGTATACGAACGTGGAAATAAGCATCTTTTAAATCCAATTTTGTGAAAATCTTACCTTGGGCCACGATGTTGAGTAGATCTCTGATGAGAGGTATGGGATAGGCGTTTGTGGAGGAGACTGCATTAAGTCCTCTAAAGTCAGTGCACAGTCTTAACCCTCCATCTTTCTTTTTAACAAATAATACTGGTGCAGCATGAGGGCTGTTCGCTGGTCGGATGAATCCCCTTTGGAGATTAGTGTCAATGAATTTTCGGAGCTCCTGTCTTTCGTTTGGGCTCATTGGATAAAGTCTACCTTTGGGCAATGTGGCTCCAGGGATGATTTCCACTGCACAATCTGTCCTCCTATGGCGAGGTAAGGCTTTGGCCTCTTCTTCAGTGAAGGCTTGCAAATAGGCTCTATACTGTTTAGGTATTTGATTAATTTCCTCCTGGGTTAGGAGTGCTTGTTCTATGAGGGTAGGATTGTTACCCCAATTCTGGTTCCAATGATGATTTCTACAGCTATCGTTTTTGAAAGTGATGCTTCCGGCTGTCCAATTTATGTCTGGGTTGTGGTCCCACAACCATCTGCTCCCCAAAATCAAAGGGTACTTCGCTGTCGAGCTAATTACAAACAATCTTGTCTCCCAATGTTGTCCCATGCCTGTGATGACAGGCACTGTTTCAGTGGTGACTGGATTCATATTAGTGCCATCCATTTGTTCAAAAATGACTGGAATTTCAAGTTCTTTTACTGGTAGTACTAATCCGTTTACTAGAGCTGGTGCAATAATATCTCTGGAGCATCCAGAATCAATGAGCACTTGCACCCGAATATGAGTCTTCCTTTCAGGAACGTAACAGGCATAAACAGTATGGACCCTTGAGGTCTATCCACTATGGGAACGGACTGAGTTTTGATCTGCCATTTGGGTCCATTTACGACAGATCCATATCGTTTCCCGAATTAGGGCTTTCGGGTGCTTCTTCACCGAATAGAGTGGTTGAATCAAAGTCCATAACTTCTTCTAGCTCTAATCCTTTCTCGGGAGGATTTCTTCTGAACGTCCCTCTCCCTCTCGTAGTTCGCGGAGCGGGCGTTGGGCGGGACGGCTGGGGAAGAGTGGCGGGGGCTGGACGCCTTGGTGGGAACGGAGTTCTCTGCACAGGCCGGAGTGGACATTGAGCTCCGGCCTGCAAAGTGACTGCTTTGGCCACAATGTAGACATAATCCTTGTTGCCATCTAGCATCTCTCGCTCCTCTAGCTGCATATCCTGCTCCCCTGCCCCCTCTTACAATTATGGAGGTTCACCGGTGCCTCGCCGTTTGCTGTTGCTCTACCAGACGCACTTCTTGCATGCGGTTTTCTACTTCACAGGCTAATTGAATCCAACCCAAGAGTGTGGGGGAATTATCTTGCATAAGGGCCCGATCCAACAGTCGAGGGTTCATGCCTTGTTTGAACAAAATTGTTTTGGTGGATTCCTCACACCTTGGACATTTGGCGGCTAGCTGTCGGAACTTTGTAACATAGTCTCTAGCCAACATGCTACCTTGTCTAATTGATTGTAATTTTGTTCGGGCTCTGCTCTCCTCTAATGGGTCTTCATATTGCGCTTGGAACGCGTCTACCAAACCCTGTAGGGAATCCAATTCTGGGGCCCCCAACTCGTACAAGGCTACATACCATTCTGCTGCCTTTCCTTGTAACCGGGACCCCAAATGTTCAATTTGACTGGCCTCATCTTCGAATAAATGTGTCATGGCCCAGTCTGAGAGTGAGGTCTCCTCTGGAGGAGAGGAGCCTCGTGTAGCCAGCCAGGACTCCTCAGGAGAAGAGGAGCCCTGTGTAGCCAGCCCTAGCCCTGATTCAGCAGAAGCCAGCAATCAGGAGCAACAGCTGCTGGCTGATCAGAGCTTGCAGCCAGCAGCTGAGACACCAGCACCCTCTAGCCCCTACACCACAGGGGAAGCTCAGCCAGGGACTTCTACAGGTGCAGCGCAGCCAAGAGCCTCCACCCCCCCCCAGGCTCACCCACGCCCAAGGAACGCCGCAGGCAGCGCCAGAGACTGGAACTGCAGGAGAGACGGCGCAGTGCTCGCCTCTCGAGCCAACGCCAGCTGCTGGAGAGTGATGATGAGTAGTGTCAGGATGGAGCCCCAGCAGCTGGCTGAAAACCACGCCTGGCTATAAGAGCCAGTCTGGAGGAACTGCCGGGCGTGGAAGCAACGTGTCTATTGCCTGCAACCACTCCGTGTTCTGTGAACCTTGCCCGTGCCTGTGCCTGTGCCTGCTTTTGGACCTGACACTACCGGTAAATGACCTTGGATTGCACCTGACCTTGCTCTTGGACTCTGGACTCACTCCTGGCGTTATCTTGTGCTCTGACCACCGGTTTGACCTGGCTTTTGCTCTTGGAACTCCCCTCAGACTCTGCCATTAAGGTTTGGACTTGAACCACCCTGCTTGGGCTGGCCCAGCCCGTGACAGATTGCTTCCACCCAAACTTCCCGGCATGGATGCGGCAACGCCCACCCCGGGGAGCCTGGCACTGCTGCAGGACCAGGTACTGCAACTAACTCAAGCACTGGTGACTCTGCAGCAGCAGATTGCTGCACCTGCTGCACCTCTGCCTGTAAAGTGCCCAGTGAAGCCTCCTGACAGCTTTGAGGGTGATGTGGAGGAATTCCCAGCATTTCTCGCCCAATGCCAGCTATAAATTGAACTCCGGGCCAGAGACTTCCCCACGGATAAAGTCAAAGTCTGCTTCATCCTCAGTCTGTTAAAGGGGCAGGCAGCAAGATGGGCCACACCCTTGTTACTGGCCAAATCCCCTCTGCTAGGGGATTTTCCAAGCTTTGTGGCTCACATCACTGCTGCCTTTGCTAACCCCCTGAAAGCCATCAAAGCTAACCAGAGGATCCGTGCCCTCACCCAGGGGGATGGGACTGTAGCCCAATATACCACCGAATTTCAGTTACTGGCACAGGACTTGGACTGGAATGAAGCGGCCCTGGTTGACCAGTACCTGGAAGGGCTGTCTGATGAAGTGTTGGATGAAGTGGCCCGATCCGAACGGCCAGGAGGACTGCAAGCGCTCATTCTTCTATGTCTCCACATAGATGGACGGCTGGAGAGCCGGAGACAAGCGCGTGCGCTAAGGCATCCACCCCCACCCTGGTCCTTGCCTGAAAAGCCAGCTGAGCCCATGCCAGTGGGGGTACCTTGTAACCGCTTGCCCCCAGAGGAAAAGGAGAGGCGCCGAAACCACAACCTCTGCTGGTATTGTGGTGGGGTGGGCCATTATGCTGATGGCTGCCCTGCCAAAAGAAGGACCCTAGCCATAAGCCTGGAGTCGGCGCACCCTAAACCACTTGTGGGAACAGCCAGTGCCTCCGGTGACCCCCCAGAACCATTCCTCGTGCCAGTCAAGTTGTGCCTGCCTGATGGACGTTGGCTATTCGTGTATGCCATGATAGACTCGGGGGCCTCCCGCTGCTTCATGGACGCCAAGTTCGCTGCACAACACCAGATTCCCTTGCGGGCAAAGAAGAATCCCACTGTTGTTGAGGCCATCGATGGGCGGCCCCTGCGTTCTGGGCCAGTGGTTGAGGAAACCCAGGACCTCCTGTTGCAGATCCAGCGGCACCAGGAGCGGCTCTGTTTTGATGTGGTGGGCATTCCCCAGTTTCCGCTGGTCTTGGGACTTTCCTGGCTCTGCCGCCATGATCCGATTGTTCGGTGGGGCCAGTTAGACCTTCGTTTCCGGGAACCATGCCCACATGAAAATCCGTGCCCAAGGCCTATGGTGGCCGCTGCACCGGAGGTTTCGGCACTGCCAGAGGAATACGTGGATCTGAGAGATGTGTTCGAGGAAAAAGGAGCAGACCAACTCCCCCCTCATCGGCCATATGACTGCACCATTGACTTGATTCCCGGCGCCCCTCTGCCGGTGGGACGCCTGTACTCGTTGTCTGAGCCAGAGTTGGCAGCACTCCGGGACTTTCTCACCACCAACCTGCGGCGAGGGTTCATCCGCCCCTCTACCTCACCTACCTCTGCCCCAGTCCTCTTCGTTAAAAAGAAAAACGGGGAACTCCGGCTGTGTAATGATTACCGGGCCCTGAACAAAATCTCCATCCGAGACCGGTATCCGCTGCCTCTGATCCCTGACCTCTTGGAGCAAGTCAAAGGAGCCCAGATCTACACCAAGCTGGATCTCAGGGGAGCCTACAACCTAGTGCGCATCCGGGAAGGTGATGAATGGAAAACCGCCTTCAGTACCAGATATGGGCAATACGAGTATCTGGTAATGCCCTTTGGCCTGACTAATGCACCAGCTGTGTTCCAGAGACTGATGAACGACATCTTTCGAGATATCCTGGATCAGTTCGTCATCGTTTATCTGGATGACATATTAATTTATTCACGTGACGCGTCGCAACATACTCGGCATGTGCACACGGTGCTGCAAAGACTCCGGCAGCATGGCCTGTTCGCCAAATTGGAAAAGTGTGCATTCCACCGGCCTACTGTGGAATTCCTTGGCCATGTATTATCACCCCACGGAATCCGAATGGACCCAGCTAAAGTCGAGGCTGTACAGACTTGGCAAGCCCCCCGTTCTCGGAAGGATGTACAGCGGTTTCTGAGGTTTGCCAATTACTACCTGCAATTCATCCCCCAGTTTGCATCCATAGCCGTCCCTCTCACTCGACTTCTCCGGCCTCGAGAACCTTTCCGTTGGACCCCGGAAGCCAGCGAGGCATTCCTGACCCTAAAGACTCGCTTCACCACGCAACCAGTCCTGCGATACCCGGATCCCCAGCTACCCTTTCTAGTCGAAGCAGATGCCTCCAGCACCGCCATCGGAGCAGTGCTCTCCCAACGGGCAACCCCCTCCAGCACTCCACAGCCTTGCGCTTACTACTCTCGCCAGCTGACCCCTGCCGAAAGGAACTACACCATCTGGGAGCGGGAGCTGCTGGCAATAAAGGCAGCCTTCGAGGTTTGGCGGCATCATCTGGAGGGGGCTCAGTACCCAGTCCAAGTGCTCACTGACCACCGGAACCTTGAACATCTCCAAACTGCCCGCCGCCTCAACCAGAGACAGATTCGCTGGTCGTTGTTCTTCTCCCGTTTTGATTTCAGGATCACCTACGTTCCCAGCTCCCAGAATAAGAAGGCCGATGCTCTGTCCCGGAAGCCGGAGTACAACACATCCCCCGACCTGGAACCACCTCCGATGACCATCCTGGCTCCAGAAACTTTCGCTGCCACGCAACCCCCTCCGGGGCTGGTGGAGGAGATACAGACTCAACAGTTACTGGACCCAGTTGCCCAGAAATATCTCCAGAACGTCCGGGGGTCTCCCCAGCCCCAGGCAGATGAATTTGCAGAGGAAGAGGGGCTACTGACCCACCGAGGCCGGATTTATGTACCCCCAGGCTCATTACGAACAAAGGTACTGCAGCTGGTCCACGATTCTAGACCTGCCGGGCACTTCGGCCGCCACAAGACAACCCACCTCTTGACCCGTGACTTCTGGTGGCCCCGGGTGCAATCGGATGTGGCCCGGTATGTGGCAGCCTGTGAAACATGTAGACGGGCCAAAGACGTCCCCGGCAAACCTTCTGGTCTCTTGCATCCACTCCCCACACCCACTGGCCCATGGAGGACTATTTCCATGGATTTCATTACAGACCTGCCCTGCTCCAAAGGCCACACCTGCATCCTAGTGGTGGTGGACTTGTTCACAAAGATGGCTCATTTCATTCCCTGTTCTGGACCCCCCACTGCTCAGGAAACAGCACACCTGTACCTTCAGCATGTCTTTCAACTCCACGGACGTCCAGATCATATAATTTCTGATCGGGGAGTTCAATTCACCTCTCGGTTCTGGCGGGCCCTGCACTCCCTCCTTGGCACCCAAGTTCACCTATCCTCAGCACACCACCCCCAATCTGACGGGCAGACAGAGCGCACCAATGCGACCCTGGAGCAGTATCTGAGATGCTACACAAACCATCAACAGGATGACTGGCTAGCTCTACTGCCTTTGGCCGAGTTTGCATATAATAATGCAGTGCATTCCTCCACCCAGCAGACCCCCTTCATGGCAAACTATGGTCACCACCCTCGTTTCTTCCCTACCGCAGCAACCTTGTCGGGAATCCCAGCCGCTGATGATCACCTCCAAGAACTCCAATCCATGCATGAGCTGTTACGGGAGCAACTCCAGCTTGCCAAGGAAAGCTACAAGGAGGCCGCGGATCGGAAACGGCAACCTGGTGTTCCCCTGTCCGTGGGCGATCAGGTCTGGTTATCCACCCGCCATATCCGCAGCCAACGGCCCTCCAAAAAGCTGAATGCCCGGTTCCTCGGACCCTTCGTAATCACAGACCAGGTGAATCCTGTGGCCTATCGCCTGCAACTACCACCAACCCTCCCAATCCATCCTGTGTTTCACCGGTCCCTTCTAGTCCCAGCTTCACCGCCAGACCTGCACCATCCCGGGCCACTGCCCCCTCCGCCTCCAATTACCATCAAGGGGCACGAAGAATATGAGGTTGCCTAGATTCTAGACTCCCGTCGCCGGCGGGGGCAAGTACAGTACTTGGTGGACTGGAAGGGGTATGGGCCGGAGGACCGCTCTTGGGAGCCTGCTGTGAACATCCATGCCCCCCGCCTAGTCCGACAATTCCATCAGGCCTATCCGCAGAAACCGGGGCTGCCTGGACCACAGAGGAGGGAGGGCCTTGGGAGGGGGGATGGTGTCATGGCCCAGTCTGAGAGTGAGGTCTCCTCTGGAGGAGAGGAGCCTCGTGTAGCCAGCCAGGACTCCTCAGGAGAAGAGGAGCCCTGTGTAGCCAGCCCTAGCCCTGATTCAGCAGAAGCCAGCAATCAGGAGCAACAGCTGCTGGCTGATCAGAGCTTGCAGCCAGCAGCTGAGACACCAGCACCCTCTAGCCCCTACACCACAGGGGAAGCTCAGCCAGGGACTTCTACAGGTGCAGCGCAGCCAAGAGCCTCCACCCCCCCCAGGCTCACCCACGCCCAAGGAACGCCGCAGGCAGCGCCAGAGACTGGAACTGCAGGAGAGACGGCGCAGTGCTCGCCTCTTGAGCCAACGCCAGCTGCTGGAGAGTGATGATGAGTAGTGTCAGGATGGAGCCCCAGCAGCTGGCTGAAAACCACGCCTGGCTATAAGAGCCAGTCTGGAGGAACTGCCGGGCGTGGAAGCAACGTGTCTATTGCCTGCAACCACTCCGTGTTCTGTGAACCTTGCCCGTGCCTGTGCCTGTGCCTGCTTTTGGACCTGACACTACCGGTAAATGACCTTGGATTGCACCTGACCTTGCTCTTGGACTCTGGACTCACTCCTGGCGTTATCTTGTGCTCTGACCACCGGTTTGACCTGGCTTTTGCTCTTGGAACTCCCCTCAGACTCTGCCATTAAGGTTTGGACTTGAACCACCCTGCTTGGGCTGGCCCAGCCTGTGACAAAATGTCCCCAACGACTGAAGAATTGCAGTGCTTGTACTAAAAAAAATCCCAACTTTGAAGGGTCTCCGTTGAAAGTAGCTTCCAATTTTACCCATCCCATCGGTAAATCTTGAGGTCTGGCTATCGGTGCTGGAAGTGGGTAGTAAGGCACAGGCACCAGTTCCTGCCTTGGCTGCCAGTCAGGTTGGTGCAGGGGCGGTTGTATCGGCGGGTACTGGGGCCTCAGCTGCGGAATCCCTTGGAGCCTCGGTATTGGGAGACCTTGCGGCCTCAGTTGCGGTCTCAGCGGTCGCGGAGCTGGAGGGCCTTGCGGAGGTGGACCTCTTGGACTTAGCGGTGGAGGTAACCTAGGCGCTGGAAGTCGTGGGAGAAGCAGTGGCCCTTGAGGTGGCAGTGTCAGCGGGAGTACCGGAGCCTCCTCCTGCGGCTGTAGAGGTGGTTCTCCTGGGAGGACCGGGAGCTCCAGCGGCTGTTCTTGTGGCTGCTCCTGCGGTTGTTCTTGTGGCTGCTCTTGCGGTGCCTCTTCCTCTCCTCCTGGAAGCCCTGCCGGCACATCAGGGGGTAATTCCTCCGGTCTCTCATCTGCTGGCTCCTGAGGCTGTTCCGGTGGCTGCACCGGTCATTGCAGATCGTCTATTAGTACGAGCGGTTGCTCCCTTGGGAAGTTATGTGGTCCCGGGACAATAGCCTGCAGGGTCACCAGTCCTTGGCCAACAACTCGGCTGCTGGTGCCCTCTCCCTGTGAGGGACCTTCATCTGATCCTCTGACAATGAGTACAGAGAGCAGGTGAACAGCATGTGCTAAGCTCTCCTCCATACTACAAAGTCTCTCCTCGAACATTTGTACATGTCCTGGGGCTGCCGTGGCACCCACCGCTTCCGAATACTCCTGAGGAGGTTCATTGGGAACTTGGATAGTTTCCATATATTCTGCATAGGAAGCCGTCGCCCGAGGCCTAGTATCTGGTGCGAGGGTATACAGCGCAGTACATCTGGACTCCATTCCTCCCTGAACGGGTCGTGGAGGTTCCAATCCTTCCAAACCAGGGGAGGTATAAGGATCAAACAAATGGTCCCTGCTGGACGCAGCCTTGGTATCCGTCTGCCCCAGTTTAGGCATTGGAACAGATGTGATTCATAACAAAATGTCAGACTGTGGCTTACTAAAAGTTGCAATCCAGCCTATCTCTTGCAATTAGACATGAGTCCATTGGTTCCAAAAGACTTTACTGAATATAAACAACCATTGTAGTCCACTGACCAAGATGCAATATCTTGGCTGGTACACGAGTATTGTTACGAATGACAGGCAATGGTTAAGATACAGAATAGCATAGCTTAGCAAGTCCCATCCTCCCCCCATAGTTCTCAAAACAAACGGCTTGAAGCTGAGAGAGTGAAACTTTCCCAAGGCTGGAAAGGTTGTAGTCATAACATTCCTCTTCTTGAAGATAACTGTTACTGGACTGCTTGTCACCTGCAAAAGAAGAGCTTAAAACACTGACAGGATTAAAATGGAGTCTCTTTGGTTAGATCACATGAGAAACATAGTCAGACCTGACAGCCCTGTAGTAAATCTCTTGTGCAAAGTGCTATGCTGATGATAAATTTCATTGGGGAACATTTAGTTGTTATTATTAAAAAGAAAGAATGCCAGAAAATATATTAAAAAAAGAAAGAAAGAAAGAAAAAAGAAAGAAAAAATAAAACGAGCTCTAGAAAACTGATCAGCGGGCCCCCGCCCGATTGCAAGCAGGTGCTTTGCAGTGTCCCCAAGGCCAGAGTGGGAGGGCAATGAAGGGAAGTGTGGGGAGGAGTGCTTAGGCCATCGATTTGGTGGGCCCCTTCCCAGGGGCAAGTGGGTGCTTTGCAGCAGCATCAAGGCCAGAGGAATCAGCAATGTGCCTGCATGAGGATTAAAAGTGAGTTGTCACCAATACGACTTGCCTTTTATATAGTAGGATTATAATTATTAGTAATTGAGGCATTTTTGAGCAAGGTAAGTTCAG
Organism: Eublepharis macularius; assembly: GCF_028583425.1. NCBI lineage: Eukaryota > Metazoa > Chordata > Lepidosauria > Squamata > Eublepharidae > Eublepharis > Eublepharis macularius. The sequence continues at coordinate 43,593,147 of NC_072806.1, forward strand.
CAGGATGTTCATATAAGCATTCTTCATTAGAGTCACATGTTGGAGGCCAATGGGAGCACATTTGTTTGAAAAGGAATGGAGCAAGGATATCTGAACCAAGGTAGAGAAAGAACACATATCTGAGTTCCACCTTTGGAACTCTAAAATAAAAGATTTTACATTTTATTCGACAAGACACCAGTCATTTTCAAGAACTGATATGATTTGGGCAACAAAGGACTTAAATTTGCTTACATAGAAAATAGAAATAACGCCAAGGGTGAGTTCGGATCATAATCCAATGATGTGGACAATCGCGACAGGAGTCAGGAAATTTAGATGGAGATTAAATGAAGATCTTTTGCAGAGTCAAGAGAACATTGAAATAGTTCAAAAAGAGACAAAGGACTTTTTTCAACTGATTGCTGGTCAGGAAGTCCCAAGACATATGGTGTGGGACGCCTATAAAGCTGTGATGAGAGGGATCCTGATCACATTGAACAGCAGGGAAAAGAAAAGAAAAGCTAAGCAACTCCAGGAGATACAAGAGAAAATTTCCAAAAAAGAGAAAGATCTACAGAAAAGACCAGGGAAGAAATCAATAATCCAGGAAATAACGATACTACAAGAACAATCAAGAATTTTTGCAAATAAAGAGTTAGATTTTTTTTATTGGATTAGAAATTATGTAAATATTCAATACAGTCATTTCCCTTTAAATACTTTCAATTCCAACCCCCTCCCTTTCCCCCCCTTTTGTTGACTTCCAACAGTTTTCCAACCCCTTATCTATCTTTTTTCTTACTCACAACAAACTTACTTTATACTATTAAACCTACACTTTCATTCTCTTCTAAGCTTATATATTATATTATAACACAATGCTACCTTTATTCCCTTCCCCTTTTACCTTATAAGACTAGCTATTACATTCCTAGCATATATTCTTTAGTAATATAACATTTTATCCATTTACTATTCTCTTACTTACTCGCCCTATTCTCATCAATATGGGTCAACCAATTTGACCCGTACTCCACATACTTCTAAATGCTTCTATGACACTGTATACATTCAATATAAATCAATCAATTTAACTTGTATTCTATATGTTACTATATACTTCTTTCCCTTTTCCACATTTCTTATATTAAATCTATTTAGAATATAATTTATCTATTATACAGTTATCTGCCAGAAATATATTTAGTTAACTTATATTCTTATAATTCTTATAATAATACCTCTATTATTTAATACTATATTTGGTAATCAAGTAAAATAATTGCTTAGAACTTCTTGTTTAAATTCCCTCCCCCCGGTAAAGTTACTTCTCTCCTCTTTTATTGTATTTCAGTAATTTTCAAACTGCCACAGTTCTCCTCCCACCTCCCATTTTTTCCCCAGATATTGTTTCAGCTTCTCCCTATCCATGTTAAACTGTCCTGGATCGAGATCTCTCAATTTCCTTGTCATTTTGTCCATTTCTGCCATGTACAGCAATTTGTAAATCCAGTCCTCAATAGTTGGCACTTCTTGTACTTTCCATTTTTGCGCATATAAAAGTCTGGCCGCTGTTGTCATATAAAATAACAATGTCCTATATTGTGCTGGAATATCTTCCATTCCCAAGTTCAGTAGCAGCAGTTCTGGGTTCTTATTAACTTGAAATTGTAGAATCTCACTTATTACTTCTATTATTTTTCCCCAGTACTGCTTAGCTACCTCACAAGTCCACCACATGTGATACAAAGATCCTTCATGCTTTTTACATTTCCAGCATTTATTAGACATATTCGCATTCCCTAGCGCAATTTTCTTTGGTGTCAAATACCAGCTATAAATCATTTTGTAGACATTCTCTTTAATATTGGTGCATGTTGTAATCTTCAACGTATTTTTCCACAGGTATTCCCACGCCTCCATTGTTATCTCTTTATTAAAATGTATTGCCCACTTCACCATTTGAACTTTAACTGTCTCATCTTCTGTAAACCATTTTAACAACACTTTGTAAGTCTTAGAGATTTCCTTTTTATCCTCTTGCAAAATTACCTCCTCTAATTCCGAATTCTCCATTCTTATCCCTCCCTTCACACAGTCCGAGTTATAAAGATCTCTAATCTGTCCATATTGAAACCAGTCATAACTTGGAGACAACTCCTCCTGCATCTTAATTCTTAGTTTAGAGAATTCTGTTCATGTTATCTCCTTATACGTTAAACACTTGTTCGTTATCGACAGTTCTCGGATCTAATACTTCATATGGAACCACCCAGGAAGGGATTCCATCCGGTAGGTAATTTTTATACTTCTTCCAAATTGTAAAGAGGCTTCTCCGAATATAATGGTGTAAAAACATAGAGTCTGCTTTTACTTTGTCATACCACAAATATGCGAGCCATCCAAATATTTTTTGTATCCCTCTAAGGCCATTTGTTTGCGGTTTTTCAACTTCATCCAGTCTTTCAACCACACTAAACAAATTGCATCATGGTAAAGTCTTAAGTTGGGCAGCTGCATTCCACCTCTCTCCTTTGAATCCTGCAATACTTTCATTTTCACTCGAGGTTTCTTGCCTGCCCAAACAAAATCTGATATTTTCCTCTGCCATTTTTCAAATTGCTTAGAATCCCGAATAATTGGTATTGTTTGTAACAGAAACATCACACTTGGTAACACATTCATCTTAACTACTGCAATCCTTCCCAACCATGACAAATTCAGTCTATTCCATTTAATCAAATCTCGCTCTATTTGAGTCCACAGTTTCTCATAGTTATTCTTGAATAAGTCTATGTTCTTTGCAGTCAATTCAATTCCCAGATATTTCACCTTATTTGTTACTTCACAGTCTGTTATCTCTGTTAATTGCTGTTGTTTTTATTTAGTCATATTTTTACATAGTATCTTTGACTTCTTTTTATTTACATAGAATCCTGCCAAATCTCCAAACTCCTTAATTTTCTCTATTACCTTTGGCACATTCTCAATTGGATCTTCCACAATTAACATTATGTCATCCACAAATGCTCTGACCTTATAGGAACACTCTTTTATTTTTATTCCATGGATTGCATCTTCTTCTCGAATCTGTATCATCAATATCTCCAGAACCAAAATAAACAACAGTGGAGACAATGGGCAACCTTGTCTTGTTCCTTTGCCTATAATCAATTTCTTAGTCACCTCATCATTCACCACAATTGCTGCACTCTGGTCCCTGTAAATTTCTTTCACTGCTCTTATGAATCTTTCCCCCATTTGTAGCTGTTCCATGGTGGCAAACATAAAGTCCCAGTTCAAATTATCAAATAAAGAGTTAGAATGGCATTTAAAATCTCTGCAGCAAAAATCCTTTGAGGGATCCAACAAGCCAGGGAAATATTTAGCCTGGCAATTGAAAAAGAAAAGGGAAAAAAGAGTTGTAGGGAAGATATTAGAAGAAGGAACAGAAATAATGGACCACTAAGGGATAAAAAGAGCTTTTTATAAATATTATGCAAAACTATTCCAAAAGGAAATGATAGATTTAGACAAAATAGAAGCATATTTGGAAAGAGCAAAATTACCAAAGATTCCAAGGACAATGAGAGAGGCCTTGAATGTTCCAGTAACAGAAGGAGAAATTTTAGATGCTATAGAATCAACTAAAATAGGGAAAGCACCGGGTCCGGATGGAATTTCAGCAAAATTTTATAAAGTAATGAAAAAAGACTTGGTGCAGCCTCTACAAAAGTTGTTGAATGAAATTATGACGAAGAAAAATCTCCTGAAGACTTGGAATGAAGCAAATATCTCACTGATTCCAAAAGAGTCACAAGATTTATTAAATGTTAAAAGTTACAGGCCGATATCTCTATTAAACAATGACTACAAAATTTTTGCAAGAATTATAGCGGAAAGGCTTAAGAAATTTCTAATGCAATTTGTAGGGGAGGAACAGGCCGGATTTTTACCGAATAGACAAATGAGGGATAATCTGAGAGTGGTGTTGGATGCCATTGAATATTATGATAAGCATCCAGAAAAAGAAGTAGGCTTGTTCTTTGCTGATGCTGAGAAAGCCTTTGACAATTTGAATTGGGAGTTTATGTTCTTGACGATGGAAAAGATGGATATGGGACAAGATTTTATTAATGCAGTGAAAGCTATATATTCTGAACAAAATGCGTCATTAGTGGTAAATGGTGACTTGACAGAAAAATTTGAGGTAAGAAAAGGTACAAGACAAGGATGTCCATTTTCACCATTATTATTTATTATGGTGTTGGAAATACTTTTGAGGCAAATAAGAGATGATGACAATATTAAGGGTATAAAATTCAAAGGGTTTTCTTATAAGTTCAGAGCGTTTGCAGACGATGTAATGTTTATAGTAGAAGATCCAATCCAGACATTATCAATATTGTTAGATAAAGTTAACGAGTTTGGAGATCTGGCAGGATTTACTATTAATAGATCAAAGTCGAAATTGCTCTGTAAAAATATGACAAAAAAGAAACAAGAACAATTAATGAATGTTTCAAAGTGTGAAGTGGTTCAGAAAACGAAATACCTGGGGATAGAAGTATCAGCTAAGAATATAGATCTATTTAAAAATAATTATGAAAAATTGTGGTCACAAATAGAGAGAGATCTGTTGAAATGGAACAAATTGAATCTGTCATTGTTAGGACGTATCTCAGTTGTTAAAATAAATGTATTACTGAGATTGAAGTTTCTGCTCCAAACGATTCCAATTGTTAAAGAAATGAAGCATTTTGACAGATGGCAAAGAAGAATTTCAGACTTTATCTGGGCTGGGAGAAAACCGAGAATTAAGATGAAGGTACTGTGTGACGCAAAAGAGAGGGGAGGCCTGCAGTTACCAAATTTGAGACTGTACTATGAAGCAATTTGTTTGGTCTGGCTGAAAGAATGGGTTAAATTATTTAATCTAAAATTATTAGCTTTAGAAGGGTTCAATAACTTGTTTGGTTGGCATGCGTATCTATGGTATGAGAAATACAAAATGGATGGTATGTTTCAGCATCATTTTGTGAGAAGGGATATCTTTATGATTTGGCAAAAATATAAGAAGTTTTTGCGTGAAAAAAGACCTATGTGGATTGTACCGGCGGAAGTGGTGAACCCAAATACGTATTATAGAGGGGAAGATTGATTAACTTACAAGGAATTATTGAGTGGAGAGAAAGACACCCTCAAGATAAAAGGTAAAAATGAGTTACCATTTGAGTATGGTTGGTTACAATATAGGCAAATTAAGGATATATTTGAAACTGACAAAAGAAACGTAGGTTTTAGAATAAAGATACAGAACTAGAAGAGATTCTGTTTGATGAAGAAGCGAAAATGATTTCTAAACTGTATAAAATTCTGCTGACAAGGTATACACAGGATGAGGCAGTTAAAACACAAATGGTGAAATGGGCAATAAATTTTAATAAAGATGTTACAATGCAAAGCTGGGAATTTTTGTGGAGAAATACTTTGAAGATATCCACATGTAACAATTTGAAAGAAAATGGATATAAGATGATTTATAGGTGGTATTTAACACTGAAAAAATTAGCAAATGCAGATAGTGAAATATCAAATAAATGTTGGAAATGTAGAAAACATGAGGGCTCTTTTTATCATATGTGGTGGACCTGTGAAAAGGCCAAAACGTTTTGGTCTAAGATTTATGGAGAAATACTGCTAATTATGAAATGTAATTTACCGAAGAGTCCGGAGATGTTGCTGTTAGGACTGAATATGCAAGAAGTTAGCATAAGGGATAGAACTCTGTTATACTATATGACCGTTGCAGCAAGAATTTTGTATGCACAATACTGGAAACAAGAAGATATACCAGAAGTTGAGGAGTGGATCGAAAAGCTGTTGTACATGGCAGAAATGGACAAATTGACAAGGAAACTGAGGGCCAAGCTACACATGACAAATGACACTTGAATGGCAAGTGGATTGAGTGGAGGGCAAGTGAACAGGGAGAAATACACTTGCCATTCAAGTGTCATTCGTCATGTGTAGCTTGGCCCTGAGAGAGCAGAATCCAAACGAATTTTTAACTGACTGGAAGAAGCTTAAGGACTATGTGGAAAATAAATGGGATGTGAGAGGACAACTGTGGACTTTAAATAACTACTAAGTGAGATGAGCTATGAGAAAGAACATCGACTTTACCTATGATAAATAGGGACTATAGAGTAACTAGAGATAAGGACAAGAAATTAAGGGGTTTTAGTGCTGTTGGAAGTCAAAAAGGGAAAAGGGGAGGGGGAAGGGATGGGGGGCATATACTTTAATTATAATGGTAAATGACTATGTATTGTGTATTGTGTTGTATGTTAACCCATTCAATAAAATCTTTAAAAAGAGAGAGAGAAAGAACACATATCTTGAAGGTCAATTTTTCATGCCTTTAATTTTCAAAGACTGTTACAGAAGGGAAAATGCATTAATTTATGAAAATGGTGCCTCTGCCTGTAGGGCCACAGCCATTTATTTATTTATTTATTTATTTATTTATTTCAGATTTCTATTCCACCCCCCTCCCCCCGCAAGCAGGCTCAGAGTGGATAACAACATATTTAAAATGCAATTAACAATTCATGTACATTAAAAACAACACATTTAAAACAGGATGGTGGACAGCCTTGTTAGTGGGATCAGTAAATTGACCGACTGCTCTGGGCTTCCCTGGTGGGCTTCCAGGAAATCAACACTTCCTCAGTAAGTCCAGACAGCTGGAGGCATTTCTGTCTATGAATGGTTAGCATTGGCAACATTTAAACAGCCTGGTGTAGAAGGACCCAGTTTGAATCCTCCATCTGCCTTGGAAATGTGCTGGGTGCCCATGGCCCAATTGTTTAGTTTAGTTTATTTGGTGTTTAACCCGCCCTCCCAACAAGTGGGCTCAGGACAGGGTATGATAGTCATAAAATACAATTGCATAGCAAATTGCACAATAAAATACAGCAATTAAAATTATATATATACAAAAACCTGATATAGTTAGCGAGGAGGGTGGAATAAAAATATGATAAAATAAAAATAAATAAAATAAAATACACATTCCTGCCCCCAGCATACAAAGAGACGACACACGAGCTATACTCGAATACCAGAGACCTGTGGGAGGCTCAATGATGGTCCTGGCGCTGGCCTCAACCATAAGCCTGGTGGAACATCTCTGTCTTGCAGGCCCGCCAAAATGATACAAGATCCTGGCAGGCCCAAGTGTCCTCAGACAGAGAGTTCCACCAGGTTGGGGCCAGGACCAAAAAAGGCCCTGGCCCTGGTTGAGGCCAAACAAACCTCCCTAGGGCTAGGGATCACCAGTTAGTTCTTACCTGCTGAACGAAGCACTCTCCGGGGCACTACTGGGAGAGATGGTCCCTCAGGTATGCTGGTCCCAATCCATTTAGGGCTTTAAAGGTTAAAACCAACATCTTGAAATGGATCCGAAATTCCACGGGGAGCCAGTGAATCTGCTGTAGGATTGGTGTAATATGTGTCCTGTATGGAACACCCATCAGGACATGAGCAGCAGCGTTCTGGACCCATTGTAGTTTCCGGATCAGACCCAAGGGAAGCCCTGTGTAGACTGCTCTTACCTCACAGGGTTGTTGTGAGGATAAAAAGGAAAGGGGAGAATGATGTAAGTCACTTTGGACTTATACCCCATTGGAAAGAAAACTGTGTATAAATATCTAAATGAATACACACTTTTTAAAAATCAGGTTTTTTGTACAGTATAATTTATTTCTTATATATTGATGCTGGTTGTAAGATATACCCCAGCATATCTGCCATGGTTGTCTTTCTGCATAATGTTCTGATCTTCTTAGAGTATACAAAGGTTCTCTCTCTGAGCTGGGAGACAATGCTTAATTGCTTGGGTAACCGCACAAACCTGAGAACTGAGGGTGGCTAGTGCGGTTACCGCCACCACTCAGACACCTAACCTGAGCAGGCACTACTCACTACTGAGAGCCTTTCCTGCTTTTGTGGAACAGCTCCTGAGCCTTTCCTGCTTTTGCTGAACAGCTTTTGTGGAACAGCTGTTGCACAATTGGCCAAAGGAGGCTGCCACCAGCATCACCCATCTCCCTGCCTTTGCAGAAGGGAAGGGATGGACGGGACAGGAGAGGTTGCTTGGATGGGTCAGAGTGGTTCCAGAGAGGGAGAGAAAGAAACGGGGCAGCAGCAGCAGCAGCTGACATCGGCCACCTTCCTGCCTTTGCAGAAAGGACATGAGTCGAGGGACCTTATTCCCCCTTGCTCAGAGGGCACAGTGTTTGCAATGGATAGGGGCATCGTGCGGCTCAACTACATGGGCAACAGCCTCTGAGCTGTTGCACAAGTGCCCAAAGGAGGCTGCCACCAGAAATACCCACTTTCTTATCTTTGCAGAAAGGAGGTGTCATGATGATCTGGCTGTGCCAGGAAGGCCTAGCAAGGCCTCAGAAGCCTGTTAGCAATGGGAGTAGGCCTGGCTAAACCTGACCCAAATGTGCCAGCCCTCATTCAAGATACCCGCCGGACTCGCTTTCTGGTCTGGTCTCCAAGAGGATGGCCCCTGCAAAGAAAGGTGGTGAAAAGAAGAAAGGGCGATCCGCCATCAACGAGGTGGTCACTCGGGACTCGGGAGTATACTATCAACATTCATAAACGGATCGATGGCATGGGTTTCAAGAAGCGAGCTCCATGGGCTCCCAAGGAAATCCGAAAATTTGCAATGAAGGAGATGGGGACACCTAATGTACGCATTGATACCCACTTGAACAAAGCTGTCTGGGCAAAAGGAATAAGGAATGTTCCTTACCGCATCCGTGTGCGTTTATCCAGAAAACGCAATGAGGATGAAGATTCACCCAATAAATTGTACACTCTGGTTACTTATATGCCAGTTACTACTTTCAAAAGTCTACAGACGGTCAATGTGGATGAAAACTAATCTTTCATTACAATAAAGTTGTAAAAAGTTTTTTTTTAAAAAAAGATATCTACCGGACTTGATGGGCAAGGGTGCGTGGCGACAGCATGGAGAACCAAGGGGCAAAATGTTTTAGTAGCCTGCAGAAGCCCACTCACTCCACAATGGATAGAGGCAAGCCATGTAGGGCAATCGTGTCTGCCAAGACGCGAAGTCCTGCCTCCTGAGCCCGCAATGTCGCCGTTCTAAGCTGCGCTGTCCCAGACCCTGAGGGAACAATCCCTGCAGCCTGCCTGAGGGCTCCGCTCTCACCAGCGTCATCTTCAGGGCAAGGATTCTTGCTTGGGGTGGATTCCGGTGACCCTCCCACTGATCCCCGCTCAGAAGAGCTGGTCACCCCCTTTCTCCCCCCAAAGGATGTTTCGCTGGGTGAGGATGGAGACCAGAGGCTCGGGTGGTGCGTTTTCAGGTGCCTAGTAAGGGCCGTCGATGACAGGTGCTTCAGGTTTTTGCCCCTGTGCACCAGGACATTACAGGCGTGGCACTGCACCACACGGGGGTAATTAGGAAGGGCCCAAAAGTGCCTCCATACAGAGGCGTTGAAACATGGACCACCAACTGTCCCAGGGGAAGGAGGACGAACAGTTACAGGCTGCACTACGGAGCTGGCCACAGACAACGGAGTGAGGGGTGGACTGCAGGCAGGGACACCACCAAGAGTTTGGGATGGGGACGGGAGGGATGTTTCATAAAACACAAACCATTCCTCCAGGGATCCGTCACCCTCCTCCTCCTCAAAATGTTGAGAGAGATCCTCTCCCCCCAGCGGAAAGACCTCTTTGGCCTCTTCCACAGCCCCCACATGTGAATCTGGGGGAGTGGGAGTACTCTCTGCTGCCCCCAAGCCACACCCAGCACTGCTTTCCACAAGTAAACCAGGAGGACTGCCTTTGCGCTTCATCCCATGACCATCCATAGCCACCACAACATGAAGACTCATTGTGCCACCAAACTAGAATTAAGGAGGACAGAAAAGGAGAGAACACTGTGAGCCCTCAGCCAAGGTGCCCACAGAGCTTGGACCCAGAGCCTGGCAGCAGCCCTGGAATTGGAGGCTGAGGCTAGAGCCCTAGCCCAGCACTCTCAGATACCTGACAAGATCAGGCACTAATAATAATGTGAGCCCTCAGCCGAGGTGCCCATTGAGCTTGGCCCCAGGGCCTGGCAGTAGCCCTGGAACCAGAGGGGATAGCTCCTTATTCCACCCACCACACACAGAAAAAAGTCCAGCTTCAATGCACTCTCCCTCTCTCTCTCCCAAAAGCTAGCAACAGCTCTGTCCCACTCCACTGCTTGCTGAAAGTGAAAACCAGAACTGGGAGCTCAGTGCCATTTTATAAGCAGAGGTCTCATTGAGAAACACAGGAGATCTGTGGTTGGCAGTCAGAACTGCCTAACAGGGTTTGCAGGGATGAGATTGGAGTTCCCATGGCCACAGAACACCCCCTCTTCCCTCCCTCCCCCCTGGTGTCTGCTCCACGATTGTAACCAATTTGTAGCTCCATGCTTGGAAGGAAGACCTGCCCATCAAGCTAAGTTGGTCTTTGATTTGGGTGTCCGGGGCAACAGAGGGAGTGCAGACAGAGTTCAGGCAGTCCCTCCCTCCATTGCCGAGGCAATTGATTGAAGGCACCTGAGTGTCTAGCTTCCCAAATGGTGGCCGAGCGCAATGAACAGGGCTTGCGCTAACCATCTGTTCGACTGGATGGCACCTCATGAACAGCCCGTTCACGAGCAGCCGAGTGGCCTGTTCGTTGGTTTTTTCCATTTGTAATGCTGTTCGTGCCCATGTCTAGTCATGAGCAGAGCTTGGACTGCAGTACTGTGGCTGACCACTCTGCGCCACGGGGCTCCATACCACATACCACCTATAATACATTTTATACAAATTTTCTTTGAACGAAACTGTCTTTGTTATTTTAATGTTATCTTCCATATCTGTAACCATTGTTCTAGATCTATATCATACCCCAGATTTTGTGCCCACTTTGTCCTGTTGTCTTTTATTACTTCATCTTCCCTTTTCAACTGCGTTAGATATAAGTCGAATTTCTTAATTATTTTTTCTTTTGTCCCCAATAGCAATTTATCAAAGGGAGACTGTTCCATACAAAATCCTTGTGGTTTATCTTTGGCAAATCTGGATTCGATTTGTGCTCTTAGCCACCAGTCCATATGTATATCCTGCTGTTTCAATTCCTCTATTGAGTTTAGCTTTCCATCTTTTCCTAACAGTTGCTCATATCTATATATCAATTCAAAATTACATGATTGCACATCAGTGAGACACAGGCCATTTTAAAATAAATATTTAAAAGGTACACATTTCAACAAATTACCACCTTTAGAAATTTACTTAATAAACCAATCTTTAAATGAAATAAAATAGATCAGTCCTAAAAGCATAATTATTTGGCAACAATATAAACTTAAAATATCCAGGCAATCATTAAAATTGTAGCTTACTATAATTTACATAATATAAATACCTAAAATTCAAATTACCTTATATTATCCAATTATAACAATACTTATCTAGGATTCTGCACACTAAGCCAGGATTTCCTCCTATTAATGACCATCCAGCCATATTTTGCCACTTGGAGCGTCATTTCCCTATTCCTGTCTGCTAACATAATTGTAATATAGTTTTTTCTCTCTTTCCCCGGAAGACCATCAATTATAGGTTTGATATATATTTCCTTAATATGATCATATATTTTACACTCAAAGAAGACATGTAATAGGGACTCGACACTCCCATCTCCACATGGGCACAAACATTTTTCATAAGGTGTCTTCTTATATTTGCCTTCCAGGACAGCAGAGGGTAAGACATCGTATCTTAATAGGGTAAAAGCTCTTCTATAATCAGGATTCTCCAAGCTATTTATATAGGGCATTGGTGCAACCCTATTCATAATACTTCTTTCCAATAAATAGTTCTCAACTCTGGTCAGGTCATGTTGCCTTTCCACATCTAGGATTCTCTGTTTAATCAGGACCCTCGCCTGTGCCATATTCATAGACAATAGATATTGTTGGGAGAAACGATAATGACCTAATTTGCTCCTCAGCAATCTCAACCAGGGAGGAACAAAGTTATCCCTCAAAACTAAATGTGCCAGGCCATTTACGTTAGAAGCCAATTTTAGCCAGTATAATATAACTGCTATCCATAATCGAGCTTCCACCGTTACCATGCCAACTTCCAGTCTTACAGCTGCATTTGACACATTCTTAGGTGTTTGAAGTACTGCTCTTAGGAATTTGGACTGTGTTCTTTCCATCAATGTCCTCTTTGCTGTAATACTTAGTGGAGTGCCATATGACATCTGCGTGAGGGACTTGCACGAAAATAATCTAATGGCTGCTTCCACATTGCAACCCCCTCTGGACCAATAAAAATTTTGTATCGCCCCAGCACTCTTTTGTGCCTTAGAGGAAACATATTTTATATGTGTATTTTTCCTCCCATTCTCCTGTATAATCATACCTAAATATTTATAACAGTGCACCTGTTCTATGCAGGTCTCATTTAGATACCATGAATATCTCCTAGGTCTCTCTGCAAAGGCCATTATTTTGGTTTTATCATAATTAATCTTCAGCTGATTTTGTTGACAATAGTTAGTAAGTGTACACAGTGCTCTCTTTAGTCCAAATGGTGTCCTCGAGAGGAGCACTGCATCATCTGCATAAAGTAATATGGAAATAATATGGAAATATGCTTATTTGCCAATTTAGGACAGTCATATCTATATATTTTCTCACAGTTTAGTAAATTTGGGTGGGTAAATGCTTCCACTGATGACACCCATTTTGGAATTCTTTTGTAAATCTGCAGTTTTAATTTCTCCCACACTGACATTAAAGACTTTCTTATTACATGATCTTTGAAGTACTTATGTATCTCAGCTTTTTGATACCAGAGGAATGCATGCCACCTCAATTTAAGATCATGCCCTTCTAACTTTAAAAGCCTTATATTCTGAATTAAAATCCATTCTTTAATCCATACCAGTACACAGGCTTTGTAATATGTTTCCCAATATGGCAAGTCACATCCCGCTTTCTCTTTTAATTCCTGTAGCACTTTAAGTCTTATTCTAGGTTTTTTGCCTTGTTTTTGTTTTTAGTTGGATTTGTAGTATAATAGCATAGTACCCGAGCTTCACAAAAGTGTTGAATAAAGCAAAGCATGTTGATGCCTAAAACTGATGAAGTGAATTTCGAAATGTAACATTTATCGAAGAGATTTTTAAAAAGAAAAGATTGTAGCGCAGTAAATAAAGTGAAAAGCTTGTGGGCTTGGAAGCCAGGAGGTTTGAGCTTGTTGAGGAACACCACAGGGTAGTGGACCGCATCATCCATTTGCACCACAGATCTGTACTCCATTTCTGCCCCTTGGAGGGAGTTAAGTCATGTTTCGTTAATGATGGCAGCCTTGTCATTCTTGGGGGTCAGAATGGAACACTTGCATAGCCCGTCCATGGACTTCTTCATGATAGTGATGATATCAGGGTACATTGTGGCTGTTATGTCTGCTAGGGTTGTCGCTACTGTGCCCAGGCCTGCAGGGATGGTCACCTTTCCCTTGGACTCAGGACTTTCTGGTACTTGCCCACTGCTGCTCAGTGCACTGCAGGAGTACGATGTGCATATTTCTTTGCTGCATCTCTAAGTTGCTTTTACCATTGGTATATCTTGCACAACGTCTGCCAGGAGGCTTCTTGGGGGCAGTAAGAGGTGATGGCTGCAAAAGGTGTGAGGTGGAGTTGGACAGAGGGAGGGGTGGTATGGTGGGCCCTTCGGCAGGTTCATGTGAGAGGTTTGCATTGAAATGACCCCTAGAAAGGTTGTGCACCATCCTCACAGGAACATTTAAAAACTCAGCTTCCATACTGACTTTTATATAAAATCCCTTTTCAGGAGTCTTTAATTGTCTTTCTTCAACTGTCTGCAGTTTCCTTGACCTAATTTTGACCTCAGAACACAGTTCCACAGCTGACCCATCAGCCTGCCAGCCACACAGGAAAGCCAGACTCCACAGGGAGATTGGCAAACCTAGAGCGGTATTTTTACCTCAGGACACGTTCAATGACTGGGAGTCATTGAATGTGTCATGAGTACTGCATGTGTCCTGCATACTGTTTAGAATGTTGGGATGATGACCAATCAAGGCTGCATATGCAAATGACCTCAGGGCAAAGTGGCTGAGTGCCCTGGCTCAGGGCAGTTGGTGGGGGGAGGGGGATGAGCAGCCTCTCTGCCACACAGGGAAGCTGTATCCCTATGGGAAAATGTATTTTACCCCTTTTTACCCCCTTAGGGGGTGCATTTCTTAAAATCCCTTCTTAGTGAGCCTCTACACCACAAAATGAATGTTCTCCCCAAATTTCACACTTCTAGGTCCAGGGGTTTGGGCTGGGCATTGATGAGCCAGTCAGGACACTTGTCTTTAAACAGAGAGATTGAAAGATCAGTGAGATGTTCACAGCCAACCAATGAAGAATGGTGTCACAAGGCACACAGAGATACCAAAGTAGTAAGCTTCTGCTTAAAAATTGCTTTTTCTTAATCTGCATGCCCACCTGGAGGTAGCTGCAGTAGATATTGGGGGCAGGAAGAGGTGGAAGCTGTGAAAAAATCATTTGTGATCATACAGGTAAACATGTGACCCAAATGGCTTCCTGCATTTATTCTCTGACTCCAAGAGTTATCCCTCTGAAAACATCAAGAGTGCAAACTGGAACCACTAGGGCACATACCAGAATCTTTACAGGGTCCAAGATTTAGGGAGACTACTTTAGGGAGTAAAGGCAAGGAAACAGGATTTAACTGAAACTGATGGAAATAATTTATTTACAGAGCAATGAGATAAATTTAATTTAATTTAATTTATTATATTTATATTTATATTATATATATTTATAATATATATATTATATTATATTATATTATATTATATTATATATTATATTATATATATATATAATATATATATTATAATATAAATATATTATATATATTTATAAATGCAATGACACAAGCACACACATATGCTCTCCATACTGCAGTGCATCCTAATCCATGAGAAGGGAAGAGAAGGGTGGCCCTGGAGGAACTTGCAACCCAGCAGGTCAGGTTCTGTGCTCCCCCCCCCGACCCATGCTTGACCCATCAGCTACTGGCTACTTGTTTAGGAGTCTCTCATCAGGGATTGTGCCACATCTACCATTTGCTTGTTGCCTATTTGCTTGTTGCCTATACTCTGAAGGCAGGTCCGATCTAGACTCCTCTGGAGTAGGACATCACACTTGGACAGTGAGGCCTGAGAGGCTCCCCTGGAGAGCTAAATCACAGGGCTTGTGCCTAGTTGACCAACTGACCCTGCAATGCAGGCTTCCTAAACCTCAGTTAAAATCAGCTGGGAGTTGAGCTAGATCAGCTGCACCTGCTGGCAGGTGCGGAGGCTCCTGGGCCTGTGCTGTGTATTGGCCAGAATCCTGCAAAGAAGTCCTGCTTGTTGGTCTGACATTCAGTCACTATGGGGCTACTGTGTTTACCCAGCGTGCTCATTTGCATTGACCTGCAAGGAAACCTGGCACAGAGCCAATAGCCTTATCTGTCTCAAAGCCTGGGAAAATAAGATGTGTCTATTGGTTAATAGATCAGGTGACTTCCTCTCTAAGGGTCAAGAAGAAGCAGAATCTCCATTTTGTCAGGTCCAGTGTATATCTAAACTGTACTGACTCCATTTTCTAATGCTTTTAGTGTTTGAGTGTTTTCTTCCCAGGTGCACCAGTTCCCAGGCAGCATTCCCACCGGAGGAGACTGTTTAGTCTAACACCGTTCCACCAAGCATTGGCCTTGAAGGAGAGCAGCTTCCCAGGACTGAGAGATGTTGTTTTGAGAACTGTGGGGGGAGGCTGATCCGAATGGGTATTGTTACTCTGTACCTTATGCTTGCTCTTCATTGGTAACAATGATCATGTACCATCCTGATTCTCCTATTCAGGACAGTGGACTATAATGGACCTTTTCTGCAGTAAAGTTTCCTTTTCCAAACAATGGACTTGTGTTTGCTTCTAAAGGGAACCCTGTAGTGAGTGCCTTATTTAGCCACAGTCTGACACATTTTACTCATGTGGTCTTTGTAGGGCAAAGATGTAGGAAATAGGGTTCTTTGTTTTGTAGGAATCCCTTGTACCTTTTTTCCTTTAGAATAAATGTTTTCTTAAAAGTAAACAAGCATCTGACTCTCTATTGATCAAGATCCATTGCAATTCTGATTTTAAAACTATTTTAACCCGCTTTCCCCCAACACTGCTCAGAGCCCTGTTCTGGAGCCAGGCTGGCACCTTGCCTCTTTTGCAGTGCCTCAGCCCAGGCAGCTCTTGTGACACGGGGCCAGGTTCCCAGGTGCGACAGGCCCAGGGTGCCCTTCCTGTCTGGTCGAGGCTTGGTGGCTCTCTCGGAGGCACGTGGCAACGCCTCTCTGGCAGGGGGGCCTCTGCAGTATTGCCCCCCCCCGATCCCGCGGGTCCTCCTGGTTCTCTGGCCTTGGCTCCTCAGGCTCTTCCTCGGAGCGTTCTGTTGGAGCTACTGGACTGATCGGAGGAGGTCTTGGCCACTTTTAATCAGAAGTTCTTCTATTTAAAAAAACCCCAAAGCTGTTACTCTTTAAAATGTCCCCACAGTAAAAATCCGCTCCCGAGGACAAAGAGCCATCCTGGCTACAGCCCTTCCTGTGGACCAGTTCAAAACAAAACCTCTCCATACTCATATTTACTTGCTAAATCTAGGAGAGCTGGATCATATTTGTTTGCTGGAAAGGGGGAGCCAAGTACAGGGGGCTAGTAGCACAGCCCGCTGTGCCCAGACAGTTCCTCTGGACTAGCAAATTGATTCATCGAATATAGGGGGGGGGCTCTTGTTATTAACTTGGGGATGCAGCTTGTTGTTGACAGACTTCTCTCCCCCCCCCATGCAGCATCCTCTTCACTAGTCAGCATCTTTGCTTAGAGCGTGAGCATCCATGTCTTTCACTCCATATTATTGATTTACAATTTGTTACTGCCGCTGCTGCTGAGTAACTATTTGTGTTGCTTACTACACAGTTCCTGGTTCATTGTCTGCAGGGTTTGCATTTTGGAGGCTTGATGAGCTGAAGTATCAGGGAATGGCTCTCCTGGGAGATGTGGAAGCAGACAGAGAAGGGAGCCTTTTAAATACCATCAGTTATTGTCAAATAAAGGAGCAAGAGAGACACCAGATTTGTTTAATTAAGCTTGCACTATATTCTGCTTTTACAAGTCTCTCTGGCTTCTTCCGAATGGTTTAACCATCCACGTATACCATGGATCCCAAAAGAGGTTTGCTTGAGATCGTCATTAGGTAAGGTTCTTTTCTGAAATGGGGGGAGGGGAGAGCTTTGTATCAGAAGCATTTCAAGGTCTGTGGCAGGGGTGGGACATATAGGGGGCCAATGCAAACCTTATTCCCATCCTTGATATTCGGCTTCATTTTTGAACTACATAGAAATGTGAGATGTATCTCTTTTGGCTGCTTTTCTTATTCTTCTGCAGAAGTTGGAGCAGTGTCACCCCTTGATTTATAATCTGTAGGTCCTCCACTTCCTGCATTTTTCCTTAAAGTTCATGCTAAGGCTTTCCTCGTTCCATTTACTGTTGAGACATGCCACACTCCCACTTGGGATGAAGCTGTGAGCACCATTAAACATACTGGAAGAGCATAACTTGCTAGATTAGAAGAGAGGTTTGCACATTTCTAGCACAGCATTTCTGGTAATGGACAGATGGGTGGGGGGGAAAACCCTGGACCAATGCCATTATGAAACACCAGCCTTTGAGAATGGACGATACACTATTTCTGAATATGGAAGCTCCGTTTAAAACGCTACTGTCCAATTGTTCTTGCTAGTTCTAGCTTCCATGAATTGGATTGACCCTTCCCTTAAAGCCAAGTTAGTAATCATTATAAATGTATTATGTCAATGTATTTCTATCGTCTTGGCTATTTCTATAAATCTGATGCATAGGGAGTGTGTTCATATATGAAAATATTTTTTAACTTTTTAATGTATTATTTTCCTTTAAAGGGATGTGCAATAACTGGAGCTTTGCTGTTATCTTGCTCTTCCACTAGCATATTGGGTTCTTACTTCTGAGACTTTTTAAAGAATAATACTGGAAAACAGCCCGGAAAACCCACAACAGCCAATACTGGAATATTAGGTTGTTTATGAAATAGCTGGCTGTGTTTTCTGTAGGAATCTTCTGCATTATCATAAGCATTTCCACAAAACCTGAATGGATTTTATTTAGTCTTTATAAATTACCTTTTCAATAAAGCACCACAAATGAGGGAACACTAAGCTACAACCACCAATTTACTAGTTCCTACCTGTGTGTGTGTGGGGGGGGGTGGATTTTAATTCAGATTGCCCTAAAACTGAGCTGTTCCTTTAAATTGTTCCCTATGCAGTTTGGTCATGTGTTAAGATTCTTAAACCTTAATGAGGAGTCCTTGGTGAACTCAAGGTTCTCAGAGGGTCTGTTGTATTTCCCTCAAAATGGAAAGCAGGTATAGGAAAAGAGGAGGGAATTGAAAGTGGAGAGTCTTCTATGTGGTTGAAACTGTATTTCTGATGAATAACACACCT
Source organism: Eublepharis macularius (assembly GCF_028583425.1). NCBI lineage: Eukaryota > Metazoa > Chordata > Lepidosauria > Squamata > Eublepharidae > Eublepharis > Eublepharis macularius. The sequence continues at coordinate 43,611,818 of NC_072806.1, forward strand.
GTTTAATGATTTGTCGTAGGAGTGAAAGAACTGTGATTTTGCCACATAGAGTCATAGGGTTGGAAGGGACCTCTAGGGTCATCTAATCCAACCTCGTGCACAATGCAGGAAATACACAGAGAGAGAGAGAGAGAGAGTGGCCAGAAGAGGGCAAAAAAGCCTGGGGAAAATTGCCCACATACACTCCATTAGTTCCCTAGGAAAAAAATGTTCACATACTAACAATGCAGTTAATTTGTGTCACGTACAGCGCAGCACCTAATTTTATAAAAAGAAAATCCATCTGAGTACAGCCTGCCCAGTCTGCGCTGACAATTCTATTTCTCAGCCCCCACAGAGATCCTGGAACTGAAGACGGCGGGGCTTTGTGCATACAAGGACTGTGCCCTACCAATGTGCCACAGCCCTTTTCCATTCCTCAAATAGGACTGCAACAATGCTCTACTATTTACTTTGAAATGCACAGATGCAGTATGGGAGTTTCACTGTACATGCTCAGAAGTCCTCTTTGCCAACCAGCCTGCAAAACCCAAACAGCAGTTTCCTTGGCCCCATCCTGTACACAGACTTTCATAATTCATGAAAAAAGTGTTTTATTTTTGAAAAGACAAAAATAGACCATGATAAAGGAGTTCACCCTAAGCCAAACCCTGGCAAAGCAGATTTATCTCCCACCTACAAAAAAAATTGAGTTGCATGCCAGCTCAGAGATAAAAGTCCACTCAGTGGGTGATGCAGCAATGTCTTGTTTCAAGCCCTAATGCTGGATTGGAAAATGGGTTGGCTTACACCAGTTTGATGTAGTGATTAAGAGTGCAGGACTCTAATCTGGAGAGCCGGGTTTGATTCCCCACTCCTCCACTTGAAGCCAGCTGGGTGACCTTGGGTCAGTCACAGCTTCTCAGAGCTCTCTCAGCCCCACCCACCTCACAGGGTGATTATTATTGTGGGGATAATAGTAACACTTTGTAAACCACTGTGAGTGGGTGTTGTTGTCCTGAAGGGCAGTAGTTGAATGTTGAATTGAATGTTGCTGTTGGGTTAGGGAGATTGATGGAGAACAGGTCCATCCATGGCTACCAGCCATGGTGAGTAAAGGGAATCACCATATTCAGAGGCAGGAAACCACTGACACCTGGTAACAGGGGGCGACATCAGGGAAAAGGTCTCTGTGCTTCTATGTCCTGTGTTGGCCTTCTAGGGCAAGTGGTTGCCACGGCATAAGACAGAAAGCTGGGCCACTGGTCTGATCCAACCGGGCCCTTCTTGTGTTCTTATATCTTCAGAGGCCTCTTCAACTAAATCTGGATTCAAGAAGGATGTTTCCTAGCTCCTTAACAGAGCACCTGTTTTGTTTCTATCCCAGTAAAAGTATTTGAGTGCAGAAAAACCTTTTATTGACATCACAGCAGAGCTGTTGCCACTCAAAGCAGACCATACTGGACCAATGGCTTAACAATACAGTAACACTTCTATAAAGTAGTTTCATTATATTATTGTTTGTATCTAAAAATGTCAGGGAGGAGGGCTGGCTGGTAGCTTCATAAGTTGATCAGTCCAATTGGAAGTCAATAGTTTGACTGAAAGTAATATGGAACTGCCACTGGTGGGACAGACATCCTTCAAATACAGAGGGAGTTGGGGGTAGATTAGCTATTTATTTTACTGGGAACAATCCTGGTGGGCATCTGGTCCCACAGGCTCTGTCTGCCCCCCATGGTGGAGTTGGCAGTGTCTGGCTTTGTCCTGCCAGCCCAGGCACAGTAGAACTGACAAGGAGGAGCATAACAGTGTGTCAGGTGTTTAGCATCGCCTATCATACCCAGCAACACCCTGCTGTTATGATTGTAGTCTAAAGCTTTATGTTATGGCTATGCAGGGCTTTTTTTCAGCGGGAACGCAGTGGAATGGAGTTCCAGAACCTCTTGAAAATGGCCACATGGCTGGTGCCCCCCCCCCCGATCTCCAGACTGAGGGGAGTTTAGATTGCCCTCCGCGCCACGGCAGAGGGCAATCTAAACTCCCCTCTGTCTGGAGATCAGGGGGCAGGGCCACCAGCCATGTGACCATTTTCTCCGAGGGCAAACCACTGAGTTCCACCACCTCTTTTCCCAGAAAAAAAGCCCTGTGGTTATGGCTAAATGCTGAGGCTATTCTTTGACTAGACTGCAAATGTTATTCGCCTTGTCTTTCGGACCCGTGATGTGAAACTAGGCAAGGGAGGCATTTGTTCCTGTTGTTATCTCTATGAAGCTCTGATCTGCACCAGGGCCTCTTTCCTTAGTCTGAGAAGAGGCACCTGCATAGACACCCCGACCTTGAAAATCCCATGCATCATTTCTGCTGTTTTCCCGCTTAGATGCTTTCCCATTAAGCTTAGCTGACCATTAGCCTGGGGTGGCGGGCGGGGAGGATTTTAGAATTTGCCCACACTTTGGAAGCCTATATATGTTTGATGCTTGCATGTGAACATTATTCTCGGCAAGGATGGAGTAAGTTCATGATACTAGCAGCTTTTCAATAAAGTTCTTTAACTGCCTGAAGTGAAGTCTTTTGAGAGTTGCTTGGCAGATCCTTACACAGTGCCTCCTCTCTCCTCAGCTGGCTCTTCATCCCTTCATCTGGGCCAAATCCACACTTCCTTTTTGTTTCCGTGCCTTTTTCGCGACCGCGGCGCTGTTCAAGCAGATACTCACACGCTTTCCCATTCCGCGTGTTCCCCGCCATCACTGTGGCACAATTGCGCCTCCTTTCCATACCACGTGATAATGGCGGAAATCTGTTTTTGCCCGCATTTATAGCGCATTTGCACAATAAAGAAAGGTCGGTATACTGCAAAACCTACTTTAGGGTTTTTTTTGTTTTTTTTAATAAAAATTTTATTGAATGGTTTAAACATACATCTCATTAAAATCTACCATTTCATTACCCTTTAAATCCATGTACATGCCCCCCATCCCTTTCCCCCTCCCCCTTTTCCCCTTTTGACTTCCAACAGCACTAAAACCCCTTTATTTCATATCATTACCTCTATTCACACTATAATCCCTATTACCAAAGGTAAAGTTCATACTCATTCTCCACAACTCTCAATAGTTCTCTAAAATCCACAGTTGTCCTTTCACGTCCCATTTATTTTCCAAATAATTTTTAAATTTTCTCCAGTCACTTAGAAATTCGTTTGGATTCTGCTCTCTTAGTTTCCTTGTCATTTTGTCCATCTCTGCCATATATAACAGCTTTTGAATCCATTCCTCCACTTCTGGTATGTCTTCTTGCTTCCAGTATCATGCATACAATATTCTTGCTGCAACAGTCATATAATATAACAGTGTCCTGTCCCCCATATTTACTTCTTGCATGTTTAATCCTAGCAATAACATTTCAAGGCTCTTCACCAGTTTACACTTCAAAATTGACAGCATCTCCGCTTAAATCTTAGACCAAAATATTTTGGCCTTGTCACAAGTCCACCACATATGGTAAAAAGAGCCCTCATTTTTTTACATTTCCAACATTTGTTTGACATTTCACTGTTTACATTTGCTAATTTTTTCAGCGTTAAATACCATCTATACATCATCTTATAACCATTTTCTTTCAAATTATTACATGTAGAAGTCTTCAAAGTGTTCTTCCATATTCCCAACTTTCCATTGTAATTTCTTTATTGACGTTTATTGCCCATTTCACCATTTGAGTTTTAACAACCTCATCCTGTGTATACCATTTCAATAAAATTTTATACATTTTGGAAATCATTTTTACTTCTTCACCAAACAAAATTTCTTCTATTTCTGTATTTTTAATCTAAAACCCACATTTCTTTTATCAGCTTCAAATACATTTTTAATTTGTCTATATTGCAACCAACCATAATCAAATGGTAATTCCTCTTTACTTTTTATTTTGAGGTTGTCTCTATCACCCCACAATAGCTCTTTGTAAGTCAACCAATCTTCCCCCTTATAATACATATTTGGGTTCACCACTTCTCCTGGTACAATCCACATAGGTCTTTTTTCTCCCATAAATTTCTTATATTTTTGCCAAATCATGAAGACATTCCTCCTCACAAAATGATGCTGGAACATACCGTCCATTTTATGTTTTTCATACCATAGATACACATGCCAACCAAACAAGTTATTATGCCCTTCTAAAGCTAACAGTTTGAAATTAGATAATTTTACCCATTCCTTCAACCAAGTTAAACAAATCGCTTCATGGTACAGTCTCAGACTTGGTAAATGAAGGCCTCCCCTTCCCTTTGCGTCGCACAGCACTTCCATCTTGATTCTTGGTTTTTTCCCTGCCCAAACAAATTCTGATATCCTCTTTTGCCATTTATCAAAATGCTTCTTATCTTTAACAATTGGAATCGTTTGAAACAGAAACATCATTCTAGGTAGTACATTCATTTTTACAACTGAAATACATCCCAACAGTGACAAGTTCATTTTATTCCATTTCAGCAAATCTCTCTCTATCTGTAACCACAATTTTTTTGTAGTTGTTTTTAAATAAGTCTATATTCTTAGCTGATAGTTCTATTCCCAGGTATTTTGTTTTCTGAACCACTTTTGAAACGTTCATTAATTCCTCCTGTTTCTTTTTTGTCATATTTTTACAGAGCAATTTCGACTTTGTTATGTTAATACTAAACCCAGCCAGATCTCCAAATTCTTTAATTTTATCTAACAGTGCTCGTAATGTCTGGACTGGATCTTCCACTATAAACATCGCATTGTCTGCAAAAGCTCTAAACTTGTAAGAAAACCCTTTGAGTTTTATACCTTTGATACTATCATCTTCCCTTATTTGCCTCAAAAGTATTTCTAGCACCATAACAAACAGTAAAGGTGAAAGTGGACATCCTTGTCTTGTACCTTTTCTTACCTCAAAATTTTCTGTCAAGTCACTGTTTATCACTAACGATGCATTTTGTTCAGTATATATAGCTTTCACTGCTTTTATAAATTCTTGTCCCATTTCCATTTTTTCCATTGTCAAAAACATAAAATCCCAGTTTAAATTGTCAAAGGCTTTCTCTGCATCTGTGAAGAACAGGCCTACCTCTTTTTCAGGATGCTTGTCATAGTATTCAATGGTGTCCAACACAACTCTCGAGTTATCTCTAATTTGTCTATTTGGTAAGAATCCGGCTTGCTCTTCCCCTACAAATTCCATTAAAAATCTTTTAAGCCTTTCCGCTATAATTCTTGCAAAAATTTTATAGTCATTATTCAACAGAGATATAGGCCTATAACTCTTAACATTCGTTAAATCTTGTGACTCTTTTGAGATCAGTGAAATATTTGCTTCATTCCAAGTCTTTGGGAGATCTTTTTTCTTCATTATTTCATTCATTACCTTTAGTAGGGGCTGCACCAGGTCTTTCTTCATTACTTTGTAAAATTTAGCTGAAATTCCATCTGGACCCGGTGCTTTCCCTATCTTAGTTGAATCTACTGCATCTAAGATTTCTCCCTCTGTAATTGGAACATTCAAGGCCTCTCTCATTGTCATTGAAATCTTTGGTAATTTTGCTTTTTCTAAGTATGCTTCTATTTTTTCTAAATCTATCATCTTTTTTTGAAACAATTTGGCATAATACTTATAGAAGGCCCTTTTTATCCCTTGGTGTTCCATTATTTCTGTTCCTTCTGTCAGACTGTGGCTAAATAATGATCTTCCTACAGATTCCCCTTTACAAGCAAACAAGAGTCCATTGTTTGAATAAGGAAACTTTACTGCAGAAAAAGTCCATTATAGTCCACGATCCTGAATAGTGGACTCAGGATGGTATACGATCATTGTTACCAATGAAGGGCAAAGCATGAGGTACAAAGTAACAGTTCCCAGCTGCACCAGCCTCCCCCCATAGTTCTCAAAACAACATCTTTCAGTCTTGGGAAGTTGCTCCCTCTCAAGGCCAATCCTTGGTGGAACGGTGTTAGACAAAACAATCTCATCCGGTGAGAAATCTGCTTGGGAACTGGTGCACCTGTGGGGAAAGCACTTAAACACTAGAAGCATTAGAAAATGGAGTCAGTACAGTTTATATATACACTGGACCTGACATTTCTGCCCCCCTTAAAATAAATCCCCCCCTGGTTTATATGGGTAGCGAGTATGGAAAGCTTTGGTTAATCTAGGAGCATGAACATGCACAGAGTTCACCCACTCATCATAACCAGAATCAAAGTCCTTCCACCTGATGAGGTAAAACAGCTGATTACGTTTGAATTTAGAGTCCAGAATTTGTTGCACTTCATAGTGTACTTGGTCGTCTATCAACGTTGGAATGGGTGGAGCTTTGACATGCCACTTGTCGTCGGTTGGAGCTCTTTTCAAGAGGCTGACATGGAATGTGTCATGAACATGGCGCAAATTCTTGGGTAAATTTACAGCAACAGTCACTTTATTGATTACTTTGCGTACAGGAAAAGGTCCAAGGAATTTTAACGCTAATTTGCGGCTGGTCTGGGCTAGTTTCAGATTTTTGGTAGATATGTAAACATGATCTCCAGGTTGTAAATCCCAATCGGCCGCACGATGGCGATCTGCATACTTTTTGTAATCCCGTTTGGCTTTTTCGAGATGTTGTTTTATAAGAGTCCATTGTTGAGCGGCCTCCCCCCACCATGAAGACACATCTGGCGAACTAGAGGGATGGAGAGGGGGAGCGTCCAACGGGAAAGGGTTAAAGTGAGCTCCATATACAACTTTGAAAGGAGCCTCTCCAGTGGAAGCATGCACACTGTTGTTGTATGAAAATTCAGCTAGCGGGAGAAGGTCCACCCAATTATCTTGTTGGAAGTTAATGTAGCAACGAAGGAACTGTTCTAAGATCTGATTAGTTTTTTCGGATTGTCTGTCGGTTTGTGGGTGGTGGCTTGAGCTCCGCCATCTTTTTTTCTTCACGAAGAAGACCGGAGCCGCATGGGGACTATTGGCTGGGCGGATGAACCCCCGTTGGAGATTGGTGTCGATGAATTTCCGGAGCTCTTCTCGTTCATGGAGATTCATAGGATAAAGTCGGCCTTTGGGTAGTGAGGCTCCGGGTAAGATCTCTACTGCGCAGTCGGTTCTTCTGTGCGGGGGCAGAGTATCAGCTTCCTCTTCGGAGAAAGCATTTAAAAAAGGCCAATAATATTTGGGTATTTGATTAATGTCTTCCTGGGTGAGAAGAGCTTTTTCAGTGTGGGTGGGATCACTACCCCAATTTTGATTCCATCGATGGGTTTTACAGTTGGCGTGGTTAAAGGTGACGCATCCTTCTGCCCAATTTATGTGGGGGTTGTGATCACATAGCCACTTGCTACCTAGAATTAACGGGTATTTGGCTGTGGAGCTGATGACGAAAGATCTTTTCTCCCAGTGTTGGCCCATGCCCGTGACCACTGGAATTGTTTCAGTGGTAACAGGGTTCATGTTGGTGCCGTCCATTTGTTCAAAAATAACTGGGTTTCGCAATTCCCGGACTGGTAGGACCAGTCCGTTGACTAGGGCTGGGGCAATGATGTCTCTTGAACAGCCTGAGTCAATGAGTGCTTGCACACGGATGTGCATCTTCCTCTCCGGGTTCAGCAAAATCACTGGTATGAATAATATGGACCCATGCGGCCGTGTTGTGACGGGCTTGGGGTGGATCTGTCGGTTGGGCCCTTTTACGACAGATCCATTTCGTTTCCCGACTGAGGACTTTCTGGATTCCCCTCTACATTTGGGGTAGCGGGGTCGTATTCCATGACTTCTTCCACCTCTAACCCCCTGTCTGAGGTAGGTCGCTGGGGAGTGCCACGACCCCTGCCCGCTCTGGTAGCTGGTGTTGGGCGTTGAAATGTAGGAAATGGAGTAGGGGTTGGACGCCGTAGTTGGAGTGGAGGTCTTTGCACAGGCCTGTAGGGGCATTGTGCTGCAAAGTGACCGGCTTGTCCGCATTGCAAACACAACCCTTGCTGCCATCTAGCATCTCTCGCTCCGCGGGTGGCGTATCCAGTACCCCGTCCTCCCTTCTGTAAAGTTAAGGCTCGTCTCTGTCCCGTTTGTTGTTGTTGTTCAACCAAACGGACTTCCAAAATGCGATTTTCGACTTCGCATGCAAGTTGAATCCAGCCCAACAGAGTAGGAGGGTTGTCCTGCATAAGGGCTCTATCCAGAAGCCTCGGGTTCAGCCCTTGTTTGAACAGAATTATTTTGGTGGATTCCTCACACCTAGGGCATTTGGCAGCTAGTTGTCGGAATTTCGTAACATGGTCTCTTGCCGACATGCTGCCTTGTCTAATGGCTTGCAACTCTGTTCGGGCTCTAGTTTCTTCCAAGGGGTCTTCGTATTGTGCTCGGATAGCATCCACCAACCCCTGTAAAGTATTGAGTTCTGGGGCCCCAATATTGTATAATCCTACATACCAGTCTGCTGCTTTGCCTTGTAAACGAGAACCGAGATGCTCAATTTGGCTGGCCTCGCTACCAAAGAGATGTCCCCACCGGTTGAAGAACTGTACTACCTGCACTAGGAAAAATCCCAGTTTGGAGGGATCCCCGTCAAAAGTAGCTTCCAGTTTCACCCAGCCCATGGGAAGGTCTTGTCTCGGGGCTGGTGCCGGGTAAAAATCCATCGGAACCATCAAGGGTGCTTGCACGGGAAGAGGTTGTTGGGGCCATGGTTGTGGCAGCGGTACTGGCTGTGCTGGCGGCGGTAGCACCGGCTGGGCTGGCGGCAGCGGCACTGGCTGGGCTGGCGGCAGTGGCCTTGGTTGGGTCGGTGGTGGTAGCACCGGCTGGGCTGGCGGCGGTGGCCTCGGTTGGGTTGGTGGCGGTAGTAACGGCTGGGCTGGAGGCGGCAACCACGGCCGGGCTGGCGGTGGCAACACCGGAGGTGCTGGCCGTAGCGGTTGAGTGGAGGTGGCCGAATAGGTTGGGCCATGATCGGCTGCTGCGGGGCGGGTCGGCGGGGTCGTAGTGGTATAGGCCCCACTGGTTGATTAGGAGGTGGTAATATTGGTTGGTCTGGAGGCAAACGTACCGGTTGCTGTAGAGGTATTAGTTGCGGTCGAAGCGGGAGGGGCCGCAGCGGCGAAGGCCTGATGGGTGCTGGGCCGCGCGGGCTTGCCCCTCCCGGCGTCGTTAATCTGGGAATCAGAGGCTGTTCCCGTGGCACTGGTGGACCTTCCCCTGGGATTTGCTGAATGGGAATAATTACTGGCGGTTGATGTGGCGATCCCTCCCTTGGAGGAGCTGGAGGCTCTTCTAACTGATCTGGCCGGATCGTTATTGGGGAAGCTGGAGGGGGTATCACCGGCGACGTTGTCGGACGGGTTGGCCCTTCTCTAGGCACCTCAACTGGAGTATCCCCGGAAGGCGGGACTTCGTCCGGTCTAGGGGGTTCCGCGGGAGTTTCTCCCGGTTCTCCAGGACGGGTTTCCTCCTCTCCTTCCAATATGGGAGGGTCGATAGGGTCCTCGCCAGTGGGGCAGGATCCCTCTTCACCCTCAGCAGGGTAACTTGAGTGCGGCGGCTGCCACGGGACGAAATCCCTCAGATGGGGAATAACGCTTTGTAGTGTAGCTATTTGTACGGCCATCTCTTCAGGTGATGGTCTCTCTCCTGCCACCATCACCGAGAGCAGATGTATGGCATGAGCTAGGCTTTCCTCCATGTCGATCAATCTAGCTTCCAGCTGTTGGATTCGACCTGGACCCGGTTGTCCCATCGTAGAACCCCCTGCGGCTGCGGCTACAGGGGAAAACGGCCCCCAGGGTGGAGGGTCTCCCTGATCGTCTTGCGATCTCGCTGCTAGAATTCCTTTGGCTAGGCCCGTCACTGCCGAAATGCCGGAATCTACAGCAAGGGTGCGATTTTGCATCTGCACCCAACTTGATTCAGGAACCTCCGGTGGCTCCTTCCACTGGGCAAGTTCCGAATAATCCCAACTTAGGACGCCGCGGCGGGACGTGTCCCATTCCGTGTGCTCGGTCGTCCTATTCCAAAACAGCCACGGTTGGCTGCTGTCAAATTCAGGGACTGTCTCTAGGCTCCGGCGCCCGTCCATGGATAATTGTTGGTGCACCCCACTGGCCCTGCGCTCCCTCGTTTCTCGGGGTCTGGGTCCCCACTCCGAAGGTGTGGGTAACGAGAACAAGGGGAGGGCGGTGGCCGTCGGCCTTTCCCCTCCACTGCCGAGATCGATGAGAGGCGGGGTAGTAGTCGAAGCTCCGTTCCCTGTTGGTACAGGTTCCTGAGGTTCTTGGGGTTGCACTGGTTGATCGTCGGGAGACGCATATGGATCAAACAAAGGATCCCTGTCCGGGACTGCCTTGGATTCCGCTGGGCCCAACTCAGGCATGATTGGTAACAAAATGTCAGACTGTGGCTAAATAATGATCTTCCTACAGATTCCCCTTTACAAGCAAACAAGAGTCCATTGTTTGAATAAGGAAACTTTACTGCAGAAAAAGTCCATTATAGTCCACGATCCTGAATAGAGGACTCAGGATGGTACACGATCATTGTTACCAATGAAGGGCAAAGCATGAGGTACAAAGTAACAGTTCCCAGCTGCACCAGCCTCCCCCCATAGTTCTCAAAACAACATCTTTCAGTCTTGGGAAGTTGCTCCCTCTCAAGGCCAATCCTTGGTGGAACGGTGTTAGACAAAACAATCTCATCCGGTGAGAAATCTGCTTGGGAACTGGTGCACCTGTGGGGAAAGCACTTAAACACTAGAAGCATTAGAAAATGGAGTCAGTACAGTTTATATATACACTGGACCTGACACCTTCTTCCATTATCTTCCCAATAGCTCTTTTTTCCTTTTTCTTTTTTAATTGCCAGGCTAAATATTTTCCTGACTTATTGGCCCCTTCAAAAGATTTTTGCTGCAGAGACTTTAAATGCCATTCTAACTCTTTATTTGCAAAAGCCCTTAGCTGCTCTTGTAGTATCTTTATTTCTTGAATTATTGTTTTCTTCCCCAGTCTTTTCTGTAAATCTTTCTCCTTCTTGGAAATTTTCTCCTGTATCTCTTGAATTTTACTTTGCTTTTTTTCCTTTTCTCTGCTGTTCAATGTAATCAGGATCCCTCTCATCACCTCTTTATATGCATCCCACACCTTGTGTGTTGGCACTTCCTGGCCATCATTCTGTTGAAAATAACATTTTGTCTCTCTCTGGATAACTTCAATATTTTCTTGACTCTGTAGAAGATCATTTAGTCTCCATCTAAATTTCCTAAGTCCTATCGAGACTTTCCATATCATTGGGTTATGATCTGAGCTCACCCTCGGCAATATTTCTATTTTCTTTGTGAACAAATTCAATTCCTTTGTTGCCCAAATCATATCAATTCTGGAAAAAGACTGATTTCTTACGGAATAGAATGTAAAATCTTTTGTTTTAGGATTCCAATTTCTCCAAATGTCCTCCCAATTTTCTTGTCCAACCAATTCAAAAAATGATCTTGGTAACTTCCCAGCCTTTTTATACAGTAGTTTTGACTTCTTATCTAATTGTAAGTTGACAACACCATTGAAATCCCCAGCCATTATAATTTGCTCATATGAATATTGGTACATTTTCTGAATTAGTTCCTTATAAAAATCATCTTTAGCTCCATTTGGTGCATATACTCCTAAAACCAATGTTTTCTTAAAATTCAAAATAATTTCTACTGCCAAATATCTTCCCTCTTTGTCTTTAAAAATTAATTTAGGGTCCAATTCTTGCTTTACATATATCACAAGCCCTCTTTTCTTTTGCTTAGCAGATCCCCAAAAAAGATGTCCTAATTGTCTATTTTTTAAAAATTTAAAATCTTGTTCTTTAATATGAGTCTCTTGTAGACATATTATATTACAATTTTGCTTCTTAACCCAATGAAAAATTGTTTTACGTTTTTGAGGTGAGTTCAATCCGTTAACATTCCAAGATATTAATTTGTACTCCATGTTACTATTTTTTAAACACTCCTGGAAAGTCTTTTTCATTGTTAATCAGAAACACCGTCATCTCATGTTTGGACTTGATAGTCACTCTTTCTGATTGAAAACTAAAACTCAAACCCTCAGGTATTTCCCACCTACACCTGATATTTTTCTCTCTCAATTTTCCAGTTAAGTCTTGGTATTTCTTCCACTCTCGCAAAAAAAAAAATTTGGAAGCTCTTTCATAATTCTGACTCTGCCCCCTTCCAATTCCAGTGGGTTTTGAAAGTGTCTTCTTAGTATCTCCTCTTTCATTCTTTTAGTTGTCTGTTGTGCAATTATATCTCTAGGTAGGTTCTTCTGCTGTGCATAAGTGGAGTTTACTCTATAGACCAAATCCAAATTAACTTCAATTTCTTCTGGCTGTTTTCCTAGGAATTCTGCCAATATTGCAACCATTTGCTCTTGTGCATTTTGTGTCATAGACTCCGGCACTCCTCGAAATCTTAACTGATTTTCCGTAATTTTACATTCCATCACCGCCACACGCTCCTGTAGTACTCGGTTTTCCGGTTGTAAACTACAGGTCTTCTGTTCCACCTCCTGCACTGTTTGATTTGTTGTCTGAAGTTCCATTTTTACATCTTCTATGCTCTATCACCTCTATGCTTCTATGCTCGATCACCTCTGCTTTTATTAAATCTTTTATATTTTTTAACAAATTTTCCTCCATACGTTGTATGGTTTGGCCCAGCTCTTTGTTACCATCCAGCACTTTTTCCCCTAACGCTTCTATGGCAGTTTGCCATATTCTTTCTCACCTTTCTTCATCGTGCCTGGGCTAGCTTTTGCGCCACCCCACGTGTCCGCTCTCTTTCTTAACTCCGTTTTTAATATCAGCTTCTAATTCCTTTATTTTATGGTCTTGTTTTAAAATTTACACTTTAAATTCAAAATCGTCTTTTTGACCTTACCAAGATGTCGGGCGCAATTTCTCTATGGTATAATGTCCTGTTTACTCCCTTTTCCCTTCTTAAAATGGCTAACTTCCACTTCCTGCTGGTCTTTCAGTTTCAGCTTCTCGCGTTGTTTTCTTTATTTTGCTTCCGTGGTCTTTTCCACTCTCTGCTCCTCCCACTTCCTCCAAGTTAACTCCTCTCTAGGCAAAAAGTTCTCTGCTCTCAGTATCCTTTATATTCTCGCGATGCTCAAGCTGATTCTTCCCACGTTTCCTCCCCTTTCTCGCTGTCGTTATCTCTTGCAAAACCACACGTATGTATAAAAAAACCTTATTTTTGTCTTTTAGCACTATATAGCTCCATCCAAATTTGCCAATTTTCTCAAGGTTGCTTTACTCCTTTACTCAGCTAACAGCCTTGTCTTTTTGTTTTTCTTCTTTTGTCTTTTTCTTCCTCTATTAAATCCAGAAAAAATGATAGCAATCTTTACCTTTTCTCGTTGCTCCTGCGTTGTTCATGCTGTTTCTTCCGCTTATAGATGGTCAGATTCAGTACAGAAGCTTGGGTTCTGGTGATCTTATGCTGTAATTTGACTCCAAAGAGCTCTGGAGAGATCTTAGCTTGCCCTTCTCAGAGGGGACCTCAAGGCGATGGGGGAAATCCTTTATTCAGAACCCCACCACCACCAAGATCACACACTCTCAGGGTCGTGTAGTGTTCTGGACCCTCCCCTGCCTGGAGAGGGGTGGCAGCAGGCTATCTAAGCACCTTGCCTGCCAAAACAGATGCTCTTGCTTGCCCAGCTCCCCAGGGCAACTTCAGTTCACCATCAGCCCAAACCAGAAGTCCGCAAAACCTACTTTAGTGAGCAGCAGTTTGCACGGGAAAAGAAACAGATGATGGTCCTTTATCTTACCATCAGTTACTTTCTGCTCTCGGCTTTGAATGGAACCTGGTTCCCCCCCATAAATACTCTGGCTTTTCCCTGGCTCTGCCTACATAAGAGTTGGAATATCGGTATAGCACAAAATTAACTTTTTTTGAAAAAAAAAGGGAAGTGACGTGTGCCATCAATGCTGATGACAGAGGAGGGAACTGCCCACTATAACACTTTACTCAGTGGCATGGGGAGAACTGATTGTGCCATGAAGATGCACTGGGAGGGTGAATGTGATGATGCACAGCATAGTAGCAGAATGAACCCAACTGCCATGACTGCGCAAGATAAGCGGATGGTAAGTGCGTGTGGATTTGGCCCTGGTGAGAGACCCTGATGGTGGGAGATCAGTGGCCCTTTCCAGAGCCATTTTGTCCTCCTGGTTGGGGAGGGGGGTCTATAAATAGGGTTGCAAGTTACCCTCTAGTGGTGGGCAATTGCCATAAGAGGCAGCCAGTTCCTTTGTAGCTAGCTGACAGAGCCAATGCATCAGGCTTCAGGACCAGTTCCAGATATTTTGTTTATGAAGCAATGAATATCCATTGCCTCCTCCTATGGCACTATCAGCCCAGTCAGCTTGGCTTGAACAGAACTGCGGGAGGAGTAGGGACAGGGAGTCAATGCAGCTCACTTCTCTACCACTGTGGTGTATTACCACCCTTGTCATTATGCCACCCCAAACAATCATTTGTCCAGTTCAGCCTTCTGAGCAGCTGCACTCTTTTTTGAGGTGGCTATTTAATTCCTGCCACAGCCACCCAAGGGTGCCCAGCACAAAAGCTTTCAGATTCTCCACAATATGCCTGTTTATTCATGCCAGTTAATTAATTCCATTGGATTAACTGGCTATGGTTTCTTTAATTTGATTACTGTCAGGATGCTGATAATAGTCTAAAACAAATAAGGCAAAAGAGGGTAGTGTTGTATCCTCCGGGAGCGGAAAGAAACAGTAGAAGATAATGTGGACTTGGGAGTTTTTCCTAAAGCTTGTTAACAGATGTCTGACCGGGATTTAATGACCCCAGTTTAATCTTAAAAAGGTGTAGATAATTGGTGTGACAATGGGAAATCATACACTAGTCAACAGTTGCCCTGTTATTCCTTCCAGCAATTCCTTACAGAAGCAATCCTGCTCCAGTTGATGGTCATTTTTCTCAAGAATGATAATGGGAAGTTCTGTAGAGGGGATTTGTTTTTGTTCTCAAGAGAGACAAGGGAAACATTTTTAGAACTAAATTTCAGATTCCTTTTCCCAGGGCCTGAGTTCAGTTTCAGTTTCAATTTATTGTTACAATCTGAGATTAGAAATCAAAGTCAAAGTCATTGACAGACATACATTAAATTCAGGTCATAGATATAAAAATATACTGTGGTTATTTAAATATGATTCTTAAATAAAATTACTAAGACAAAGCCATATTCTTCTGCCTAAGTAAGCATGCCAGGGCATAAAATCTAGCTACTTTGAAAGATATTTCATTATAATGGTCACCAAGCAAGAGTGAAATATAAATTTGGTTTGATCTATCAGAGTAATTGTGCAAAAGTGGGGTAATATATACATTCTGAATGTTGTGGTAAAACTGACAGTATAAGAAGATATGCTCTATTATTTCTACCATGCCAGAGTGGCATGAACAGTGACATTTCTCGTATGGAATGTAAGCGTATCTGCAGAAGGACAGATGGGAGGGCATTATATCAAGCAAGGGTAAAAGCTCTATGATGTTTAGAGAATTCCAATGTATGGAGGTCTGGGGGCAAAACAAAGTTTTGGTTGTAACTCCCCACTGATGGGACAAGATGAGCTCAAGAGCAATCCAATTGGAGGGAAAAGTTGGAGTTTGTCCTCTATTGCTCCCATCCACTTTGATTGTGGCCAAACCAGTGAGCCTGGTGCTGGGCCCTGGCTTTCCTCTTGAAGTGTGAAGGTAACAAGCAGGGCAATATCACAGCTTCTCCAAGGCAGCTGCTGCTGCCTAGCCCTGAGGGCCTTCAGTAAAACCAGCCTCTGAGGAGCTCGGCCAAGAGGGCTTGAGATGAGCTCTGCTCAGGCCAAGCATGAGGCGCAACTGAAGGCAATGGGGGCGGACAAGCCAGCTAAAACTACAGACTCCGCCCCCAATGCTAAGCCCTGGATGCCAGTGTGTGCCTTCTGCTTTCCTCCTTCCAAGGAGGCAAAGAGCGGCCACCAGCCTGAGTGGCTGTTGCCACTGGCTGGGATGGCTGAATTATCCTTCCAGATGGATATGATTTCATGTTTAAATCCCAGGAATTTCCTGTGGTTGTTTTTAATCTTGGGTAGCAAGCTTGGGAATTCATCTGAATGTAGTTCTACAAATTCAATTCTGAAAATGTAGGTGAACTTATCCAGACTTGTAATATTTTCTAAGAATTTTTTACTCAATGAGCAATCACATTGTGAAATTCAGTGTCAGTGGTCATAGTAATGGCTACAAGAATCCATATTTAGAGACAGTCAAATCCCAACTAGCAGTGCTAGGAGGCAACACTGAGGAAACCCCAAATAATCGTTCCTCTCCAAATTGCCCAGGTCAAGAAATTAAACTGGAGACTTTAGGTTGGAGCCAGTGAAGATCTTCCACTTGCACTAGAAACAAAGGAAAAAAGCTACAGAAGGCATGTGCGCTAAGTCATATTTATTGTATCCCCCCCCCCCTCACTTGCTGTTTCTGCTTGAGCATGATCTTCTGCAGGCGATTTCTGGGCACTGCATCATACAGGGAGGAAAGCACCAGGAGCTGCACAGGATCTTGCAGAAATAGAACTGTGCCAAGTGCATTATGTTCTCACTTGTGTATCACTGGATCCAAGCCATATTCTGTTTCTTCGTTTAAGGAGACATGCATTATGATTGTACAAATTGCAACAAGTATCACATACACATAGAATGTATATAAAAATGCATATTGTATCAACATCCATGTAAACACAGAATGTCACAGTGGATAATCAGAAAGATGGGAAATAGAATGTTTGAATCACAGCAGAGCTGCAGAACACAAGATGTGATATTCATCCAACTCTCCTTTAAGCAGGATTTCACTGGGTTTACTTATAAGGATCACAGACATAATTTGGTGCAATTCTGTTGGTGGGATATATTTCTGAGTAAACATGCACAAGATTGCACTGCAAAAGAGTTCAATTCATCCCAAGTTTAAATATCTAGGAAAAGATGCTTTGTGTGTATAAAGTGCCATCAAGTCACAGCTGACATATGGCAACCCCATAGGGCTTTTAAGGCAAGAGACTTTCAGAGGCAGTTTGTCATTGCCTGCCACTGTGTGGTGACCTTAGGCCTTCTTGGTGGTCTCCCATCCAAGTACTAACCAGGACCAACCTTGCTTAGCTTCCAAGATCTGATAAGATCAGGCTAGCCTGGGCCATATAGGATAGGGCACTTTATTGGTGATAAATACATCAAGTAGTTAGCCCAGACTGCTCTATGGGTTCTCTGTGGGAGGTAGCAAGTTGAACATGGAGGAGTTCTTACTGGATCTGGTGCAGTTTTTATCTGGGTATGATGTTTGAACAATGTGGCATTTCACTGCAGATGGGGACTGGTAGATATGGGGGTGAGTAGCCACAAAGATGGCCAACATTATGCAGGAATGCTAAATGTTTATGTAATGTCCATAGTATCACCAGGAGATCCTGATTCATGAGTCCCTATTTCCTCTGCTTCCTCCTGTCAGTCTATGGAAGACAGGATACGTTGAAGTTGACTCCCAGCCCTTGCAGCAAGAAATCTAGGCTCTCTTGAGTAAATGGGTCTTTATTGAGATATCATAGGCTTCACCATACATATGTCCATAGGTTACACAGAAGCCATTAAAGGTGTCTGGCTGTACACAGGTCTCTTGTTAAGAAAGATGCATTGAGTACAGGATTCATTATATCTACCCTTCTCCATGTCCCCCACCCCTACAGTTCTCCCAGCTGAACATAATCAGTCGTGGAACAGGAAGGAGCTGTCCCAAGGCCGCTGCAGCGAGCCATCCAAGATAAGGGCTAGCCCGTCCTGGAATCTGGAAGGCAACAAGGGAAGCAGGTACAAGAGGCTATTGCAACATATCCTAAGCTGAATAAAAATATGGAGGGACAGTGGACAATAGACCTGACATTTCTGCCCCCCCCAAAGGCCCCCTCACCCCCCAGGTCCTGGCTTGACTGGGTATCTTTTGTGGACGTTGGCGGTGAGTCAGGGGGCGTTGATATGGGAGTGTTCAACCCACTCCCTGAATGCTTCGTCAAAGTCTCGCCACCTGATTAAGTAATTCAGTATTTTGTTTTTTAATTTGGAGTCCAGTATTTCTTCTACTTCGTAGTGGACTTGCCCGTCTACTAGGGTAGGATGTGGAATTCCTTTTTCTGAATGCCATTCATCCAGGGCAGGGGCTTTCTTCAGGAGGCTGAAGTGGAACTTTGGGTGGATTTGGCGTAGGTTTTTTGGGAGTTCCAGTTCTACAGTAACCTCGTTCATTACCCTTTTGACGGGGAAGGGGCCAAGGTATTTGAGTCTGTTTTTTGCATGGCTGGTCGCTTTTAAAGTTCTTGGTGGAGACATACACCCGGTCCCCAGGCAGTAGTTTCCATTGCTCAGTGTGGTGCCGGTCAGCAAACTTCTTGTACTCCTCCTTGGCCTTTTTCAGGATCTCCTGTATCACTTCCCATTGGGATGTTAACGCAGGCCACCATTCCCCTAGATCCCCGGCTTTTTGGGATTCGGGGTTGGTTGCAAAGGGCAGGGCTGTTCCTTCATGTCCTTGGACTATTTTGAAGGGGGAGGCTCCAGTTGAGCTATGGATCTCATTATTGTATGTGTATTCAGCGAAATGGATAAAGTCTGTCCAATTATCTTGCTGATAATTGATATAGCAACATAAGAATTGTTCCAGCACTTAGTGCGTTCAGTTTGTCCATCGGTTTGCGGATGGTGGACGGAGCTTATGCCTTGTTCAATGCCTGCAGTTTGGAGGAGCTCCCGCCAAAAGTTGGCAACAAATTGCACGCCTCGGTCCGAGATTACCTTGAGAGGAAAAGAGTGAAGTCTTACTACATGTTTCATAAACAGGTTAGCCAGTTTCTTGGCAATGGAGATAGGTACAAGGTATGAAATGGGCTTGTTTGGAGAATAGGTCTACTATCACTAGGATGCACATGTACCCTTTGGAAGGTGGTAGGTCCGTGATAAAGTCCATTGAAATGACTGCCCACTGTCTGGACAGGGTCTCCAGGAGTTGCAGCAGCCCTGGGGTTTTTCCTCTCCTGGGTTTCCCCATGACACATACTGGGCAGGAGGACATGTATTGAGAGACGTCTTATCTCATGTTGGGCCACCAGAATTGTTGTTGTACTAAGTGGAGGGTCTTTAAGTAGCCGAAGTGGCCAGCTAGTTTGAAGTCATGGCATTGCTGTAGGATTTCACTCCGCAAGCTGTGTGGTAAACAGAGTTTACTGCCTAGGTACCATTAGCCAGTCTCCGTTTATGTTAGCTCGCTCATGGGGGTGCTTCCCCCCTCCCTTTCCACTTCTGCTTTTACTTTCTCCCTCCACTCTGAGAGATCAGGTTTCTGGCTGATTTGCATTTCTGCTGTTTTGCTGCGTGTCGTCACCACTCCCCCTAGTTGGGTGGGTGAGAATACTCCTCCCTTTGGCTGTCATGCTGAGGCATGTGTGAGAGGGCGTCAGCTAGGAAGTTAGCCCACCCCGGGAGGTATTTTAGGGTAAACTTGAATTTGGAGAAGAACTCCACACACTAGACTTGATATTAACCAACAGGGAAGAATTGGTAGATGAGATGAAGGTGGTGGGGACCTTAGGGGGAAGTGACCATGTCCTCCTCTCCTGCCAGTCCGCAAGGGGTCGCAACAGTCGAGGCTTCCCACCACTCCTTTAATTCATTCACATGGAGCCGCTTGCAGTGGCGCTGCAGTGGCCCACACTGTACCTCGTAAGAGAGAGGTCCCAGCACCCATGTCACTGGGAACAGCCCTTGCCAGGGGTCCCCAGGGCCGGGCCCCATCACCTGTCGGCTGACAAGGACTTGGTCTCCCTCCTTGAGGGTGTGGAGACAGGTGCCCCAGTCATAGTAGGCCTTCTAGGTTGCCTGCACCACTTCTAGGTCCCACCTGGCTTCTTCCCGGTCTTTCTTCAATTGGGCTCTGAGGTCCTGAAAGTAGGTCGATATGGGTTGAGGCTCTGCCGGCTCCCGGCACCCCCATTGCTCCTCTACCAGGTCCAATATCCCCTGGGGCTTCCAGCCGTAGAGGAGCTCGAACGGGGTGAAGCCGGGCAAGGCTTGGGGGGGTCTCCCACACCGTGAACAGGAGGGGGTCCACAAAAAGGTCCCACTGGGTTGGCTTGTCATGGGCCACCTTCCTCAACATAGCCTTCAGTGTCTGATTGAAGTGCTCCACCAGCCCATCGGTTTGGGGTGGTACAAGCTGGTGAATATCTGCCATACCTGGAGCATCTGGCACAGCTGGTGGGTGAGCTTTGCCATAAAGGGCTTCCCACAGTCGGTCAGAATCTCCTTGGGCAGGCCCACTTGGGAAAAATGCGAATCAGTACTCGCGCCACCCCCGGGGCCCTCATATCATGAAAGGCCCCACTTCCCTCAGGTGAAGCAGGGGCCCTGGCCCAGTTTTTCCTTGCCTGGCCCGGTAGGGTCTCCTTTCGCTGGGGGTCTCACCTATCCAGGGATCAGGCCTCTGGGCCTAGATGGTGGGGTCCCTCTGCCCCGACTGGGCAGCCCCAGGCCATGGGGCCATGGTCCCACCCAGGCACGACCACCTCATCCGCTATCGGGGTGGCTGGTAGGGGCGGCCTTCCTGGGCTTCATGTCACCCCTGCCCAGCTCCTTGGTTTTGGCCACCATAAAGTTTCCTCACAAGGTTGTGGCTTCCTTCAAGTCCGCAGGTTTGCTGCATTCCACCCAGTCTCGCGTCCGGGGCGGTATGACTTGCAGCAACTGTTCCATGACTACCAGGTCTGCCACACGCTTTCCCTCGGGGGTAGTGGGCTGTAACCAGCAGTACGCCATGTCCTTCAGGGTAGCCACCAATGTGGGGGGCTGGTCCATCTTCTGATAGGCTAGACTACGGAACTTCTGGTGGTAGGTCTCTGGCGTAATCTCATACCTATCCAGGATAGTGGCCTGTAGCCTATCATAAGCCGCACTCTCTTCCTTGGTTAGGGCCTTGAGGGCCGCTAAGGCCTTGCCAATGAGGTATGGCACTACAATAAAGGCCCATTGGCCGTGGGACCACTGCGCCACCTCTGTGGTGCACTCAAATGCATCCAAATAGGCATCCACATCATCTTCAGGGCCCAGCTTCACCAAGTGGAAAGGTGGAGGCCTCCCCTCCCGTGGGGGCCCCCCTCTGGGGTTGCCTGGGACCCTCCTGGTGTCTATGGCTTGGTGGAGGTCTCACACCAGGGCCACCTGGGTCTCCATTTGCTGCTGGGTGAGGGTATCCTGGGCCTCCCTGTTCTGCTGGGCCACCTCCCACAGGAGCTGGCTTTGATTCTCGGTAAGCCATTGCCTGAACTGGGTCAGGTCCATCGTGGGCGCGTTGAGGGAGGAGTCCGAGGGTCCATGTGCTGGCTCCAGCTGCAGTGTGGGGGGATGCAGCAAGGGCCTGGAGCTGGTCCACCTGGCAGGCGCCAGGATATAAAGGAGGGGCTGGCTCACAGCAGGGCTAATGCCCACATTCTCCACCATGTTGTGAGCCCCAGTCCCACTCGCCATGCCAGTCCCACCCTCTGCCATGGCAAGCCTCCATGAAGGGCTCTCACTCAGCTTCAGATGTGGGAAGGGGAGGGGGTTGAAGACATGCCGGCTTCCCCTCCTACCTGCTGGTCTCTGGTCTCTGCTCCCTCTCTTTGTCCTTCTTCCCAGGCACTCCAGTTGTTTCCTCCCAAGCTTCCTTGAAAGGGCTCCTTTTATGGCCTTTTCCCCACCACCACAGCCAATCCTTCCATCTTCCTCCTCTCCCTGCCTCCCCCATCTCCCCTGACCTGACACCTGAGCTGTCACTTCCCCTTGTGTCCCAATCCCTGCCCTGCCTAGCCCCATCGAGCCCTCCTTCTGCCAGTCCCTCCCTGCCTCCCTTCTGATCGCCCCAGGCCAGCCCCCTGCCAGCCAGGTGTGGCTGCCCCAGCCCAAGTGCAGCTCTGCATGCATGGCCTGCTGTGTTTCTCACCGCCGGGCTGCGCACCACACCTCATGGCTTGGGCACAGGTGCCACCAGTGAGGCCTCACGCCATCCCATCTCTTGCAGCTGCCTCCTCCCCGGCAGCATCGGCTCACAGTTCAGCTGGGTGGTGGCAGGCAGGGCCTCTGGAGATGGCCACGTCAGGCTCGCTGGTGTGGCCAGTGGTGTTGGCTTCTGTGGGGCCGGCCAGGCTAAACATAGCGGCCCTGGCAGGCCTCCCAGGTGGTCCGGCCTCCTCTTCTCCCCCTCGTCCAGCCAGGTAAGGGGACGGGCTGTGCTGAGGTTCTGGGGTGTTGGGCCCTCCTGGTGGTGTCAGACTATGGCATTCCAGACCTGATAGTCTGCCTCACTCCCTTCTACAAGAAGACAAGGTCTTTTGATTTCAAAAGGTTTATTGTGAAAGACAGCATTCAAGTCCAAATGTACATATTCCAGGATTAGAGATCCTGGACGAGCAAAGTATTGTTAAGAATGAATCATAGATCAAAGGTTGTTACATTTCACACTCCCTGAGCCCAGCCTCCCGCCCCCCGAGTTCATACAGCAAAACTTCTCAGAGGAGCGCTGAGCTGGCCAAGGTCGAGATGACAGATAAGACAGTATCCTTTCCCATGGAATCGGCTCTGTGCAGGTGGTGTTGCCTAGAGGGAAAGCAGACTAAACACTACAGGATTAAACATGGCATTACTCAAGTTAAACAGGTCCTGACAGGTGGGAGGATGGCAGCCCAGGCCTTGGGGCCAAGTCCGGCCATGCCAGACAGATCTGTATATATGATAATTTTAAATTCCAAACAGTTATGTACAAAGCCAGGGATATTATTATTTTGCCTAATGGCACAAGCAAGGGGTTCCAAACATGAAGCATAAATAAAAGGAGAAAGAGGACAACCTTGTCTAGTACCCTTCACAAGAGTGAACAGTGCAGAAAAAACACCATCAGTCAGTACTCTGGATCTAGGAGATGAATAAACAATTCTAATCCGCTTTAAAAATTCATTAGGAAAGCCAAATTTAGTAGGGCTTCCGGTTTGGGATCCATGGAGGTCTAACGCAGCTCTAATCGTGGAGCTGACCGGGCTGCCATTTAAGCGGCCGGCGAGGCAAAATCAAGCCCGCGGTCAACTGTTCTCAGGTGGAGAACAGGCATAGAACGCTCAAGCACCTCAGGGCGCGTTGATCTCGGGCGAGGGGGGGTCCTACGCAACGGATCCTCTCCCGACCCTTGAGGTCCCACCCTAAGACAGGTCGGCTATAATCTCTGTGGCAGTCCTGGTGCCAATGCGGTTGGCATAAGACCTACATGCCCAAGCTTCAACAGGGGAAGGAAGAGTGGATGGGAATCTAAGATTGAAACAGCGATTACAACCCAAGGAAAGTGAATGAGAAGGTAAAGATCACTATCTCTTGAAACGGGACAGATTACTTAAAGTAAAGAAGAATTAAAGTAGACTTTTAAACTGCAACAGACTAAGTATAAGGAGGGGAGGACCCGGCAAGAATTATATTAGAAAAAGGACTAAGATAAACAAAGTTATTAAAGAAATTGGACTATTGTTTTGAATACCTGTGGCTGTAAAAAGATATCAGGCTGTGAGAAAGTTTCACCATCGCGAGAACTGCTGTGGGAAGTCAGGAAACAGGAAGTACGTAACAACAATAGAGTTGCTGGAGAGAGGCGGCCCTTGCCAGAGGGCAGGAAGTAGGGAATCGCCATTTTTGAAAGGGGAAGAGCCGCGGCTTCAGCGAAAGAGGAAGTAAGCCATATTGGATTACAAAAATCATAGAGGAACCATAGAGAAAAGACGCCCGACATTTTGGACTCTTTAAAAGTTTTTTTTTGAAAGACCGGGACATTTAAACTAAAAGGACATTAAATTAAACGCCACGGAGCTAAGGAAGAGAGCGGACTCGTGGGAGCGAGCCAAAGCAAGCCCCACGATGTCGAAAAAAGAGTGGCAATCGGCGATAGAGATTTTGGATAAAAGACTTTTAGAAGTGATTAAAGAGCTCAAGGACATGAAACCGGAGTTGGTGAAAGAGGTTAAAGAGGTTAAAGAGACAGTGAAAAATGAGCTGGCAGAAGTGAAGAAAGGTATGGAAACAATGCAAAATGACCTGCAGGGAACACAGCAAAGAGTCAAGGTAGTGGAAAGCGCGGTGGAGAACTTAGCAGATACGCAACGAACAGAGATGAGGGTGATGAGGGGGAGAACGGCGGTTGCGGAAAGTAAACATATGGAGAAGCAGCTGAGGTTGCCGGAAGTGCCGGAAGTGGAAGGAAAGACAGCTCAAGAACAGATCACTGAGGTGTTAGCTGAATACCTGGGGAAGGAGGAGGAGGAAGTTGTGGCTATCCTAGATGTGGTATATCGTGTAAATTCAAGAATCGCGACCCAGAGGAAACTACCAAGAGATGTGATTGTGCAATTCACGACCAGAAATATAAAAGAGAAGATTGTGACTAAACAGTTTCAAGATCCATTGGAGATTGATGGCAAGACGATTATTATCATGAAGGAATTACTCAGATCGGTGTTGTTAGATCGAAAAAAATATAAAGCTCTAATTCAGATTCTGAAGGACATGAAAATAAGGTACAGATGGGAACTACCAGAAGGAGTGTCCTTTGAATTTGGAGGAGCGAAAAAGCGCATTAGATCTGAATCAGAGATGGAGCAGTTTATAAGGGACAATGAAAAGGACTTACCAGCAACAAGATTATGAATATGGAGTGCAAAGTTTTATCAGGATATTAAAATCCTTCAAGAGCAGTTGACGGCAATGAATAACAAAGAATTGGAATGGAATCTTAAGAGAATGAATCAAAAGGCGTTCGAAGGCGCAAATAAACCTGGGAAATATTTGGCATGGCAATTGAAGAAGAGAAAGGAGAAGAAAATAATAAATAAAATCTGTGAGGACAATAAAGTGTACCTGGAACAGAGAGCTATTAGCAGAGCCTTTTATAAATTTTATGCCAAATTGTATAATAAAAAAGAGGTGAATAAAGACTCAATAGCGACATATTTGGAGAAAATGAAGCTCCCAGTAATTTCGGAAGCTTGGAGAGACAAATTGAACAATGAAGTAATGGAGGAAGAAATATGAAAGGCAATACAGTCAACAAACTTGGGAAAGGCGCCAGGACCGGATGGACTTACAGCCAAATTTTATAAGGTAATGGCTATTGAACTGGCACCATTCCTAAAAGATGTGATTAATGGTGTTTTAAAGGATCAACGGATCCCAGACACTTGGAGTGAAGCTAATATATCACTGATCCTCAAAGAGGGGCAAGATTTGACTAACGTGAAAAATTATAGACCTATATCATTACTTAATAATGATTACAAAATTTTTGTGAAGATACTGGCGGAAAGAGTGAAGGGATTGCTTTCTGAAGTTATTGAGGAGGAACAAGCTGGTTTTTTGCCAAATAGACAAATCAAAGACAATTTAAGGACAGTTATAAATGCTATTGAATACTATGACAAACGTTGTGACAAGGAGGTTGGTTTCTTCTTTGTGGACGCTGAAAAAGCGTTTGACAATTTGAACTGGGACTTTATGTTTGCCACCATGGAAAAGCTACAAATGGGAGAAAGATTCATAAGAGCAGTAAAGGAAATTTACAGAGACCAGAGTGCAGCAATTGTGGTGAATGACGAGGTGACCAAGAAATTGACTATAGGTAAAGGAACAAGACAAGGTTGCCCGTTGTCTCCACTGTTGTTTATTTTGGTTTTGGAAATACTGATGATACAGATACAAGAAGACAATGCAATCCGTGGAATAAAAATAAAGGACTTTTCCTATAAGGTCAGAGCATTTGCGGACGATATAATGCTAATTGTGGAAAATCCAATGGAGAATATGCCAAAAGTAATAGAGAAGATTAAGGAGTTTGGAGATTTGGCAGGATTTTATGTAAACAAAAAGAAGTTAAAGATATTATGTAAAAATATGACTAAACAAAAACAACAACTATTAATGGAAATAACAGACTGCGAAGTAACAAGTAAGGTGAAATATCTGGGAATTGAACTGACTGCAAAGAATATAGATTTATTTAAAAACAACTATGAGAAACTCAGATAGAGCAAGACTTGATTAAATGGAACAGACTGAATTTGTCATGGTTGGGAAGAATTGCAGTAATTAAGATGAATGTGTTGCCAAGAGTGATGTTTCTGTTACAGACAATACCAATTATCCGAGACTCTAAGCAGTTTGAAAAATGGCAGAGGAAAATATCAGATTTTGTTTGGGCAGGCAAAAAGCCTCGAGTGAAAATGAAAGTGTTACAAGATGCAAAAGAAAGAGGCGGAATGCAACTGCCCAACCTAAGACTTTATTATGACGCAATTTGTTTAGTGTGGTTGAAAGATTGGATGATGCTGAAAAACTGGAAATGACTGGCCTTAGAAGGATATAAAAAAATATTTGGATGGCATGCATACTTATGGTATGATAAAGTAAAAGCAGACTCTATGTTCTTACATCATTATATTCGGAGAAGCCTATTCACAACTTGGAAGAAGTACAGAAATTACCTACAAGTTGGAATCCCCTCATGGGTGGTTCCATATGAAGTAATAGATCTGAGAACTGTTGATAACGAACAACAGTGTTTAACATACAAGGAGATAACCCGAATGGAATTTTCTAAACCCAAAATAAAGATGCAGGACGAGTTGTCTCCAAGCTACGATTAGTTTCAGTACAGACAGATCAGAGATCTTTATAATTCGGACTGTGTGAAGGGAGGGATAAGAATGGAGAATTCGGAATTAGAACAGGCACTTTTACAAGAGGATAAAAAGGAAATCTCTAAGGTATATAAAGTGCTGCTGAAATGGTATACTGAAGATGAAACAGTTAAAGTGCAAATGGTGAAGTGGGCTATAAATTTTAATATGGAAATAACAATGGAGGCGTGGGAATACTTGTGGAAGAATACAGTGAAGATCACGACATGCACCAATATTAAAGAGAATGTCTACAAAATGATTTATCGTTGGTATATGACACCAAAGAAAATTGCGCTAGGGAATTTGAACACGTCTAATAAATGCTGGAAATGTAAAAAGCATGAGGGATCTTTGTATCATATGTGGTGGACTTGTGAGGTAGCTAGGCAGTACTGGGGGGAAATAATAAGAGTAATAAGCGAGATTTTACCATTTCAAATTAATAAGAACCCAGAACTCCTGCTACTGAACTTGGGAATGGAGGACATTCCAGCACAATATAGGACATTGCTATTTTACATGATAGTAGCGGCTAGACTTTTGTACGCACAAAAGTGGAAAGTGCAAGAAGTGCCAACTATTGAGGACTGGATATATAAATTGCTGTACATGGCGGAAATTGACAAAATGACAAGGAAACTGAGAGACCTTGATCCAGGACAGTTCAACACGGATTGGGAGAAGCTGAAACAATATTTAGTGAAGAAATGGGAGGTGGGAGGAGAACTGTGGCAGTTTGGAAATTACTGAAATACAATAAAAGTAGAGGGAGGTGACTTTACCGGGGGATGGAGAGTTAAATGAGAATTTCTAAGCAACTATTTTATTAGACTATTATATATAGCATTAAGTATTATAGGTGTTATTATAAGAATTATAATGATAGAAATTAACTAATTATAAGGATAGAAACTAATCAATTTCATTTCTGGCAATAATTGTATAATGGAGATAATTTTATAATTGCAATGAAGGAATTTAAGTAAGGTGGGAAAATATATATTAATGTATAGATCATGTATTAAATTGATTGAATTGGTTTGGAGGTATATATGGGTCAAATTGGTTGACTATTTTTGGTGGATAGTTGCATAATGGAAGAATAATATAATTATATAATTAAAACAGTATGAAGATAAGATATGTAGAAAAAGTAATATATAGAGTATAAGTTAAATTGGTTGACTTATATTGAATGTACTGTTTATAGAAGTATCTAAAATTATGCTAAATGAGGGATAAATTGTTTGCCCCATATTGAAGTTGAGATCATAAGATAGAGTATAGAGTACCAAAATCAGCTAAATGATTATTATCAAAAGAAAATATGCCAAGAATGTATTATTTAGTTATGCATTATTTAGTTGTTAAAGTAAGTAGGAAGACAGAAGGAGCACTGTGTTGTATAGATAAGCTTAGAAGAAAGTGAAAGTTTACGTTTGATAGATAGAATAAATTTGAAATGAGTAAGGGAAAAGGGACAAGGGGTTGGAAAACTGTTGGAAGTCAACAAAAGGGGGGGGAAAGGGAGGGGGTTAGAATTGGAAAAATTAAAGGAAACTGATTGTAATGTACAATTTAATGACATCTAATCCAATAAAAAAATTTTTTTTTAAAAAAAAAAGGAAAGCCAAATTTAGTCAATGTGTTAAAAATAAATTTCCAATATATTTTGTCAAAAGCTTTTTTTGCAACAAGCAAGAAAATAGTAACTTGATCAGACCTCTTACTATTTAATGCAATCAAATCAGTGATCAGTCTGAGATTATCAGAACCTTGCTTGTCTCCTATGAATCCTACCTGCTCTATATGTACCAGGGTTGAAACAAATCTTTGAAGTCTGTTAGCAAGAATAGCAATTAATACCTTAGCATTTAAATTCATCAAAGAATGCCAAGTCTTGGCCCCTGCCAAGGCTTGGAATCACAGTAATACAGGTATCATATTGAGTAGGAACTGGACTCAAAGATTTCATTGTACAATTGATATAGTTTTGGAATTTAAAAATCTGAAAAGATTGTATACCATTCAAGAGGCAACCCATCTCGTCCTGGAGATTTGCCAGTTTTCATATTCAATATCACTGCAGTAGTACATGTAGTGGATTTTCCTGTGGGAGACTGTTTTTCCTTAGTCTCCCACAGGAAATGTGTTTTTGCCATATATCAAAGGAATCACTGATCAGATGGGAAAGCTTATGAAAAAGCACAACTTACAAACAGTATTCAGACCCACCAGAAAAATACAACAGATGCTACGATCAGCAAAAGACAGTAGAGACCCCCTCACCTCTGCAGGAGTATACAGCATACCCTGCAGCTGTGGACAAGTTTACATGGGGACCACACGGCATAGCATCCAGACAAGAATAAAAGAACATGAAAGACACTACAGACTTGGCCATCCGGAAAAATCAGCAGTGGCTGAACATAGCTTAACTCAAACAGGACACAGTATCCTATTCCAGGACACTAAAATACTGGACAACACTTCCAACTTCTTCGTCAGATTGCACAGGGAAGCCATTGAAATTCATAAGCATAAGCACAATTTCAACAAGAAAGAGGAGACTTTAAGAATAAAAATAGCATGGTTTCCAGTCCTGAAAAACACCAGGCTAACAAAATACTCTATACCCGACAATAGCCTTACAGAGAAGATTAGCACATCAAGCACCAATCCATATGCAAAAGAACCTCCTCAGGATACAGTGAAGCCTCCCTCCATTAGCATTCCACACCCTGGGAAACTCTTACAGGATCTTTCTTTAGCAGACTGGATGTTTTGGACGAACTTTTTTCAGACTCTTTGGGAGATCTAATTGCACTGTTACGGCATTTATTACCTTCAGCACCTTAAAGGGGCCTATATATTTCCAGCCGAGTTTTTTGCTTGGCTGTGTGCCCTTTAGATTCTTTGTAGACACATACACCTTGTCCCTCCCCTACTTTCAAATCCCATAGGGGTGACCTGGGCTTATCTGCTTGCTCTTTATAATCCATTTTAGCTTGTTCCAAAGTTTCCTTTATGATCTTCCACTGACTGCTGATATCAAACCACCATTGTTGCAAGTCCCCCCCTCCCTTGGTTAACTGTATCCTGCTCTAGTAGAGGCATGGGGTTTCCTTCAAAACCCTGAGTGACTTTGAAGGGGGTGGCTCCATAGAACTGTATATACTGTTATTGTAACAATACTCGGCAAAAGGGATGTGCAAAAGTGAAAGCACATTTTTACTAACAGGATGTTAGCATGGGGAGGTAGTTGTGAATTTCTTGCACTATGCTGGGGGCGGGTTTGGTCCTGTGATTCTATGACTATTACAAACAAGCCCTGCATGGTCTTGGATCCTCAGATCTCCAGGACTGCCTGTCCTCCTATGTTCTGCCATGGTGGCTCCACTCAGGTTGCTACTCTGCAAACAGGCAAGATCAACATGTGCTTTCTCTGTTGCAGCCCCCCCCCCATCTGAAGTGTGGCTGCAAATTATGTACGAGTTCAGGAGATCTTTGTTTATAAAGGTTATAGAGAGCTATACTATAACAATATTTCACAAAGGTAATTTATAAATGGAAAGGGGCTAGGACATACTATAACATGCTGCACATACTCACCTGTTGTTGTGTCATTATTTTCTACTAGATTTAGATAATCCTTTATTGCTCATTGTGTCCTCATGTTGATTGTATCAACCTACACTGTGGTTACTAGGTATCTCTGTATGGATTGTTAGCAATTTACATTGTGTAATCTGCCTTGAGTCTCAGTGACTATAAATACCGTAACTAAATAAAGATTCAAAAAGAGTCCAGTAGCACCTTTAAGACTAACCAACTTTACTGTAGCATAAGCTTTCGAGAATCACAGTTCTCTTCGTCAGATGCATCTGACGAAGAGAACTGTGATTCTCGAAAGCTCATGCTACAATAAAGTTGGTTAGTCTTAATGGTGCTACTGGACTCTTTTTGATTTTGCTACTACAGACTAACACGGCTAACTCCTCTGCATCTATGACCTAAATAAAAATTGTTGACTGAAGTGCAGAAAACAGTTGGGTTGGGTGGTGCTGCAGTTGTACGTAGCTGCACTCTGGCAAGAGTTTTTAATCTTAATTTTTCTATTGGGTTTTAATGGATTCATTTGTTGTTGTTGGAGTTTATTGTTTGTAGCTTGTTTTTAATTTGGGAGGTTGTTACAACAGTGATAGTACTTTTTCTCCCTCACCCAGAAAATAGATATACATACATACTTACATAATAACAATAGAGTGATAGTGACAATCAGCTCTGTTTTTCCTTCTTCTCCAAGCAAGGTTGTTTTGGATAGGCTTGGTGATCATTTTTCTTCTTCTTCAAAGTTCAAGGCCGGCTTAATGTACAAAACCTTTCCTTTGTTCCCCCTTTGCTCCCTAATTGGGCTTACTTCTGTCTTTATCTTTCAAACGCAATGTTTTGGAATTGGTGCTGGCTTGTGGCTTTTTTGCTCTCTTCGCCTGAATGGATTTGGGAAGTGGCCAGAGACGTAACGAGCAGCTATTGCCCCTGACGGATCATTTTCTCTTTACAAAATATGCTGATGAGTTTGTAACTCAGCATAATGCAATTTTATCATTTAAAAATCATATTATTCTTAAGTTTTTAGTTTTATTTAATTTTATATATTAATAATATTAAATAAATAATATTAAACCAATAAATAAGAGATCCAAAAAATTATAGTATTTAGTAAAAGCAAGAGATTTAATATTAATAAATTAAAAGGATAATATAGGCTTAACACAGAGCTTATTCACTTCATTGTACTATACATATCATTTTATAAATGTATACATATATGTGTGTGTATGTATATATACATACATTTGATAATTTTTAATAGTTATTGGGGATAATTATTAGTTCTTAATTATTTCCTGTGCATGTGAGCTGCAGTTAATAAGTAACAACAAAAAGATTAACTTGGTAATCAAGTTGAGTAGTTAATGTAAATAATTATTATATACTTATCTTACTTTCGGGGAGAAAAGAGTGCTGTCCTTTAAAGACCTATGCCTGCTAGTAGACAGTGTAAAGTGGATGAGTTCTTTTTAAGAATCACTCACCAACAAAAATCTCTAATAGATCTGATCCTTTAGTTAATGATATTCCAGCTCCCCCTAGTGCTAACGATTCATTGGTTTGTTCTCAACAGGATTTTTTAACCAAGTAAGAAGTTTTGGACAGGATTTTTTTTAAAAAAATGCTGTTCAAAATAAGAGATCCAATGATTTAGCCATACCAGCATCTCAAACTCTTAATTTTCGAGACCCTACAAAAATATTCAAGAAGATTAATTTATTGTCGAAGGCTTTCACGGCCGGAGAACGATGGTTGTTGTGGGAGTTTCCGGGCTGCATAGCCGTGGTCTTGGCATTGTAGTTCCTGACGTTTCGCCAGCAGCTGTGGCTGGCATCTTCAGAGATGTAGCACTGAGAGATCTCTGTCTTTTGGTGCTACACCTCTGAAGATGCCAGCCACAGCTGCTGGCGAAACGTCAGGAACTACAATGCCAAGACCACGGCTATACAGCCTGGAAAACCCACAACAGCCAAGATTAATTTACTCACAGAACAGAAAATTTCTATCTAATTTGAATTGACAGGAACATTCCATCTCCAAGGTTAAAAGATCTGCTAAATAAGTCTCCGCAGTTCTCTGCAAGATGCCTGCTGCAGATGGGCTGAATGAGGAGGGAGAGCTGGGTTAGGGTATTAAGGAGAAGAACATTTGTGCTCCATGCTCTGCCCTTCCTACTCTGACTCCGGAACAAAACGAAAGCATTATTCTGATTCTAGCTGTCAGAATGTCAGTTCTCAAGCCACAGCTACTCCATGTTCTCTTGTTATAATCTGTAGTTATTTAGTTCTCTCCCTCCAGGCCTAGGTGCTGCCCAGGCTACCTTTATCCATGGGAACGAAGAACTCTTATCAGCCCGGCCGACCTTGATGTCCTCGCCTTCCCAGGCCTTCTAGACAGGACTAAGGGGGGAGGCTGGGAAGGGATGTGTGAAGTGTTGTTACTTTCATTTTATGTGTCATTCTCAACAAAGCTTTGGTTCAGCTAAGGGCCTCAAGTCCTTAGATCATGGACCCCTGTATCCTGAGCATAATCTTCCAATAAACCTTTTGAAACCAAGAGACCTTGTGCTTCTTGCAGAAGGGGGGAAACAAACTCTAGATAACTGGGATTCCATACTCTGACACTAGCACTTGAATTTTGGGTTCAGTCCTTTACCCTTTGGAGAGCCTGCCTCTCCTTTTTAACGTTTTTCAGCATGGAGTTCCCATGGGTTTGCAAGAACTTACACTCCTGCCCTGTCTGGTACCATTGTGTGGATTTCATGGCTCTCAGGTGGTCCCCACACAGCGATTGCATATAAATATCATGTAGGGTTCTTACGATACATTCTCTTAATTCTTCTTTACCCAGTTTCTCCTTGAAATCCAACAATTTTTTTCTTTTCTTCTTTTAAAGAATTTGGAGTCAGTTTCTAATTAATTCATTTTTGATCAAAGAGGAATTTGAAGAGTAGAGGAGCAGGAAGGGAGGTGTTGCAAAATTTCAGAATTTCACTCTGTAGATGCTCAGAGTGAGCATCTAATGTCTTCCCAAGCCATTCCTTCTTCCAGCTAGAGCAACACCCTGGGCTGTATAACATAAAACAATTGCAAGGGCTGAAGTTACAAAAGGGTATCTTGATTTCTCTTTGAAGATAAATGGGAGAGAAATGCTCCTCTTAAAAGAGAAAAAAGAGAACAAGAGGAATCAATGACTATATCTTTAAAAAGTGAATTTCACAAGAAGAAATTGCCCATCACATGACAACGCTGTATCTTGGCAATTAGTAGCAAAGGGGCTTGAAGACCTCACAGTGCCCAGGTCTTTATTCTAGAGTGCTAGATAAACACAGTAGAGGAAAGACCTTTCTTGTTATTCAAGACAGGCTAGAACAAAGAAATCTCTCCACTACTTGTTCTATTATTCACTATTATGCAGTTAACGGTTGTCCACAGTTTTGATTTTTGCATGCAGTGTCCACAGATTTTGCAAAGGAAGCTGTGCTTTTTCTAAAGAACAGCATGTTGGCTATAATATTTGGAGTGGAAAACCAAATAACTTTGCTCAGAAACTTCAAAGTCCCTTTGAACACCAATGCCTCTGCTCACAGATTGCCTAATAGCAAACATGCAACAGAATATAAGGTGGGTAGGAAACAGTCTTGTCAACTTTAGAGATTATTCCAATCCTTACCTTTAAAGCTGTGGCATTCTGAGCCTCACATATTTCAGGGATCACCAGCCTCGCTATTCCTGCTGTTTCCCCAACAGCTGATGGCAAAAGTCAAGCCTGTTTAGTTGGGGTGGTGGCACTACCAAGAGAAACTAGGGCTCGAGAAGGAGTGAGAGAAGCACCCTCCAGATGCTGCAACATGAACAAAGCAAAGTTTAAAAACACCGTTTAGAACTGCCAATAAACATAAAAATAATTAAAAGCAGTCCTAAATAAAAACGTCTTCCGCTGCCTCCTGAAAATCAGCAGTGAGGGGGCCAGGGGATGCTGTGCCATAGTTGTGGGACTACCACTGAAAGTTGTGGGACTACCACTCTCTCATGTACTCACCAAGTAAGTTTCTTTAGCTGATGGGGCAGTGAGATCTTAAAACTCAGGCAAGAACATATGAGAGAAGTCCGTCCTTCAGGTACCCTGGTCTCAAGACCAACACCTTGAACTGTGCTCGGGAGCAGATTGGTAGCCAGTGTATTCATTACTATAATAGTGGGCTCACATGCTTCTGATAGATGGCCCCAACCAGCAGTCTAGCTGCACTATTCTGCACTAGCTGTTGCTTCTGAATGCTCTTCAAGGGTAGCCCTGAGTAGAGCACAGTGCAAATGAGATATAACTAAGGCATGGATCACAGTCGCTGGATTTGACTGAGCTGGGAATGGGTGCAACTGGCACACTGTCTAAAGTGGGGCAAAAGCAGTCGAGCACCGCAATAAGCCGAGTAGCTTCCCCCCAGGACCCTTTCAGGTCATGAAAATTGCACATGGAGAAAGGTTTAAGCCCTTTCTTCAAGCATGTCACAGTCACAATCCAAATTGGTGGAATTAAGGAGAACCTGTGACTCACGTGTGAAAGTTAAGCAGAACAGAGAGTGGAGAACTCAGATTCAACCTCCATATTCTGTAATGTGTGAATTGGATGTCCTCGGCAACCTTGCAATCTCTCACTCTGCTCTTGATGGCCAAGCTGCTCAGGTTTTGAGCAAAACATCCTGGGGAAAAGTTCTCTTCCGTGCTGCCTCAGATTGCAAAGAGAAATGATGCAAGGGAAAGAGATACGGTGGGTTGGTGCTTGGAAATATCCTCTCTTGTCAGAGCTGCTAATAATAAAATCAAGTTACCCCTGTCCGGGGTCCACAATCCAGCCCTGGATTTACCTGGAGAAAAGGACGGGAGACCCCCAGGAGAGTTGATGAAGGAGGAGATGGCGGAGGTCAAAGGGGGTGAGTGGCACAGATTGAGCAGACCAGCGAGTGGACTGAGGGGGAATCTGGATGAGGTATACCGCCCCTCCTTCCACAGAGCAGCGTCCTGCAGCATCCCTGGCACCCCTTTGACGTCAGAGCTGGACATGCTGGGGCCCCGCCAGCAGCGGCTGCCGCAAGCCCTGACAACTAGGGGTGTGCAATTCGGTAATCTGATTACCGAAAAATTACCGAAACATACCTGTTTCAGCTTGTTTTGGCATTACTGAAAAATTTTCTGATTACCGAAACATTTCGGTAATGCCGAAACAGCGATTACCAAAATGTTTCGGTATGTTTCGGTAATCATTTCGGCAATGAGAGAATCGCCATTTTGCTAGCCGTTTGCATATGCAAGCGGCTAGCAAAATCCTGCAGGAAGCTACAGCTTCCTGCAGGCTCTTTGAAGAGGGGAGGGGAGGAGAAGGAGTGAGTGACTCACTACCTCCTCTTCACCCCTCATCCCTCTTGCTAGGAAAGGAGGGAATCCTTGCTTTGCAAGGTGCTTGCTTGCTAGCATTGCACTTTGCAATGCAATGCAAAGCAAGCAGCAAAAGATTCCCGCCAAAATTCCCAGGTAGGGGAGGGGGGAGCAGGAAGGAGTGATAGAGTCGGAGTGTGGGGGGTGGGTAAGGCAACGGAGAGGGGACTTAGGAGTGACCAATCCCACTGCTGCATCCTTCTTCCAGCCAATAGATTCAAATCTTTGTCAGAAGCTGCAGCAGGGGATTTAAATTTGAGGCAGGACTGGGTTAGCCTTTGTTGCTGCTGAGAGAAGAGAGAGAGACTGCTTCTTTGCTGCCTGCCTTCATGGACTTCTGGACTGCACCTGGTGGACATCTGCCTGTGGAGTGGACTTCTGCCTGTGGAGGATCTACTGGGCTGGACATTCATCAGGAGAGGACTGGTAGGATATCTTTTTTTTCTTTTTTTTTAGGGGAGAGATGGGAGGAAGGGAAGGCATAGAATAGAGTTTGTTTAAATTGATGCTGGGCCAATTTGCTGGCCTCTGCTAAAAAATGTTTCACTGTGACACTGGCTTTGCCTTGCAGGGTGGGCCTTTAGTTTTCTCATTGCCGGGAGAACTGTGCACTTCACATCCGACATATGGACCTGCCCAAGTGTGTAGCAAGCGTACCTCTCGCTTACTGCTCACTGGTGGGAACCTGAGGCGGTTGTGGGTGGGGGCCGGGGGGAGGTGCCTAGTACAGCTAACCAGGGAAGGATGGGAGACTGCCAGGCTGGCTACTGCAAGGCCTTGTTTCACATCGAGGTGCTCGACGTGTCCCACACGGCGGAGAACATCGCTGCCACCGTGAGGAGACAGTTGGAAGAGTGGGTAGGCCAGGGACCCGCCACTGTGGGATGCATGGTGACGGACGGTGGCAAGAACATGAGGGCAGCAGCGCATCTAGTGAGCCGAGAGTGCATCTACTGTGCGGCTCACAAGCTTCACCTAGTGGTGAGAGATGCGCTGGGGTTGGGTTTCTCAAAGGAACCCCTTGATACCCAGACTCGTGAACTCCAGTTACTGATCCAGAAATGTCGGAGGCTCACGAGTCACTTCTCGCACAGCATGACAGCCATGCACGAACTGCGCCAGAGGCAGGTCAGGACAGGTGTGCTGGAGCATGCTCTGATCACTGACGTGAGCACTCGCTGGAACTCCACCTGTGCCATGCTTGAGCACTTGGTGGAGCAGCAGGCCGCACTCCATGCGTGGCTCTCCGAGAGCCACGGTGCGAGTCAGGTGGGTGAGTTCAGCTGGGAGGATTGGCTCACCATCACCCAGACAGTGGATGTCCTGAAGCCCTTCAAGGACTTCACTGTGGCAGTCTCGTCAGACATGGCGAACCTTGGTCTGGTCATTCCCCTGGTGCACACGCTCCAGAGGAATCTGGCCACCCTTGTAGACCCAGATGCACCTCGTGCTGACCTCGTTCCAGCAGTGCGCACACTGGTGAAAAGGCTGCAGCGTGGCATAGTTGCCAGGCTAACTCCTCTCACTTAGAACGAGTCATACATGTTGGCGACCATGTGTGACCTGCGCATTAAGGGCACTTTCGCTGAGCGGGTCGGGAACCTCACCCAAGCCAGAGATGCCCTCTGTACTTGGGTGAGGCACAGGCAGGCCAAGAGGGGACACCTGTCACCAGAGGGGACGGGAGAGGGGCCCTGCTGTGTGGGTCCCTCTCACGCCCCCTCTGAGCGGGCTCCCCCCGCGGCCACCACCGGAGTGCCGATGGAGATGGAGATGCTTCGTTGGGCCCTCGGCCCCTCTGGGATCATGAGGAACATGAGAGAGGATTCGGCGGAGGCAGTGGTCAGGGACTACCTTGTGGAGCCCTGCGAGTTGCTCTCCACCAATCCGCTCAGCTACTGGGCCAAGAAGGAGTTGGTCTGGCCTGGCCTCTCCCTCGAGGCACAGTGGCTGCTCTCATGCCCTCCAACAAGTGTGGAGAGCGAGCATGTCTTTTCTCATGCGGGCGACATTGTCAGCCCACATCGCTCTCACCTTCTTCCATGGAGAGTCGAGCAGTTGACCTTCCTGAAGGTCAATTCTCGCCTCTTCGATTTCTCAGAACTGGACTTCCAGAGTGACTGAGGTGAGCCTGACTTGTGGCCTGCATCCTCTGCATGTCCAGTACTTTGGAATCGTGCTCTCCCCTGCATAAAACTCTGTAGACGCAGTTAAAACCAGCCAGCAGGAAGGTGGTTAGGTACCAGTGGGAAAGGGAATCCACCCTGCAATTTGAACTCCCCCCCCCCAAAGGGAATTTAAAACATCTCCCAGTACTGTGACAGACCCTGTGGGACCAAATTTATTCTGAAAAATAATGACATGCCCCAGAAATGTTGATTGCTGCTGGAGGGAGAAATACGTTAAGATAGGGACTGCTTAGGTAGGGATGCTAATGTGCAGTGTTAAAATGTTAAATGGTTTTTGAATGTTTTAAATGTTTTTTCAAAGTTAAAATGTTAAAAAAAACAAAAAAACAAAAAAAAGTTGAAATGTTAATGTTGGGTGTGCTTGGTGGGGTTGGGGGACAGTTGGGGGAGAGTTGGGGATGGGCACCAGCTGATGATGATGTCTCACAGATGTTTCCAGGTAGATGCTGAGGCTGGTGGAGGGGGGGGGGACCTCTGCAACACTGTGAGTGCCCGTGGCAGTGCCCGGTCCAGCTTTGTGTGGCTGAGCTGAAAGCATAGCTGCAGGAAATGACAATGGTTCTGCTGGACCTTGTTGCAATGGTTTCCCCCTATTGAGTTATGTTTGGGAGGGATGGGAGATGGCCTCACATGCCAAGAAATAAAGAGATTTTGGAAAAAAAATTGTGTGTTTGGTTTTTGTTATTCTGTCCTTGTTTTCTGAAAAGGAGGATGTGTTATCTAGAGGGGTTAAGCTAATAAGTTGTATTTTTCAGGAATTGTGTTGTGCTTACTTGATGTGAAGTGAGTTGTGTTATTTTTTGGCTAGGATAATGCTGGCATGCCCTTTGGTGTACCCTACTACTGTGTAACCTAAATCTGTTCAAGAAATAAAGTGTTTTTGACAGGAATTGTGTTTTTGGTGATTCTCTGCTCTGAAGTGAGTTGTGTTACTTTTGTGTGGTGAACTGCTTTCGTGCCCTATTGTACCCTCCTGCTGTGTAACCCACATCTTTTCCAGAAATAAAGTGTTTATAATGGTTATTGTGTTTTTGGTGATTCTCTGATATGAATTGAGTTGTGTTATTTTTGTGTAATGAGCTGCTATCATGCCCTATTGTGCCCTACTGCTGTGTAAATTAAAGCTGTTCAAGAAATAAAGTGTTTTTGAAAGGTCTTGTGTTTTTGGTGATTCTCTGATTTGAGGTTAGTTGTGTTAATTTTGTCTAGTAGACTGCTTTTTTCATGCCCTGTTGTTCCTGTCAGACTATGGCATTCCAGACATGAGAGTCTGTATCTCGTGTCTCTTCTTGCAGAAGGGAGTACCTTCTGCAAGAAGACAAGGTCTTTTGATTTCAAAAGGTTTTATTTTGAAAGACAGCATTCAGGCCTAGACGTCCATATTCCAGGATTTGAGACCCTGGCTGAACAAGGCATTGTTAGGAATGAGATACAGAACAGAAGTTGTTACATTTCACACTCTCAGAGCCCAGCCTCCCCCCAGAGTTCACATAGCAGGAGAGTTCTCTGTGGGAACACTAGTCAAGGTCGACTCGGCTTGAAGAAAAGATAAGACAGTGTCTTCTCCCATGGAAACAGCTCCTCGCAGGTGGTGGGGCCTAGAGGGAAAAGAAGACTAAACAACTAAAGAATTAAACATGGCGTTACTCAGGTTGCTTCCTTTCAGGCAACGTACAAACAGACCCTGACAGTTCCCTCCCACTGTGTAACCTAAAGCTGTTCAAAAAATTAAGTGTTTACAAAAGTTGTTTTTTGGGGGGGATTATTTGATGTGAAGTGAATTGTGTTATTCTTTTGTGTGGGGGACTGCTAGTGTGATGTGCCATGATCCTTTGCCCAATTGTACTTTGAAAGTGAGAAAATAATTTTTTTAAAACTTGATTCAGTGTGTGATCGTGGTTCACTCTTTGTTGTGAGGTTGGTTCCCATCATAGGGAACAATGGAGCTGGCTGGCCAGCCATCTCTGTAGGAGGTGGGGGAATTTGGGGGAGGGTGTCTGTGGTTCAGGTGCTCTTTCACAGGGACAAGCTGGCACTCAGAAGTGTGCCCACCATTGTAGCACCCCTAGGCTGTGCAGAATTGCCCTGGGAAAGAGAGTTTAAAAGTTCCCATCACAGGGAACAACAGGGGATGGCTGGCCAGCCTGCTCCTGGGGTTCGGGTGGGTGTGGGGCTGCTGGGGGTGTATTTGGGTCTGTGAGGGGCTGCTGGGGGGATTTGGGTCTGTGTGTGGCAGCTGGGGGGATTTGGGTCTGTGTGGGGTGGATTTGGGGGGCTGAGAGCACCTACTTGGGGAGGCCATAAAATGGCCCCCCAAAGTGGGAGCAGGCTGAGCCTTGGTGGAGGGTGGGAGGACAGGAGGGAGAAGGGCCCCTGAGGGTTGGGGGCATTTTGCATGCAAAATGCCACCCCTAGCAAGACAAGCCTCTCCTTTCTTTCCCCATAGGAAAAAAGGAAGAAAAGGAGGGGTGTTGAAGGGCAACTATTTGGGGAGGCCATAAAATGGCCCCCCAAAGTGGGAGCAGGCTGAGCCTTGGTGGAGGGTGGGAGGACAGGTGGGAGAAGGGCCTCTGAGGGTCGGGGGCATTTTGCATGCAAAATGCCACCCCTAGCAAGACAAGCCTCTCCTTTCTTTCCCCATAGGAAAAAAAGGAAGAAAAAGAGGGGTGTTGAAGGGCAGCTTCTTTGGGAGGCCATAAAATGGCCCCCCAAAGTGGGAGCAGGTTGAGCCTTCGTGGAGGGTGGGAGGACAGGTGGGAGAAGGGCCCCTGAGGGTTGGGGGCATTTTGCATGCAAAATGCCACCCCAGGCCACCTAGCAAGATGAGGACTTGTTTTCTCCTTAGAGAACAATGGGAAGTGTAGGAGGATGGAGGCACCTTGTTTGGGGGGGCATAACGTGGCCCCCCCAAAGCCCAATTGTTCTGAAACTTGGGGAGTAGTCAGAGAGGAGTTAGGCGAAGGGTCACACCAAGTTTGGCGTGATTTGGTGGGAAAATGCCTCCCCCAGGCTTCCGGAAAGCTGGGAGAGGGTTTTCCCATTGAAATCCATTACCGAAACAAGCCAAAATACCGAAACGATTACTGAGTCTCTTGTTGATTTCGCAATTACCAAAACGTTTTGCTGTTTTGGTAATAACTGAAACAGGAATACCAAATCTCTCTGGCCTTGCACACCCCTACTGACAACCCCACTCAGTGAAATGGGAAAGCAAAAGAAAAAAAAGAGAAATATAACCTAACCAGCACGTAACTGAGAAATTTGAGCACTGATAATGGTGATTCAGGCAGTTGCAAATGGCAAAGCCATGATTCATGCACTAGTCACGGGAGAATTTAACGTCTCTCACAACTGTATCCAGGCATTCAGGTCCAAGCCCACAGATGGCGCGGGAGAGGTGTCAGACTATGGAATCCAAGTTATCCAAAGTTCGTCTCCCCCCTCTGCAAGAAGCACAAGGTTTCTTGGTTTCAAAGGTTTATTGGAAGATTATGCTCAGGATACAGGTGTCCACGATCCAAGGGTTTGCGACTCTTGGCTGAACAAAAGCTTTGTTGAGAATGACACATGAAAGTAACAACACTTCAAACACCCATTCCCAGCCTCCCCCCTTAGTCCTGTCTGCAAAGGCATGGGAAGGCAAGGACGTCAAGGTCTTCGGCCGGAATGGGCTGATAAGAACTCTTCGCTCCCATGAATATATGCAGCCTGGGCACCACCTGGGCCTAGAGGGAGGAAAACTAAACAACTACAGATTGTAGCAAATTAAAATGGCGTAACTCTGGCTAGAGAACTGACGAGCAAACTGGCACTCTGACACTCTGGCACTTTGATCCACAGTTATAAAGAAGCAGGTGAGGCACATAGAAGGGAAGATTCAAAAGTTCGGAAAACAGTATTTATTTCTGGGCTTGTGGAGGAGGAAGATTGTTGGGAGACCAATTTCCTTCAAGGAGAAAGATTTGGGTTGGCCTTGGCCAAGAAAAATTTCAGATTTGGCCTTGGGCTGGGATTTGGCCACCTCCTCTCATAATTCGGTTTCTGCAATGGGGTGTTGAGAAATATTGATTTATTGAAATATTGGTTCAAATCTTTAAAAATCTGGAATAAATACATAGTCTGCAGCCTTGTTATGTTTCAGTATCACCCAGTGTTGGTTTCTATTTTTCACCTGTTCAGCACCACCCAGATCCTTCTTTTTATACAGGGCATGGATATGAACACAGAACTTGTCTGAAGTCATGGGTGTGCTAAGACCAATAGGTAAGGTTCCTTTGAAATCAACAAGAGAACACCCTAATAATAACAGAGAAGAATGTTCTGTGGCCAAAGACACGCTGATGAGAAAATCCTGGAGGTTCTTCACTGGGGCCTGGTAACCTGCAACTGCCTGCCCTTTTCCGATTTTACTCTTCCAGTCACTTTGCATTTAGCATGGTTAAATTAGGCATTTTCCTAGATGCACTGAATAAAATCACTTGCTTTTGAGTAGACCTGCTTGGCATATTCCCTAAATGTAGAAGATTTGTAATTTATAAAATGCATTTAAAAACCATACAACATACCTATACAATACAAAGCAATCAACAAAACTGATAGCGCAAAAAGTAGGGAACTGAAGCCCCTGTATATTTGTTTTTAAAACACACACACACACACAATTTTTAACAGAAAATAAATTGGGTTCATTTGCTCACCCTTTCTACTGATGCTTCTATACCCTGGACCTTCCCTTTGGAGCTGATCATATCATATCAGCCCACATGTTTCAAGCATAGTAACTGAACTGCAGTAAATGTATAATCAAAAAGAGTCCAGTAGCACCTTTAAGACTAACCAATTTTATTGTAGCATAAGCTTTCGAGAATCACAGTTCTCTTTGTCAGATGCATGGAGGGCAAAAAGAGAAACTGGTCAGATACAGAGGAGGAGAGAGGGGGCGGGGTAGATGCAAACATCTCCTTCTGATATGCAGATGCAAACAGCCCCTTCTGATGTGGAGATCAGTTTGCCTCTGTAACGGTTCAGAGGACTTAACCGTGTTAGTCTGTAGTAGCAAAATCAAAAAGAGTCCAGCAGCACCTCCAAGACCAACCAATTCCACTGCAGCACAAGCCTTCGAGAATCACAGCTCTCCCCGCCAGATGCAGCTGACAAAGAAACAGATCAAGTAATACCTGGCCCATGCCAGGTGCCACTGGACTCCCCCTGACCCTGCCTCTGTAAAGGAAATCAGTTACCTGTGATAATGAGATAACCATTCATAGTCCCTATTCAGTCTCAGCTTGACAGAGTCAAATTTACATATGTCAGCAGCTTCCTGTTGGATTTTGTTTTTGAAAGGTTTCTGTTGAACTACAGTGACCTTTAAGTCTTTGACGGAATGTCCTAGTAGATTGAAGTGTTCTCCCACTGGTTTCTGGACGTTGCCATTTCTAATGTCAGATTTGTGTCCATTTATTCTTTTGCTTAGAGGTTGGCTGGTTTGTCCAATGTACAGAGCAGAATGTATACACACACAACTTACTAGGCCACATCCACATGGCAAGGATTCCCTGTTTCCCTTGCACTGCCACTGCAAATGCAGAGGCATTCTGACTGACAGTGGAATGGGCACATGGTGGTGGGGGGGAGGGTTGTACACACTTTCCTCCATCAGTGGCCATTTTCCCTGCACTGCAAAAGTAGAAGGCTCTTTGAGGACCTCTCTTTTCCTCACCAATTGCTATTTCACAATTCCACAATAGCACAATCTACACACTCGACTGGATTCCTAGTCCTGCCACATTTTCTACTATCTCTAGATGTGCCTGAGTTCTTCAGGGAGAAAACAGAGGCAAAAAAGTCATTAAGCCTGTCTGCTTTTTCTCTGTCCTACATCAGAGTTTCTCCATCTACTCCCAACAGCGGTCCAATTGCCTCTTTTACCTTGAGTTTGCTTCTCACATATTGGTAGAAGTTTTTCTTGTTGTAGCGAGCCCTCCTGGCCAGACCCAGCTCGTACTGAGCTTTGGCCTCTCTGATGGCTGATCTGCAGT
The DNA here is from genome assembly GCF_028583425.1 of Eublepharis macularius. NCBI lineage: Eukaryota > Metazoa > Chordata > Lepidosauria > Squamata > Eublepharidae > Eublepharis > Eublepharis macularius. The sequence goes on from NC_072806.1 coordinate 43,655,911, forward strand.
ACCTAGTAACCCTCATATACTCCTCTTTAGAGGTCTGTCCTTCTCTCCATTTCCTGAACATTTCCTTTTTCTCCCTTAGTTTATTCTGGAGCTCTCTGTACATCCACATCGGTTTCCTGGAGCCTTTACCAAGTTTCCATCTTGCTGAGATAGTGAGGGCTTGAGCTTGCAAAAGCTCGTGTTTGAGAATGGCCCACCCTTCACTTGCTCCTTTTCCTTCCAGCACACTCCCCCACGGAATGACTCTCATCAAGCCTCTGAGTTCATCGAAGTTGGCCCTACGAGTCTGGCTACGAACTTCCTTGCCCCCCCACAGCAACTGGAATTCAAGGAGGACACGGTCACTTCCCCCTAAGGTCCCCACCACCTTCATCTCATCTACCAATTCTTCCCTGTTGGTTAATATCAAGTCTAGTATGGCCGAGCCCCTTGTAGCTTCCCCCACCTTTTGAAAAAGGAAGTTATCGGCCAGGCAGGTCAGGAGATTGCGTGATTCATGACACTTTGCTGAGCCTGTCTCCCAGCACACATCAGGGAAGTTGAAGTCACTCATAATTACAAGGTTCTGATGTCTGGATACTCTACCAATCTGTTCAAAGAGGGCAGCATCCATTTCTTCTCGCTGGTCAGGTGGTCTGTAGCAGACTCCAACAATAATACCCTTTGTCCTTCCTCCCCTTATTTCTACCTATATGCTTTCCACTGGGCTGTCCAACCCATTCTCCATAACTTCTTGACAATCAAGCCCTCTCCTCACATACAACGTCACTCCACCTCCTCTTCTACCCTTCCAGTTTTTCTTGAACAACTCATACCCATCCACTAGCACATTCCAGTCATGGGAATCATCCCACCAAGTGTCAGTAATTCCTACTATATCGTAGCCCTCTGTTTGCAATAGAAGCTCAAGCTCTTCTTTCTTGTTGCCCATACTTTGGGCATTGGTATATAGACACTTGTAGCCTTGTACCTTTGTTTGACCTTTCCTACTCAGGTGGGTCCCCACTGTTTTCACTTCATCATTGAAATCCCCATGTTGATCGTCCCCTTCCCCTTGCGGCATCAGTTGAAAGCTCTCCTGATGAAGTTCTCCAGGTTTGTTCCAAATGTTTTCTTCCCTGCCCTTGAGAGGTGAAGCCCATCATGTGCTAGAAGGCCTTCTCTAAGAAAACCTATCCCATGGTCCCAGAACCCAAAGCACTCCTGCCGGCACCACCAACTCAGCCAACGATTCACCTCAAGTATGGTCCGCTCCCTGTGTGTTCCTCTTCCTGTGCCTGGAAGGATAGAAGAGAATACCACCTGAACCCCCAATGTCTTCAACTGCCTTCCAGTATTATATATTATAAGTAATTAAAAAATCCTCTGGAGGTGTGGCAAAAGTAAAACGGCATCAATGTGAACAGGACCAGGGGTGTGCACCAAGAAATTTTATGTTTCAGTTGCGAGGGCTTCCAGAACAATTATGTTCCATTACTGTATTGTTCTGTGTCAGCCAATGCCAGCTCAGAACTGATCCATTTGAGGGTTTTTTTTTTTTCATTTTCATGCACATTGGCCACACATGCTCAAATGTATGCTGTTCTTTTCAGGAGGGTGGGGAAATGAGACTCTGGAGCAGCTGTTTCCCTTCTTAACCAAAAACAGCATTGACCATTCGTCCACTTCCTAGTCTAAACCACTGATCCACTGAGTTTGTCTTCAAGCACAATAACACGCACACAACAATGGACTCATAGAAGACGAGTGGCAGATGGTGGAATAGCAGAGTGTTCCCAGGTAGCAGAGCGTTCCAACAAGTGCAGTCTAGCAACATTAAAAACAAGCCTGCTTCATGTTCACTTTTTTCTTTTTCTATCATGCTAATAACTTATTACCTTGCATTCTGTTGATTTCCTGTCTCCTTTGTTCCCACAATGAGGGGTGAATCCAAATCCTTCCTTTTGATGTTCGGCGTTCTGCTGCAAAATGGGGCATTCTTGCTGCCAATCTTCTCCATCATCCAAGTGCAGGCAGGTAGAATGGCTGGCTGAATCTGCCCAACCACCCAAACAGACCATACATTTTTCACCATATGTTTTCCTTTTGCTGTGGGTGCAGGAAGGATTGTTTTTGAAAGGAGGGGAGTAGGTACACCTTTGGCATTTTACTCAGAAAAAGAGAGAGCCCTGAAAGACTATGGAAACAATCCTGAATAGGTCTAGTCAAATGTAAGTCCCACATCATGAGAAGCCTTGTCAAAAACTTTACTGAAATCCAGATAAACTACATCAACAGCATTCCCGCAATCCAGTCAGCCTGTCACTCTGTCATAGAAGGAGATGAAGTTAGTCTGGCAAGACCCATTGGGGACAAATCCATGGTGACTTCCCTGTATTGCCATGTTGTCCGTCAGATGCTTACAGAATGGTGCCCTTAAGGAAGATACAAATATTCCACCCTACCCAGATTGTTTCTATTGCTTATCAAAGAATGTTCATAGATTGTGAAGCAAGACATTTCCTCCTGCTGCAGTTGCACGGATGCTTCTCCTGCAAGGATTACTCTTTGGTCTCAGTGCAATCCTAATCAGAGTTGCGCACTTCATGAGTATAAACTGGCCTCCCATTTATCCACCAGGGGTGGGGAATTTCTAGCTCCAGCCCTGATTTCCTCGTCCTCCAGTGCTCTAAGATGCCTGTTGAAAGTGACATCCCATCTTCCACAAACTCCACCCGCCACAGGCATCACTCCCAAATATCCCAGAATTTGCTGAGGTAGTGTTGGGAAGCCTGAGTGTAACTTTGCTTAGTCTGCACTGCTAAAAACATTTCCATCAGTTTATCTGGGACAGCCTTTAAGCAGAAGGGTCTGTAATTTCCTTAACCTTCCCAGCTCCGATTTTCACCCTGTGAGTAAGATAGCAACTTTTAGCAGAGAGATGTTTTAGCCGACCATTTCACATTTGAGTGCTTTAAGAACTCTCAGGTGAATGCCATCTGACACGGATGACTCATTGAGTTTATTTATTTATTAATTAATTCTCAACCTCAATGTTTGACACTTCTCTTTTGCATAATGTTTCTTTTGCACTCCCTAAAACAATGGCTCAAGTGTGAATTATACTATTGCATCTTTTTTTGAAATATATGATTTAGCTTTCCAGCCTTCAGGTTGCCGTTCACTTCTGTTACAAATGCTTTAATAGTAACTCCTCATTTGCATTTCTCCTGATTTTCAAATTACCTGCCTTCATTACTGAAACAAAACTGATGCAGTTGGAATCCTCCATTGTCTCTTGCTATAAATTCCAATTTCCAAATATTGTACTTTTATGTAGGCTTTGCGTTATTGCATGTGCTGGTAAAACATGGCAAAAAAAAAAGCAATAGGAGCATGATTTTATGGACAATTGTGTTAAAATTTGTTTCATTTTGGTTGTTTACTAAGGCATGGGAGTCTCTGTCACATCATCAAAATATGATGCCATATGTATGATCAGACAAGACTGCTTCTTTGTTATGCTTTAAGAACAGAGATAGAAGAGATGCAAATAAGCTGGAGGAACTGAATGGTTTAAGAAACTGTTCATGTTGCACCACATTTCAAATGAATCCATTTTCTTCCTGTCAGCTGTCTTCATTGTTAAACTTTCATATCCATACATAGTAATGGGGAATACTATAGTTTGGATTATCTTGATCTTGGTCCCCAGAGGACATCTATGGTACTTTTCGCACTGAGGTTTTAAAGCATGTTCGTATCTGTTCTGCATCCCATGTTTGCAGAGATTTCAGACTTGCAAGGCAGTCATGAGACACGGTGCCACTCTTTTCCCCCATTTCCCTGGTTTTTCTTCCTGCTGACATACCCCGATGTTAATTTCTAATCAGCTGCCCAGTCAGGGCAGACTCGATTAATGCCAATGTGAACGTTTTGCAGCACTTCCCCCCCTTCTTTTCCCTGGGAGCTGATTGGTTTGTGTGGAATTAACCACACCCACACAGTTCAGCTCTCTGAACTCCTCTTTTCCGCCATTTTTTTGGCTGTGCATACCCAGTCTCTCCTACTTTATGACTCTGACATATACCTTTCCTTTGGATGGGACCTGCAAGAGAGGGTGGACTTGTTTTAACTTCACTCCCCTTTCTCTGCTTTATGTGCTATTTCTGCACCCAGGTTTGCAGCACGTTTCATTCGAGCACTGCCTGTTTACTAAGCCAAGTTGGGTTGTTTTTCCTCCCCTTCTCCTCAACGTGGATCCATTTCCTTTTCTCTCACTCTCTCAAAAGCGTCTCCCAATGTGCTGTCAGTCAGTGGTGGCTAATCTTTCATCTTCTTCCCCCCCTCCACCCTTTCAAGCCAGCCAGCGAGAGCACGACATGAGAGAGGAAGAGTGAATGGAGGGGATGTTAAAGTTACATTACTGGTGAGAGGGAGAGGGAAAGAGAGAGGCATGTACACTCACACACACAGAGCTCTCAACTTCACGCAGCCCGCGCACTAAGCTCAGCCAAACTGCACCAGCGGTTCAAGAGCTGCTGCAGCTTCTCCTCTCCAGAGTGTGCGTACGTAATCCCCACACAAGAGAGAATTTTGCAGCCCCTCAGAAGTCACGCCACGCCCTGGCTCGGTGCGTCTCAGCAGAGCCAGGGGCGAGTATAAGTCTGCTCCCCCACACTCTGCCTAACCCCTGGGGAGGCAAGTCCTGCCTTACCCCGGGAAGAGTGAGGTGGGGTGGGTGGTTGAAGGGGCGGCATGGGGGGAGGCTTGTCTGTCCGAAGATGTAATGCAGGGATGTTACCACGCATGCTCAAAGTTTTTTTTTTAAAAGGTGATGTGCACTAATGCCCGGAAATGACGAAACTGAACAGAGGCTTCCAGGCAGTTGTCTGAAAGGAATCGCAAGAGGCCAAATCGAAACTGCTGTGAAGTGTGAAAGGATAGGTGCCAAGCCGAAGTCACTATGACTGCTAAAAATGGCACTTTAAACCATGAGTGCGAAAAATACCTTTGTCTTTAGGGATCTTTTCTAGCTCCCTCACAGCTGCTCTTCCAAGTCTCAATCTTCTTCTGATTTCTTGGGTGGAGTCTCCCTTCTGGTTGATGATTGAGCCAAGGAATAGAATCACACATACACACGGTTGGAAGAGACCTCTAGGGTCATCTAGTGCAATAGAAAATCTTGAACAATTTCAGTTTCCTCATTGTCAGCTATAAAATTGTGTAATTCTTCAGTAGTCATTACTTTTGTCTTCTTGATGTTCAGCTGTAATCCTGCTTTGGCGCTTTCTCCTTTAACCTTCATCAGTCGTCGTTCCAAGTCTTCACTATTTTCTGCTAGTAATGTTGTGTCATCAGCATATCTCAAATTGTTAATGTTCCTTCCTCTAATTTTCACTCTACCTTCTTCTAGATCTAATACAGCTTTCCTTACGATATACTCTGCATAGAGGTTGAACAGGTGAGGAGATAATATGCATCCCTGTCTGACACCCTTGCCAATTGGAAACCGTTCTCTTTCCCCGTGTTCAGGCTCTGCCAGTTAGATCCCCAGTTACTTCACTGCAGACACTTCAAGAGTTCAGTTAATGTTTCTTTATTAGAGATCCATCAGTATCAGTGCACTCAGGCTACAGCACTGGCAGAAGTGACGTAAAGGGGGAAAGCAATGTTAATTATAGGGCAGGGTTCCCGCCCTGGGATAAGTACCATTAGCATTTAGGTGCGCAGGGCCTAGAAGGTTGGATGGGGTAGGGAAGGAGAAGACAAAGATGAGCTAATTTCATGTCTCAGGGAGATACGGCTCCGACCAGCACTTCAAGGACACTTTTCGTGCCAGTCAAGAAAGTGAAAGTAGCCACCTGCAAGATAAGCAATTCACAGCGACACAGTTAGACAGCTACACAGATATTTCTTTACACATTCTCAGAGGCCCAGAATACAATACAGAGTATAATAGGCACATATGGCAGATAAGCAGGGTGAATCTGACACCTGTCCTCACAGTAGCCTCTTGTCCGGAGTACAAGTGGCACATGAAAACAATCAGATGTTGTGGCACCCCCATTTCTTTTAAGACTTTCCATAGGTTTTCAGGATCCACACAGTCAAGCTTTGCTGTAATCTATGAAGCATAGGCTGATTTTCTTCTGAAATTCCCTGGTATGTTCTATTAGCCATCCTGAATTTGCAGTATGATCTCTGGTGCCTCTTCCTTTTCTGAATCCAGCTTGAACATCTGGCATTTCTTGTTCTTTATATGGTAAGAATCTTTGCTGTAGAATTTTGTGCATTACTTTGATTGCATGATAAATTAATGCCAAATAGTGCAGCAACACAATAGTCCTATAGTTGCTGCACTATTTGGCATCAGGTGTGAATTAAAAATGACCGCCTTCCAAATGGCTTGATGAGAGTTTAACATGTTCCCACTCTCCTTGCAGCACTAATTTTCAAAAGCAATTGAAGTTCAATTAATAGCAAATAGTAAGAGAGATGCAGAAACTCTTGGACCCAAGAGCTTAGAGTATCCTGGAGAGGGAGATTCCCCAGTTGCTTAATCTCTCCTCCAACTGGTATTACTTGATCTGTTTTTAATTTCTAAAATGGCAGAGGGGGTTCAATGTCACAAAAATTTCCACCCTCTCTGACTTGGATTAGACCCACATGGGAAACAGCTAGTTGTTGTTACTCACAGAATCACAGAATCACAGGGTTGGAAGGGGGCATACAGACCTTGTAGTCCTGCCCAATGTAGGATGAGCCTAAAGCATCTCTGACATATTAATCCAGCCTCTTCTTGAAAACTGCCAGTGAAGGGGAGCTCACCACCTCCCTAGGCAGCTGATTCCACCTTTGAACTACTCTGGCCATGGAAAAAATTTTCCTAAGATCCAGCCGGTACCTTTCTGCATGTAATTTAAGCCCGTTACTTTGGGTCCTATCCTCTGCTACCAACTGGAACAGCTCCTTGCTCTCCTCCAAATGACAGCCTTTCAAATATTTAGAGAGCAATCATGTCCCCCCTCAATCTTCTCTTCTCCAAACTAAACATTCCCAAGGCCCTCAGCCTTTCCTCGTAGGGCTCAGTCGCCAGACCCCTGATCATCCTCATCACTCTACTCTGCACCCTCTCGCTTTTGTCCACATCCTTTTTGAAATGAGGCCTCCAGAACTGCACACAATACTCTAGGTGCGGCCTGACCAAGGTAGTATAGAGAGGGGCTATGACCTCCTGCAATTTTGATGCTATGGCCCCCTTGATACAACCCAAGATTGAGTTTGCCTTTTTTGCCACCACATCACACTGACTGCTCATATTTAGTTTACAGTCCACACTTACCCCAAGATCTCTTTCGCATACACTACTACCCAGAAGTGTACTACTACTACTACTCCATCCTGTATTTGTCAGTCAGTCAGCAACCTTTTATTGGCATTCAATAAATCAGTTTACATCAAGCAGGACAGAAACCAAAAAACAGACCATCCTGTATTTGTGCTTCACATTTTTGTGGCCCAGATATAATACTGTGCACTTATCTATGCTGCATTGCATCCTATTCACAGCTGCCCACTTCTCCAGAGTATTCAGGTCTTGTTGAATTTTAACTCTATCTTCTTGGGTGTTTGCCACTCCTCCCAATTTGGTATCAGCAAAGTTAATGAGTGGCCTGTTTACCCTTTCATTCAGATCATTGATAAAAATATTGAAAAGTACCGGGCCCAAAACCGAGCCCTGTGGCACCCCATTGGACACTTCAATCTGATAAAACACCATTGACCACCACTCTTTGGGTGTGATCCTCTTACCAGTTCCCTACCCACCAAACTGTCTTATAGTTCAGTCCACAGTTTTCCAGTTTACCCATTAGAATGTCATGGGGAATCTTATCAAAAGCTTTACTGAAATCCAGGGAAATCACGTTGACAGAGTTCCCACAATCCAGTAAGCTCATCACTTGATCAAAGAAGGAAACCAGGTTGGTCTGACAAGATCTGTTGGGGACAAAACCATGTTGACTTCCTTGGATCACTAAGTGGTCCTTCAGATGCTTACAGATCGATCCCTTTAAAATCTGCTCTAATATCTTCCCAGAGTATCTCATACTCTTTTATGAGAGCAAGAATAAAAAGTGGGGAAGGTGCTAATACTACTGTATATAGGGGTCTGGCTATGCATACCTAAGAGAACTAGTGTGGTGTAATGGCTAGAGTGTTGGATTAGGATCTAGGAGATCCATGGTAGAATCTCTGCTCTGCTATGTAAGCTTGATTGATGACCATGGGACAGTCACTCTCTGTTAAGTATAACCTACGTCATAAGGCTGCTGTTTTGAAAATCAAATGGAGGGGAGAGACTGATGCTTTGGGTCCCTAATGGGGGAGGAAAATGGGGTATAAATAGCTAAATAAATAAAACTAAAGTGTTACATTTCAGTAAATGGGCTTAGAAGGGTGGAACTCTGCCTAGGATAGGGTGGACAGGGTTGCTCTTCCACCGACAGGGACAGGGGATCCCCCAGTCCCACCCTCTATGCCCCCACCCCACTCACCTCACCAGCAGAGGGGAAAGAGGTGGGAACAGTCATCCCGGGCATGCTCCCAGGGCAGTGTGATGACGTCAGTTCCAGGAGCACTCCCATGCTTTGCACAGGGCTGATTTGGAGCTCAAAATAGGTCCCACGCGAAGCATACATGCACTCCTGGACCTGAGCAATGATGTCATTGCACAGAATTGACATCATCGCGCCACTCCAGGAGAGTGCACATGCAAAGAAAAGACCTGACAGGTGACTGTCAGGTCCTCCCCCTCCTGCTGAGAGAGTAAAGGGACCTGCTAACCCTACATGTGGAAGACTAAACGTGAAAGACTGAAGAGGATTGAATGGTCTGGCCTGCTAAACTAGGGGCTAATGAAGATTTGACTTTTTTTAATTAGTGTATTTATATAGTTGCATTTATACTTACGTATTTTGTCCCCTAAACCAGGGGTGGGCAATTGTTTTGGCTCGGGGGCCACTTTGTGGGAGCGGAGGTTAGCGGAGGGCCGCACCTTTTAAAATGATTGCATTCATTAGTTAACTTTGCATTTCAGAAAAGGTATAAATTGTATCATAAAAATCAATAAATACAAATTAAATAAAATAGTGGTAGTTTTATTCAATTTATTTATTGTGCTAATTTCATATCATCTATAGCTGCAAGCACATTTAATTTTAGAAGGAAATCTCGGTTCAAGGCGGATTTTTCTGACTGTCTTGGCGGGCCACAAAAAACTCTGTAGCGGGCCGCATGTGGCCCGCGGGCCGCAATTTGCCCACCCCTGCCCTAAACAATTGGATCTTTCTCAGCCAGCCTGTCTGTCTATCTTATAGCCCTCAAGCCATACTGAAAAACACTGTTACTGTATTACTTACCTACAATAATATCTCTACATACATCATTCAACATTATATAGCAAATAGTTTCTCAACCAACACTTTATATGTAGTTCAATCCTACTCATTATCTAGAAGTACAGATAGACAGCTGTCAGGTGTTTAGCATCACCTGTCATAACACCCTGCTGTTATGACTGTAGCCTAATGCTTTATATGCTGGTGAAATGCTGAGGATATTCTGTGCTTGAACTGCTTGGGTTAATCAAACTGCAGCTGAAAAAATAGGCAAGGGAGGAAGTTGTTTCTGCCGTTATCTTTACACTCCCTCAACTGTACCGGGAGTCTCTCTCCTTAGCCTGGGAAGAGGCGCCTACCCAGTGTCAGAACTGTGGCTAGATAATGTCCTTACCCCAGATTACCTTCTGCAATCAGACAAAAGCCCGTTGTTTTTAAAGAGTTTACTGAAGAAAGAGTTCATTATAGTCCACAAGCCTGAACACAATATTCAGGATGGTACATGTGAATTGTTACCAATGACAGGCAAAGCATGAGGTACAAAGTAACAGATCCCAGCAGGCCCAACCTCCCCCCATAGTTCTCAAAACAATCCCTTTGAAGCTAGGAAAGCGAAAGTCCTTCAAGGCTGGTTCTTGGTGGAACAGCAGTAGCCAAAACAATCCTTCTCTGTGAGATAGCTGCTTGGGAACCTTGGCACCTGTGAAGAAAGCACTTAAACACTGAAAAGATTAAAAATGGAGTTGGTTAGGGAAGAACATACATGAGAGCATTCTGAACCTGACACCCAGCCTTGGGAAACCCCATACATCATTCCTGTAGTTTTCCTCACTTAGATGCTTTCCCGCCAAACTTAGATGGAGGGAGGAACTTAGGGGGTGCCCGTGCTTTAGAAACATGTATCTGTGATGCTTGCATGTAACCATTACTTCTGGCAAAGATGGAGTAAAATCATGATACTAGTAACTTTTCAATAAAGCTTTTACTAACTGCAGTGGAGTCTTTTGAGAATTGCTCAGCAATTCGTGGGAGCGAGCTAAAGCAAGCCCCACGATGTCAAAAAAAGAGTGGCAATCGGCAATAGAAAACCTGGATAAAAACCTGGACAAAAAACTTTTAGATATGATTAAAGAACTTAAGGACACGAAATTGGAGCTGATAAAAGAGGTTAAAGAGGTTACACAGACAGTAAAATCGGAGCTGTCAGAAGTGAAAAAAGGTATGGAAACAATACGAAATGAATTACAAGGAACGCAGCAGAGAGTTAAAACAGTAGAAGACGCGATGGAGAATTTAGCAGACACGCAACAAACAGAGATGAGATTGGTGAAGGGGAGAATGTCAGTTGCAGAAACTAAACATATGGAGAAGCAGCTACGTTTTCGTGGCTTGCCAGAAGTGGAAGGAAAGTCAGCGCAAGAACAGATGACTGAGGTGTTGGCTGAGTACCTGGGGAAGGAGGAGGAGGAAGTTGTGGCTATCCTAGATGTGGCATACCGTGTGAATTCGAGAATAGCAACCCAGAGGAAACTACCAAGAGATGTGATTGTGCAATTTACAACACGAAATATGAAAGAGAGGATTGTGACAAACAGTTTCAAGATCCATTGGAGATTGATGGCAAGACGATTATTATAATGAAGGAACTGCCCAGATCAGTGTTACTGGACCGGAAAAAATATAAAGTGCTAATTCAGATTTTGAAGGACATGAAAATCAGGTACAGATGGGAGTTACCGGAAGGAGTGTCCTTTGAGTTTGGAGGGGCCAAAAAACGCATCAGATCTGAGCGAGAGATGGAGCGATTTATTAAGGACAATGAAAAAGACTTACCAACAAGATCATGAGTATGGAGTGTAAAGTATTATCTTGGAATGTAAATGGACTAAACTCACCGAATAAGAGGAAAAATACTTTTCACTGGCTACTAAAACAAAAATGTGATATTGTTTGTTTGCAAGAGACCCATATCAGAAAGCAGGATGTAAAATATTTAAAATCTGGAAAATTGGGCAAAGAATATGTAGCGGCCTCCAACAAGAAAAAAAGAGGAGTGGTGTTGTACATAAAAGAGGAGCTACAGCCAAAATTTGTTATGAGAGATGTGGAAGCTAGATTTGTAGCAGTGGAATGTATTTGGAATTTAAAGAGAGTGTTGGTAGTCGGACTTTATGCACCTAACGGTGCAAAAGAAAGCTTCTTTGAGGATTTAAGGAAGCATTTAGACGATCTTGTATATGACCAGATAATTCTTGCTGGAGACTTCAATGGAGTGACAGACTTGGAACTAGACAAAAAGACTACAACGGCACAAAAGAAAAGAGGACTATTACCAAAGCTTTTTTTTGAGTTGATTCAACAAGAGACTCTTGAAGATGTATGGAGGAGAGAATATCCTAAAAGCAGACAGTTTACCTTTTATTCTGCAAGGCATTCTACATTATCAAGAATTGATATGATCTGGGCCTCAAAAGACTTAGCATTATGGACTAAGGAGGTAGAAATAATGCCTATGGTAGGCTCAGATCACAACCCAATTATGTGGAAATTTGGAAAAAAGAGAAAAAGGAAAGCATGGAGAATAAATGAGGACTTGTTACAGGAAAGAGAGAATATGGAAATACTGAGAAGAGAGACAAAGTTTTTTATACAATACAACGTGAATAAAGAAGTACCAACCAATAAAGTTTGGGATGCTTATAAGGCGGTTGTAAGGGGCATACTAATGGACTTAAATGGTAGAGCAAGAAAGAAGAAAGAGGAGAAAAGACAAGAGATTGAGGAGAAAATAAAAGCCAAAGAAATACAGCTAAAAAAGAGACCAGGGAAAAAGAAGGTATACCAGGAAATTAAAATACTTCAAGAACAGCTAACAGCAATGAGCAATAAAGAATTGGAGTGGAATCTCAAAAGACTGAATCAAAAAGCGTTTGAGGGTGCTAATAAACCTGGGAAGTACCTGGCATGGCAATTGAAGAAGAAAGGGGAAAAGAAGATAATAAATAAAATTTGCGAAGATAACAAAACGTATTTGGAGCAGGCTACCATTAGTAGAGCCTTTTATAAATTTTACGCTAAGCTGTATAATAAAAAAGAAGTAAACAAAGAATCAATAGCGTCATATTTGGAGAAAACCAAACTTCCAGAAATCTCGGAAGCTTGGAGAAATAAGTTGAATAGTGAAGTAACTGACGAGGAAATAAGTAAGGCAATACAATCTGCAAATCTAGGAAAGGCGCCAGGGCCAGATGGACTTACGGCTAAATTCTATAAGACAATGGCTAATGAACTGGCACCATTCCTAAAAGAGGTGATGAATGGGGTTTTAAGGGATCAAAGGATTCCAGAAACTTGGAGTGAAGCGAATATATCATTGATCCCAAAAGAGGGCCAAGACCTGACTAATGTGAAAAATTATAGACCTATATCGCTACTCAACAATGACTACAAAATTTTTGCGAAGATATTGGCGGAGAGATTGAAGGGGTGGCTCTCGGAAGTCATAGAGGAGGAACAAGCAGGCTTTTTGCCAGACAGACAAATAAGAGACAACTTAAGGACAGTGATCAATGCTATTGAATATTATGACAAGCGTTGTGACAAAGAGGTTGGTTTCTTCTTTGTTGACGCTGAAAAAGCGTTTGACAATTTAAACTGGGACTTTATGTTTGCCACTATGGAAAAGCTACAATTGGGAGAAAGATTCATCAGAGCAATTAAGGAAATTTATAGAGACCAGACTCCAGCAATTGTGGTGAATGATGAATAGACCAAGAAATTGACGATAAGTAAAGGAACAAGACAAGGTTGCCCGTTATCTCCATTGTTGTTCATTTTAGTATTGGAGATTCTGATGATACAAATACGTCAAGATGATGAAATTCGTGGAATAAAAATAAAGGACTATTCATACAAGGTCAGAGCATTTGCGGATGACATAATGTTAATTGTAGAGGACCCATTGGAGAACATGCCAAGAGTGATAGATAAGATCAAGGAGTTTGGAGACTTGGCAGGTTTCTTCATTAACAAAAAGAAGTCAAAGATATTATGCAAAAATATGACTAAGCAGAAACAACAATTGTTAATGGAAACAACGGATTGTGAAGTAACAAGTAAAGTGAAATATTTGGGAGTCGAATTAACTGCAAAGAACATAGATCTATTCAAAAACAATTATGAAAAACTATGGACTCAGATAGAGAGAGACTTGATTAAATGGAATAGATTGAATTTGTCATGGTTGGGCAGGATTGCAGCAGTTAAGATGAATGTGTTACCAAGAGTAATGTTTTTGCTACAGACAATACCAATCATCAGAGACTCCAAACAATTTGAAAAATGGCAGAGGAAAATATCAGATTTTGTTTGGGCAGGCAAGAAGCCTCGAGTGAAAGTGAAAGTTTTACAAGATGCAAAGGAAAGAGGCGGAATGCAACTGCCCAATCTGAGACTTTATCATGATGCAATCTGCCTAGTTTGGTTGAAAGAATGGATGACATTAAAGAACAAGAAACTATTAGCCCTAGAGGGATATAAAAAAATATTTGGATGGCACGCATATTTATGGCATGACAAAGTAAAGGTCAACTCGATGTTCCTGCATCACTTTGTTCGGAGAAGTCTATACATAATCTGGAAGAAGTACAGAATTTATCTACAAGAAGGAACCCCTTTGTGGGTGGTTCCATATGAGGTGATAGACCCGAGAGCTGTTGATAATGAACAACAATGTTTAACGTATAAAGAAATAACTAAAACTGAAGCATCCAAACTTACAATAAAGACACAAGAGGAACTATCACCTAACTACGATTGGTTCCAGTATAGACAGATCAGAGACTTATATAATTCGGACTCTGTAAAGGGAGGTATACGAATAGAGAATTCGGAACTAGAGCAGACCCTTCTTAAAGAAGATAAGAAAAGAATATCCAAGGTATACCAAGTACTGTTGAAGTGGTATACCGAGGATGAGATAGTTAAAACACAAATGGTGAAATGGGCTATAAACTTTAATAAAGAAATAACAATGGAGGCATGGGAATACTTGTGGAAAACTACAATGAAGACAACGACATGTATTAATATCAAAGAGAACATTTATAAAATGATCTATCGTTGGTACATGACACCAAAGAAGATTGCGCTAGGGAATTCGAATACTTCTAATAAATGCTGGAAATGTAAGAAGCATGAGGGCTCCCTCTATCATATGTGGTGGTCGTGTGAGGTAGCCAGGCAGTACTGGGGGGAAATAATAAGAGAAATGAGTGAAATTTTACAATTTCAAATTAATAAGAACCCAGAACTCCTGCTACTGAACTTGGGAATGGAGGGAATTCCAGCCCAACACAGGACGTTGATATTTTATATGACAGCAGCAGCTAGACTTTTGTATGCGCAAAAATGGAAAGTACAAGAAGTGCCAACTATTGAAGATTGGACTTACAAATTGCTGTATATGGCTGAAATGGACAAGATGACAAGAAAATTGAGAGATCTGGACTCAGGGCAGTTCAACACAGATTGGGAGAAGCTGAAACAATACCTGGAGAAGAAATGGGAGGTGGGAGGAAAACTGTGGCAGTTTGAGAACTACTGAAGTATTGAAGTAGAGGGGGGAGACTTTACCGGGGGGAGAAGAGATAAATGTGAATTAATAAGCAGTCAGATTAATAGATTGACATATATATAGATATATATAGGTTAACAAACAGAACATAGAGAAAATAATTAATTATAAGGACTAAATATAAGGAGCGATTAACTAACAATATTTTCTTTTTTTTTCTGACAAGTTTTGTACCAAACTGAATGTCTGAAGATATAGATGGGTCAAATTGATTGACTACGTGAGGAGAGATATATAGAACTATTATAAAAAGATAGAATGAGTAATATATATAGAGAATAAGTCAAATTGTTTGATATAAACGAATGTATGATCTATATGGTTTATGATATATAGAAATACCTGAAATTGAAAAATTGGGATAAATTGTTTATCTAAGATGGAAACAAAGGCTTACAGTTTGGGCATATAATGTTAAAAATAGTTAAGGATGTACTGCTTAGAATAATGGAGAATATATATTTGTTTTAGATAGAGGAAGCTAATAAAAGTAAGGGAAAGGGGACAAAGGGTTGGAAAGCTGTTGGAAGTCAACAAAAAGGGGGGGAAAGGGAGGGGGTTAGAGATGAAAAAAATTGGGGAAAATTGAATGTAAATGTGGAATTAATGGATTCTAACCCAATAAAAAATTTTCAAAAAAAAAAAAGAGAATTGCTCAGCAAATCCTCACAGATTGCCAGGAATCCCTTTTTCTCCACGGACCTGAGTAACTGTAAAACCCTGACACATGCCATGGCAGCTGAAGAAGACAAGGGTACCGGTGCCACCGTGACAACTAAGGAAAACCTTGAAGACCCCGCTGATGGGTGTGGGCCCAATGCGAATGCATTGGCTGGAGCCAGAGCACGACCCTGCATCAGTTTTCCCCAGTGGGTGGCCGACTACAGATTCTGGTTGGAAAACACTCCACTGGGATGGACCTCTCATGTGGCATCATCCAGGAGGGAGAGAGAAATGAGAGATCATCAGCGGAGCCAAGTGTACAGGCAGAGTCTGTTCCTGGAGAAAGGACTCCTTGAAAAGAATGAGGAAGAGTATGAGGAATTAGCACCAGAGGAATTGTTGGGAGCAATCCTTGCTGGTGAGGTACAAGAGCTCCAGGATAAGATGGAGGAGCGAAGGTGCCACATGCACGCCTTCATGGAAAATATCCAGGACCTGATGCAGGCAGCTTTTCAGTTCAACCAGCTGGGAAGACCAAGGCGGCCAGCCAGCTATAGAGGCTTGACCCACTGCTGCAGGACCAGCAGCTGATCCCTCCTGCAGATGGCCAAGGGGTTCAAGCACTAGCAGAGCTGTATCGTCGAAGGCTTTCACGGCTGGAGAACGATGGTTGTTGTGGGTTTTCCGGGCTGTATGGCTATGGTCTTGGCATTGTAGTTCCTGACGTTTCGTCAGCAGCTGTGGCTGGCATTTTCAGAGGTCTAGCACCAAAAGACAGAGATCTCTCAGTGTCACAGTGAGAGATGGAGCAGTATCATGGAGCAGACTGTGACACTGAGAGATCTCTGTCTTTTGGTGCTACACCTCTGAAGATGCCAGCCACAGCTGCTGGCGAAAGGTCAGGAACTACAATGCCAAGACCACGGCAATACAGCCCGGAAAACCCACAACAACTAGCAGAGCTGTTGGTCCAACCCATTTGTTCAAATTAACTTCTCTCTGGACCGGTCCCAAGGCCCCCAATTCAACAGCCATTGGGGCTATGCAAGCTGGAAGCCCACTTCGATGGAGACCCTGAGGAGCTGGGGTACTTCTTGGTGCAGGTGGAAGAATTTTTGAGAGAATGGGGGCCCACCTTCCTAGATGAAGCCAGCAGGGTGAGTTAACTGGGCTCACGGCTTGGGGGAGCAGCAGCAAAATGGTATGTGACTCTCTACATGGCCAGAGCGCCTGAGCTCCAGAGCATGAGGGCCTTCATGCATGCACTCAAATAGCAGTACGAGGACCCCCTCAAGAAAGAGAGGGCATGAACCAAGCTGAAGTGCATGAGGCAGGGAACCTGTTCAGTGTGAGAATTCACCTCAGAATTCCAAGTGTATGCAGCCAAGGTGTGAGATTGGACTGAGTTGGTGAAGATCAAGTTATTCTGTGCCGGCCTGAACCAAGACTTAGTATCCAAGGCTATGATCCAATATGACCCGTGTACCCTGCTGGGGTGGATCCAATTGGCGTGTGAGATTGAGAATAGAGAGAACATTGTGATACTGCTCCATCTCCAACATCAAGCAGGCCAACAGTGAGGAATTGCAGAGTATAAAAGGGGAGACAAGCTCTGTCTGCAGGGGCCGGCATCTCCAACCAAAAAGGAGAGAAGGATGACACAAGGTCTGTGCTTAAAGTGTGGGAGTGCCAGCCACTTCACCACAGAGTGCCCTGGTGTCAAGAAGGCCCTCCCTGAGAGGAAGATGGGTGTCAGGCTATGGATGACAGGATACAGCAGATAGATCTCTGGACCATTGCAGCAAGTCACAGGTTCTTGGTCAAATGGATTTTATTAAGAAATCAAACCTTTTCCATATACAGGTCCATAGGACTACTTAGAAGCAAGGCAGACATCTAAGCAGCAAGAGTAGAAGTTGATAGGAATTACATCATGTGAGAGAAACTTCTCTTTTAAAATAAAGTGTACTCCTTCTCCCCCTCCCAACCATAAACAAAACTTTGGCACTCTCCTGGTGTGAGAACATTCCACATATTTGTGATATCAGTCGAGTTACTAGGAAGCAAGACATATCATAGTCTGGGAAGGAATACAAGGTCATAAACAATGGAAGCTGTTACAGTCCAACAGGTAAACAACTGTGAAAGTCTGAGAAAGAAATAGTTAAGATACTGTCAAAGTGATATTGAGTTACAGCAGGATGCATCAAATTCAGCACAACAGAATCAAAATTGGCATGGATGGGGCTCAGACATGACAATGGGACCCAAGCAAGGCTTGCCTAGCTGTCCCAAGTGGGGAGGAGCAGCAGCACCAGCCAGTGAGATGGTGATGGTGGCAGGAGTGAGCAGAGTGCTCAAGAGTTAGGGAGATGGCACTCCACCCAGTAGCGAGAGAGAAGAGCCAGCAGGAAACGGCAAAGATGGTGAGACCAAACAGCCAGCAGGAAATGGCCTCCTATGGTAAGACCAAAGGGAACTTTATTCTTCCTCCCTTTCACCCTAGTGCACCCGCAACAAGGGACTCATATCAGGGTTCGAGCCTTAATTGATTCTGGGTGTAGTCAAGATTTGATCACTTCTGCTGTAGTCACAGGGCTGGGACTTGATTTAGTGAAACTGCCAGAGCCCCTCAGGTTTGAGCAGATGGATGGGACCCCCATGAAGGGGACCTTCTGCACATACAAGACTGAGTCGACCCCAGTGAGAATAGGGAGTCATTGGGAAGAGAGAACTTTCATAGTAAGCCATAGTGTGAAATTACCTGCGGTAATTTCCACTGAGTCCACTGGCTCTATGGCCATGACCCATACATACAATGGAAAATGGGCCAATTGTGTTTTCCGGCGGAGGATTGTCCAACACACATATGGAATCTGGGGTTGGGCACCACCACTCCTCCCATGCCAGAAACTGTGTGCCTCATGAGGGAGGAAATGGGAGAGATTCCCCCTGAGTACCAAGATCTAAGCCAACTCCTTGAGGATGGAGAGGCTGATGAGCTCCTCCCTGCACAGAGCCACAGACTGCACCATTGAATTGATCCCTGACCAGGACCTTCCCAAGAGGAAGTTGTACTCCATGAGCCCAGCTGAAGGGTAGAGCTCCACAAGTTCATTGACAAAAATCTGGACCGGGGATTCATTCAGCCCGTGAGCTCCCATCACACTACCCCAGTATTGTTTCGCAAAAAAAAAAAGGATGGAGGCTTACATCTCTGTACTAGTTACAGAGGAATTAATGTAGTCTCCATGTCAAATGCATACCCACTTCCCCTCATTAGAAGTGGTGGCGAAAGGAAAAATCTTTACAAAACTGGATTTAAGAGATGCTTATTTCAGAGTGCGCATTAGGGAGGGGGATGAGTGGAGCACGCCTCTGGGACAGTTTGAGTATTTAGTTATGCCCTCTGGTCTCCAAGGGATGCCTGGAGTCTTCATGAACCTGATTACCGAAGTTTTACATAAATATCTGTACAATGGGGTGGAAGTTTATCTTGATGATGTGCTTATTTATTCTAATAACTATGACTCCCATGTAAAGCTGGTATGAGAGGTACTGAGTACCCTATATGAGAACAAATTGTATGCCAAATTGTCTAAGTGTGAGTTGCACAAGAAGGAATTGGACTTCCTGGGCTATCATGTCTCACAGAGCGGGCTTGGAATGGACCCCACCAAAGTCCAAAATATACTGGGGTGGGAGAGTTGCTTGGCAGATCCTTATGTGGGAAGTAGATTTAATGAAAAAGAGTCCAGATTTAATGAAGTAGATCTTATGTATCTCTATGTGCCTTTCACTACTGTTATGCACTATCACTATTCTCAGGAAGCTAATGTAGTATTTGTAACGCAACTTGCAAGAAAATGAGACTTGAAACAAAAGACCAAAGAAGAATGTAGGTTACACATGTTAATCACTGTGAGAGTTGAGATTAATCACTGTGAAGCTTGCTATAAGGTAGATTGCACCTGCCAGACACCTGTTTTATGACTTAATACAGAAACTTCTTTGTAAGACTGCTTATGCAAAATGTAGCAACAGAAAGAATGGGGAAAGAAAATGTGTTTGTCAGTCTATGGAATTCAAGTTACTCTGATTTCATCTTCCAACACCTCGATGCAAGAAATCCAAGGTCTCTTGAGTCAAAGAGGCTTTATTGAAAGATTATATTCAAAGTACAGGTGTCCATAGAAAATCCAAAGGTAAGAAAGCTTCTAGCTGAACACAAAGCTTTGTTGAGAATGATGTGTTAGATTCATGTTGCAATATATCAAACCCTCCTTTCTGTTCCCCCCCCCCCATGACTAGCTAAAGTAGAGGTTTGGGAATGCGAAACTCCTCCAAGGTCTGTGGCTAAATGCGTTAGATAAGGCCATCCTGGGAACACAGATGTTTCGGTAGCTCTCTGTGAACCTGCAGACAAACAACACTGGAGAATACAGCAGTTAAAGACACTCAGAAAACAATATGGTAGTACTGTGGATAGCAGGCCTGACAGTGTTACTGAGAGAAGAAAAGCTGGCTGCGAGTTAATTAGATCAGAAGAACCTTTCAAGGCTGAAAGGAAACTGCAAACCAGAGGGATGGGTGCTGAATGTAACTTTGAGCACATTCCACAGGAAGGGAGAGTGCTCTCCTCCTACTGAACCCAAAGAAATATTCTCTGCTTGAAACCCACAAGGCTGCCAAAAGCGACATTGGGGTGCCTTTGCTAAATGTGATATTGACCCGAGGAATGTGCATGAATGAAAAGCCTATGAAAGAGATGTGTGGGAAAGGAAGAGAGATGTTCTTTCCAGAGATAGACCAAGGACAGATAAGATAAGCAATGGCAATCAGGTAATATTGTAATTGTGCTATTGACCTAAGTTGTTTCTTCCATCAAGAATACTCACAGACCAAGGTGATGGTCTTCAGAAACCGGAGACTCTCACTCCTCTGGTCAATAGATGGTGTTCCAATCATCCAACCTCAAGCCTTTAAATACCTGGGAATAACTTTTAGTGATACTTTTTCTTGGAAGGCTCATATAGAAACCATAAAAATATCAGCTCTTCGTTCAATAGGGGCAATTTAAAAATTTTATCGTACTAATGGGGGCTTTCAGATCGACCCGGCTCTAAACCTTTTTCAAAGCAAGACAATCGCCCAACTTCTTTATGGCGTAGAGGTGTGGGGCTGGAATGACTCCACCATTGTCTGCTTGGAGAGAATTCAAAATCTCTTCATGAAAAGGCTTCTTGCATTACCTGCAAACACCCCTGCTGCACTATTAAGAGTGGAACTGGGCCTTCCCTCTCTCCGGGCACGTGCACATAAAGCTTTCTTTAATTATTAAGAGTCCAGTAGCACCTTTAAGACTAACCAATTTTATTGTAGCATAAGCTTTCGAGAATCACGTTCTCTTCGTCAGATGCATGGAGGGCAGAAGGAAACTGGCCAAATATAGAGGAGGAGAGGGGGGGAAGTGGGGAAGGAGGAGAGGGGGGATGTAAACAACTCCTTTGATATGGAGATGCAGACAGCTCCTTTTGGTGTGGGGATCAGTTTGCTTGTGTAAAGATTCAAAGGAGTTTGCCGTGTTAGTCTGTAGTAGCAAAATCAAAAAGAGTTCAGCAGCACTGCAGCACAAGCCCTCGATAACCACAGTCCTCCCTGCCAGATGCATCTGACAAAGAGAACCGTGGTCCTCGAAAGCCCACGTCAGGTGCCACTGGACTCTCCTGACCCCGCCTATGTAAATGAAATCAGTTACCTGTGATAATGAGATAACCATTCATAGTCCCTATTCAGTCCCAGCTTGACAGAGTCGGATTTGCATATGAATTCCAATTCAGCAGCTTCCCGTTGGATTTTGTTTTTGAAAGGTTTCTGTTGAACTACAGCGACCTTTAAGTCTTTGATGGAATGTCCTGGTAGATTGAAGTGTTCTCCCACTGGTTTCTGGACGTTGCCATTTCTAATGGCAGATTTGTGTCCATTTATTCTTTTGCGTAGAGTTTGGCTCTGTATATTCATATGATGCTGCCCTTAACAGGAGAGTTATACAAGAAAACAAATCCTCACCTTGGTTTAAGTTAATAAAACCAGACCAGACCAGGGCACAATACCTAGTTAAGATCCAACATAGTAAGTTACGAGTAGCCCTTACTTGAATTCGCTTTCAAACTATGCAATCAGCCATGCTTGAAGGTCATGCTTCCGAGACCCCAGTTGCCCAGTGTCTCTGCTTGTGTGGAGGCTCTGAACCAGAAGATCTGTCCCATGATCTACTATATTGCCCGCTATACCAGAATGAATTTTTTAAGCTCAATTTTAGCTAGGCTGGGCTCTAGACAAGATAAAGACAATATCGTAGCCTTACTATCTGATGAGGATGCAGTGACCTCGTACAAGGTCATTCTTTTTGCTCTTGCAGCAGGAAAAATCCAAGAAAAGCTTGTGACAGCAAATGGCTGTCTCCTGGCTGCATGTTCTACAGAGTAATTTTTATAGTGTTTTTATCCTGTTTGGCTCAGGTTGCATATTTTATTTGCACTGTTGTTTATACAATTGTTTTTGTCTTATCCTTTGTTACGGCCTTTGGCCAATTGCAATAAATTCGAGTATGAGTATGAGTAATAAGAATACCCCTGGACATTTGTATCATGAGAGGTGGTAGCCCACTTGAGCCAATGGGGACCACAGTAGTTTCTGAGCTAATAGAATAACAAATATAATTAATCACATGGGTATAAATGCTTGTACTGTAGCATCATAGCTCCAAAGAACTGATCAGTTCAAGGAACTTTCTCCTGGTGGCTACGCTGTTCTTCCTTTGCTTGTAAACAAATAAAAAGGCCTATGTTTATTTCCCTCAGTGGGACATCTGCGCATTCTTCTTTACCAATTGGGCTAAAATGAGATAAAGTGCAAACTACGCACAACATTTACAACAGCCCATGTTATAGAATATATTTGTCAGGTAGAATCCCCAAGTTCCCCACAGCAAACACGCAGGTGTATTGGTTGAAATAACTTTATTAGAGATTCATCAAGTTCAAGGTGCTCAGACAACTGAATTGGCAGAAGTGACGTAAATGGAGTTGGTGATGTTAGTTATAGGGGAAGTTCCCACCATCCCGATAAGGACTGTTGAAGTTTTGGGTATGAAAGAGCCAGGGGGGTGAAAGGGAGAAGATAGGTTTAGGCTAGACAGAACAAAGAATGAAATCATCTCAGTTCCCAAGAAGGATACATTTCGAGCTGGCCACAGCCAGCCTTCAAGGACACTTGCTGGAGGCACTGGGAAAGAGAAAGTAAATACTTATGAGATAACCTACTGTCTTAACATCAATAAGAAACTTCTCATGCCCTCAAAGGGCCAGTACATAACACAGAATACATTCAAGCAGATATGCAGACAGGCATATATGACATACTTCCCTCCCCAAGAATGTCTTCCCCCTCATTTTGGCCCCGGTTTGTTAGGGTAAGCTTTGTGAAATTTGGTTACAAGTTTTGGGGTATTTACATCTGAAGCTTTTACCCATTCCCTTTGACTTTCATCAAAATGCAACCAACGAATTAAATAAAACAGCTCTCCCCGTTTCCATTTTGATTCCAGGATTTCTTTCACTTCATGATGTAGCTGTCCATCCACTCTGAGGGGGTGGGAGAACTCTGCAGTCCAGATGCCATTTATCCAGTTGGGGAGCTTTCTTCATGAGGCTGAAATGAAATGCCAGGTAGACATTTTTAAAGTTCTGGGGTAGATTTACCTCTACAGTCACCTCACTGATTATTTTCTTGACCTGAAATAGATCTAAGAATTTCACCCCAGTTTTTTACAGGGTTGCTCCCCTCTAAGATGTTTAGTGGAGACGTACACATAATCTCCCACTTGTAGTTTCCATGGGATAGATCTTTTTTTGTCTGCTTATTTTTTGTAATCCTCTTTGGCTTTTTCCAGAGTCTTTTTAATTATTCTCAATTGAGTTGTTAAGTTAGACCACCATTCTCCCAGATCCCTTGGTTTGTGGGTACCTGGTATTGCTGTGCCCTCATATCCATGGGCTAACATGGGGAGGCTCCAGTGGAACTATGTACCAAGTTATAACAATACTCTGCAAAAATTAGGAAATCAGCCCACTTGTCTTGCTGGTAATTTATGTAGCATCATAAGAACTGTTCCGGCACTTGATTAACACTTTTGGTTTGCCCATCGCCCTTCGGATGATGGGCGGAGCTAATGCCATGTTCAATCCCTGCTACTTGCAGTAGCTCCCACCAGAAGTTGGGCAACGAACTGGACTCCCCTATCAGAAATTACGTTATCTGGAAATGAGTGCAGTCTGACCATGTGTTGCATAAAAAGGATGCTTACAGCTGGTTGCTGTTGCTCGTGGTTACAAGCCCCGCCCCCTAGTGTCCTGGGGCCCTGCTGGGCTAGGCAGGAAGGCACCTTTTGAAACAAAAGGCTCCTCCTCGCCAGCGGCAGAGCAGAAGCACCTGAGCTGAGGCAAGAGCACATGGTGGAGAGCTGAAGCTAGAAGGTAAGGGTTTGTGGTCTTTCTGCCTTTTGCCTTTCCTAGCTACTGTGTGAGAAGCTGAGGGGGAGTGGGTTCTGTGTAGCTTGCTAGAGAGTGGTTCTGATCAAGTTCTGTGTGAGGCTGTTGGGGGCTGAGTGAATTGCTGTTGTGAGGCTGTTGGGGACTGAGTGAATTGCTGTTGTGACGCTGTTGGGGGCTGAGTGAATTGCTGTTGTTTGCAGCTGGTTGCTGTTGCTTGTGGTTACAAGCCCCACCCCCTAGTATCCTGGGGCCCTGCTGGGCTAGGCAGGAAGGCACCTTTTGAAACAAAAGGCTCCTCCTCGCCAGAGAGGCCTCATGAAAGTGGAAAAAAACAAAAAGTGGTTGTAGTCAGGGACTCCTTGCTCAGGGGTATAGAACGCCATGTCTCCGGGCCAAATCCCCTATTCCGAGAGATGTGTTGCTTGCTGGGAGCCAGAATTCAGGATATTACCAACCGGCTGCCAAAACTCATCAAGACTGCTGATGTACCCATTTGTGCTGATTCATGTGGGAACGAATGACACGGCTTCGAATACTGTTGCAAGAATTAAGGAGGATTACGAAGCCCTTGGAAGGCAGTTGAAGACATTGGGGGCTCATGTGGTATTCTCTTCTATCCTTCCAGTCACAGGAAGAGGAACACACAGGGAGCGGACCATCCTTGAGGTGAATCACTAGCAGAGATGGTGGTGCCGGCAGGAGCGCTTTGGGTTCTGGGACCATGGGATAGGTTTTCTTAGAGAAGGCCTTCTAGCACATGATGGGCTTCACCTCTCAAGGGCAGGGAAGAAAACGTTTGGAACGAACCTGGAGAACTTTATCAGGAGAGCTTTAAACTGATGCCACAAGGGGCATGGGACGATCGACATGGTGACTTCAATGATGAAGTGAACACAGTGGGGACCCACCTGGGTAGGAAAGGTCAAACAAAGGTACAAGGCTACAAGTGTCTATATACCAATGCCCAAAGTATGGGCAATAAGAAAGAAGAGCTTGAGCTTCTATTGCAAACAGAGGGCTATGATATAATAGGAATTACTGAGACTTGGTGGGATGATTCCTATGACTGGAATGTGCTAGTGGATGGGTATGAGTTGTTCAAGAAAAACCGGAAGTGTAGAAGAGGAGGTGGAGTGGCGTTGTATGTGAGGAGAGGGCTTGATTGTCAAGAAGTTATGGAGAATGGGGCGGACAGCCCAGTGGAAAGTATATGGGTAGAAATAAGGGGAGGAAGGACAAAGAGTATTATTGTTGGAGTCTGCTACAGACCACCTGACCAGCGAGAAGAAATGGATGCTGCCCTCTTTGAACAGATTGGTAGAGTATCCAGACATCAGAACCTTGTAATTATGGGTGACTTCAACTTCCCCGATATGTGCTGGGAGACAGGCTCAGCAAAGCATCATGAATCACGCAATTTCCTGACCTGCCTGGCCGATAACTTCCTTTTTCAAAAGGTGGAGGAAGCTACAAGGGGTTCGGCCATACTAGACTTGATATTAACCAACAGGGAAGAATTGGTAGATGAGATGAAGGTGGTGGGGACCTTAGGGCGAAGTGATCATGTCCTTCTTGAATTCCAGTTGCTGTGGGAAGCCAAGGAAGTTCGTAGCCAGACTCGTAGGTTAGATTTTCAAAGGGCAAACTTCAATGAACTCAGAGGCTTGATGAGAGTCATTCCGTGGGGGAGTGTGCTGGAAGGAAAAGGAGCGAGTGAAGGGTGGGCCATTCTCAAACATGAGCTTTTGCAAGCTCAAGCCCTCACTATCCCAGCAAGACGGAAACATGGTAAGGGCTCCAAGAAACTGATGTGGATGCACAGAGAGCTCCAGAATAAGCTAAGGGAGAAAAAGGAAATGTTCAGGAAATGGACAGAAGGACAGGCCTCTAAAGAGGAGTATATGAGGGTTACTAGGTACTGCAGATCAGCCATCAGAGAGGCCAAAGCTCAGTACGAGCTGGGTCAGGCCAGGAGGGCTTGCTACAATAAGAAAAACTTCAACAGATATGTGAGAAGCAAACGCAAGGTAGAAAAGGCAATTGGACCGCTGTTGGGAGTAGATGGAGAAACTCTGATGCAGGACAGAGAAAAAGCAGACAGGCTTAATGACTTTTTGGCCTCTGTTTCCTCCCTGAAGAACTCAGGCACATCTAGAGATAGTAGAAAATGTGGCAGGACACCTGAGTGGCTAATTGACATTGACAGAGAGGTAGTGGAGAGGCATCTGGCTGCACTGGACGAATACAAATCCCCTGGGCCGGATGGGGTGCACCCAAGAGTGCCGAAAGAACTTTCCAGAGAACTTGCAGAACCCCTGTCCATCATCTTCAAGGCCTCCTGGAGGACTGGGGATGTGCCACAAGATTAAAGAAGAGCGAATGTTATCCCAATCTTTAAGAAAGGTAGGAAGGATGACCCGGGAAGCTACAGGCCGGTCAGTCTGACTTCTGTTGCTGGGAAGATATTAGAACAGATTTTAAAGAGATCGATCTGTAAGCATCTGAAGGACCACTCAGTGATCCGGGGAAGTCAGCATGGTTTTGTTCCTAACAGATCTTGCCAGACCAACCTGGTTTCCTTCTTTGATCAAGTGACCAGCTTACTGGATTGGGGGAACTCTGTTGATGTGATTTATCTGGATTTCAGTAAAGCTTTTGATAATGTCCCCCTTGACATTCTGATGGGCAAACTGGAAGACTGTGGAGTAGACTATAGGACAGTTCAGTGGATAGGGAACTGGTTGGAGGACTGCACTCAAAGAGTGGTGGTCAACGGCGTTTCATCAGATTGGAGGGAGCTGTCCAGTGGGGTGCTGTAGGGCTCGGTTTTGGGCCCGGTACTTTTCAATATTTTTATCAATGATCTGGATGAAGGAGTGGAAGGGCTGCTCATTAAATTTGCTGATGATACCAAATTAGGAGGGGTAGCAAACACCCAAGAAGATAGAATTAAAATTCAACAAGACCTGAATACTCTGGAGAAGTGGGCAGCTGTGAATAGGATGCAATTCAACAAAGACAAGTGCACAGTATTCCATCTGGGCCACAAAAATGGGAAGCACAAATACTGGAGGAGGGATACACTTCTGGGCAGTAGTATATGTGAAAGGGTTCTTGGGGTAAGAGTGGACTGTAAACTGAATATGAGCAGTCAGTGTGATGCGGTGGCAAAAAAGGCTAATTCAGTCCTGGGTTGTATCAAAGGGGCCATAGCATGGAAATCGCAGGAGGTCATAGCCCCTCTCTATACTGCCTTGGTCAGGCCACACCTGGAGTATTGTGTGCAGTTCTGGAGGCCTCACTTCAAAAAGGATGTGAACAAAATCGAGAGGGTGCAGAGGAGAGCGACAAGAATGATCAGGGGTCTAGAGACTGAGCCCTACGAGGAAAGGCTGAGGGCCTTGGGAATGTTTAGTTTGGAGAAGAGGAAGTTGAGGAGGGACATGATTACTCTCTTTAAATATTTGAAAGGCTGTCATTTGAAGGAGGGCAAAGAGCTGTTCCAGTTGGCTGTAGAGGGTAGGATGCGAAGCAATGGGCTAAAACTACATTCACAAAGGCACCAGATGAACATTAGGAAAAACTTTTTCACCGTCAGAGTAGTTCAAAAGTGGAATGAGCTGCCTAGGGAGGTGGTGAGCTCCCCTTCACTGGCAGTTTTCAAGAAGAAGCTGGATGAATACTTGTCAGAGATGCTTTAGGCTGATCCTGCACTGGGCAGGGGTTTGGACTATATGGTCTGTATGACCCCTTCCGATTCTGTGATTCTATGATGCTATGATGGCTGGTTTCTTTGCGGTTGGAATTTTGGAGCATGGAATGAAATGAGCTTGTTTAGAGAATAAATCAACCACCACTAAGATTAGAGTTTTCCCCTTTGAGGTGGGGAGGTCAGTAATAAAGTACATTGAGATCACAGCGCATGGGCAGGAGGGGGTCTCTAAAAGTTGCAGAAGACCCGGTGGTTTACCCAGTCTGCTCTTTCCCATCAAACACACTTAGCAAGTGGATACATACTGAGAAATGTCTTTTCTCATGTTTGGCCACCAAAATTGTCTCTGTACCAGATGCAATGTTTTTAAATACCCAAAGTGGCCAGCTAATTTAGAATCATGACATTGTTTCAACACCTCTCCCCTTAAAGTGGCTGGAACATACAATTTCCCCTGTTGATACCAGCCACCCCCTTCTCCCCTGTGTAGTTCGTCTTTGGGTAGGGCATCTCCTTCTTTCTCCGCTTCCTCTTTGACTCTGTCCTCCGTTTGTGGATGGAGCATTCTGCTTTAATTGTTTAGCTTGGCTCCGGGTGGTCACTGCCCCCCCCCAACTGAGCTGGTGGAAACATTGTGTCTATTTCTTCCTCTCTCTGACTGTCATGTTGGGGCATGCACAAGAGGGCATCTGCCAGGAAGTTAGATTTGCCAGGGAGGTGTTTCAGTGTAAAATTAAATTTGGAGGAGAACTCCGCCTACCATAGATGTTTTGTGCCTAGTTTACATAGAGTGCACAGTGTGTCCAATTTTTTATGATCAGTCCAAACCTCGAATGGCAATTTAGCCCCCTCCAGCCAATGTCTCCATGTGCATAGAGCTAATTTAATGGCCGAAGCCTCTTTATCCCATACCGCCCAATGGCATTCAGGTTCAGAGAATTTTTTTGATACATAAGCAAAGGGGTGCAATTTCCCATCACCATCTGCTTGTAAAATTGCCATGTCGCTCGCATCCATCTGCACAATACATTTCCAGTTCTCATCTGGGTGCCGCAGGACCAGCTCAGAGGTGAATAGGGTTTTTAGGTGTTCAAAAGCCTCTTGGCATTCCTTAGTTCAACCCAATTTAGCACTGGGCTTCACCCCTTGCAGCCCCTTCCCTTTGGTTTTTTGCAACTCAGCTAGTGACAAAGAGATCTGGGCAAAGTATTTTATGAAGGGCCTGTAGAAGTTAGCAAAGCCCAGGAATGATTGCAACTACCTTCTGGTGGGGAGTTCCACCCCACCACCACTTGTATTTTAGCGAGATCCATTTTTAATCCATGTTCTGATATTCTGTACCCCAAAAAGTCCAACTTTGTGAAATTCACACTTGGACAGTTTCACCGGCAGGTGGTTGTCCCTCAGAGTTTTTAAGACACACCGCACTAGTTTCACGTGGGACTCGTAACCTTGTGAATAAATCAGCACGTCATCAAGGTAAACAACCACAGCCTTATACAGGTATTTGTGTAATACCTCGTTAATTAAATTCATTAAAAAAAACGGGGCCCTTTGTAATCTGAATGGCATGACTTTGTATTCAAATTGTCCCAAAGAAGTGTTAAAAGCAGTTTTCCATTCATCTCCTTCCCTTATTCTTACTTGGATGTACGCATCTCTTAAATCCAGTTTAGAGAAGATTTTTCCTTGGGGCACCACTCCCAGCAAATCTCAGCTCAGGGGGAGGGGGTAAGCATTGGACATGGAGACAGCATTAATCCCCCTATAATCAGTACACAGTTTCAAATTGCACGGGCCAGTTGCCCTGCCGCATCCATTTCAGTTTGGTTTCAGTTTGAATCTTGCCCGTTCCTCCTCGAGCTCTTCCTCAAAATGAGCCTGTAGTGCCCATATGAATGTATCGAGGTTCCATAGTTCCAGGGCCCAAGCCTCATATAGGATGACATACCACTTAGCTGCTGAGCCACCCAGTCTGGACCCCGGTGGCTTACTCGGCTGTGCTCATTCAGAAAGGTATGGCCCCCCTCTTGGAAAAACTCCAAAGCTTGCACATTAAAGAAGCCCAACTCTTCTGGGCTCGAACCACACATCCAATTTGCGCCACTCTGGCTGTGGTAGCATAGCAGGAGGGACCCCTTGTGAGGTGACTGCTAATACTGGCTGTAGTAGGGCCGGAGGAGGGGCCGTGGTTGCAGTGGCTGCAGGGGTGGCCCGACCAGCACTCTTCCTGGCGGGTTGAGGACTGGGAGCTGGAGGGAGGGGTTGAAATCCCTGCGGTCCCACTGCTACTCCTCTGGGTGGCAGGGCAACTGCTCCTCCTTGGAGTAGAGGAACGATAGGTGGAAGTCCTGGTGGCCTCACAGGCCCTTTCCATGGAGGAGGGGGGAGGGGCACATCATGGCCTAAGTGGGCCCCCACTGGACCCCTCCGTCCATCTCCATCAAGCCCTAGTCCCATGGGTGCCTCCGCCAGAGGCAAGCGGTGCATCATCTCTTGTAGTCTTCTTGTCACTTGCGCCATCTCCCTCTTTAGTTTGCCCATCTCCCCCCATTCAGCCCGCAGGTGCTCAGGGTTAGTTTCTCTGATGTCCTTCTCATCCCAGGCTGGTATGGGGTCCTTCATTCCTCCTTGGGCTCACCCTCTAACTTTGAGGGTTTCATGAGGTCGAGGGTAGGCTCCTTATCTTTCATCGCATCCAAGCCGAGGAACTCTTCCAGTTCGGACATACTGTGGCTGAAAGCCATTCCTCGCCATCACATCTTCTCCGCTCGGGTTGGTTGGCCTGCCGATCTTCGGGGCACCCACTCTCAAGGGGTGGTTACTAGCCAGTTCCAATGAGTTGCCCCCTTCTTTGGGATCGCCCCAAGCTCTCGTCAACTGCCAGGGCAGCGGCTCCGTCGAAGAGTCTCCATCCACCTCATTCCCCAAGCTCTGTTCCTGTCAGTCTATGGAAGACAGGAGACGTTGAAGCTGACTCCCAACCCTTGCAGCAGGAAATCCAAGAATGATGCATTGAGTACATGATACACTGTAACTACCCCTCTACATGTCCCCCACCTTCTTAGCCCATCCAGCAGAAACGTAATCAGTAGCAGGATGGGAGTCTCAGGATGGAGCTGCCCCAAGGCCGCTGCGGCAAGCCATCCAAGATAAGGTCTCCGCTGTACTGGAATCTGGAAAGCAACAGGGGAACATGTGCACGAGGCTATTGAAACATCCTATCTGAAATGTGTAACAGTATGGAGGGACTGTGGGCAACAGACCTGACATCTGTGCTCCCCCAAAGGACTCCTCACCCCCCTGGTTCCGGCTTGTCCAGGTACCATTTGTGGAAGTTGGCCACGAGTTGTGGGGCATTGACATGGGAGTACCCGTTTGTGCTGATTCATGTGGGAACGAATGACACGGCTCCGAATACTGTTGCAAGAATTAAAGAGGATTATGAAGCCCTCGGAAGGCAGTTGAAGATATTGGGGGCTCAGGTGGTATTCTCTTCTATCCTTCCAGTCACAGGAAGAGGAGCACACAGGGAGCGGACGATACTTGAGGTGAATCGCTAGCAGAGATGGTGGTGCCGGCAGGAGCGCTTTGAGTTCTGGAACCATGGGATAGGTTTTCTTAGAGAAGACAGAAGGTAGAAATAACGGGAGGAAGGACAAAGGGTATTATTGTTGGAATCTGCTACAGACCACCTGACCAGCGAGAAGAAATGGATGCTGCCCTCTTTGAACAGATTGGCAGAGTATCCAGACATCAGAACCTTTTAATTATGGGTGACTTCAACTTCCCCGATGTGTGCTGGGAGACAGGCTCAGCAAAGCGTCATGAATCACGCAATTTCCTGACCTGCCTGGCCGATAACTTCCTTTTTCAAAAGGTGGAGGAAGCTACAAGGGGTTCGGCCATACTAGACTTGATATTAACCAACAGGGAAGAATTGGTAGATGAGATGAAGGTGGTGGGGACCTTAGGGCGAAGTGACCATGTCCTTCTTGAATTCCAGTTGCTGTGGGAAGCCAAGGAAGTTCGTAGCCAGACTCGTAGGTTAGATTTTCGTAGGGCCAATGAACTCAGAGGCTTGATGAGAGTCATTCCGTGGGGAGTGTGCTGAAAGGGAAAGGAATGAGTGAAGGGTGGGCCATTCTCAAACACAAGCTTTTGCAAGCTCAAGCCCTCACTATCCCAGCAAGACAGAAACATGGTAAGGGCTCCAAGAAACTGATGTGGATGCACAGAGAGCTCTAGAATAAGCTAAGGGAGAAAAAGGAAATGTTCAGGAAATGGAGAGAAGGACAGACCTCTAAAGAGGAGTATATGAGAGTTACTAGGTACTGCAGATCAGCCATCAGAGAGGCCAAAGCTCATTACGAGCTGGGTCTGGCCAGGAGGGCTCGCTACAATAAGAAAAACTTCAACAGATATGTGAGAAGCAAACACAAAGTAAAAGAGGCAATTGGACCGCTGTTGGGAGTAGATGGAGAAACTCTGATGCAGGACAGAGAAAAAGCAGACAGGCTTAATGACTTTTTGGCCTCTGTTTTCTCCCTGAAGAACTCAGGCACATCTAGAGATAGTAGAAAATGTGGCAGGTCACCTGAGTGGCTAATTGACATTGACAGAGAGGTAGTGGAGAGGCATCTGGCTGCACTGGACGAATACAAATCCCCTGGGCTGGATGGGGTGCACCCAGGAGTGCTGAAAGAACTTTCCAGAGAACTTGCAGAACCCCTGTCTATCATCTTCAAGGCCTCCTGGAGGACTGGGGATGTGCCACAAGATTGGAGAAGAGAAAATGTTATCCCAATCTTTAAGAAAGGTAGGAAGGATGACCCGGGAAGCTACAGGCCGGTCAGTCTGACTTCTGTTGCTGGGAAGATATTAGAACAGATTTTAAAGGGATCAATCAGTAAGGAACTGAAGGACCACTCAGTGATCCGGGGAAGTCAGCATGGTTTTGTTCCTAACAGATCTTGCCAGACCAACCTGGTTTCCTTCTTTGATCAAGTGACCAGCTTACTGGATCAGGGGAACTCTGTTGACGTGATTTATCTGGATTTCAGTAAAGCTTTAGATAAGGTCACCCTTGACATGCTGATGGGCAAACTGGAAGACTGTGGAGTAGACTATAGGACAGTTGGTTGGATAGGGAACTGCTTGGAGGACTGCACTCAAAGAGTGGTGGTCAACGGCATTTCATCAGATTGGAGGGAGGAGTCCAGTGGGGTGCCGCAGGGCTCAGTTTTGGGCCCGGTACTTTTCAATATTTTTATCAATGATCTGAATGAAGGAGTGGAAGGGCTGCTCATTAAATTTGCTGATGATACCAAATTGGGAGCGGTAGCAAACACCCAAGAAAATAGAATTAAAATTCAACAAGACCTGAATACTCTGGAGAAGTGGGCAGCAGTGAATAGGATGCAATTCAACAAAGACAAGTGCACAGTATTCCATCTGGGCCACAAAAATGGGAAGCACAAATACTGGATGGGGGATACACTTCTGGGCAGTAGTATATGTGAAAGGGATCTTGGGGTAAGAGTGGACTGTAAACTGAATATGAGCAGTCAGTGTGATGCGGTGGCAAAAAAGGCTAATTCAATCCTGGGTTGTATCAAAGGGGCCATAGCATGGAAATCGCAGGAGGTCATAGCCCCTCTCTATACTGCCTTGGTCAGGCCACACCTGGAGTATTGTGTGCAGTTCTGGAGGCCTCACTTCAAAAAGAATGTGGACAAAATCGAGAGGGTGCAGAGGAGAGCAATGAGGATGATCAGAGGTCTGGAGACTGAGCCTTTCGAGGAAAGGCTGAGGGCCTTGGGAATGTTTAGTTTGGAGAAGAGGAGGTTGAGGGGGGACATGATTGCTCTCTTTAAATATTTGAAAGGCTGTCATTTGGAGCAGGGCAAAGAGCTGTTCCAGTTGGCAGCAGAGGGTAGGACGCGAAGCAATGGGCTAAAACTACATGCACAAAGGTACCGGCTGGATATTAGGAAAAACTTTTTCACCGGCAGAGTAGTTCAAAAGTGGAATCAGCTGCCTAGGGAGGTGGTGAGCTCCCCTTCACTGGCAGTTTTCAAGAAGAGGCTGGATGAATACTTGTCAGAGATGCTTTAGGCTGATCCTGCACTGGGCAGGGGGTTGGACTAGATGGTCTGTATGGCCCCTTCCAACTCTATGATTCTATTATTCTATGAGTATTCAACCCACTCCCGGAATGCTTCATCGAAGTCTCGCCACCTGATTAAGTAATAGAGTCTTTTGTTTTTCACTTTGGAGTCGAGAATTTCTTCTACTTCACAGTGAACTTGTCCATCTATTAGGGTAGGATGTGGAACGCCCTTTCTGGATGCCATTCGTCCGGGGCGGGGGCTTTCTTTAAGAGGCTGAAGCGAAATGTCGAGTGGACTTCTTGTAGGTTCTTTGGGAGTTCTAATTCCACAGTTACTTCATTGATTACTCTTTTGACCGGGAAGGGCCCCAGGTATTTGAGTCCTAATTTTTTGCACAGTTGTTCGCTTCTAAAGTTTTTTGTAGATACGTACACCTGGTCCCCGGGTAGCAGTTTCTATTGCTCAGTTCGGTTCCTGTCCGGGTATTTTTTATAATCCTCCTTTGTTTTCTTTAAGGTCTCCTGTATTATTTCCCACTGGGATGTCAACGTAGACCACCACTTCCCTAGATCTCCGGCTTTATGAGATTCTGGGCTGGTTGCAAATGGTAGGGCTGTTCCTTCATATCCTTGCACTATTTTGAAGGGTGAGGCTCCCGTTGAGCTATGGATTGCATTGTTGTATGCGCATTCGGTGAAATGTATAAAGTCTGTCCAATTATCTTATTGATAATTGATGTAGCAACATAGGAATTGTTCCAGCACTTGGTTAGTGTGTTCGGTTTGTCCGTCAGTTTGAGGACAGTGGACGGAGCTTATCCCTTGTTCAATACCAGCAACTTGGAGGAGCTCCTGCCAGAAGTTGGCAACGAATTGTACGCCTCAGTCTGAAATTACCTTGAGAGGGAAAGAGTGCAACCTTACTACATGTTTCATGTACAAGTTAGCCAGTTTTTTGGCGGTGGGGACAGTAGTAAAAGGTATAAAATGGGTTTGTTTGGCGTACAGGTCCACTACCACTAGGATACATGTGTACCCTTTTGAGGATAGCAGGTCTGTGATAAAGTCCATGGAGATTACTGCCCATGGTCTAGGTGAGGTCTCCAGGGGCTGTAGCAGTCCTGGGGGCTTTCCCCACCTAGGTTTCCCCATGACGCACACTGGGCAAGATGAAACATATTGAGAGATGTCTCGTCTCATGTTGGCCCACCAGAATTGTCGTTGTACTAAGCGGAGGGTTTTTAAGGAGCCGAAATGGCCAGCTAGTTTGGAGTCATGGCATTGCTTTTTTTTGAAAGTTTTTTTATTTTTTAATTACTAGTACTACAAAAAGGAAAAAGTGGGTACAGGGAGAAGGGGAAGAAACAACACATAACAACACAAACACTACATCTACAAGTAATGCATTCCCTTCATACTGCAATTATTTAACATTAGAACTTTGTAAAATGCTGTTAGATTGGTAGATCTTATAAAATACAAACTACAATCAGGATTAGGTCTTCTTCTCCCCTCTGGGTCTCGGTCGCAATTCTCTCTGAACAGCTACAGTCACTGTGCTCGTTCCCTCCTCCCCTCCCCCTTCAGGCTTGAAATCCTCTTCTTCTCGCTGGAACTCTTGATGTTTACACACAAAGTCCCTTAGCTGGTCTTCCAATGTTATCTTGTGCGCTTGATCTTTATAGCTAAACCAGATACCTTCTGGAAATAACCATTTGTATTTTATTTCACGTTTCCCCAGAAGAGCTGCAAACCTTTTATATTTGAATCTTCTTTTCCGAGCTAAAAATGGAATGTCCTTCAATATCTTAACCTTATTGCCCAGAAAGTCCAAGTCCGCATTGTATGAATTATATAGGATGGTGTCCCGAATCTTCTTAGATGAAAAGTCAATAATAATCTCGCGAGGCAGCTGACGCTTCGTTGCATATTTTGAAGAAGCCCGACGGACTTCCAAAATGGCGCTTTTTAACTCTTCTTTAGTTGCCTTCGCAGGTATCGCCAAAAGTTCCGATGCCAGATCCTTTAAATTCTCATTTTCCTCCTCCTTCACATTCTGGAGATGCAATATTGTCTGAGCACGATCCACTTGCAACCCGATCAGTTGGTTCTCCAACAGCTTTAGTTCTTTGTTTGTTGCCCTCATGAGTGCTGCGTTTTCCCGAGCAGACTTTTCCACCCCCACCGCTGCTTCCTTAATGGTTTTCACTTCATTCTCAATTAAGCCAACCCTTTGATCAGTTTCGTTTAACTTGTCAACAAAGGGCTTTATGGCTTCGACGACCGTCCGCTTTACTAGCTCCTCAAGAGACTCTCCTTTCCCCTGCAAAGCAGCCGAGATGGATTTGCCCATAGCGGGACTCTGCTTTTTTGTCGCCATCTTAGGGGGCGGGGAATCCGCCAACCAAGTTTCGAAACTCAGTGAGGGGGAAGAAATCCGAGCCTTCTTAGCTTCAAATCCCACCAATCCTTCGCATACGCTTGTAGTAACAGAAGGGATTCGCTACTTACAGGTTTTCACCTTAAATCTGCTTTTTGCCGTTCTCCATGGCCTGGCGGCACGCGATGTGCTGCGCAATTCTGCTGGCCTCCATAGGAGCAAACGGGCAATTTACCCCCCACATCGACTTCGGGGGGTTCTTCCCGTCGCGCTCCGGACCCTGACACCCTCACTGGGAGTCTTGGGGGCTAACCTTTGCAGGTCAGCCGCCCGGTCAGGCTGCTTGGGCGCTTCCTCCTGGACCTGCGGAGAGGAGCGTCCGACATGGCCGAGAAAATGAAACCGAATCGGAGTCATGGCATTGCTGTAGGATTTCTTTCCTTAAGTGGTGTGGTATGTAGAGTTTACTGCCTCAGTACCACTCGCCATTCTCCGCTTGCGTTAGCTCACTTTTGAGTGTATTCCCCCTCCCTCCTTTTCCACCTTGGCTTTTACTTTCTTCCTCCACTCTGAGAGATCAGGTTTCCTGCTGATTTGCATTTTAGCTGCTTTGCTGCATGTTATCACCACCACCCCCAATTTGGTGGGTGAGAACACTGTGTCGACAATTTCCTCCCTCTGGCTGTCATGCTGGGGCATGTGAGAAAGTGCATCTGCTAGGAAGTTTGCCCACCCTGGGAGGTATTGCAACATAAACTCGCGTTTGAAAAAGAACTCCGCCCACCATAATTGTTTCGTATTTAACTTTCTGGGGGGGGGCACATAACGCTTATAAGTTTTTATTGTCAGTCCATACCTCGAACAGGTTCCTGGCCCCCTCCAACCATTGCCTCCATGTAGTGAGGGCGAGTTTAACAGCAAACGCTTCGTTTTCCCACACACTCCAATTGCGCTCGGTGTCTGAAAACTTTTTGGACAAATAGGTGCAGGGGCGCAACTTCCTCCCATCATTGGGCTGTAGTAAAACCCCACCTACTGCTGTATCACTTACATCTACTTGCACTAAGAATTTAGGGTTCTTGTCTAGGTGTTGTAACACTGGTTCTGAGACAAACCTCTGTTTTAGCTTTTCAAACGCCTGTTGACCATTCCTCTGTCCAGTTTAACTTAGCTCTACGCTTTTTTCCTTGTAGTCCTTTGCCCTTTGTTTTCAACAAATCGGTTAAGGGTAGGGCTAATTGCATGGAGTTCTTTATAAACGGTATATAGAAATTAGCAATCCCCAAGAAGGATTGTATCTGCCTTCTTTTTTGGGTTGCTTCCCACCCCACTACTGCCTGGATGTTGCCGGGGTCCATTTCAAGTCCCTGATGGGAGATTCGGTACCACAAAAAGTCCAGTTCCTCTTTATGAAATTCACATTTTGACAACTTCACCGGCAATTTGTGTTTTATTAAGACAGTTAATACTTTTTGGGCTAGTTCCACGTGTGATTTTTTTATCAGCTGAATAGATAAGCACGTCATCTAGGTAAACAACCACCCCTTTGTACAGGTATTCGTGCAGTACTTCATTAATGAGGTTGATATACACACCTGGGGCTGCTTTCAAGCCGAATGGCATGACCAGGTACTCGAATTGTCCTAATGGGGTATTGAAGGCGGTCTTTCATTCATCTTCCCCCGTAGTCTCACTCAGAAGTAGGCGTCTTTTAAGTCCAACTTTGAAAAGACTTTGCCTTGAGCCACCACGCTTAGTAGGTCCCGGATTAAAGGGAGTGGGTACGCATTGGACATGGATATGGCAATTATTCCTCTAAAGTCTGTGCACAATCCTTTTTCTTGCGGAACAATACTGGCGCAGCGTGGGGGGAGCTGGCTGGGCAGATGAAGCCGCGTTCCATGAAATTCCTTAGCTCCTTTCTCTCAGCTGGGCTCATCGAGTACAGCTTTCCTTTGGGTAGCTTTTCCCCGGGGATGAGTTCAATAGCGCAGTCTGTGCTTCAGTGTGCGGGGAGCTCATCTGCCTCCTTTTCATTGAAAGCTAGCCGGAGGTTTCGATATTCGAGGGGAATGGACCCCTCCTCTTCCTCTGTGAGCAAGGTGACTTCTAACCAGGAGGGCACCTCCCTGCCTCACACCTTCACCCAGGCATGTGTAGCACATTTGTCCCCTTTGAAGACTATCATCCCTGTGGACCATTCGATATAGGGGTCGTGATCCCAGAGCCAGCGACTCCCCAAGGCCAAGGGATATTTTGCTACATTGCTGACTACATACGTTCTGGTTTCCCAGTGCTCTCCCATGCCGGTCGGAACCGGCTCAGTTTCATATGGGGCTGGGCTCATGCTGGACCCGTCCATTTGCTCAAAGACTATTGGTTCTTTTAGTTCTAGGGTGTCCAAGCCCAGCCCGTTAACTAAGGCAGGCAACATTATATCACGGGAGCATCCCGAGTCTATTAAGGCTTGCACCCGCATATGGGTCCCCCTTTTCAGGTTTATTAGCATCACTGGCATAAACAGTATGGCCCCCCTTTACCTCACCTGGGGTGGGGTGGTTTCCTTTGTGACCTGCTGTCGGGACCGCTTCATGGCAGATCTGTCCTGTTTTCTGGAGGCAAGTGCATCCCCCCCTTGTTGGCCAAGTCCTCTACGTCTCCCGGGCTTCCTTCCACATCTAAGCTGGTCTCCGGCCTTCTGTGCTTGGGGGGCAGCTTGCGCTCGGCTTTCAGGTTTTGGGGTCCTGGTGGGGGTCTCTGGCCCTTTCCCTCAAAGGGAGATTTGAGGGGGCAATGTGCGGCAAAATGCCCAACTCCCCCACACTGTAGGCACAGGCCTTGTCTCCGCTGAGCGTTGCATATCCCATCCGGGTCTGGGGCTGCCGGGTGGGAGTGCCCGGCCACGGTTATACATGGGGGTTGGCCTCCATGGCCCTGAAAGCTGGTGTTGCTTTACCAATTTGACTACTTGCGTTCTATTTTCGACCTCGCACTCCAATTGAATCCACCCCAATAGGGTTAACGGGTCATCCTGCATTAGGGACCGGTCTAGGAGGTCTGTATTCAGGCCATTCCTGAACAACTCTATTTTGACTTCCTCATGATAGTCAGGACACTTAGTGGCCAGTTGTCAGAATTCGGTGGGATACTCCCTCACCGGTCGGAATCCCTGCCTGGGGGCTCTGAGTTTGGTTCAGGCTCGCTCCCCTTCCATTGGGTCCTCATATTGGGCTCTTAAAGCGTAAATGAATGCTTGTAGGTCAAACAACTCGGGGGGTCATGTGTCGTGGAGGGTTACATACCATTCTGCGTCTGCTCCTCCTAGTCAGGACCCCAAATGCATGACTCGGCTGTGTTCAGATGGAAATAGATGGCCACAATCATTGAAGAATTCTAGTGCTTGTACAATGAAGAATCCTAGTTTCCATGTGTCTCCATTGAAGGTGACATCCAGTTTAAACCAGCCCAATGGCAATTCTGCTCCCCTCGCCCTTGAGTCCCAGTACACTCTGGCCAGGAAAGCGAGGGGTGTGAGCTGTCCCAGCCCAGGCATGGGTTGTGGAGGCACCGCAGCTGCATACCCCCTCATTACCTGGGGTGTTGCTCCCCCAAGAGGGGGAATTTGTGGACCTTGGGCATGCCCTTTTGGTGCGGGTGGTGGTGCTCCCCCATGCGAGGTTGAGTCCCTTGCAGGGTGGGGTACTGTCTCAGCCCCCCCTTGTGGGGATCGGCATGTTCTGGGGAAAGCCCCCATCTGATTCCCAGTGGCATGGGATGGTACTCTGGCATGGCTTGGGGCACAGGGGTGGGGGTAGTGGTCCCTGTCCAGGCCTCCTGGTTACCCCCAGGCCTGCTGCATGAGGAACTCCTCGAGATGGGTAGCGGTAGGTACAGGCACTGCTCAGGACCTGGGGGCTGTTACAGGGGGAGGCTGTGGAGGCCCTTCCCCCTGTGGATGGAGCAGGGGGTAGGTGTTGGTTGTTGAGTGGGCTCAGATGGGTTGGTCATCATGACCCCCAGAAGGTGTGCTGCTTGCGCCAATTCTCCCCTCATAGCGGCAACCTGGGCTTCTAACATCGTTTAATGCTCCTCCTCTCTCCGGGCTAGCCGTCACTCTTCTTCCCCAGGCCTGAGGCCCCCAGGGGCTTGGAGGGCTTCACGACAGAGTTCTTCCTCCCAGGCCCGCTGTCTTTGCCAGGCGTGCTCCCACTCCTCCCAGGAGGTCTCCTGGAGGAAACCTGTCAGCACCCCAGGGTCCTGTGGCATGCAGGGCCCCCCAGGGGTCCTGGTGGCATCTTGGTAATCACTCAAGCCTGATGTGAGGGACTCCTGGGACACCCCACTCACATAATCTATGGGTCCTCGTATTTGTACATCCTGCAACACCAGTTGTGCTGCATCCAGAGGGGTTGGAGGGGGTTGCACTAGTCTCGGACCCGGCGGCACTGGCGCAGCGTCTGCCCCCTCCTCAATGCCCTCCGAGGCTGCAGGGTATAATCCAGGGTCTCCGAGATCAACAAATTCCTGGGGTGCTAGGGTTTGTTGGATGCTCCGGGTGCTGTCCACCCAGCCCTTCATAAGGCCGGTTAACACTAAAAGATCATAATGCATCACTTGGACTTATTCCATGAGGTCATCCAAACAGTCCCCTCCCCACAGTTCCTCTCCCTCTGTAGACTCCATCGGGCCCGGCTCCAGATGCACATGTTCCCACCTTTGAAGCTCCTGCGGGGGCACTGGAATCGGGTCTGGAAGGTGGTGTGGAGGGGCCTCCAGGGCCCAGGTAGTAGAACTCTCCCACAGCACTGGCAATTACACACAGTGCCCCACGGCCTCATCCCACCAAATCTCCTGTCCGCTGGTGGCCACCATCAGACCCTCTGCTTCTACGGAGAACTGAAAGGTCTCCCAAGTATAATCCACCCCGGCCTCTTGCCCCGCCTGGGCGTCCGGGATGGAAGTCAATTTGGGGTCCAGGACACTGCTATGTCCTGTGCCCACGGAGTAGCATGCAAACAAAGTCCCACAGCGCCTCTCCTTCTCTTCCCTTGGCCGGGGGGGCCATTGTCTCGGGGTAGACAAAGTGGACCACGTAAGTGTCAAGGAGGTTTTCCTTGCTATGGTCAGCAATGCCGGGTTGCAGGGAACCGTTGCTATAGAGGCAAACACACACACACACACACTATGAAAAGTGTATGAAGTTTATTTACAAAGACTATATTACAATTGTCACAAGACTGACTGGCATAAGGCTCTGCCAGACTTGTGTTA
This sequence comes from Eublepharis macularius, assembly GCF_028583425.1. NCBI lineage: Eukaryota > Metazoa > Chordata > Lepidosauria > Squamata > Eublepharidae > Eublepharis > Eublepharis macularius. The sequence continues at coordinate 43,697,619 of NC_072806.1, forward strand.
CCAACAGAGGGCACACTATAATGGCACTTCAACTCTTAAGTACACATATGCTTAATTACAGGAGATTACACAAATTGAAACAATTAACCAATCATGGAATAGTTGCTGACTCACCATGACTGAGTCTAATTAGCCTTGTGTATCACCTGACATGCAATCATGTGACTTAGTACCTGTCAGGCTAGATCATTCTCATCTAGCCTGCTTTCACTGCCAGTAAACAGCTTCAATAGTAAGATGAGTAGCCCCAGTCTGGAGAATCGCCCCCACATCTGTAGGAGCCCGCCCGGTCGCTGGCCCCAATTCCAGGGGTAGGACCAGGTGGGTGGTAACATCCTCTTCATCTATCCCTCCCAGGTTGAGCAGCTTGGTCGACGGGAAGCCGGTAGCCGTCTCCCCGGAGTACAGGTTCAGAGGTAAAGGCGATTCTTAAAAATATGTCAGTCTATGGAAGACAGGAGACATTGAAGCTAACTCCCAACCCTTGCAGCAAGAAATCCAGGCTCTTGAGTAAATGGGTTTTATTGAGGTATCTTGGCTTTGCCATACATATGTCCATAGAATACACAGAAGCAATTAAAGGTGTCTGGCTGTACACAGGTTCCTTGTTAAGGATGGGGCATTGAGTACAGAATACACTGTAACTACCCCTCTACATGTCCTCCACCTTCTTAGCCCATCCAGCAGAAACGTAATCAGTAGCAGGATGGGAGTCTCAGGATGGAGCTGCCCCAAGGCCGCTGCAGCAAGCCATCCAAGATAAGGTCTCTGCCGTACTGGAATCTGGAAAGCAACAGGGGAACATGTGCACGAGGCTATTGAAACATCCTATCTAAAATGTGTAACAGTATGGAGGGACTGTGGGCAATAGACCTGACAGTTCCAGTTCCAGATTGATTAATTGACCCTCTGGTGACTCCAGAGTCTCCTGATCTAACTAGTGCGGCATGGTGCCGGTAGTCTGTCATCAGGGTTTTGGGTCCAGGGGAAAAGGATGGGACTTCTGCCAAAATGTCAGTCCTTAACACTAACAACAATGGCTGTTCCCGTAATCAATAGATACAAGTACAAAGAGGGAAACTCCCACGGGTAACTGAAAAGACTCACAGTCCAGCGCGAAATTTATAATAAAGTGAAAATTTTTAAAGTGCAAGTGCAAGTGCTACTGAAACCATTCAATACATAATAAACAATTCATTCATATACAACTTCATAAATATCAAAATTTACAATCAATTAAACTCTACAGTCGTAACAGGTACAGTTATAACAATATCTGCCGGGTGCAACAAAAGACTCTGAAGGTAAGTAAGTTCTTTTTGATATGTCTCTCATACGTTCTCTCAATTTATACCACTCCTTCAGTGTATCAATTCCTCCAACAAGATGGATGAAGATGTGCAGGCATTAAGACATTAAGACAAGCCCTCCTTCACGCTCAATCTGGGGCCGGCTACGAACATCAGATTTCGTGCCCACTTCGTCAGGAGCGTGCTTCCTATCGTAGATAGAAATAAATCAACCTCTCTGTCCTTAGTTACATATCTGTCTTAAGTGTTACAAAATTGCGTTGTTATACTTACACATCACATCAAAAGTACACATTCATGATACAGAATAGTAAATGATCAACCCGGAACTAGGCGGCAGTGCATTCTCTCGCGCGCCCAGTAACCACATCAATTATCTTATCCTCGCTGGCTAATTAGACACCCTTATCGTAAAAGTTACAGTCCCTAAAAATTAAATCCCTACTGCGGTACCAGCTTTTCACAGGTAACAATTCAGTGACAACTCATTATTCAGACCCTTCGGTCTGACAGAGTCAAGTTTAAAGATCCAGTAAGCCTCACGACGGAGGAGCCAAGATTGAACCCCTTCTTTCTCCCCTCTATTTGCCACTTCCAGAATCACGACCTTGAAACTATTCTCCTGGTGGTCTTGTTCTTTAAAATGTTGGGTCAAGGGTGCCTCCACAACATTATTCCGAATGCGTGAAATGTGCTCGAGCACCCTCACTTTAATAGGCCTGAGGGTGCAACCGATATATATCAAGTCACACGGGCACTCAAGGGCATATATGACTCCTTTCGTTTGACAATTTGCAAAATGGCCAATAGTATGTTTGTATCCCTTGATGGAAATCTCCTTGCCTTCACGAAACAAAGCACAAATCTGACAGTGCCCGCACCTAAAATTCCCCTTTGGTAATTGCTGTGCACTGACCCCACTGCATACATCAGCCCTTATCAACATATCTTTAAGACTCTTGGTCTTACGGAAGCCAACCTTTGGTCCCTCCAAAAGGAGGGAACAGGATAACAGAATAGTGTGGGCGTTGGATTTTACCCCCAGAGCCAATCAGATCAGAAAAATAATTTCTCAGCACTGGAACATGGTAGAAACTATTACGGGATGTGAAATGAGACCAAAGGTTGGCTTCCGTAAGACCAAGAGTCTTAAAGATATGTTGATAAGGGCTGATGTATGCAGTGGGGTCAGTGCACAGCAATTACCAAAGGGGAATTTTAGGTGCGGGCACTGTCAGATTTGTGCTTTGTTTCGTGAAGGCAAGGAGATTTCCATCAAGGGATACAAATATACTATTGGCCATTTTGCGAATTGTCAAACGAAAGGAGTCATATATGCCCTTGAGTGCCCGTGTGACTTGATATATATCGGTTGCACCCTCAGGCCTATTAAAGTGAGGGTGCTCGAGCACATTTCACGCATTCGGAATAATGTTGTGGAGGCACCCTTGACCCAACATTTTAAAGAACAAGACCACCAGGAGAATAGTTTCAAGGTCGTGATTCTGGAAGTGGCAAATAGAGGGGAGAAAGAAGGGGTTCAATCTTGGCTCCTCCGTCGTGAGGCTTACTGGATCTTTAAACTTGACTCTGTCAGACCGAAGGGTCTGAATAATGAGTTGTCACTGAATTGTTACCTGTGAAAAGCTGGTACCGCAGTAGGGATTTAATTTTTAGGGACTGTAACTTTTACGATAAGGTTGTCTAATTAGCCAGCGAGGATAAGAAGATAATTGATGTGGTTACTGGGCGCGCGAGAGAATGCACTGCCGCCTAGTTCCGGGTTGATCATTTACTATTCTGTATCATGAATGTGTACTTTTGATGTGATGTGTAAGTATAACAACGCAATTTTGTAACACTTAAGACAGATATGTAACTAAGGACAGAGAGGTTGATTTATTTCTATCTATGATAGGAAGCATGCTCCTGACGAAGTGGGCACGAAATCTGATGTTCGTAGCCGGCCCCAGATTGAGCGTGAAGGAGGGCTTGTCTTAATGTCTTAATGCCTGCACATCTTCATCCATCTTGTTGGAGGAATTGATACACTGAAGGAGTGGTATAAATTGAGAGAACGTATGAGAGACATATCAAAAAGAACTTACTTACCTTCAGAGTCTTTTGTCGCACCCGGCAGATATTGTTATAACTGTACCTGTTACGACTGTAGAGTTTAATTAATTGTAAATTTTGATATTTATGAAGTTGTATATGAATGAATTGTTTATTATGTATTGAATGGTTACAGTAGCACTTGCACTTTAAAAATTTTCACTTTATTATAAATTTCGCGCTGGACTGTGAGTCTTTTCAGTTACCCGTGGGAGTTTCCCTCTTTGTACTTGCAAAATGTCAGTCCTTGGCAGGTAGAATCCCCAAGTTCCCCACAGCAAACACGCAGGTGTATTGGTTGAAGTAACTTTATTAGAGATCCATCAAGTTCAAGGTGCTCAGACAACTGAATTGGCAGAAGTGACGTAAATAGAGTTGATGATGTTAGTTATAGGGGAAGTTCCCGCCATCCCAATAAGGACTGTTGAAGTTTTGGGCATGAAAGAGCCAGGGGGGTGAAAGGGAGAAGATAGGTTTAGGCTAGACAGAACAAAGAATGAAATCATCTCAGTTCCCAAGAAGGATACATTTCGAGCCGGCCACAGCCAGCCTTCAAGGACACTTGCTGGAGGCACCAGGAAAGAGAAAGTAAATGACCTACTGCCTTAACATCAATAAGAAACTTCTCATGCCCTCAGAGGGCCAGTACATAACACAGAATACATTCATGGCAGATATGCAGACAGGCATATATGATAGTATTTTTGTTTAGTATTTCAGATGTAAATCCTCACATGTAATAATTTGGGATTTAAGCTGCAGAATGGTGCTAACTTCTGAGTAGACCTATCGTCTAACCTTTATAGTTTGACCTTTTACCTTTCCCTTTGGCATTTTCTTTTCAATCACAGACTTGAATGATTTGGATTTTTGTTTGCAGCAAGATCTATTTCATATTTTGTAATATTAGAGTTCCTTTTCAGACCTCTTTTTTTTCTTTTATTTATTTTCCTCTGGACCAATATTGACTTCCCTGAGTCACTATGGCTGGAGCATACCAAGAAGTTCTGACTTCAAGATCTGGTCACTAGAGGGTTATTTTTTTTTTACTCTGCCTTCAGTATTTTGTTGTGTCACCTGTGTCTCCTTTCAGACCTTATGTGAGTCATGTGCAATTGAGTCCTTGGTTTGAGCAGCAGGGTGATTGTCTTGAGGAGTTCGTAAACTTAAACTTATGCAGCCTACTGTTAAAGGTTGGAGGTAAGAGAAAAGTCCTGTATTTTTAAGTAGCGGCTTGTTCCTTTTGCAGATTTAAAAGTGCTGGTTCAATTCCCCACCCCTACCCCCAGAGTCAGAGAGTGAGCAAAATTGCACGATTTAATGTGGGTGGTTATTTATAGTGTAGTTTCTACCTTTTAAATATTGGTTTGGATTGTTAGCTTTGATTGTGTACCCAAAGTAATGCTTAAGTTTTCTTGTACTTAACTCCCTTATCTTCTAAAAAACATTTTTAAAATGTTGTGAACATCTCATATTGAACTACTAGTACTTGTCTTTGAAGGTTCCTTCTCTTTTTTGTGTCTACTTAGTTATGAAACAAAGGGTTTCTACCCAGATTTTAGGGCTGTGTTTTAAGAAGTAGCTCAGAGAGATGACTTGGGACAAGAACTATACACTATAATCAGGCTGGGGTGCATCTGCTACTAAAGAAGCCTACCCTGGACCCAGGAGATCTCAACAACTTTTGACCAGCCTCAAATGTTCTGACCCGGGACTTGAGGAGTCACCTGTTCTGGATGGGGTTGCACTCCCCTTAGGCGAACAGCAGTCTGGGGGTGCTCTTGGACACACTCTTGCACACTCACACCTGCACACTCTCCCAAGTCTTTCCAGATCAGTATTCCACATGGAAAGACTGATCTGGTCAATTTTTTTTTTTATTTGGGGGCATAATTGGACTCTCTCATTCAGTTTCTTCTGTGATGTCAGTTTTTCATTTTCATTCAACTCTGGGTTAAAGGGAGATTGGCAGCCAGCAACCTGTCCAGTCTTCCACTTTCACTAGTAGAAAATAAGAGGAAAAGAGGCCCACCTTCCCTTCCCTTAGCCGCCCCCCCTTTCTGTCTGCTTTTACACAGAATGCAAGGACAGACTGGCAGCTGGAAGTCCCAGCCCAGGGCTCCTGCAGCCGATTAGGGAGGATGATGGCCCCTCGTCATGGAAATGAAACTAGAAGGCACAGGGAAACATGGCATACCAGCTCTTTTAGCAATTAGATCCCTCTTCACTGCTATAAGGACAATTTATATATGGAATAACATAAACACCCTTCTCCATATATCATAAGCCCAAGGCACTGCCTGGCCCAGAGTGGATGCCAGCCAGGCAGGAGACTGGAAAATTACCAGAGTGTGAATTAGAGCAGCAGACTGACTGATGCTCCTCCATGCCCCAGAGAGAGAGAGAGAGAGACATAACCTAGGACAATGAGGTCTCCCAAGAAATTCCTGGCTAATCTTGTCAATGCCTGATCTCACTTCCTTACACCCACTTACCCTAATCAAGCTATTCAGCAAACCTAGTAGCTTTTTTCATCCACTACGTACAGAGTCATCAAGCACTTTTTCACCTATAGTCCATCTCAGTTAGGACCCATCAAACCTCTCTCAATTTATTGTCCAATCTCCAGACAACCCATTAAATTATTGTTTTTGGAGTATCAACTCGCCCCAGGGAGCATTTTGCCCTATAACTGGACTCTCTAGCCACCATTGAGTGTGTGTGTGTTCTGGATCCATCCATGCTCCTCCAAATCCATTTGGGGCTCTTCTTCTTTCCATGAAACACTGGTCATTTTGATGCCACCTTTGTGGACCTCTATCTTCCAGACTGGTAACTATCGCCCTCACCCAAAACTGCTTTCTCTCTTTTTCCTTCCTGATTTTTTTAATTACCCTTGTATGTGTTCTGTGTGTGATTTCCTGTATGTTTGCCCTTTTATTTCTTTTTAATAAAAAAAACCTTTCTGATTGAGCATCTGCCTGGCTTATTTCAAGAGTTCTCTTAAGGGAATAATCCCTGCAAACATAGGTCAAGAATCCCAGTTACCCCTTCTTGCTTGTCTCCTTTAAAGTTAATTCCCCCCCAACTAATTACAAGACTGTTTATTTGGGTAACAACAAGACTCAAAAGTAAAATGTATCAGTTTTGTCACTAAAGTAAGAATATTTTTTTAATATCACTGAGTTGTGCTGATCAGTTGGCAATGGAGCACTTTCTTGCTTGCACACCATGCTTGATTCCTGCTATTGTATGTGCCTGACAAACACTCACTTTCCTTAGGGTACATTAGTTTTTATATGCTTGTGGAGATCGATGGATCTGGGAATGATAAAAGAACAGTGTGTAGGTGTGTCTGCAGCTGCCTTGGTGCACATTCCCTAAGCATTCTTCAGGGTCCATAAACACAGCACTCTGTTGTTGCATGCTCTCAAACTTGGTGGTTCAATGATTTAGAGAGAAATGTGTTGTTGTTGTTGTTGCTGCTGCTGCTGCTGCTGCTGTTGTTGTTGTTGCAATTTTGGTGCCGTTGTGCACAAAAACAGCTGCCCCAGAGTCTCACCCCCTTGAAAAGAGTGTCTGTTTGCACATGTGTGAGCAATGCACTTTCAAGGAGCTAAAACGAATGAAATGGGGAGAAATGGATCAGTTCCAAGCTGGTGCTGCCTCAGCTGGAACTGACCGGTAATGAGCAGTAATTGTTCAGTAACCTCCAAAACCAAAACTGAAACAAACTTACGAGATGCACACTCCTATTAGGCAGGTGGGAGCCCAAAAAAGGGTCTTCTTGGTCATGGCACCCAAACTCAAGAACTCTACCCCAGAGAGACTTGCCTATCTCCTTTTGTTGCCTTCTTCAACCAGCTGGTGAAGACTTGTTTCTTCTGCATTCCCTCAGTGATCCGTCCTTCTTGTCCTACGTTTTAATTGTTGTTTTAATGTACTTGTGTGTGTGTTTAGCTTTTTAAAAAAAATATGTCTGCAGTACGGGAATAATACTACTTGTCTATTCTACGAGATACACCAAATGTATCTGAAGCCCTTTGAACACACTCTAGAAAGTCTAAGGCCCAAACTGGGTTACATCAGACACAAATCAGATTGGTGTTCCGCCAACCTGACTGTTCTTTTCATTGCCAGATGTGACACTGGGGAACTGATGTTCCTTACCAAGCCTGTCAAGACCTGAGGCATGGTAAAGGGCAGCTTACCAGGTAAATGGAAGGAGGGGCTTCCCTTCTGTGCCATTCCCACAAGCTGAAACGGGTTGAATGGGAGCTATTTGCCCCACTGTGAGGCAAATTCATGTCAGGCACAGCATCTAGTTTGGACCTTAATATTAAGTATAGGACATGCACAAAGTTTTGCCCAAGCTAGTCCAAAGAACAGCATCTTTTGAGCTGCCAAATATTTATAAAACCTTGATGAAATTTGATAGGGTCAAAGAGGCTGAGACAGATGGTCATCCATTCTCTATAGATTAATCCTGCCCTAGCAGATTATCAGGAGTTTCTTGCCTCTTTTCTTTTTTAAAAAAATTAATTGTTGTTGAAAGAAAGCAATGCTGGAGAACTGCTGAATGAGCTCTCTGCTCTTTGCACCATCAAACCTGTCTAGTGTGTTGACATTGTCATGTGATGAGAAAGGGAGGGGAGGAAGTAAATCCTTAAACAAGAAGAACATTGTAGTACAGACCAGTGCTGGTTGTCCGTCCTGAGAAAGTCAAATGAGGATTGTGGTGTTGAAATTCTCAACCTCTAGGCTGATTCCTCAGGTTCAGGTTTTGGACAATTTCAGGGTTAGTGGCTCTGCAATCTGTGGCTGTTCTTGAAAAATGGTTTTGTGGAGGTGAACTGTGCAAGGGAAATGGGTCTCTTCTGCCTTTTTTTTCTTTTGGATAACAGGATTTTGAAAGATACATAGTTTTTATTTTTAATTTTTTTCTGAAGTGGGTGGTCATCTTAAAAATAGCTCCTCCATGTTGAGAGGCAGTATACCTCTGAACATCAGGTGCTAGGGACAATAAATGAAAAATGAATGTTGTCTTTATGCTGGACTTACTCTGACACAACATGGCAGATTTCAGGTTTAAGAGGGGAAAATAACATCACCCAAAAAATCAGAATATATCTGGTAAAGTCCAACATGTTGACAATAACAGCAGCCCTATGTACTCATGCACACAAAATAGTTTTACAGGATTACATATGTAGAAATACCGTTGAAATTTCTCTCCATTTTACTACCAATAGTTCTAAAGGCAGATTACTTAAAGAAGTAAAAAGAAAAGGTGTACAATAGCTAGAAACACAACACTAATAAAAAGAACAAATGGGTGAAATTAATAAATAGCAGTGTGGGTAAAACTCTGAGTCAGCAACAAGGGAACAAATCACCCTGGCTAGATGGTTACTTCAAGAAATCCTCCAGAGATCAGATGAAATGAAGACTTTATCATACTCTTAAAACTTTGTTCCCATAGTTTACCACACTGAGGTGGCATTGAGGCCAACAGCTAGTATAGTTTAGTGGTTACTATGTGGAACTAGCATTGGGGGGCAGGGAAGGGAGAAGAAAAAGAAGAAGAAAGTGTTGTCAAGACTCAACCGACTCGTGGCAACCCGTGGGGCATTACAGGCAACAGACAAGCAGAGGTAGTTGCTCCAGCCTTCCTTCCTTCCAGAGCCCTGACAAGCCCAGGCTAACATCGGGGCAGTCATGGGCTCAGATGCTCACATGGATTTCCTAATTCTGACTTGGAGAACACTAGGTGACTTTGGGCCAACCTCTCTTTCTCTCTTTGTCTGTCTGTCTCAGCTTCATACAGGATGGCTGTCAGGATAAAATGAGAAAGGAAGAATCAGGTGTCCTGACCTGAGCTCCTTGGAGAAAAGGTGGGAACAAAATCTGCTGGCTAGCTAGCTTCTGAATGTGTTGCCAAGTTTTTTTCAAGAAAACTCAGTAAGGTGGAGCTCAAAAGAGGTCATGTTGCCACCAGGTCAGGTTACCAATTTCCTGGTAGATTCTGGAGTTTTCCTAAAATTATTACTGAACTTCAGACTACAGAGATCTGTCCCCATGGAGGAAAAGGCTGCTTGGAGGGGTGGGTTGTATGGCATCATATCTAGACATGGGCATGAATCGCATTACGAATGTAAAAACCCCACAAACCGCCCGGTTGTCTGCTCAAGATCTAGCAGTTCGTGAGGGTCCATGGCCAACAAACCAGTGTTTGTAAGAGGCCCAGTTCAGTGTGTTCTTCCGTGGTTCGTGGAGCCAGACAGTCAGGCACCATCAATCAAATCCCTTGGAAACGGAGCCGGGGGAATGCCTGAACTCTGTCTGCACTCCTTCTGTCGCCCTTGAAAGCCGAATGGAAGCCTAGCTTACCTTGATTGGCAGGTCTTTCTTCCAACCATGGAGCTGCAACGTGAGAAGACACCAGGGGGAGGGGGGTGTTCTGTAGCCATGGGCACTCCAATCTGATCCCTGCAATCCCTGATAGGCAGCTCTGACGGCCAACCACAGACCTCCTGTGTTGGTCTATGGGACCTGTACTTATAAATAGCAGTGGGCTCCCAGGCTGGGTTTCACTTTCAGCTAGCAGTGGAGTGTGACAGAGCTGTTGCTTGCTACTTGCTAGCCTTTGGGGAGAGAGACAGAGAGAGTATAATTGAGGTAGGATTTTTGGGATAGGGATCTATCTCCTCTGGTTCTAGGGCTGCTGCCAGGCCTTGGGGCCAAGCTCAGTGGGCACTGTGGCTGAGGATTTACAGTATTATTAATGCCTGATCAGGGCATGTCTGTGGGAGTGGTGGGCTAGGGCTCTAGTCCCTCCCTCCTTTTGGTTCCAGGGCTGCTGCCAAGCCCTGGGGCCAAGCTTGGTGGGCACCTTGGCTGAGGGCTCATACAGTATTATTAGTGCATGATCGGGTCAGGTCTGTGGGAATGGTGGGCTAGGGCTCTAGTCCCTCCCTCCCTCTGGTGCCTGGGTTGCTGCCTGGCTCTCAGGCCAAGCTCAGTGGGCACCGCGGCTGAGGATTCACAGAATCATTTCCTTTTCTGTCCTCCTTAATTCTAGTTTGGGGGCACAATGAGTCTTCCTGTTGCGTTGGCCACCAAGGGTGGTCGTGCAATGGCACTCCTCCTGGTTTACTTGTGGAAAGCAGTAGTTGGTGAGGCTCGGGGGTAGCAGAGAGTCCTCCCGCTCCCCAAAATTCACATGTGGGGGCTGTGGAGGAGGCAAATGAGATCTTTGTGCAGGGGGGAGAGAATCTCTCTCAATATTTTGAGGAGGGGGTGGGTAACAGATCCCTGGAGGAATGGTTTATGTTTTATGAAAGATACCTCCTGTCCCCATTCCAAAATCTTGGTGGTGTCCCCGCCTGCAGTCCACCCCTCACCCCGTTTTCTGTGGCCAGCTCTGCAGCACAGCCTGTAACCGTTTGTCCTCCTTCCCCTGGGACAGTTAGCGGTCCACGTTTCAACACCTCCATATGGAGGCACTTTTGGGCCCTTCCTAATGACCCCCATGTGGTGCGGTGCCATGCCTGTGATGTCCTGGTGCGCACGGGCAAAACCCCAAAACACCTGTCTTCAACAGTCCTGACTCAGCATCTGAAGATGCACCACCCAAGCCTATCTCTCTCCTCACCCAGTGAAACATTCATTGGGGGGAGAAAGAGGGTGACCAGCTCTTCTGAGTGGGGATCAGTGGGAGGGTCACTTTGCCCTGAGGGTGACTCTGGTGGGAGCAGAGCACTCAGGCAGGACGCGCTTGCGGAGGATGTTTTCTCGGGGTCTGAGACAATGCAGCTTAGAACGGCGAGGTTGAGGGCTCAGGAGGTGGGCCTTTGCATCTTGGCAGAGAGGAGTGCCCTACATGGCTTGCCTCTATCCATCGTGGAGTGCGTGGGCTTCCGCAGGCTAATAGAACATTTCGCCCCTTGGTTCTCCATGCCGTCACCATGCACCCTTGCCCATCGAGTCCTGTGGGTATCTCGAATGAGGGCTGGCACATTTGGGTCAGGTTTAGCCAGGTCCAGTCCCACTGCTAACAGGCTTCTGAAACCTTGATAGGCCTTCCTGGCACAGCCAGATCATCATGACACCTCCTTTCTGCGAAGGCAGGAAAGTGGATGATGCTGGCGGCAGCCTCCTTTGGGCACTTGTGCAACAGCTCAGGAGCTGTTGCACATGTAGTTGAGTCGCATGGTGGCCCTATCCATTGCAAACACTGTGCCCTCTGAGCAAGGGGGAATAAGGCCCATTGACTCATGTCCTTTCTGCAAAGGCAGGAAGGTGGCCGATGTCAGCTGCTGCTGCTGCTGCTGCTGCTGCTGCTGCTGCTGTCCCATTTTTGTCTCTCCCTCTCTGGAACCACTCTGACCCATCCAAGCAATGTCTTGTACTGCCCATCCCCTTCTTTCTGCAAAGGCAGGATGGCAGGTCATGTCAGCCGCTGCTTCATGAGGGACTATCTTGTTACTGCTTCCTTCTTAGTCACGAGGGACAGCTGAGCTGCGATTGCGCAGCCGATTGTATTGTATAGGGATACAGTCAGTTGCACAGCATGGCAGCTCTCCTGTCAATGGGACTGACTGGGCCCCTTTCACCCAGGGGACTGTGTCCCACAACTCCCGTCCTTTCCGCAAAGGCAGGAAGGTGGGTGATGCTGGCTGCCGCTGGAGAAATCCTCAGGGGGACCCTTGGGTGAGGCCCCGCAGTGGCTTGGGGATCTTCCCACTTCCTCTCCAAATGACATGCGAATGCTACAACTAGATACAGAATCGTACAGAACAAGACAGCCAGATAAATAGAAAGAAACAAAAACATTAGAAAAAGATCTATACATGAACATACTTATAGATAAAGACAGAGAAAGTTATGTAGAATATGATATAGTTATAGAAAGAGTGAAAAAGACAACTAGAGATAGAAAGAAATAGGAAGAGGCAGGTATACATAGAAAAATATAGATTCAGATAGATGGTGGAAACACAGAAAGAAACAGACAGAGATTGAAAGTTACAAATAGACAGTGAGAGGGAGATACAGAAAAACAGATAGAAAAGGGTACACAGATATCAACTGTTCTAGATCTAGAAACCATGCAAATGCAACGAAGAGATATTGAATTGAACAGAACACGACACATACATAGATAAAAGGATTGAAAATCAAAAACAGAGAAAGATACAAACATTAGAGAATGTATAAGTATAATGAACATACACTAGAATGTATGTGCATACATTAGAGAATGTATGTTAACAGTGAGACAATGGCATGTAGTTGGAGAATTGTATGTAGAAAACGATAGAGATAGAAATAGAAAGAGAGGGGACATCACCCGCCGGGAATAAGTGTGCGCTCTTCTGAGGCCTGGTGGGCGGGCACATGGGGGGTGCCGCCAGCGAGTGGCCATACCCCCCACCCCCTAAAGGGGAGGTGGTTCGTTGCCGCCTCCCCGTGCCCACCACGCCCGGCGTCCACCGGCATCACCCACCTTCTGGCCTGCGCCGGGAATAGACACGTGCTTCTCTGAGGCCTGGCAGGCAGGCACATGGGGGGTGCCACCAGCGAGTGGCCATACCCCCCTGCCCCCTAGAGGGGAGCCAGCCTGCCTTTGAGTACACCCCTTGTACAGCGGGCCAACGTCAACTGGTGGCTTTAATTGTATCGAGTGGGAGTTTCCTGGGGGCCTTGGATTGGAGAGGGTGTAACTCCAAGATCCCTATTGCAATCTTGACCAAACTTGGGTGCTAGCTGGAGGGGAGCCTGCTAAACACTCCCTGGGAATATGGGCTCTCTAAGTTCAATGGGGGCCATTCTGACGCCCATGAACCATGAACCTCGAACCAGTTCATCAATGGGAAAAGTTTGTTGCGGTTTGCAACTTCGGTTCGTCGGTGGCACCAAACCACAAACCATGGGTTCGTTAATTTTTTTTGGTTCATGCCCATGTCTAATCATATCCCACTGAAGTCCCTCCCCACCCCAAGCTCTGCCCTTCCCAGGCACCATCCCCCATATCTCCAGATGTCTTTCAAGCTGAAGTTGGCAACCCTGCCACCACCCTAATTTTTACACAGGGAGGGAGGGCTGCTGTGAAGAGTTTGCTGTAGTCTCCCAACCACACCTTTAAGACTGAGATAGTACAGATTTTCTTTCCATCATACTTTGACTGCTAGCTGACTGAGACACAGTTTTCCAAATATATTTGCTAAGCAAGCCAAGTCCATTCAAGCAAGAATTCCATATTTAACTGTAAATGGTTGGGGCTATTTCCATCAATGCAGGCCTTTTATTACCTTATTAATGATCTTTGATATCATTGAGCTTTCTACCAATCTGTTGTATAGTTGCAATGATTCACACTTATCCTGTTATTATACAACATTTGATTTTCAAAGAGACAGGTGAGAAGATGAGAGCATGAATAAAGTAAAAGAGCTTATAATTCTAAACGAAGTGTAAAGTGGTGAAACCTTCACAGTTAAGTTCCTGTTACTTTTTTTCAGAATAACAAGACTGGTTGTGATATCCCCCTGATATGCCTACACTTTATCTAAGAACCACCATTTCTTCTGTCCAATGGGGCTGATGGCGCAACATGAAGAGGGCCAGCCCAAACCTGAGGAAGACCAGGGGAGAGAGTCTCCTGCAGTAAAGGAGAAAATCTTAGAACCCCTGAAGAGAAGCAGCTCATCCGAGTTCTCCAGTTGGTGAGTCTTGGGCTTTCTCCTTTGTTTCCTGATTGATATTGATACAAATTCAGGTAGCCAACATTCTAGCTGTATATGAGGGATGGTGTTGGCTTTCTCACCCAAAATTCTTGCTCTGATTTCCCCTGTGATTCTTTATTTTCATTTTGCTTTCTCATACAGAAAAGCTGCTTTACAAGTATGCATTTTTAGTGTTGTGCATCAGTTATTCAGATCCATATATAGAAAGACTAGCTTGATGCCTGTGCTTCACTACAGTATTTAACTACTTTAAATCCAGTTACAATATTTATGGATTATATTATAATATTATATATATATTATAATATTATAATCCAGTTAAATATTAACATTTTTTGGTTTGTGCGTTTTTGTCTTTAGGTGGTTTTGTAGTATAACGGCATAGTACCTGAGCTTCACAAATAAAGTGAATAAAGTGAAGCGTGTTGATGCCAAAAATGGATGAAGTGAATTTCAAAACGTAACATTTATTGAAGAGATTTTAAAAGGAAAAGATTGTAGTGCAATAAATAAAGTAAAAATACATACAATCAGGGGTTTTCTCCCAAGCCCTTGCAGCAAGAAATCCAAGGCCTCTTGAGTCAAAGGTTATTTACTGAAAGATTATATTCAAAATACAGGTGACCATAGATAATCTATAGGCTAAGAAAGCTTCTGGCTGAACGCAAAGCTTTGTTGAGAATGACGTGCTAGTTACATGTTGCAGTATATCAAACCCTCCTTTCCATTCCCCCCCCATATGCCCATCCATTGTAGAGGTTTGGGAATGCAAAAGTAACTCCTCCAAGGTCTGTGGCTAGCCATGCTAGATAAGACTGTCCTGGGAACCACAGCTGTCTTCTGAAACCTGCAGACAAACAATACTGGAAAGTTAACAGCAGTGAAATACATAACTGAGGAAGGCAATATGGCAGTACTGTGGTTAGCAGACCTGACATTCTGCCCCCCCAAAGGCCCCCCTCACCCTTCAGCCCCCACCTTGTGTGGGTATTTTTTGTGGAACTTTGCTATGAGCTTTGGGGCTTTTACATGGGAGGATTCTACCCACTCTCGGAAACTTTCATCAAAATCTTTCCATCTGATAAGATAAAACAACTTGTTATGTTTCTTTTTGGAGTCTAAGATCTCCTCCACCTCATGATGGAATTGTCCATCTATGAGAGTGGGGTGGGGCACTGCCTTTTCGGGATGCCAATCATCTGGTGGCGGTACCTTTTTCAGCAGGCTGAAATGGAAGGTAGAGTGCAGCTGCTTTAGGTTTTTTGGCAATTCTAATTCCACCGTGACGTCATTAATTATTCTCTTGACGGGGAAAGGTCCTATGTACTTCAGTCCTAGTTTTTTGCTGGGTTGCTCGCTCCTGACGTTTTTTATGGACACATAGACTCTATCTCCCGGTTGCAGTTTCTATTGCTCCACACGGTGGCGATCAGCTTACTTTTTGTAATCCTCTTTGGCTTTGTTCAAAGTCTTTTGGATAAGAGTCCACTGTTTGGTTAGAGATGTCCACCATTCTCCCAGATCTCCTGGTTTCTTTGTTTCCGTGTTAATCTCGAAGGGTATGGCCTGCCCCTCATATCCATGCACGATTTTGAAGGGGGACTCTCCCGTAGAGCTGTGGACGGAATTATTGTAAGCATACTCGGCATAAGGGATAAAATTCGCCCTGTTGTCTTGCTGGTAGTTAATATAGCATCTGAGGAATTTCTCTAACACTTGATTTGTTCTTTTGGACTGCCTGTCGGTTTCTGGGTGGTAGGCGGAGCTTCAACCTTGCTCAATGCCTGCTACTTGAAGTAGCTCCCGCCAGAAGTTGGCAACGAACTGTGCGCCTCTATCGGATATCACTTTGGTAGGAAAAGAATGCAATCTTACAATGTGCTTCATGAATAAGCTGGCCAACTTCTTTGCAGTAGGGATAGTGGTACATGGGATGAAGTGAGCTTGTTTTGAAAATAAATCCACTACCACTAAAATACAAGTGCATCCTTTTGAGGGAGGTAAATCCATTATAAAGTCCATAGAAATCACCCCCCAGGGTCTGGAGGGGGTCTCCAGAGGTTGCAGTAACCCGGGGGGGTTCCCCTTCCTTGACTTGGCCATTATACAGGTAGGGCATGAGGTTACATATTGAGAGACATCCCGTCTCATAGTTGGCCACCAGAATTGCCTCTGAACTAGGTGGAGGGTTTTAAGGTAGCCGAAATGTCTGGCCAGTTTGGCATCGTGGCACTGCTGAAGTACTTCCTTTCTTAAGCTTAAGGGAATGTAGAGTTTAGAGCCTTTGAGCCATTCCCCCTCCTCCGTTTGTTTGAGTTCAGCTGTGGGCGCTTCCTCCCCCTCTTTTTCCACCTCACTTTTCACTTTTTCTCTCCACCCATTGGAATCAGATTGCTGTCCCATTCGTGCTTTGGTTGCTTGGCTACGAGTGGTAACCGCCCCTCCCAATTGATTGGGCGAAAAGACGGTTGCCTGGCTATCGTGTTGGGGCATGCGCGATAGAGCGTCCGCTAAGAAATTGGATTTGCCAGTGCAACACAGAGCCAATTTGTTCATTGTCGCTGCCTATTCTAGCATTGAAGTCTCCCACAAGAAGGAAGGAGGCCTCGGGGAATTTAATAGAGTAACTGGAGAGATAGTCTTTCAGCGAATTCCAATGAACTCTGAGCATATTATTGTCTTGACAAGGGGGCATATAAACATTAACAATAATCAACTGGAAATCTTTAAAAGGGATGTGAAAAGCCTGGGCAAAGGGAGGGCAAGGCTCCAATTGGGTGACAGGTAATTTGGTGGCATTCTTAAATAAGCCACAAAGCCCGCCCATATAACGCCCCTTCCGATTTAACCTCTTAGCAGGGAGTGAAAAGGAAGAAAAACCATTAACATAAATACTACTTGAAGACCAGGTTTCCTGAAAAAAAATCATATCAAATGTCGGCAAGAAATTCAAAAAATCAGAATCCCCCCACTTATTAGCCCATCCTGCGATGTTCCAGGAAATAAGCTGGATCTTTCTCTGAGGATTCCTGGGATGATCATAGCTGTCAGATAGTCAATCAGATTCAGAGATTGTATTCAAGTGTGGAAGATCATTGGGGCAAATGCAACCGTTTGCTACAGCTTGAGGAATAAGTCCAGAAGGAAGAGACTTCGGATGCTCCTGGGAGGATGAAACAACACGAGCTTCCAACGTGGATCCGCCCAGCTCCATTAATAGGACTTTGGAGTCCGCTGACTCTGCCCCTCTTGATAACGGGGTGGGGTCTTCGCACACTATCTGCGTAGAAGAATTAGATGGGATAGTCTCCGTAATCACTTTAATTGGATCTACTAAGGATGTTGGATGGGATATACCCTTAGCGTTGGTATCCAAACATAGAGCAGAGTCTTTAACCTATTTAAGTTTGTAACTAATAGAATTTAATCTATCTAAGACAGATTGCTGGTCGTTGGTTGCAAGAGTTCCAAATAAAGATAGCACTTCGTCATCCACACCTTTCACTAAAGGAGTCAGGGTTAAAAAATCATTAAAATCCGGAGAAGGCAAACAAACTTGGCTACAGGATTGAGTACAGAGAGCCTTAAAGTCCATCTGCTTTGTTGGGTTATCAGTAGTTGTTTCTTCCCAAGAAATCAGATTAATATGAGAGATTTCAGCAGGCTTGGGCAAGGCAGTCAATGCTTTGAGAGAAGATGCACATTTAGCACATTTCTTAATAAATAGGGGAGCTACTGTGAGATTCCGAAAGACACGAACAGGGAAAATTCCCATCTTACAGAGGACCAATCTCTTCTTTAGCAACAGTGCTGGTAGCTTGTGAGAGGCAAAGGAGAGAATAACTCTTTGGAATTGCTGTTGAGCATCAAGGACTTCCACCTCACTGAGATCAATGTCAACTTGCTTCAATTTAAGAACAGCGGCGAGATGTTTCTTAGCTTGGGAGGTAGTTAGCCAGCTAGGAATGGGACCATATCCACCTCTGATTGTTAAAGCGATTCTCCGCGGTTGATATATTAGATGGAATGTGTTTTTGTTGGAGTCATTGCAGACACTGATGTTGTCTATTTGAGGATCGAAATGGGTCTGCTCATTGCTTTGCACACATTGCTCACCAGCAGCTCCCTCTGGTGCTTTAGCCAGGTCACGCAGGATGCAGGAAGAGAGTTTCGCCACTGCAGCGATAAGCTGCTTAATTTAGACTCTTAAATCCTGAATGCTAATAAACAAACAGTCCACGGTCCTTGCTGTTAGAGGAAGCAAACAATCTACAGGGGGGGAGCCGCTTCCTCCCAAGCTTGTATCAGTCTCTATTTGGGTGGTTTCCTCCTTTCTCGCTTCCACTTTGGAATTGGTGTGGGTATTTGCCACCACTTCCTCAAAGCTAGTTTCAAGAACAGAATATCTGTTAGAAATCTCCACTGCATATGACAGGGGGTCATTTTTACTTGGGGAGTTGTCTGTATCCACAGAGTTGCAGAAGAAACCATTTATTTTGGGCCGCTTTGCAGCTGGCAAAAACGAGCTTTCCTCACACCTTCTCCTACGTTTAATTGGCGGCATGCCCAGAGATCATTAGGAGGGGAGTTTCCCTCAGCTGCCACTGATAAATTAGGATAAAACAAACTAAAAAATAAAATAAGTCTAAGTTCGCAGTCTTGCAAAGGAGACACCAGCGAAAAACAGCTACTAAATATCCAGCAGAAAGGGAAGCAGAATTTCCTCCAAGAGAATCAGATATAAAAAATAAGAGGGAAAAAAGCCACGGAGATACTAATAATAGCTCAAGATACCCCTGGCTCAGCGAGGGACAACTTTGGGAGTGAGGTTATAAAAGCTAGATAAAAGCTAGATAAAATGTAGTAAAATAACAAGCAAAATAGATTAAAAACCTTCTAATGAGCCAGGAGCTAATCTCCGCGCGGCCACCTCGCAGCCAGCCGGAACCGGAAACCCCACATAGAGAGCACTCTCTAAGTTTAGCCAAGAACAAGTCTGCAGCCTTGATTCGTTTCTTTTTTCAAAAGGGCAATCAATTTGTCCCAGCAGTGCTTAAAATTTTCCAAGCAACAGTTATTTCCCGACTGCTGTACGGAATCCCTATTTGGATACAGTCCTTTACTAAAAGAATTGAGCGTATCTACTCTGTCTTCCTGCATAGGATCCTTGGTTTATCCAATTCAGTGTCGTTGTTTACCCTCTGTAAGGAATTGGATCTGCACCTGATAGAATCTCGGGCCTGGATCACTACTATTAAATTCTGGCTCCGTCTTCATTTTCGATCCTCCCCTACTAGCCTAATGGCTCAACTTCTAACTGATCCCTTTATCTCAGATTGGTCACAGGCTGTAGTGGAAAAGATTGGTTCCTTAGGAATCGACTTGGAGCCTTTATATAATTGCGGTGAGGTGGCAATTCTGCAGGTGGTTAAGAGGAGAATTTGGGATATTGAGGCGCAGACTATTAATGCCGGCAGCTCCGGAGTCTGCTCCCCTCATTCACTGTCCCTCTATTCCTCGCACACCACCATGGCGGCGTATATTGCTGATCTGATAAACCCTGTGTCTAGGAGGGCTTTTATGTTAGCGAGGTTCAATCTCTTTCCCTCAGCAGTGGTCACAGGCAGATACGGGGGTATTCCGTATAGGGATAGGCTGTGTGACTGTACTCTGAGGGAACCCGATTCAATCTCACATATTCTTTTTCGCTGCCCCAAATATTCTGTTATGCGCAGTTTATTGATTCGTCCTCTTTTTCCTGTGCAGAGGGATTTTTTGGATAAGGATCTAAAATTTCTCTTAGCTGACAAGAGTCCAGCAATAACTCTATCCGTTGCTGAATTCCTGGCTTATGTGTGGAAGTCAAGGGTAACATTTTATAAAGCCCCCTATGACTGTGCTGTATCCTGAGATAATTTTGCTGTCTGGGGACACGATTGTGCTGCCCTATGAATTTATTCCACAACATTTCTCCTGTTTTGTCTGTATTATTTATGCCAATAAAGGTTGCTGTGCTGTGATTTGCCAGGCAAATAATTTAGTGTAAACTTGAATTTAGAGAAAAATTCTGCCCACCGAAGTTGCTTAGCATTTAGTCGGCGGGGGGTGCGGAGAGCTTCTAAGTTTTTGTGATCAGTCCACACCTCAAAGGGGTGACGAGCCCCTTCTGACCATTGCCTCCAGGTTGTGAGCGCTAATTTCACCGCAAATGCTTCCTTTTCCCATACGTTCCAATTTCTTTCTGTCTCAGTGAATTTTCTGGAAAGATAGGCCCAAGGGCGCAATTTTTTATTATCGTCTTGTTGCAGTAGTACCCCTCCCATGGCCGTGTCGCTCTCATCCACTTGCACAATGAATTTACCGTTTTCATCATGATGCTGCAGTACCGGCTCAGAGGTAAATTTGTCTTTTAAGCCCTCAAACGCTTGTCCAATTTAACTTTGCTTGCAGCTTGCTCACCTGCAACTCCTTCCCTTTCGTTTTTAGCACATCAGTTAAGGGCAAGGCGATTTGATCAAAACTTTCTATGAAGGGTCTGTAGAAATTGGCAAACCCCCAAAATGATTGCAACTGCTTTTGGGTAGTGGGTGCCGCCCAATTATTGACTGCCTGGACCTTGGCCGGGTCCATTTTAAGCCCCTGACCCGATATGCGGTAACCTAGGTAGTCCAATTCCTCTTTGTGGAATTCACGTTTAGACAATTTGACAGGCAACTTGTGCTTAATCAAAGCTTTTAGGACTTTTAGGACCAACTCCACATGAGAAGCCTTATCTTGTGTATAAATCAAAACATCATCCAGGTACTCAATCACACCTTTATATAAATATTCATGTAAGACCTTGTTTATGAGCATCATGTACACGGATGAGCCCCTTTTAAGCCAAAAGGCATAACTAGATATTCATATTGTCCTGGGGGCGTATTAAATGTGATTTTCCATTCATCCCCTTCCCTTATTCTGACGTGGAAGTAAGCATCTTTAAGATTTAACTTCGAAAAGATCTTACCCTGCGCCACCACGCTGAGGAGGTCTCGGATCAATGGGATGGGGTAGGCATTTGACATGGAGACTGCGTTGATTCCTCGGAAGTCAGTGCACAGCCTGAGTTCCCCATCTTTTTCTTTTATGAATAACACCGGAGCCGCATGGGGAGAGCTGGCTGGGCGGATGAATCCTCTCGAGATTTTTGTCAATGAACTTTCGTAACTCTTGGCGTTCTGCCGGACTCATGGAATATAGTTTGCCCTTGGGCAGCTTTTCTCCAGGCACCAGCTCAATGGCGCAATCGGTGGTGCGGTGCGGGGTAAGTCCATCAGCTTTCTCCTCACTAAATGCTCTAGCCAAATCCTTGTACTCCGGAGGGATGTTTAATAGCTCTTCCTCGGTGAGCAGGGCAACTTCCAAAGGGGAGGGGGCCTCCTTTGCCCATTCTTTATTCCACCCATGGTGTCGGCACTGGTCTTGGTTGAAGACCATCATCCCTTCCGACCACTTGATGTAAGGGTTGTGATACCAAAGCCAGCAACTGCCCAGGATTAATGGGTACTTGGCCACCTGACTAATGTTATAGGGTCGGGTCTCCCAATGCGTTCCCATGCCCGTGGGTATAGGTTCAGTCTCGTATGTGGCAGGGTTCATGTTGGACCCATCCATTTGCTCAAACACTATGAGATCTTCCAACTTATGGACCTCCAGCCCCAACCCATTCACTAATGCTGGCGATATAATGTCCCTAGAGCAGCCAGAGTCTATTAGAGCTTGTACTCTCACATGAGTTCCCCGCTTGTCAGAACTGTGGCTAGATAAAATCCTTACTCCAGTCTGCCTTCTGCAATTAGACAAAAGTCCATTGTTTCCAAAAAGCATTTAATGAAGAAAAAGATTATTATAGTCCACTGGCCTGAATGCAATATCCAGGTTGGTACATATGCATTGTTACCAATGCCAGGCAAAGCAAGAGATACATATTAAATATCATAGCTGACCCATCCTCCCCCCACAGTTCTCAAAATATTCCCTTTGAAGCTGCAAAAGCGAAAGCTTCCCCAAGGCCGGTTCTTGGTGGAACGTCGGTAGCCAAAACAATGCTGGTCTGTGAGATAGCTGCCTGGGAACCTCTGCACCTGGGGAAGAAAGCACTGAACACTGAAAGGATTAAATATGGAGTCGGTTAAGCATAGGTATACAAAAGAGCATTCTGATCCTGACATTCTGCCCCCCCTAAGAACCCCCCCCCCCCCGTTTATGTGGATAGCGAGAGTGGAACGCTTTCACCAGTCTAGGGGCATGGACATGTACAGCACTGACCCACTCATCAAACCCAGAATCAAAGTCCTTCCACCTAATTAGGTAAAACAGCTGGTTTCGTTTAATTTTTGAGTCCAGTATTTGTTGTACTTCGTAGTGGGTCTGGTCACCGATTAACGTTGGAATAGGGGGGCCTTTGATGTGCCACTGGTTATCTGTTGGAGCCTTTTTTAGGAGGCTGACATGGAAAGTATCATGCACGTAGCGTAGGTTCTTTGGCAAATCTAAAGCAACAGTCACTTTGTTGATTACTTTACGCACTGGGAAAGGTCCTAGAAACTTCAAAGCTAGTTTCCTGCTGGTTTGAGATAATTTTAGGTTTTTTGTAGATAGATAGACAAGATCGCCAGGTTGTAAATTCCATTCCGCTGCACGGTGGCGGTCTGCGTATTTCTTGTAGTCCTGTTTAGCTTTGTCGAGGTGTTTTTTGATTTGAGTCCATTGTTGAGCTGCTTCCCCCCACCACTCGGTGACGTCCTGAGAAGCTGTAGTTGGAGGGGGGAGCGCTTCGAACGGGAACGGCTTGAAGTGGAAGCCATAAACTACTTTGAAAGGAGTTTCTCCTGTAGACGCGTGTACACTGTTATTATAGGAGAACTCTGCTAACGGGAGCAAATCAACCCAATTGTCTTATTGGAAGTTGATGTAGCATCTTAGAAATTGTTCTAATATCTGGTTAGTTTTTTCGGAGTGTCCGTCTGTTTCTGGGTGATGGCTTGAACTGAGCCCTTGTTCAATTCCCAGTAGTTGCAAAAGCTCCCGCCAGAAGTTGGCAACGAATTGCCCGCCGCGATCCGAAATCACCTTGGATGGAAAAGAATGTATTTTCACAATGTTTTTCATAAAAATATCAGCTAGTTTTCTAGCGGAGGGGATGGTGGTGCACGGTATAAAGTGTGCTTGCTTGGAAAACAAATCGACCACGACCAAATTACAGTTATGTCCCTTAGAGGGGGGTAGGTCAGTAATAAAGTCCATAGAAATAATCTCCCACGGTCGACTTGGCGTTTCTAAGGGTTGCAAAAGCCCCAGAGGTTTGCCCTTTTGGGATTTGGCGCTGAGACAGATGGGGCAAGAGGCGACGTATTGGGAAATGTCCTTGCGCATGCCTGGCCACCAAAATTGGCGTTGCACCAAGTGAAGCGTTTTTAAGTAACCGTAGTGTCCCGCTGTGGGGGCATCGTGACATCGTTGTAAAACATCCTTTCTCAGACATTTAGGCACATAAAAACGGTCTCCCCAAAGCCATTCCCCCGTGGCAAATTGTTGCAGTTTGTCTTTGGGCGCCTCCCCCCCTCCTTTTCCACTTCGGCTTTCAGCTTTTCTCTCCACCCCTGATCGGGTGATGGGGAGGGCTTAGCGCGGCTGCGCGTAGTCATCACACCCCCTAATTGCGTAGGCGAAAACACCGTGTCGACTGTCTCCTCCCTTTTGCTTTTATGTTGGGGCATGCGTGATAGAGCGTCAGCGAGGAAGTTAGTTTTGCCTGGTAGGAAGTTTAAGGTAAAATTGAATTTCGAGAAGAATTCCGCCCACCGCAATTGCTTGGCGTTTAGTCTGCGAGGGCTGCGCAGGGCCTCTAAATTTTTGTGATCCGTCCAGACTTCGAACGGATGTCGGGCTCCTTCTAGCCAATGTCTCCAATTTGTGAGCGCCGCTTTAACAGCGAAGGCTTCCTTTTCCCACACATTCCAATTTCTCTCTGCCTCAGAAAACTTTCTAGAAAGGAAGGCGCAAGGTTTGAGATTTCCGTCCTCTCCTCGCTGCAATAACACACCCCCAATTGCCATATCGCTGGCATCGACCTGTACTATGAAGGGGCGGTTTTCATCGGGGTGTTGTAGGACGGGTTCTGAGACAAACTGCTCTTTTAGCTGATTGAATGCTGCCTCGCATTCGGGTGTCCATGAGAGCTTTGCACCAGGTTTCTTTGCTGGCTCCCCCTTGTCTTTCGTTTTTAACAGTTCAGTTAAGGGGAGCGTGGTCTGGGCGAAATTAGCAATGAATTCTCTATAGAAATTGGCAAACCCTAGAAACGACTGCAATTCTTTTCTGGTGGAGGGGACTTGCCAATTTAATACCGCTTGTATTTTTTCTGGGTCCATTTTCAAGCCCTCTGACGATATACAATAGCCCAGATAGGTGAGTTTTGTTTTGTGAAACTCACATTTTGAAAGTTTAATAGGCAGTTTGTTATTCATGAGTGTGGTTAGGACCTTTTGTACAAGTTCCACATGTTCCTCCTCCGTTTGTGAGTAAATCAACACATCATCAAGATACACCACTACCCCCTGGTACAGAAATTCATGTAGGACTTCATTGATCATGGACATGAAAACCGATGGGGCGCCAGTCAAGCCGAAAGGCATTACTAAATATTCATATTGTCCGAGTGGGGTATTGAACGCGGTTTTCCATTCAGCCCCTTCTCGGATACAGACATGGAAGTAAGCATCTTTTAAATCCAATTTAGTAAAGATCTTACCTTGGGCCACGACGTTGAGTAGATCTTTGATGAGTGGAATGGGGTAGGCGTTGCTAGCGGACACAGCGTTTAGTCCCCGAAAATCAGTACACAGTCTCAAGCCCCCATCCTTCTTTTTCATGAACAAAACTGGGGCTGCATGGGGACTATTAGCTGGGCGGATGAACCCCCTTTGCAAATTGAGATCAATGAACTTCCGAAGTTCGTCTCTTTCGTTGGGGCTCATAGGGTATAACCGACCCTTCGGCAGTGAGGCCCCTGGTAAAATTTCCACAGCACAGTCTGTCCTCCTATGCGGAGGGAGCGTATTGGCCTCTTCTTCTGTGAAGGCTTGAGTGAATGCCCTATATTGTTTAGGTATTTGGTTAATTTCTTCTTGGGTGAGTAGAGCTGAATCAGACATAGTGGGATTTCTTCCCCAGTTTTGATCCCAACAATGATTTTTGCAAGATTCATGGGTGAAAGTGATACTCCCTTCTGCCCAATCGATGTGGGGGTTGTGATCGCACAACCATCGGCTTCCCAGTATCAGGGGATATTTAGCTGTGGCACTAATGACGAAGGATCTGGTTTCCCAATGTGATCCCATGCCGGTTATGATCGGAGCAGTCTCTGTGGTAACCGGATTCATGTTAGTGCCATCCATTTGTTCAAAAATGACAGGTATATCCAAATCTTTCACTGGGAGTACTAGTCCATTAACTAAGGCAGGTGCAATAATGTCTCTAGAGCAGCCCGAATCAATTAGGGCTTGCACACGGATGTGCATCTTCTTGTCAGAATTTACTAACGTTACAGGAATGAACAGTATGGACCCCGGGGGTCGGTTTAACACCGGACCAGACTGACGTGTGATCTGCCGTTTGGGTCCTTTTACGACAGATCCATTTCGTTTCCCGACTCCGGGCTCTCGGGATTTCCTCCCCCGATCAGGGCTATTTGATCGTCTTCGGTGATCTCCTCCAACTCCAGTCCTCTATCTGGGAAGCTTTTTCTTGGCGCTCCCCTACTCCTCGGGGCAGCTCTGGGTACCGGAGAAGGGCGCGGCAGCGCTGGGCTGGTTAGGGGAGCTGGGCGTCGTAATTGGAGCGGAGGTCTTTGCACAGGCCGATATGGGCATTGCGCTGCGAAATGGCCACCCTGGCCACACTGTAAGCACAATCCCTGTTGCCATCTAGCATCTCGCGCTCCCCGGGTGGCATACCCAGTTCCCCTGCTCCCTCTCAGAGACAAAGGTGTGGAGGAGCGTCTTTGGCTCGGGGGTTGTTGATGTTGTTCCGCTAGGCGAACTTCCAGGAGTCGATTTTCAACTTCGCAAGTCAACTGTATCCATCCTATCAGTGTAGGCGGATTGTCTTGCATGAGCGCTCGGTCTAGTAGTTTCGGGTTCAATCCTTGTTTATACAAAATGATCTTGGTGGACTCCTCGCACCTCGGGCATTTGGCAGCGAGCTGTCGGAATTGTGTGGCACAGTCTCTAGCCGACATGCTGCCTTGCCTAATTGCTTGCAACTCCGTTCTAGCCCGAGTTTCCTCCAAGGGATCTTCATATTGCGCCCGAATAGCATCCACTAACCCTTGGAGAGTTTCTAACTCGGGGGCCCCCACATTATATAGTCCCACGTACCAGTCCGCCGCTTTACCTTGGAGACGCGATCCCAGATGCTCTATCTGGCTGGCTTCGCTTCCAAACAGGTGTCCCCAACGATTAAAAAATTGCACCACTTGTACCAGGAAAAATCCCAATTTGGACGGGTCTCCATCAAAAGTCGTGTCCAGTTTGACCCATCCCATGGGTAGATCCTGTCTGGGGGTTTGGTCCGGCATGGGATAAGTGTCCATTGGCCCCAGTTGCAGCGGTGGCTGGCGCGGGTGGGAATACGGTTGAGGTTGGGGGACCGGTTGCCTTGGCGTCGGCTGCGGGTGTAGAGGTTGTAGGGGCGGAGGGGCACCGGCCCCGTTAGCGGTATCGACCCCGGAAACGGCAGGGGTCCCCTCGGTGTCGGCTGTCGCGGCGTCGGTCGGGTTGCCGCTGGTCGGGTGGGGCGAGGTCCCCTCGGCGAGGTCTGCGTTCCTTGAACCACCTGCGGCGTAATTGGTTGACTTGCTTGGGTTGTTGGTGGATAAACTATAGGGGAAGCCGGCCCGCGTGGTTGTGTCGGCAAAGTTCCTGGAACCACCGTCGGTGTGGTGGGCTGACTCGCTTGGGTGGTTGGTGGAGGAATTATAGGGGAAGCCGGTCTGCGTGGTTGGGCTGGCGGTTCTTCCTCCTCCTCCTCCGTTTCCTCGCTGCTGCTGGTATCAGTGGTTGCAGGCCGGTCTGGGTACAGGTCCTCCGGACACGGTTCACCACCTTCTCCCATCAGGAGGGATCCCCCTCCAGTGGCCCCAATCTCCTCACCCATTTCCGACGGTTGCTGCGGCCATATCTGGTCCTGCAAGTTAGCCAGACTCTGGCTAATGCCAGACAGGCCCGTTGGCGGGGCCCTGTCTCTGTCTCCCGCCACTAAAACTGAAAGCAGATGTACGGCGTTGGCTAGACTCTCTTCCATATTCTGTAGTCTGTTCTCCAACCTCTGTACTCTGTCTGTGGACTGCTGCGGATCCCCCGTATCCCCAGTAGTTGGAGGGGTTGGCGGGTGGTCCGTGCTCAGCGTCTGTTGCCACGGCTGGGGTGCTTCCACCCCTTGTTCCTCCTGCAACCGCGCAGCAAGTACACCTTTGGTTAATCCAGTGATTGCTGAAATCCCAGAATCAATGGCAATGGTTCTGCTCTGGAGCTGTGCCCATTGATGCTCTCCGACATCTGGTTCCCCCGCTCTCGGGGTGACTTCGGCATAGTCCCAGCTCAGAGCACTTCGCTGGGAAGTATCCCCTTCCGTTCACTCGGCCGTCCGGTTCCAGAACAGCCATGGACGGCCCTCAGCTTGCTCCGGTATAGATCCCAGACTACGCCGGCTATCCAACTGTATTTGGGTAAACATCGCGCTGATCCTCCGCTCCCTCGTCTCTCTGGGCCGGGCGCCCCACTGCGTCAGGGTCGGCACGCTGAATAATGGAACGGCTGATGCGCTGGGCCTCGTTCTCTCCGTACTGGGAGCGAGGGTAAAAATGGTTGTAACCGTGGATCCTTGTCTCCTTGGCACAACTTGAGAAGATTCCGAGCCTCGAGGACCGGGAGAGACATACGGGTCGAACAAAGGGTCCCGGGGTGGGACAGCTTTGGAGTCCGTTTGATCCGGTTGAGGCATTGGAAAGATGATTGGTAACAAAATGTCAGAACTGTGGCTAGATAAAATCCTTACTCCAGTCTGCCTTCTGCAATTAGACAAAAGTCCATTGTTTCCAAAAAGCATTTAATGAAGAAAAAGATTATTATAGTCCACTGGCCTGAATGCAATATCCAGGTTGGTACATATGCATTGTTACCAATGCCAGGCAAAGCAAGAGATACATATTAAATATCATAGCTGACCCATCCTCCCCCCACAGTTCTCAAAATATTCCCTTTGAAGCTGCAAAAGCGAAAGCTTCCCCAAGGCCGGTTCTTGGCGGAACGTCGGTAGCCAAAACAATGCTGGTCTGTGAGATAGCTGCCTGGGAACCTCTGCACCTGGGGAAGAAAGCACTGAACACTGAAAGGATTAAATATGGAGTCGGTTAAGCATAGGTATACAAAAGAGCATTCTGATCCTGACACCGCTTAGGGTCAGGACCAGTACCACTGACATGAATAGTATGGCCCCTCTTTCTCTCACCTCTTTAGGGGTGGACTTCTCGTCGACCTGCTGTGGGGGCCTCTTTATGGCAGCTCCTCCTCATTTCCCGGCTGCCAGCCCTGTGGACTTGACTCTTGGGCTTGATACGCATTTTCCCCAACTATTTCTTCAGCTTCTAGCCCAGCCTCCGAGCGTCCCCACCATACCGGAGGCTTTCGCTCCACTCGTCCCGTGCACAGGGCTGGAACAAGTCTTTGCATGGCGGGTTCAGGAGTGACTCTAAGGGGGCACTGAGCTGCAAAATGTCCTCCGCTCCCACACTGCAAACACAAACCTTGTCTCCAATGCCTATCCCTGGTGCCTCTCGCTAGTCCCGGGCCTCCCGGCACTCCTCGGCCCCTTCTGGGTGGTGGGGTTGGTCGCTTTGTGCCACCTAATTGGTGTTGTTTTACAAGACGGACTACTTGAGTGCGATTTTCGACTTCACATGCTAACTGAATCCACCCCAGTAGGGTGGGGGGATCATCTTGCATAAGAGCTCGATCCAAGAGTTCAGGATTCAGCCCATTGTGAAACAGCTCGATTTTTACCCCTTCATGGTAATTGGGGCATTTGGTGGCCAGCTGGTGGAATTTCACAGTGTACTCCCTGACAGGTTTGGATCCTTGTCGGATCCCTCTTAGCTCCGTGCGAGCCCTCTTGCTTTCCAGGGGATCTTCATATTGTGCCCTCAAGGCGGCTATGAAGCCTTGTAAGTCCCAAAGTTCGGGAGCCCCCATATCATAAAGAGTCACATACCATTCCGCTGCTATTCCCTCCAATCTCAAAGCCAGGTGAATGACGCGGCTTTGCTTTGTGGGGAATAGGTGGCCCCACTCATTGAAGAATTGCAGCACTTGAACTATGAAAAATCCCAACTTTTGGGGCTCCCCATCAAAAGTAGCCTCTAACTTGACCCACCCCATAGGGACCTCCACCCCCCTTGCTCGATTTCCTACCGGCACTTGCCCCGGTGGTTGTGCCTGGCAGATCGGGGGGTTGCGTATTGGTATTTGTGGGGCAGGTCTCATAGGAATCTGAGGAAAAGGCAGGGCTGCAATTGGCATGGCTCTGTGGTGAGGAATAGGCCCCGCTGCTGGGGTGTTCGGTGGAACCGTCGGTGGCCGCAGTTGGGGTATTGTTCCCATTTCTCCCGCCGGCGGCCTCACATGTCCTGCAGGAACAGGCACCAGCAGGCCAGCCCCTCCAGCTTGAGTTCCCAAATGTGCCAGGGGAGGCTGTGGGGGCAATGCGGGAGGCGGTGTGGGTGGTGCAGGGGGCCCAGGATATGCCAGCATCAGCTCCATTAGTTGGGCCACTTGGGCTAACTCCCCCCTCATGGCCTCCACCTGCGCCTCCACCACGGCATATCGAGCATTGTCCATCCTTCTTCTCTCCTCTGCCACTGCCCTCTCCGCATTTCGGCACAGTTCCTCCTCCCATGCTTGTTGCATCTGCTGGGCGCGCTCCACATCCTCCACCGATAAGCCAGTCATGGGCCCTTTGCCCAGGGTTGGGGTGGTCTGTAAGCCCACATTTCGTGGCTAATGTATCGTAGTAACTGGATGTTGAGGAGGCCGACCCGAGGGGCCCTTCCACTCGATCCTCACCCCCTTGTAAATCCAGCGGTGCCGATTGCCCCATGTCTCTGGCTTCCATGCCGAAGCCGGCAGCTTCCATGGGTATTACCGGGCGCCGGGCCCCAGATGCACCGTCCTCCCAGCCTTTGGTGAGGGCGGTCACTGCTAGCATCTCATAGCGCATAACTTGGACTTTCTCCATAAGAAGATTCCACTGATCTCCGGGCTGAGTTGGGTCGCTTCCCACATTAGCGGACCCACACAATTCTGCTTCGATGTTGTCCCAAGGCATTTCGTCCCCACCAACACTGAACTTGGGTGCCTCCACTAGACATCCTGCCACCTCATCCCACACGTATTGGGGAAGCACACTAATCCTAGCAGCTGTCATGGACCAACCTGGCCCAGTGGAGCAGAGAGACTCAGAGGACTCTTCTGAGGAAGAGGCAGCTGGTGAACTTGACCCAGATCCACAGCCAGTGGCAGAGGCAGGCTCTGAAGGCTCAGATACTGATCCACAGCCAGGTCCCAGCACATCGGTTCCTCAGCTTCCCAGCCCTGGGCTGGCAACAGAAAGCCAGGTGCAGGCCAGCTCTCCCCCTTCATCACCAGAGCCTCGGGAGCGCTGCCAGAGGAGGGCTAGAAGAGCCCTCCAAGCCAGAAGGCGCAGTGCCAGGCTAGCAGCACAGCACCGGCCCAGCATCATTAGTGATGATGAGTGCTCGCAGGAGCAGAACTGACAGCTGGCAGGTGCTTGCTATAGCACAAGCAGCTGAGCACTGTGAGGCTTAAAAGCAGCTGAAGAGGGAGTGGCTGCGTGGAAGCAACGAGTCCGCTCATTACTGACCTTGCTGCTGTTTGGAACTGATTCTCTTGTCCCTGACCTTGGCCTGTTCCTGTGGATGTGTTTTTGGAATCCCCCTTTGGACTTGAAGCCGTGAGTGTGCCCAGTTGGTGCCTGAACCTTGGAACTGGGTGCTGCCCTGCTCGGACAACTTGGGAGTTTTCCCCTGCCTGCTGCATCGGGACAGCAGCATTGGAGGCCCCCGTGGTGGCTTGAAGGGCCTCCCACACCGGATCCCCACTTGCGCCTGTCTCCGGGGCCTCCGCAATGGGGGAGAGCTGTAGTTCCTGGGTGAACACTTCAGAAGGGCGCACAAACATAGTCCCCAAGCACCTCTCTCTGCCCTTTCAGGACCGAGGTTCCCACTGCCGAGGTGTAGGTATGGAAGTCCAATTCATAGGGGGGACGCCTCTCCCTATAGAACTCCACGGTCTGGCACCCAGGTCAGCCCACGATACATTGCCAGACGGGGTCGGTTGTAAACCCCCGACATCAGGTAAAAAAGGAGTCTCTCCAACCGCCTGTCCCGGAGCAGGTGGTTCAGTCAGAGTATATTCGGTAGCCATCCTTCCAGGGTGTAGGTTAAGCGAGAGAAGGTGATTCTCAACAAAATGTCAGTCTATGGAGTTCAAGTTACTCTGATTTCATCTCCCAAGCCCTTGCAGCAAGAAATCCAAGGCCTCTTGAGTCAAAGGTTATTTATTGAAAGATTATATTCAAAGTACAGGTGTACATAGATAATCCATAGGCTAAGAAAGCTTCTGGCTGAACACAAAGCTTTGTTGAGAATGACGTGCTAGTTACATGTTGCAGTATATCAAACCCTCCTTTCCATTCCCCCCCCCCATATGCCCATCCATTGTAGAGGTTTGGGAATGCAAAAGTAACTCCTCCAAGGTCTGTGGCTAGCCATGCTAGATAAGACTGTCCTGGGAACCACAGCTGTCTTCTGAAACCTGCAGACAAACAATACTGGAAAGTTAACAGCAGTGAAATACATAACTGAGGAAGGCAATATGGCAGTACTGTGGTTAGCAGACCTGACAATGAAGGACCTCTTTGTAGACCACATTGGTGGTTTTCTCCTCAGGTGCTAGGATCACCAGGCTGCTGGGTGAGCTCACTCTGCAGCAGGCCACATAGAACTGCCATATGAGAAGCAGTCCTACCTCAAGTCAATTCCTGCCATCTTCAGTATCTGCCCCTGGGACTTCTTGATTGTCATAGCAAAGCAGACCTTGAGGGGGAACTGCAGTCTCTTGAACTTGAAGAGATTATCGGATGGTATGTGTGGTATGCGTGGTATGATCATCGACTCCCACCGAGCATTGCTGGTGAACAATGTGGCCTCGATGACATTTCTGTGGAGGGCTTTCACTCACAGTCTGGTGCCATTGCAGTTTGGGTGGGTTGAAGTTCTGGAGCAGCATCACTGGAGCCCCCACTTTGAGGAGAAGCTTGTAGGCTGGGAAGCCAGGAGGGTTAAGCATGTTGAAGAACTCCATGGAGTAGTGGACCATGTCATCCATTTGCAGCACTGAGTCCACAGATCTGTACTCCATTTCTGCCCCTTCGAGGGAGTTAAGTTGTGTTTCATTAATGGTGGTAGCCTTGGGGATCAGAATGGCACACTTGCACAGCCTGTTCATGGACTTCTCCATGATAGTGTCAATATCACGGTATATCGTGGCTGTTAGGTCTGCTAGGGTTGTCACTACTGTGCTCAGGCCTGCAGGGATGGTCACCTTTCCCTTGGATTCAGGACTTGCTGGTACTTGCCCACTGCTGCTCAGTGCACTGCAGGAGTACGATGTGCATATTTCTTTGCCGCATCTCTAAGTTGCTTCCTCCTTTTAGCATTGCTATATCTTGCACAACGCCTGCCAGGAGTTGGACTGAGGGAGGGGTGGTATGGTGGGCCCTTCAGCAGGTTCATGTGAGATGTTTGCCTTGAAATGACCCCTAGAAAGGTCTTGCACCATCTCCCCATGAACATTTAAAAACTCAGCTGCCATACTGACTTTTACATAAAATCCCTTTTCAGGTGTCTTGTACTTTCTTCATCTGTCTGCAGTTTCCTTGACCTAATTTTGACCTCAGAACACAGTTCCACAGCTGACCCATCAGCCTGCCAGCCACACAGGAAAGCCAGGCCCTACAGGGAGATTGGCAACCCTGGAGAGGAGGTGTATTTTTACCATTTTTACCTCAGGATATGTTCCATGACTGGGAGTCATGGAATGTGTCCTGAGTACTTCATGTGTCCTGCATACTGTTTAGAATGTTGGGATGATGACCAATCAAGGCCGCATATGCAAATGACCTCAGGGCAGACTGGGTGA
Source organism: Eublepharis macularius (assembly GCF_028583425.1). Taxonomy (NCBI): domain Eukaryota; kingdom Metazoa; phylum Chordata; class Lepidosauria; order Squamata; family Eublepharidae; genus Eublepharis; species Eublepharis macularius. Next base: position 43,731,111 of record NC_072806.1, read on the forward strand.
GTTGGCAGTTGATGTGGGGGGGGGGGATGAGCAGCCTCCCAGCCACACAGGGAAACTGTATCCCTATGGGAAAACATATTTTACCCCTTTTTAATCCCTTAGGGGGTGAACTTCTTAAAATCCCTTCTTAGTGAGCCTCTACATCACGAAAGGAACGTTCTCCCCAAATTTCATGTTTCTAGTTCCAGGTGTTTGGGCTGGGCGTTGATGAGTCAGTTCGGACAATTGTCTTTATATATATAGACTAGCTTGATGAAGTGAATTTCAAAATGTAACATTTATTGAAGAGATTTTTTAAAAGGAAGAGATTGTAGTGCAATAAATAAAGTGAAAAATACATATAACCTTTTTTTTCTACTGAAGGACCTCTTTGTAGACCTCATTGGTGGTTTTTGCCCACCTTGGAGCCCCCACTTTGAGGAGAACCTTGTGGGCTGGGATGCCAGGAGGTTTGAGCATGTTGAGGAACTGCACAGCTTAGACCCGAGGTGACTGGCCTGAGTAAGAACTAGGCTTGGGAGCAGGAAGCAGCATAGGTCCAAACACTAGTTTTGGCTCCCCCAAAATAGTCTGTGAAGCACCAGATTCACAGATTACATTGTCCTTCATATAAACTTTGGATCAGCACCTTCTTCACAGCTCCTGATAATAATTGAGCTGCAGCATTCTGCAACAATTGGAGTCTCTGAAATGACCTAGAGGGGAGACCTATGTAGAGTGCATTACAGTAATCAAGCCTCAATGTCACTGTGGCTACTAAATTACATAACCCTTGTGCACAGTTCTGTGGGCACTTTTCATGCTTTTTACCTTTCTTTTCTCTGTCACTCATTCTTGTTTCTTGATTTTTATGATTGTCTTTCTAAGTGTTGAAGGAATGACAAAAGTACCTCTTTCCCTGTGTAGGCCTGTGCAGGGAAGCTTGAATTCCTGCTGTTTTAGCTCATACCATTTTTGCTGTTTGTGAATGGGAAATTGCTTATTTCAATGATAATTTTAGCTTTTTGTCAACACATTGTGGATGTTTGGCATATTTCTTTACTGTTTTTCTTCCGTATAATGTATTGCAAAATAATTTACCCTCCCAAGACAAAAAAACCTTCGACTACACTTCTTTGGTATAGGGGTCAAACTGACCCCATATTACAGGAAAAAAATAATGAAAACCTGATAGCTCTCACAATCATGGCATTAGCCACTAAGAAAAAAATCAGGCCTCAAGAATAGCTTTCTTCAAAACCCCACAGAAACATAAATGTTGTCAAGATGACCCCACCATTTTTAAAGCATACGACACAGTTGGGAATCTGTAAAACTGTTTATTTTTAACAACGCAATCACTTTTAACTGTTACAATACTGAAACTTAATGTAATAACAGTGAATATGGAACAACAGAAAACAAAAAAGTGAAGTAACAAGTGACACAGGCAGAATGTAAAAAAAAATTGAAACCCCACAGAAACATTATTGCCGTCAATCTAGCCACATCATTTTTAAAGCATATGATTAGGGAACCCAGTTGCCTGCCTCGTTGCTTGCTGATTGCTGGTAATGACAACTGCTCCCCAGCTTCTTTAATGCAGATGTCTATTTCTGAGGCTGTTCATTGTATTTATTTCAGCATGGGTGAGGTTGTGTTGTGAGAGATGACGCTTCCTCATTGCATCAGTTTGGGCTTGGTGGTGAAAGCTTTCTATGTAGAGATCCAACGCAGCATTGTGACCAGTGGTCACAGTACAGGTCTCCCCTCTTTATAGTTATATTGATATATATAGTCAAGCGGGCTCAGAGGGGATAAAAACATCAATCCATATATATAAAAGTAATACACAATAACAAGACTAAAATACATCAGAGACACTACAAATATAAGAAAGCACTTCCAGATGCGTCACTCAATATTGCACAACCCATACCCTCAACCATTGTGATATGGAGGTGGCCAGCTGTTTAGAGAAGACCAGCGAAGACAGTGGGGGGCTCAAGACGTGTGCACGCACATGCACACGCACACACACAGAGAGCAAAAGGCCAAGTTCTTACTTCTAGTTGGTCTTATGTCCAGATCACAAAGTCAAAACACAGAAAGGAACATAAGAAAAAAAGAAGGGAGGGTTGAGAGACTGCTTGTTTCTAGATTCATAAATGCATTAATATTTTTTCAGACAGTCAACACAAAACACTTTATTTTTTTAAACCAATTAAGTAAGCTTCTGCTGAAAGAGGAATGTAAAACTTCTTAATTTGATCTTAGTACCAGACACAAAGGATGGCAGGATACTTGATGTAGTATTGTAAATTCAACTCTCTTGCAAGTAAATTGAGGCTCTAGTACTGACACTAGAGATGGACACGATTTGAATTACAACCCAAAAAAACGCACGAACCAAACCGTGCTTCCATGAACTTCCATGAACTGGGCTACTGGTTTCTTTGGGTCGTAAAGGGGCAGTTTAAATCGCCATTTCCCCAGGGAAATGGCCATATAAACTTTTCCTGCAGCTTGTAAGCGGCAGGTCCCTTTAAACTATCAGCAGGCAGGTGGCAAGGGGGGATCTCCCCCCTGCCACCTGCCAGCTGATAGTTTAAAGGGACCTGCCACTTGCAAGCCACAGGAACCTTTAAACTGCCCAAACTCTAGCCCCCACCCCCACCCCCAAATCCCAGCCCCAACCCCAGCCCCACACTTACCTTGCCCTGCAGGCCCACAGCATCCTCCCTCTCCTCCCGTGAGGGGCAGGAAGGTCATTTTTGGCCTCTTCTGCTGCTGAGTGGGCCCGCAGGGTGGCGGCAGAGGCCAAAAACGGCCTTCTCGCTACTCACATGGCGGCTGTGGCAGCCAATTGAGGAGCAGGGAGGCCATTTTTGGTGGCAGAAGAAGCCGAAAACAGTCTTCCTGCCCCTCAAATGGCCTGCCAGCTGTTATAGCTCATACATGAAAATTATAAGCCAATTTATCTCAAGCCAGGTAGATATCCAGAAAAAATACAGAACAGTAAATAAAGGCAAATTACCACTGCATCAAAGAAGAATGATCTATATCAATGCATACCACACAGAAGAGATAGGAGTGGCACAGAGTTGCTTCTGATTACTCCGCCATCTTTACCAGAGGCCACCTTCCAGAAATATTTTGACACCTATACAGTCTGATATAGAATGTCAGTGCCACCAGACAGGAGGCAATAGTCTTAACAGCTAATGTTCTCTGTCAAAGACTCATCATGTGTTACATTAAATGATCTTGTGGAATTGACCATTCACCTAAATACTGATACTGATACTGATACTGATACTGATAATGCCCTTTTGTGCTGCTCTTCTGGACAGATTAGTGTCACACTTAGCAGGGCCGGATCAAGGGGGGCAGGGGGTAGTCTGCCCCCGGAGCCGCCAAAGAGGGGACGCCAAAGAGGAGCGCGCCGGTGGCAGCGCGGGTGGCTGAGCGGCCGCCCACACCATTCGCCTGCCCAGCAGGACAGGGAGCACACGGCAAGCTGGCTGCCCCCTCAGCCAGGCAGGTGAATGGCACGGAGATCTGGGAGGCTGCCTGCGCCACTCGCCTGCCTGGCTGAGGGGGGCCAGCTTGCTGCACACTCACTGTCCTGCGGGGCAGGCAAATGGTGCGGGCGGCCTCCCAGCCCTCTGTGCCATTTGCCTGCCCGGCAGAGGGGGTGGCCAGCTTGCTGCGCGCTCCCTGTCCTGCTGTGCAAGCAAGTGGCACGGAGGGCTGGGAGGCTGCCCATGCCATTCGCCTGCCCCACAGGACAGGGAGCATGTGGCAAGCTGGCCACCCCCTCAGTGGGGCAGGCAAGTGGTGCAGGTGGCCTCCCAGCTGCTGGTGCTGCCGCCGCTCCACCGGCAGCACGCCCACCCTGCGTGATAACATCACAAAGTGACGTCATCATGCAGCACCGGAAGCGCATGCACGATGGCGGCCGGACTTGGGTTGTCCTGGGCACCAGGAACCCTAGTTCTGGCCCTGACACTCCGAGCCGTGAACAAAGTCAGTGTTGTTATTATTCCCACAGTACAGCTGGAGAGCTGAGGCTGAGAGAAGCAGCTTACCCAAGGCCACATGCTGAACTCATGGCAGTAGTGGGATTAGAACCAGTGGACTGGTGATTCATAGCTCAGCCACTTAACCATTATGCTACAGCAGCTACTTTTCCTCTAAGATGTTGAAAATCTCTAAGGCTCCTGGCAATAAAGGCTCTCGTACTTGGTGCTACTGATGCCTGGATGGCGCTGTGTGCCTTTCTACACCAAAATTGCAAAGAAATCCTGGGGCTCAGGATTTGATCCTGGTGAAAATTTCCTGAAACAGTCCTCCTGGGAACTAGACAGGGCATCAGCAATTACTGTCCAGTAATGAACTTACCTTCTCAGCTCATAACCTACAAAACTCCTGTTTCAGACCCATCTTTTCATCAGTTAAATGTACCCCTAACTCTCTGGTTATGTTCTGGAAATGCCCCATCAGTTGCTCACATTCGCTTGAATGTGCTCTTCCAGCAAACAGAAAATAAATCAAGGTAGTGAATGACCCTAGATGTGCCTGACCTCTCTTTGACTGCCCATTTGAGAAAATTGTACCTTCTTAGGTACAATTCCCAGTGGGGAAACCTGTCAAGTTGGCATGGACAGCTTCTAAAAGAGGGCAGCTTCTACCTTCCTTAATCTCTTTAGCCAACTTAACCATATCTACCTGTTCCAGGATGGTAACTGATTTAAGATTCAATGGGCTTAGACTGGAGTAACTCTGCATAGGATTGCACTGTCACTCTTCAGTTCCAGTATTAATGAACCTGATTCAAATTTTTGGTTATTTGTTTGGCTATTCAGTTGATTGGACAAAATCTGAATAGGTGCCATTGCGAGACAATAACAGCTCAATCCTAAGGGTGTGTGTGGAAAGTGCTTAGGAAGAGGACTAAGGCTTACATGGGCGCAACTTGCACTTAGACGGGCATAACCACCCATTCTGCCAGTGGGTGGGGAGGCACGCTACTGTGGGCGTGCCGCCACCCATAGTCATGCCAGGCAGCCATACAAACATGTAACTGAGGTGCAAGTCCCTGCACTGGCCCTGGAGAGGGCTGGGTGGGGACGGGCTGCAAGTTAGTTGGCTTCCTAAGCTTCTTCGTGCCCAGAAATGCCCCCTGCAGCAGCAGAAAGTTACGCCATGAGAAAAGTAGGCATAACCCATAGGCGCCCATTGAACAGGAAAACTTGGGCCCCTCTCCCTGTGCCCAGCCCCACCCCCATGGCCCAAACAGGGCATAGGATGCTGACTACCGGGTGGACCAATCCGCGTGTGCTTCCAGGGTGGGTGAGCCCCCCTCCCCATGCCCAATCACCTGCTTATGCACCCTATAAAACCTCTGGCTGTGCCACTCATGAACTCAGGTAAGTGGGTGGCAGCCAGAGGCTCTTCCCGACAGCCTTCTTCCATGGGGACTTTGTGTGCAAGGCAGGAGAGTGGGTACTCACGGTGATCGGCCATGAGTGCACTGGGGGGACTTAATGGGAAAACTGGGAGAACTTTGCACTCGCTCAAGGGAAGAGGGGAAAAGTCCAGAATGTCTGACTAACTAGCAATAAAAACCCAAGTTCCCTTGTAGGTTATGTGACTCTGGAGTTCTGGCTTGGTAAGGAGTGAGAGAGCACTGACAGGTAAGAAGGAGCTGGGTGGCAGTAGATGAGGCTCACTGATTTGTGCCAGCTGCCCTCCTCACCTGACCTCCAGCCTCTTCAGGTGAGGCTCAGCAGGGGAGGGGACGGTGGCAGCAGCCCCTGCCTGACACAGAGGCAGTTGCCCAGAAAACTACTCTTGACACAGTCAATTGTGGGGGCAGCTACCCATGTGGGTTCTCTGTTCAGACTCACTCAGCTGGGCCCCCTCCCGGCAGAGGATGAAGTGCAACCAGTGGTCGGGTTGACTGGGAGTTCATAACTAGAGATGGGCACGAACAGAAAAAACAAACAAACATGATGTTCGTTGTTCGTTGCCATCCACGAACAGGGACTCACGAACAACCAACAACATGGCCCTGTTCACGAACATGTTCATTGTTGGCTGTTCGTGGGGGCCAGCAGGCTCTCCTCCAGCCATCATCCAAGTTTGGTCAAGATCCCTACTGCACCACTCCCAGAAACCTAACCTGAGCAGGCTCCAGGAAAGGTACCAATAATAAATAATAGCTTGGCCCCAGATCCTGGCAGCAGCCCTGGAAATTGAAGGGGTAGATCCCTACCACACCACTCCCAGAAAACTTACCTGAGCAGGCAGCAGGAAAGGTACCAATAATAAATAATAGCTTCGCCCCAGAGTCTGGCAGCAGCCCTGGAACTTGAAGGGGTAGATCCCTATCCCACCACACACAAAGAAAATTCAAGCTCCAAAGCACTCTCTCTATCAAAATGACAACTGTCTCTCCACTGTCTGCAAAGTCAGAGCTGGGAGCCCCCCTGCTCTTTGCTCCCTTGTTGTAACAAAGTTGGAGCTCCACACTTGAAAGGAAGACCTGCCTATCAAGCTAAATTGGGCTTAGATTGGGGTTTCCAGGGCAACAGCAGGAGTTCAGACAGAGTTCAGACAATCCCTGCCTATGTTGCCAAGGGAATTGATTGCAGGTGCCAGACTGTCTGGCTTGACAAACAACAACAAACAGCAAGGAACGAGGCTTGCAACCACCACCTGTTCGTTTAGAAAGGGGCCTCACGAACAACTTGTTCTCAAACAGCAGATTGGGCTGTTCGTGGCTTCTTTTTGTTTGTATTGCTGTTTGTGCCCATCTCCATTCGTAACACCCTATTGCTAGACATTTGACTTCCTTCTGCACAGGATAAGATCATCCCAAGGCAGAGTGCTGTCTCACCAGACATTCAGGCATCATGTGGTTGCAAGCTGCACCTGTGGAGCTACCGCCACAGCCCTGAACCAATGGACGCATTCCCAGATGTTGCAGATTGGGCTTGGCCTCTGCCGCACACCAGCCTGAGTCACTTGCAACACATGTCTGTTTCCCTTGCAAGCAGATCGCCACTTGTCCTGGAGACCAAGGAGCATGGCTGTCTGAGCCCCCCGTAAGCCTCTGCAAGTGCCATTCAGGTCCAACCCAGGGAGCAGTTTACCAAGACAGCCCATGGCTTGGCCACATTGGTAGGAAATACATCCAGAGAACCTCTGCACCTTTTCCAGTTTAATAAAATGTGTTGAAAAACAAGAAACTGCTGTCTTTTCACTCGCTCCCCTGACACTGAGAGTAGCTGCTGCCGCCCCCAACTCCCCACCAGGACATCTTCTCACACATCCATGCAAATTTTTCCTGGCTCAGGGCTCGGATGGATGGGGTGGGCTCTGCTGCCAGGAGGAGCAAGTGTGAAGTGGCACCTTGTCCAGTGTCCCTGCCCCCTTCCCTCCTCTCAATGTAACTTCAGGCGGTGGGGTGGGAATTGAAGTGCGGCCCATGAATGTCTGGCAGAGCGGGGGGAGGCTCCAATGAAGACATTCATTCTCTGACAGACTGAGATGCTGGCGTCTGATAAGCCAGGCAGAGGGGAAGGCAGAAGTTACTGCCGGGAGGTGGGGGATGTGGAGGGCTATAGGGCTCCTCCTCCAGGAGGATGGACCACTCTTCATTTTGCTGTTTGTGGAAGCAGGGATGGACTTGGGAAATCTGGCATGGGGAAGGGTGAATGGCAGCCCCCAGAGCAGTTTCTCTGCTCCTGCGGGGGCTGTCAGTCCACTGGGAGGCGTCACTCCTGGACTGGGGCATGACTCTTGAGGTCCAACCCACGTTCTTGCATCGTTATGATGCAGTGATGTTTTCAAATGATGCCGCCACAAGTCTGTGGGCGCTTTGCACTCCCTTCTGGCCTCTCATGTGGTTTTCAATGGGCATTCCTGTCACTCATTAGAGAACGCTCCCCCCACCTCTCTCTCCGGATTCTGGGGGCTGCTCCCAAGTGCTTCAGGCTTTCTGGTCCCACTTTTCCAGGAGGGGGAACATGTTTCTCGCAGTAGCGGTGGTGGCAGGGGGGATTTGCAGGCTCACTGAGCCGTGGCCACCAACCTGGCCCTCCTGCGGCCACCAACCTGTAAAGTAAATACACTCAAAACAAATATGCCTAGAATTATATATGTTTTCTGTGCTATATATTTTGCAGATATATTCATAAAATTAATATTTTGTTTTGGAAATTTATGTGGACTTCCTTACCACCCTGGATTTATCTTTTAAAAAGGATAATTTCCATTTAATGAAGGAGGATTTGGCTTTCCCGATCTTAGTTTATATCATCAGGCATATTTGTTAACTCGTACTAATTATTGGGACTGCTCCTCCCAGGCTTCTTCTTGGAGGCTTCTTCTCTTGTCCCCCTTTTTAAATGGCGCGCATTAAGGTCCGCATTAAGGTTAAACTGGATTGTGTTCCTCCTGCATTTCTGCAGTTAGAGAACTATGGTCCTTCATGTCAAGAAAGTATCAATTTGACCGATTTTCTCACACCAAATTAACATTAAAGTCCAATCCAGATTTTAAAATTGGGAGAAAATCTTTTCTATGGAAGGGTTGGACAAACCAGGGAAATTTCCCTTTGGATCAATTGATAGGCTTTCATGATGATGAGTTTTTGCTATTTTCTTACCTAAGATCTTGATCTGATTTGCCAACATTTGCTGAATGGCAATATTTACAACTACAACATATATTGGTATCCAAGTATGACCCTGCAGCACTGAGTGTTTTAGAGCTTGCTCCACTTTTGGAAACTCTCATTGAATCTATGCAAAAACAGGAAACCTACAAATTTGATGTGTAAATACTCGGTGTTGGTTAATAAATGTGATATGCAGAATCTTAGGAACAAATGGAATAAGATTGCCCAGTTTTGCCAAAGCAATGGGACAAGGCTCTGACCTGCCTGGCCGATAACTTCCTTTTTCAAAAAGTAGAGGAAGCTACAAGGGGTTTGGCCATACCAGACTTGATATTAACCAACAGGGAAGAATTGGTAGATGAGGTGAAGGTGGTGGGGACCTTAGGGGGAAGTGACCATGACCTCTTTGAATTCCAGTTGCTGTGGGGGGCCAAGGAAGTTCGTAGCCAGACTCGTAGGTTAGATTTTCAAAGGGCCAACTTCGATGAACTCAGAGGCTTGATGAGAGTCATTCCGTGGGGGAGTGTGCTGGAAGGGAAAGGAGCGAGTGAAGGGTGGGCCCTTCTCAAACACGAGTTTTTGCAAGCTCAAGCCCTCACTATCTCAGCAAGAGGGAAACATCGTAAGGGCTCCAAGAAACCGATGTGGATGCACAGAGAGCTCCAGAATAAGCTAAGGGAGAAAAAGGAAATGTTCAGGAAATGGAGAGAAGGACAGGCCTCTAAAGAGGAGTATATGAGAGTTACTAGGTACTGCAGATCAGCCATCAGAGAGGCCAAAGCTCAGTATGAGCTGGGTCAGGCCAGGAGGGCTCGCTACAATAAGAAAAACTTCAACAGATATGTGAGAAGCAAACACAAGGTAAAAGAGGCAATCGGACCGCTGTTGGGAGTAGATGGAGAAACTCTGATGCAGGACAGAGAAAAAGCAGACAGGCTTAATGACTTTTTGGCCTCTGTTTTCTCCCTGAAGAACTCAGGCACGTCTAGAGATAGTAGAAAATGTGGCAGGACACCTGAGTGGCTAATTGACATTGACAGCGAGGTTGTGGAGAGGTAACTGGCTGCACTGGATGAATACAAATCCCCTGGGCCGGATGGGGTGCACCCAAGAGTGCTGAAAGAACTTTCCAGAGAACTTGCAGAACCCCTGTCCATCATCTTCAAGGCCTCCTGGAGGACTGGGAATGTGCCACAAGATTGGAGAAGAGCAAATGTTATCCCAATCTTTAAGAAAGGGAAGAAGGATGACACGGGAAACTACAGGCCGGTCAGTCTGACTTCTGTTGCTGGGAAGATATTAGAACAGATTTTAAAGGGATCAATCTGTAAGCATCTGAAGGACTGCTCAGTGATCCGGGGAAGTCAGCATGGTTTTGTCCCTAACAGATCTTGCCAGACCAACCTGGTTTCCTTCTTTGATCGAGTGACCAGCTTACTGGATCGAGGGAACTCTGTTGATGTGATTTATCTGGATTTCAGTAAAGCTTTTGATAAGGTCCCACATGATATTCTGATGGGCAAACTGGAAGACTGTGGACTGGATTATAGGACAGTTCAGTGGATAGGGAACTGGTTAGAGGACCACACTCAAAGATTGGTGGTCAACGGCATTTCATCAGATTGGAGGGACGTGTCCAGTGGGGTGCCGCAGGGCTCGGTTTTGGACCTAGTACTTTTCAATATTTTTATCAATGATCTAGATGAAGGAGTGGAAGGGCTGCTCATTAAATTTGCTGATGATACCAAATTGGGAGGGGTAGCAAACACCCAAGAAGATAGAATTAAAATTCGACAAGACCTGAATACTCTGGAGAAGTGGGTGGTTGTGAATAGGAGGCAATTCAACAAAGACAAGTGCACAGTATTCCATCTGGGCCACAAAAATGGGAAGCACAAATACTGGATGGGGGATACACTTCTGGGCAGTAGTATATGTGAAAGGGATCTTGGGGTAAGAGTGGACTATAAACTAAATATGAGCAGTCAGTGTGATGCGGTGGCAAAAAAGGCTAATTCAATCTTGGGTTGTATCAAAGGGGCCATAGTGTCGAAATCGCAGGAGGTCATAGCCCCTCTCTATACTGCCTTGGTCAGGCCGCACCTAGAGTATTGTGTGCAGTTCTGGAGGCCTCACTTCAAAAAGGATGTGGACAAAATCGAGAGGGTGCAGAGGAGAGTGACGAGGATCATCAGGGGTCTGGAGACTGAGCCCTATGAGGTAAGGCTGAGGGCCTTGGGAATGCTTAGTTTGGAGAAGAGGAGGTTGAGGGGGGACATGATTGCTCTCTTTAAATATTTGAAAGGCTGTCATTTGGAGGAGGGCAAGGAGCTGTTCCAGTTGGCAGCAGCGGGTAGGACGTGAAGCAATGGGCTTAAATTACATGCACAAAGGTACATGCTGGATATTAGGAAAAACATTTTCACGGTCAGAGTAGTTCAAAAGTGGAATCAGCTGCCTAGGGAGGTGGTGAGCTCCCCCTCACTGGCAGTTTTCAAGAAGAGGCTGGATGAATATTTGTCAGAGATGCTTTAGGCTGATCCTGCACTGGGCAGGGGGTTGGACTAGATGGTCTGTATGGCCCCTTCCAACTCTATGATTTTAAGGCCTTAAGTGCTATAACTGTTACTTCTATGGATCTTAAGTTGTGACTTGCTTAGCCAAAAATTATGTTTAGGGTATATTGGACAGTGCCTTTACAGTAATTAACTAAGTACAATGTCTAATTGTTGGTGATTTACAGGATGCATCTCTTAAGCCTGTGCTATGGCTATGCCTTTTTTGGATGAATTATTATTTATACCAGCTTGATACCTGTGCTTCGCTATGGTATTTAACTACCTTAAATCCAGTTACAATATTTATAGGTATGTAACATTTTTTGGTTGGGTGGGGGGCGGTTTGAGTTGGTTTTGTAGTTATAATAACATAGTACCTGAGCTTCACAAAGGTGTTTGAATAAAGCGAAGCGTGTTGATGCCGAAAACTGATGAAGTGAATTTTGAAATGTAACATTTAAAAAGAAAAGATTGTAGTTCAATAAATAAGGTGAAAAATACGTACAACCTTTTTTTCTACTGAAGGACCTCTTTGTAGACCTCTTTGGTGGTTTCCCCCTCAGGTGCTAGGATCACCAGGCTGCTGGGTGAGCTCACTCTGGAGCAGACCATGTAGAACTGCCATATGAGAAGCAGTCCTACCTCAAGTCAATTCCTGCCATCTTCAGTATCTGCCCCTGGGACTTCTTGATTGTCATAGCAAAGCAGACCTTGAGGGGGAACTGCAGTCTCTTGAACTCAAAGAGATTATCGGATGGTATGTGTGGTATGTGTGGTATGATCATCGACTCCCACCGAGCATTGCTGGTGAACAATGTGGCCTCGATGACATTCCTGTGGAGGGCTTTCACTCACAGTCTGGTGCCATTGCAGTTTGGGTGGGTTGAAGTTCCGGAGCAGCATCACTGGAGCCTCCACTTTGAGGAGAAGCTTGTAGGCTGGGAAGCCAGGAGGGTTAAGCATGTTGAGGAACTCCATGGAGTAGTGGATCGCATCATCCATTTGCACCACTGAGTCCACAGATCTGTACTCCATTTCTGCCCCTTCAAGGGAGTTGTGTTTAGGGGTGTGCAGGGCCAGGGTGATTCGGGTTTCCCAGTTCAGCAAGCTGCATCGGAATACCCGATTTGGAAAGATTTGGGTTTGCTTCTTAAAGATTCATCCGTTGTTTTCAATGGGAACCATGCTCCCGGGTTTATGTGAGCCTGGGGGGGGGCATTTTCTTTATGAAGCAAACCAAGCTTGGTTAGGCCCTTCTCCTAACTTTCCTCTAATGACCTCCCAAGTTTCAGAATGATTGGACTTCGGGGGGCCATGTTATGGCCCTCTAAAGATGGTACCCCCATCTACATTATTCCCTGTGGAGAAAAATAAAAGGGTTTTCTAGGTGGCTTGGGGTGGCATTTGAAACCTTGTTCAATCCTAGCAACTTTGAGAAGCTCCTGCCAGAAGTTGGCAATGAACTGTACCCCTCGATCCGAGATCACCTTGGTAGGAAATGAATGCAATCTGACCACGTTTCATAAACAGGCTGGCTAATTTTTTAGCTGTGCGGATAGTAGTACAAGGAATGAAATGAGCTTGCTTAGAAAATAAGTTTATAACCACTAAAATGAATATATATCCTTTTGAGGAGGGAAGGTCAGTGATAAAATCCATTGAGATTACAGCCCATGGTCTAGGAGGGGTTTCTAAAGGTTGCAATAGTCCAGGGGGTTTCCCCCTGCTAGATTTCCCCATCATACATACTGGACAGGAAGATACATATTGAGAGATATCCTTTCTCATATTTGGCCACCAAAATTGCTTTTGAACTAAATGAAGGGTCTTCAGATACCCCAAATGACCGGCCAGTTTTGAATCATGACATTGTAAGATTTCCTTTCTTAAACTGACTGGGATGTAGAGTTTATTCGTCCTGTACCAGTGGCCATCTTCCTCATGTTTAAGCTCGGCTTTGGGCACATGTTCCCCGCTCCTTTTCAGTTTCCGCTTTTACTCTCTCTCCCCATTCTGAGAGATCAGGCTTTGTGCTGCTTTGTGTTTTTGCCATTTAGCTGCGTGTTGTCACCGCTCCTCGTAGTTGGCTGGTGAGAAGACTGTATCAATTATCTCCTCCTTCTGGCTGTTGTGTTGGGGGATATGTGAAAGGGCATCCGCCAGGAAATTTGATCGGCCAGGGAGGTACTTCAACGTGAAGTTGAATTTAGAGAAGAATTCTGCCCACCCTAACTGTTTCACATTCAGTCTAGGGGTGTGCAATTTGGTATTCTGATTAGGTTAAAAATACCGAATCAGGGCCGTTTCGGTTTTTTACAGTATTACTGAAACTTTTTCTGAATACCAAAAAATTTCAGTAATACTGAAATTTCCGGGAGTCTGGGGGAGCCATTTTCTGTCTGAATCACACCAAACGTGGTGGAGACCTTCTCCTAACCTTCTTCTAACTACTCTCCAAGTTTCAGAAAGATTGGACTTTGGGAGGCCATGTTATGCCCCCCCCAAATAAGGTGACCCCATCCTCCTACACTCTCAATGGTTCTCTATGGGGAAAAACAAGTCATCTTTCTAGGTGGCTTGGGGTGGCATTTTGCAAGCAAAATGCAACCAACTTTCAGGTGACCTGCTCCCACCTGTTCTCCCACCCTCCACCAAGTTTCAGGCAGATTCCACTTTGGGGGGGGCATTTTACGGCCTCCCAAAGAAGGTGCCCCTATCCACCTCCACTCCACTATTCCCTATGGGGGAAATAAGAGAGGCTTGTCTGGCTAGGGGTGGCATTTTGCATGCAAAATGCCCCCAAACTTCACAGGACCTCCTCCTTCCTGTCCTCCCACCCTCTACCAAGGCCCAAGCTGATCCCACTTTGGGGGGCCATTTTATGGCCTCCCAAAGATACTGCTCTTAGCCTCCCCTTTCTCCATTATTTCCTATGGGGGAAATAAGAGAGGCTTGTCTGGCTAGGGGTGGCATTTTGCATGCAAAATGCCCCCAACTTTCAGGGGCCCATCTCCTACCTGTCCTCCCACCCTTCACCAAGGCCCAAGCTGATCCCACTTTGGGGGGCCATTTTATGCCCCCCCAAAGATGGTTCTCCTGCCACACCACTTTGTCTTTCTACTGTGGGGAAGACTTCCACACCGCAGAAACACATGGGACTGGGGGTGCCAATGGCCACCGCCACAATCCACCTGCACCCAAACTGCCAAATACCACACACACCCTCCCCAAAACCTAACCTCCCCTGTCCTGTGGCCAGCCACTTTCTATTGATTCCTGTTATGGGAAAATCTCCCACAGCAGGAACCCACGGAATGTGGCATCTATGGCCACCAGGCACAGTCCCCCTTTTAAATCCAACCCCCCCAGAGTCCCACACTGACCCAAAGAAACCCTCCCCAGCATTCCCACACCGGCCACTAGCCCAGGAGCAGGCTGGCCAGCCATCCCCTGTTGTTTCCTGTGATGGGAACTTTTAAACTCTCTTTCCCAGGGCAATTATGCACAACCCAGGGGTGCCACAATGGTGGGCACACTTCTGAGTGCGAGCTTGACCCTGTGAAAGAGCACCTGAACCACAGACACCCTCCCCCAAATTCCCCCACCATCTACAGAGATGGCTGGCCAGCCAGGCCCATTGTTCCCTATGATGGGAACCAACTGCACAACAAAGAATAAAACAAACACACTGAATAAAGTTTTAAAAACATTATTTTCTCACTTTCAAAGTACAAGTAGGCAAAGCATTGTGACACATTACACCAGCAGTCCCCCACACAGAAAAATAACACAACTCACTTAACATCAGAGAATCACAAAAACAATTCCTGTCAAAAACACTTTATTTCTTTAACAGCTATAGGTTACACAGCAGGGGGGCACACCAAAGGGCATTCCAGCATTCCCCTACACAAAAATAACAACTCACTTCACATTAAAGAATCACAAAAACACAATTCCTGTCAAAAACACTTTATTTCTTGAACAGCTTTAGGTTACACAGCAGGGGAGCACACCAAAGGGCATGCCAACAGTATCTTACACAAAAATAACACAACTCACTTCACATTAAAGAATCACCCAAAACACAATTGCTGTCAAAAACACTATTGCTTTAGGTTACACAGTAGGAGGGCACAACAGGGCATAAAAGCAGTCTACTACACAAAAATAACACAACTCACTTCACATCAGAGAATCACCCAAACACAATTGCTGTCAAAAATGGTGATGTAAGTTTTGTTATTTTGTGTAGTAGATTTGTGATTTGGACAGAAAATGCCCCCCCCCCAGACTCCCGGAAAGCCGGGAGAAGGTTTTCTCATTGAAAACAATGGCCAAATCAAGCCAAAACGTGAATACCGAATCGGCTTGCTGTTTCGGTATTCCCTGGATACCGAAACGGTTTCCTGATTCGGTTAAATCCGAATCAGGTTTAACGAAACAGGCAGGCCTTGCACACCCCTAGTTCAGTCTACGGGATGTGTGTAGTGCCTCTAAGTTTTTGTGATCAGTCAATACTTCAAAAGGCACCTTAGCCCCTTCTAGCCAATGTCGCCAGGTGGTAAGTGCCAATTTCACCGCAAAATATTCTTTTCCCCATACACTCCAATTGCGTTTAGTTTCATAGAACTTTTTAGAAATGTATGCACAGGGGTGCAGTTCCCCCTCATCATTGGATTGTAGGAGCACCCCCCCCCCCCACAGCTACATCACTGGCATCAACTTGGACTACAAATGTTTGGTTCTCATCAGGGTGCTGTAGAACCGGATCAGAAATAAACAGCTTTTTTAGGTTTTCAAAAGCTTCCTAGCATTCACTGGTCGAGTTCAACTTGGCACTGGGTTTTTTCCCTTGCAGTCCCTTCCCCTTCGTTTTTAACAAGTCCGTTAAGGGGAGGGCAATTTGAGCAAAGTTTTTTATGAAGGGTTGGTAAAAGTTAGTGAACCCTAGAAACGACTGCAATTGCCTTCTCATTTGGGGGGCCTCCCACCCCATTACAGCTTGGATTTTTGCTGGGTCCATTTTCAGTCCTGGGTGAGAGACTCGGTACCCCAAAAAATCCAGCTCTTCTTCATGGAATTCACATTTAGACAATTTTACTGGCAGTTTATGTTTCTTTAAAGCGGTCAGTACCTTTCTGACCAATTCCATATGGGATTCTTTATCAGCAGTATAAATCAACACGTCATCTACATAAAAAACTACACCTTTGTACAGGTATTCATGCAACGCTTCATTGATTAGGTTCATGTACACACCTGGTGCCCCCTGTAGGCCAAAAGGCATTACGAGATATTCGAATTGTCCCAAAGGGGTGTGGAATGCGGTCTTCGATTCATCCCCCTCTCTTATCCTTACTCAGAAATAAACACCTTTTAAGTCCAGTTTCAAAAAGATTTTGCCTTGTGCCACCACGCTGAGCAAGTCTCTAATTAAGGGGAGGGAGTATGCATTTGACATGGATACAGCATTTATTCCCTGATAGTCCATACACAATCTCAATCCCCGTCCTTCTTTTTGCAGAATAATATGGGCGCAGCATGGGGAGAACTGACAGAGCACATGAATCCTCGCTCTAAGTTTTTGCCAATAAAACTTCTCAGTTTCTTTCTTTCAGCTGGGCTCATAGAGTACAATTTTCCCTTCTGCAACTTTCCCCCTGGAATGAGTTCAATAGCACAGTCCATGCCTTGATGAGGGGGAAGCTCATCAGCTTCTTTTTCATTAAACACTTGTTTTAAATCTTGACATTCTGAGGGAATGGCTTTCTCTTCCTCCACGGTCAATAACAGTCTCTAATGGGGAGGGTGCCTCCCTGCCCCATACTTTAGTCCATGCATGTTTTGCACAATGATCTCCTTTAAAGACCACCATCCCAGTAGACCATTTGATGTACGGGTCATGTTCCCATAGCCAGTGACTTCCCAGTACCAAGGGATATTTAGCCACATCGCTGACTATATATGTTCGATTTTCCCAATGATCTCCCATGCCCATAGGAGTAGGTTCAGTTTTGTAGGGTGCCAGATGCATGTTAGACCTGTCTATTTGTTCAAATACTATAGGGTCTTTGAGTTCTATCTATTCCAAGCCTAATCCATTAACCAAGGCTGGCAATATTAAGTCTCGGGAGCATCTGGAATCTATTAATGCTTGCACTCGCACATGAGTTCCCTTTTTTGGATTCAATAACGTCATGGGCATAAACAGTATGGCTCCTCTTCCTCTCACCTTTGGTGGTGTAGTTGCTTTAGTGACCTGCTGTTGGGATCTTTTCATGGCAGGTCTGTCTCGTTTCCCAATGGTGGGGCAAAATCATCCTCTGCTTCTTTTTGTGCAGGTTCCTTAGAATTTTTGGGACTCTCATCGGCATCCAAGCCAGTTTCTGGCCTCCCATGCTTCGGGGCCAGTTTTCGACCCAGCGGTTTGTGGGGAGCTGTGGGTTTGGGTACATTTTGGTATCCTCCCTCCTGTGCCAGCCGTATGGGGCATTGGTCTGCAAAATGTCCAACACCCCCACATTGTAGACACAGTCCATGTCTCTATCATTCTTCTCTCTCGGTTGCAAAAAGGGGGGTTCTTAGTCCCCACAGGGCACGTCCTCTGTCTGAGGTAGTTGGTCTCCTCGACCCCGCATGTTGTTGCTTTCTTACAAGTTTTTTACTTGGGTTCTATTTTCAACCTCACATGCTAGTTGGATCCAACCCAACAAAGTTTGCGGATCATCTTGAATTAATGCTCGATGTAGCGAGTCAGCATTCAGTCCATTTCAGAAGAGTTCAATTTTCACTCCTTCATGGTAGCCCTGTGCTTTGATTGCTAATTGCCTGAATTTGGCAGCATATTCTCCTATGGGTCTGGACCCCTGTCTTATGGTTCTGAGCTTTGTTCGAGCTCTTTCCCCCTCTAATGGGTCTTCAAATTGGGCTCTTAGCACATATATAAAGACATTTAAGTCATACAGCTCAGGTGCTCCCATATTATGCAAGGTTACATACTACTCAGCTGCCGGGCCCCCTAGTCAGGATCCTAGATGGTTTACTCAACTGTGTTCCATAGGAAACAAATGACCCCAATCTTGGAAAAACTCCATAGCATGTATTATAAAAAATCCCTAGTTTGGGGGGTTTCCATCAAACTTGGCCTCCAATTTGAACCAACCCTGCGGCAGTCCCACTCCAGGAGCTCCTGGTTGCCCTGCCTGCTGCTGAATTGGCAGAGAATTAGGCTGTCCCTGTAATAAACTATGATGCAAAAAGGAGGGAGGTGAATCCCACAGGGAACAAAAGAATCAATTTCATACCATTTATAATACAATGAGTCAATTTATAAGTGCAATTGAAAGTGCAAAGTGCTGACAATTCATAAATATTACCACAATATAACAAATTCATAAATATCCATTCACAAATGTCCATACAAGTCCATGCAAGGCAACATTTCATATATGAGCATTCTCCAAATAGTCCATAACTTCCGGGTAAATCCTTGATGAAACAGTTTTTTACTTTCTTTCCAGATCTTCTTTCTTATGCATTCATAAATGTAAAGTAGAAAGGCTTTCCTGCCATGAGGTAAGTTATAAAAACAACAGTCAACCTCACCCCTGCAAAACACTCGTGGGGTGAGTTGTAAAGGCAGCAGTAAATCTCATTTCTGCGTAACCTTCTCCTGTATAATGATAATGAGGTCAGTTGTAAAAGCAGCAGTAAACCTCATTCCTGCATAACCCTCAATCTGTGGCCGGCTGCAAGCAGATTTCGCGCTTGCTTCTTCAGGAGTCTATTTCAAAGCCCCCATGGGGAACACCCCTAAGCACTTAAATCACTCAACCCGGACAAGGCGGCGATGTTTCTCCTCTTCCTCTTGGTCTTGCCTACAGACAGCCCCCCAATCTTAAACGACTTCTCACTTACAATCATGAATCGGCCA
This sequence comes from Eublepharis macularius, assembly GCF_028583425.1. NCBI lineage: Eukaryota > Metazoa > Chordata > Lepidosauria > Squamata > Eublepharidae > Eublepharis > Eublepharis macularius. The sequence goes on from NC_072806.1 coordinate 43,750,273, forward strand.
GCAGAGTCACCAGCACAGGTACCAGGCCCTGCAACAGACCCAGATGCCAGCTCTGCCCCTATATCTACCCAGGGAATACAATTACAGGACCCAATGGCATCAACTACACTGTCTCTGGCTCTTACAGCTGCTCATCCTCCAATCTGATATATGCCCTCATGTGCCAACAAGGTCCTTCTGCTCTGTACATTGGACAAACCAGCCAACCTCTACGCAAAAGAATAAATGGACACAAATCTGACATTAGAAATGGAAACGTCCAAAAACCAGTGGGAGAACACTTCAATCTACCAGGACATTCCACCAAAGACTTAAAAGTCGCTGTGGTTCAACAGAAACCCTTCAAAAACAAAATCCAACGGGAGGCTGCTGAATTGGAATTCATATGCAAATTTGACTCTGTCAAGCTGGGACTGAATAGAGACTATGAATGGTTATCACATTATCACAGGTAACAGATTTCCTTTACAGAGGCGTGGTCTGGGGGAGCCCAGAGACGCCTGGTGTGGGCTTTGTTTGTCAATTATCTCAGCCTGAGTACGTGTGGGCTTTCGGGGACCACAGTCCTCTTTGTCAGATGCAGCTGGCAGGGAGAGCTGTGGTTATCGAGGGCTTATACTACATAGGAATTGGATACCTTCACTGCGGCAAAGTAACACGGCAAACTGACTCCACACCAAAAGGAGATGTTTACATTTACAAGCAAAGGAATGTTTTGATTGCCTTCACACTAATTGCATCCTGTCCTCTTGTGATATATGTCCCCTTCTTTCCCCTCCCCTCCTCTTCTGTATTTGACCAGTTCGGATCAGGCATCTGATGAAGAGAACTTGATTCTCGAAAGCTTATGCTACAATAAAATAAAATTGGTTAGTCTTAAAGGTGCTACTGGACTCTTTTTGATTTTGCTACTACAGACTAACACGGCTAACTCCTCTGGATCATAGAATCATAGAGTTGGAAGGGGCCATACAGACCATCTAGTCCAACCCCCTGCCCAGTGCAGGATCAGCCTAAAGCATCTCTGACAAGTATTCATCCAGCCTCTTCTTGAAAACTGCCAGTGAGGGGGAGCTCACCACCTCCCTAGGCAGCTGATTCCACCTTTGAACTACTCTGACGGTGAAAAAGTTTTTTTAGAGGACTGTTAGGAGAAAGGGGGAGGAAATTAGGAGTAGCCTTGGGGAACCTATATCTGCTTGATTCTTGTCTGTAGCCGCCAATCCTAGCAAGTATGGTGTATGATATTGGCATCTTATCAATAAAGAACATTTACTCATGAAATGAAGTCTCTTGAGAGTTGCCGGGCATCCTTACGGATTGCTAAGACTGACTTTCTTAATCTTCAGACCTAACTCACCATAGATTCCTAACTCTGAGCCATGGCAGCTGAGGCAGGCAAGGGACCAGTGCAGCATAGCTGACTGAGGGAAGCCTTAAAGACCCCACCAAGGAGCATGGACCCAATGCAGAAGCATTGGCTAGAGCCGGAGCTGATGCAAGATTCTGCTCAGGTGTTTCCTGGCAGTCTATTGACTACAGACCTTGGATGGAGGGGACCCCAGTGAAGTGGACCTTGCGAGTGGCATTGGCCAGAATTAGAAGAGGGAGGTGCTGTACTACCTAATTCAATGGAAACATTTTCCAAAATGCCAATCTACTGGTGTGAGAGCCAAGAAACTGGTTCAAGCTTTCCATAATAAATACTCAGGGAAACCGGGGCGGGGGATTAATCTTCGGGGGAGCAGAATATCAGATGCTCAGGATCACCTGTCAAATTCAATACGCCCCTGCAGCTAAAGCTGATGCTGTTGGGGTGGTTCTGTTCTTTGAACCCGGGGTGGAAAACTGGGAACGGGAGGTGTTTGTTCCTGTTGTAAACTCTCCCGAACAGGAAAGTCATGAAAAACAAACTAAGGAACAATGAAACACTGTAACATAAATTTTAAATATATTGTATAAATAATTCCAGTGTCATGTGCTTATTTTTGGAAGTTACATTTCATATGTAATTTGTCTTCAATATATTTATACTCGCAATCCTCTCACCTCAAGGACTGTATATAAAGTGCTAGTGCAAACATTCATATCAATTCCTATGAACTAGATACATAAAGTCATTTAAAGAAGGTGCAGTTCAAGGCAAGATGTGGCGTATTCAGCAGCAAACCAAAACAATGAGTTCAAAGGATGTAATTGACACGTACAGATCAAAGAGTGTAAAGTGGAAGAAAAAAACCATCTGACAGGCAGACCGGCTCACTTTCTTGGTCCCGTTTCTGTTCTTTATCAAAGACGGTAGCTGAACCAACGTCAATTTCACATTACTCAAAGCCTTTGTAAGAACCATATAAAATGATGACAATAATTACAACTATTAGTAAATAACCCATATAGTTTAAACAGCTAATACATACTCACATTCTATTTAAGTAATAATAACATGGACGTCAGGTAGCGCTCCTAAGGAAGGCTGCATGCAAGGCTGTTGGGTAATCTCTCCCAAGCCTGGGAACCTGCCTGACCTTGAGCAGTCCATGAATCACACAGTTAGAGGACTGTTAGGAGAAAAGGAGGGGGGGATTAGGAGTAGCCTTGGGGAACCTGTATCTGCTTGATACTTGTCTGTAGCCACCAGTCCTAGCAAGGATGGCGTAAGTGTATGATACTGGCATCTTATCAATAAAGAACTTTTACCCATGTGAAATGGGCAGCCTGGGCAGCAGGAGAAATGGGCTGTCAGTTTCACAATCCCCGCACTGGAACCAGTACGGCAGCTGTGAAATGACAGTTTCTTTCCCCCGCTGCTCTGGCAGCAGAAGAAAGAGGCTGTCATTTCAGAGCCCCCGCGACAGTTCCAGTGCAGGGTCTGTGAAACTGACAGCCCATTTCTCCTGCTGACAGGCAGCAGAAGAAAGGGGGTCTCTGTTTCAAACGCCCCACACTGGCTTCAGCAGCTGGTTCAGGGCGATTGAAATGCCACAGAACAACGAACCACGAACTGGGAAAAGGTTGGAAGTTCGTGGTTCGATGTTCCATGGAATTCTATGAACCACGAATCACGTGGTTTGGGGTTTTTTTGTTCTGTGCCCATCTCTACTTCCTACTAAGGGAAAAAAGAATTTCTGAATAGTTGCAAGATTTCTTCTGGTACTGGTCAAAGCTCACTTGAATTGCAGGATCCAAGAAAGAGATGACTGAAAATGGAAGCCCAAATTATTGAATAAGTGAACTTGTTCAAGTAGACAGGCATCAAACAACCACATCAAGGGCATACAAAACTGGCCTCAGGGAAAAAAAAACCTTGATTAACATATAAGATTTACAATATTGGCAAATATTTTTAAAGTTCCACACTGCTGACAGCAAGAGTAAGACCGAATTGTCGGCATATACAATAACAGAAATTGGGTGACTGGACAACTTAGGAGCATGTAGGACAGCAGAAGCAAATTTCTAAGGTCATATAAGAAAAGACTGAGAAGATGGGGGACAGGAAGACAAAATTAATTCTCAAGGTTTATGAAAGCCTATGAGATGGCAGTGAAGATTGCGAAGAAGGAATTTTACGCAGCCTCCATCATGTCAGCTAGCACAAGCCCAACAAAATTGTTTAAAGTGATTTGGTCATTGGTCTCCCTATCGGAGGAGACTACCAAATTTTGAATTCGGGTGTCAGCTATGAAGCTTTTGGGAGCTTTTTTGCTGATAAAATCTTGGCTCTCTGCCACGACTTGCCGGCCACGATTGAAACAGTACATAAACTAGAGGCCCCTTGGCTGTCTTCTGGGCCGATATTAGATCATTTCAGCCCACTCTCCAGGGATGAAATTAACAGGGCCCTGCGGGTGATGAGACCCACCACATGCCCCCTGGACCTGTGCCCATCATGGCTGGTGAAAGGCAGTGCTGATGGGCTATGGACTTCCCTGGCGGTCATTGTTAACATGTCCTTGGGCACCAGGATTTTCCCTGGAGCACTAAAGGAAGCTGTGGTGAGACCTCTTCTAAAGAAATCATCTTTGGACCCCACCGACCCAACCAATTACCACCCAGTTTCGAACCTCCCATTTCTGGGTAAGGTGATTGAGTAGGCAGTGGTGGAACAACTGCAGAGCTTCCTGAATGGTTCCTCAGCCCTAGATCTCTTCCAGTCTGGTTTCCACCCAGGGCATGGGACAGAGACATTGCTGGTTACCCTCACAGACGATCTTCGCAGGCAGCTGGATCGAAGTGGTTCAGCACTGCTGATATTATTGAATCTTTCAGCAGCATTCGATACGGTTGACCACGATCTGTTGACCCATTGCCTCGCCGAGGTGGGGATACAAGGAACTGCCTTGCAGTGGCTTATCTCTTTTCTCCATGGTTGGGATCAGAGGGCAGCACTAGAAGAGAAATGGTCATCCCACCACCCCTTAGTGTGCAGTGTCCCCCAGGGGGCAATACTACCCCCATTATTGTTTTAACATCTATATGCGCCCCCTTGCCCAACTGGTGCAAAGTTTTGGACTTGAGTGCCATCAATATGCAGATGACACCCAGTTGTATCTGATGATGGACAGCTGGCCTGACTCAGCCTCAGATGTCCTGGAGCGTGCTTTTGAAGCTGTGACTGGTTGGTTGAAGCAGAGTCAGCTGAAATTGAATCCTACAGAGTCCTGCATGTGAGTCATGGTTCCTTGGACTTGGGACTCTGGTTCCTGATGCTTGATGAGGCACCACTTGCACCGGTTTTGAGGGTTAGGCGCCTGGGGTTGATCCTGGATGCCTCCCTGACAATGGAGGCACATGTCACAGTAGTTGCCTGGTCTTTGTTTTTTCACCTATGACAGACCAGGCAGCTTGTCCCTTACCTTAAGACCCATGACTTAACTACAGTGATTCAAGCAACGGTCACCTCTAGATTGGATTACTGTGACTTGCTCTATGCAAAGCTTCCCTTGAGTCTGGTTCAGAGATTACAGCTGGTTCAAAATGCAGCTGTGCGTGTTATTGCAGGAGTCCCAAATGGGGAACATATAGCACCTATACTGCACCAGCTGCATTGGCTGCCAGTGGAGTAACGGATCAGGTTCAAGATTTTGGTATTAACCTATAAAGCCCTTTGCGGACTGGGACCAGCATATCTGCAGGACTGCCTCTCCTTATATATACCTCGGAGGATGTGTCGATCAGTGGAGAAACAACTATTGGCGGTCCCTGGCCCCAGGGAGGCCTGCCTGGCCTCAACCAGAACCAGGGCCTTTTCTGTCCTGGCTCCAACCTGGTGGAGCTCTCTGTCTGTTGAAACCAGGGCTCAGCAGGATTTGTTATCTTTCCACCAGGCCTGTAAGACAGAGATGTTTCACCAGGCATATGGCTGAGGTTGGCCAGGCCTCTACCAGATGTGTAGGAGGTGAATGAGTCAAACCTCTTTATTAGATCTGTCCACCACCTTGTGCATGTTTTTAAAATTAACTAAGCAGAGACTGCCACTACCAGGGGAAGCTATTGTAATTTTTTTACCAAACTTTATGATTTTATAATGCTTTTATGTGTTTTTATGGAACTGTATTTAATTATGTATTGTGTTTTAAATGGTGTGATCCGCTCTGAGCCCACTTGTGGAAAGGGCGGAATAGAAGCTGAATAAAATAAATAAATAAAATAAAGGTCTCTGAAGGAGGAGAATGGTGTGTGCTGAGATGGACAGGCCATATGGTCCAATTTTGTTTGTTGGTTGATTGATACAAGCTATTTATACCTTACCTTTCTCTCTAGTGTGGACCCAAATATTGTTTGCATGTTCCCCCTTTTACCCTCACAACAACAACTGCCTTGGGAGGTAAGTAAAGCTTACAGAGACTGACTGCCTCAAGGTCACCCAGGAAATTTCCATGGCAGAAGGGCGGTTCAAACTTGGGTCAAATTTCAGTTTCACTAGACAATCATTTTAAATCTGGAATTGGATTATGCACAACTTGACGCAGCTTTCAGTTTCTTGGCTAGATATGAATACATGAAGCTGCCTTTGTTTGTTTATTTATTTATTTATTTCGATTTATAAACCACCCATCCTCAGGGGCTCTGGGCAGTGAACAACAGTTAAAATCAATAAAAACAAGAAAACAATAATTCTAAAATCAACATACAATATGCAATAATAAAATAAATTAACCAAATACATTAAGGTGCAATGGTGAGGAGAAACCACCCCCCCACCCCAAAGGTGGAAGGCCGACATGGCCCTGCCCCCTTCAACCACCGAAAGCCTGGCAGAACAGCTCCATCTTACAGGGCTGGCGGAACGATACTATGTTCCACTGGGCCCAGGTCTCCATTGAGAGAGCTGTCCTTATACTGAGCCAATCCATTGGTGTACCAAGTTTAGTACCACCTACACGGATTGGCCATCTCTCTCCAGGGTCTTGGGCAGAGGTGTTCCCGAGACCGGACCTGAGATCTTCTGCATGCAAAGCAGATGTTTTGCCACTGAGCCACAGGTGCATCCTTTCCCCTTCCTTCCTGTGTAACCCTAAACAGACTCAGACCGCTCTAAATCCATTGAAGTCAGTTCTGTGCTTACGCTTATGATTGTACTAAGATGGGTAGCTGGGTTAGTCTGCCTGTAGCAGTAGAAAAGAGCAAGAGCCCAGTAGCCCCCTTAAGGCTAACAAAATTTATAGTAGGGTACGAGCTTTCATGAGTCAGTTATCTAAAGAAGTGTCTGAAGAAGTGAGCTGTGGCTCATGGAAGCTCCTACTCTACCACAAATGTTGTTAGTCTTCTAGGTGCTCCTGGACTCTCTTGCTCTTTCCTAGGATTCTACTGGATGTGCCCATACTTGTATGAGGGGGGTAGTGAATTTGTTAGCATACAGGGGGGGACGTAATTTGCATTGTATATGTGTTGCATAGTAGCCTTTTGAAGAGAGCTCGTTTGTTTCGGTATGGGTAAAAATTATGCCAGTTATTTGAATGGATCGTGGCTGGTCAATTGTACAATATTTTAAAGCATTTCCACTTCTGTTTACCAATGTGGTTTCTGTTGAGGAATGTGGATTACTTTAGGATTCAACTAAGACTGACTGTTAAGTTCGGCACAATGCTATTTCACTCCACAGAAGTATGACAGAGCATTAATTGCCAGCTTGGAGGAAATGCAGACTAGTGTGTTGCCATTTTCAAATATATTGGTTTAAACCCCCCTCCCCTCCAGCAGAAAACACACTCTCTCCAAAAGCCGTCTTCTCCATGAGGCCTCCGGCACAACCATCTTCTCTCTATCACATTTGAGTCCCAGCAAGGATTTCAAGGGGGTGTGGATAATCCGCCCTTCTGTTTTATCTTCTTAGCAAACAGCTGTCTGGGGAAGGCTGGTCTGAGGGTCACCCAGTGAGCTTCACGCTAGAGGGAGGGACTCACTGCTCTGCCCCTGGGATCCACGCTGTCCTGGCATGGAGAGGAGAGGAGAGCTATGTTGGAAGCTGCTTTGGTCTCCCCACTGGACAGAAACATGGGGAATACATACCGTAATAAATTAAGGACTGGAATGTAATGTCAGGTAAACTTTAAAAGAAAATAAATTAAATCCTGGAAGGCTGATAATTCTTACCTGAAAATAAATTGAATCTTGTATATTTTATCCCACCCTTCCCTTAAAGGAGCTTATCCTCTTTCCCCTATTTATCCTTAACCACAGCACTGTAAGGTAGGTTAGTCTGAGAGAGACTGGCTCAAGATCACCGGCTGAGCTTTTTATTGGGGGGGGGGGTGAATCTATGTCTCCAAAATTCTAGCCTGACACTCCATCCATCACACCACACCATTTTATCCTGCTTTCTAGATAAGATTTTTTCTGCGGTCTCCCCCAGAAGTCCTCAGCCTGTTCACCCCGCTTCTGCTCCTGCCCCAGAGCCTCCTGGCCTTGACAGCAAGCGCGTCGGGGAGACCCGATCCGGGGCGGCACGAGCGCGGGCTGCTGCCCTGCCCGGGGCTCCCGTCCCCGCTCTGGGCGCCGCCAGCGGGGCCTGCCGTTCAGCGGTGAGGGGCTCCCGAGCCCCGGGGGCTGAAGCTGGGCCCACGGCCCGGGACGCACCCGGGGAGCTCGAGGCCCATCCACGGCATTGGCCCGGGCCGGAACCCCCGAGCCTGGCCCTGGATCGTGCTTCGGGGCGCCTGTGGGTGCCTGGCCGGGGGCGCCCCCGCACCCCATGACGGCGAAAGGAAACCCGCGCGCCTCCCGCACGAGGACTGCGACCCCCCTCGCCGCGCCGCTTCCCCCCGGCGGCTTCAGGTGCACCAGCGGGGGTCGGGCGGGGAGCCGCCGGCCGCGAAAGGGTTCCCGGGGCCCCCGAGCGGCCGCCGCCGCCGCCGCCTCCCTTCCGACGTGGGCGAGCCGGAGCGGGAGGAGCCGGGCAGGGAGGGGGCGCGGAGCGCGGCCGGCTTTCCTGCGGCGGCGGCGGCGGCGGGCGAAAGCGGCGCGCTGGTCCTTGGCGCGGCCGGCGGCAACGGGCGGGGCTTCGGCCATGGCCACCTGCTGCGCGGACCTGCGCCCCAGCCCCGCGCCTCGGGGACCAGCCGGGCCCTGGGCGGCCTCCCGGTGCACCTGAGCCGAGCCGAGCCGAGCGAGCTGCGGCGCCTCCTCGCCCGCCTGCTCCCCGCCCGCCCCGCCGGCGCGCTGTATGCGGAGCTGCTCGGGACCCCCCGGGGCCGGCGCGGATCCTCTCCGTCCCGGGCTTCGCTCGTCCCTCGCGGCGTGAGAAGGGAAGCGCCGCACGCCGGCAGGCGGAGGCAGCCCTAGCCGTAGGAGCGACAGAGCCGCCTGCAGGGAAGGTGAGCGGCCCGGGGGGGGGTGAGGGGGGGAGGGCGCCTTGCGGCGGCCTCTGTGGCGAAGGCGCGGGAACCTGTTGGAGAGCCGCGCTTTGGCCCGAGGAGTGCGCGGCGGCGGCGGCGGCGAGGGGCTCTCGAGCCAGAGGGCGGCGGGGGGGGGGGGGCGGGAATCCGTTCGCGGCCGCTGCGACTCGCCGCCCTCCTGCCTTTGTCAGGGCTTGCGGGGGGGGCGGCCTTCTCCGGGGCCCCCGCTCCAGCGGCATCTCGAGGTTCCTTTGGGGAGGGGGCTCAGAAAGCGATCGACACCCGGCCGGGGGGGGCGCCTTTGGCCTGCGAAACGGGTCAGCTGCCCGGTGGTGCCTCAAGAGGGGACATGAAAAGAAAAAAAAAAAGAGGGGACATGCACGGAGCACCTTTCGGCCTGGGGGGAGAGCAGAAGGCTGGAAGGGGAAGCCCTCCTCCCGCAGGCGGTTCCTCCTCGCCACCCCCTCCCGGTTTGCTCTCTGGGCAAAGCCTGGCCCAGCCGAGCTCTTGCCTGGCTTTCTTCCTCGTCCCAAGAGCAGGCGGGCCAAAGAGGGCATCTGCGCCGCGCCGCGCGGCTGGTTTTTCGCTGAAGCCCCCTCTCGGCCGCGCAGGGCTGGTGAGAGTTGTGTTCCAAAAATAAACATGAAGTTGCTAAGCATCAGGTAGGTCAGTTCGGAAAGGACAAGGGGATGGGGAAGGCGAAGGCGGCGTCGGAGGCCAAGGGAAGCGGCGAATGCTCAGCCAGCAAGATGTCAGCCCTCCCTTGGCTGTGGAGTGCCGCGCTGGGCACATCGGCGCTCTGATTCAAAATTCCTGTTCCTGTTACTCGCCCCAAGCCCCTGAGCTGGGGCAGGTTGGAAACGGGGAATAGCTCTGGACGGAGGTGGCGTGTAGAATGTGTGCCCTGGTGGTGCCAGTATGCATTGAGCGACGAGACCCGTTTGGATAGGGCTTCTGGATGGTAATTGTGTGGGTAGCTGAGGAACGGGGGTGGGGGGTGGGGAGAGCACAAGGTTGGATACCCCCAGCTCGAAAAAAACCTTCTTTAATAATCTCATAAGTTCCTTACTTTCAATATTTCCTAGCAAAATGGAAACATCAGAGGAGGTATAATTATACCATGAATGCTTAATGTTCAAAATGTTATCACAGTAAATCCCAATGGTTACTGTGTTTCTGTGTTTTTCTGAAGGCTGAATGTATAATTCTGAACATACCATCACATTCTCCCCTTGAATAAAATAAGGGGAGGGGCAAGATAAGTATACAAGCGTCTGAACTTCTGTAGCTCTGTGGAAGAGTCTATGCCTCGTATGCAGAAGTTTCCATGTTCAATCCCTGGCACTGCCAGTAAAAAAGGATCCAGTAGGAGATGATGTAAAAGACCTCAGCCTGGGACTCTAGAGAGCAGCTGCCAGTCTGAGTAGACAAGACTGACCTCGATGGCCCGAGGATCTGATCAATATAAAGCCACTTCAAGTGTGTTCAATCATAGAATCATAGGGCTGGAAGGGAGCTCCAAGGTCATCTAGTCCAGCCCCCTGCAGAATGCAGGAAATTCACAACTACCTCCCCGCCACACCCCCAGTGTCACCCCTGCTCCATGCCCAGAAGATGGCAGAACACCGTCAGGATCCCTGGCCAAACTGGCCTGGGGAAAATTGCTTCCTGGCCCCAAGTGGCGATGGGCATTACCCTGGGCATGTAAGAAGGGCCACGAGAACTAAGCACTGAGGTAACCTATTCTGCCCTCCCTCTCATGGTCTGCCCAGTTCACAGAATCAGCATTGCTGTCAGATGGGCATGTAGCCTCTGCTTAAAAACCTCCAAAGAAGGAGAGCCCACCACCTCCCGAGGAAGCCTGTTCCACTGAGGGACCTCTCTAACTGTCAGGAAGTTCTTCCTAATGTTTTAGCTGAAAGCTCTTTTGATTTAATTTCAAGCTGTTGGTTCTGGTCCAAGCTTCTGGGGCAGTGGAAAACAATGTGTGACTTGGCAGTCTGCATACTCCCACATTGGCCTAGGGCTCCTCCTTTTCATTTCACACATAAAAAAGTTGTCCACGTGGCATTTTTGTCCCCTCCCCTGCCCACTGCTACGTAATATGCACACCCATTGTTCCCAAACCTAGGCTCTGTCCATACTCCCAATTTTCAAGTGCATTTCATTATTCAGGATGTCCCCTCTGTGAACTTGGACAGCTGCTGAACTGAGAGCGAGGAAGTCCTGAGTTTGACTCTCACCTCTGCCACAAATGCACTCTGTGGCCTTAGTTAAGCCTCTTAGCATCTCATCTGCTGTGTTGGGGTGGGGAGTTGAGTTAAATGGTGTTAGCCTGTTGTAGCCAATTGCAACAAAAACTCTCATGGCTTTCTAAAGGCTACAATATTAATGAATAAGCGTTCACAAGCCGAAGGTCACTTTAGAATGTTTACTTAGATATTTATACCCTGCTTTTCTCCCCAATAGGGTCTCAACACAGTTTACCACATTGTTCTCCTCGCTACCATGCAGTCCTCACAACAAACAATAACCCTGTGAGGTAGTTTAGCCTGAGTGATTGTGATTTGCCCAAGATCACCCAATGACCTTCTGTTGTGGAGCAGAGATTCAAACCTGTGTCTCCCAGATCCCCGCCTGACACACTAACCATTGCAGTTGCCTTCAGCTTAGTGAGTTTCTTGGTAAAGACCAGAGGCTTTGGGGGAGAAGGTCCCATGTTCACTCCCCACTCTTTGTTGTGAAGGGTCTTGGGATTGCAGGTGGTGGGGGAGTAATTTCTCACCCTCTGACTGCTGTTAGTTGAACGTGCCGGGCAGAAGAGCCCAGCGGCCTGACTCGGCATAAGGCATCTTCCTCTGTTCCTACACAGGGGTGCAGATGGAAGGGGCAGGCGAGGGATGGGATCCAATGTCTAGAATTATTTTGCAGAGTTAAGGGCTATGAATGGCATAAGGGCACTGTACACATGCTAAAATCATGGTGATTATTAGAAAGAACTTATGCTACAATAAAATTGGTTAGTCTTAAAGGTGCTACTGGACTCTTTTTGATTTTGCTACCACAGACTAACACGGCTAACTCCTCTGCATCAAGAAGGTGTGTCCCTCGTTACCTTTGAACTAGTCTCAATTTCTGCCATGTGTTTGTGGTGTTTCCAATCTGCTGGCGATCTGAGCTAACAGCTGCTAGAAATTGTTGTGGTGCTGGCTGGATTAACAATGAACAAAACAGAAATCTGTAGCTGTACGTCGTGCTATGCCAGCCTTTCTGGAGCATATGCAACTATTGGGCACCAGGTCGTTCTTGAGAAGATGACTGGGCTGCAGAACAGCTTTCTTAGTGCTGTGCTGCTCCAGAGAAAAGATGCTCAGCAGCCCAACCGTGCACTTCCCTTTAGTTACCTGTTCATTTGTTTCTACCCCACCTTTCTCCCCAGTGAGGGCCCTAGGCAGCTGGCAGATGCCGTCCTCTCCTCCATTTTATTCTCACAACAACCTAGTGAGGTAGATTAGGCTAAGAGTGTGTGACTGGCCCACCATCGCCCAGCAAGCTTGCATGGCAGAACAGGGATTCAAACCTGGTTCTCTCCGATTGTAGTCCAACACTCTTAACTGCTACACCATGCTGTCTCTTGTTTCCTTAATTTCTTTGCTGTGATTCTGAAAATTTGCAACATGCTTTACAGTCCAGTTGCTGTTTGTCTCCACAATGGATTCTATGATAGTCAGGCATTTTGGAAACTTAATGGTTGTGGTGGTTATTAATATCTGACATCCTGAGAAACTGCCATTCCCAAAATGCACTGAGGGAAGAAGTGGCAGAATCAAGATGGAAGTCACCTGGACAGAGCCCCCCCCCCCCCCGCCTCATTCTGCATAAGGACCCCTGATGAACACGATAGAAGAAGAAGGGAGCCACTGGGTGAGGCCCAGCCTCCTGTCTCATCCTTTGGCCAACCAGCTTCCTGGAGGGACAACAAACAGGGCCCAGCACAAAGGCCTCCCCCCCCCATGTGGCCCTGAGATTGCCTTGGAGGGGCTCGTTGCCTTTTTGTTGTTGCCTCAGAACATGGAGATTCCCTTCAGTCACCAGGGCTAGAAACACCGACGGACCTTTCCTCTCAGGATTTGTCTAACCCCCACCCTTTAAAGCCATCCACGCTCAGGCCCATCACAACAGCCCCTGGAAGCGAATTCCACGATTTATGTGCTCAGTGAGGAAAGAAGGATTTCCTTTTGTCTGCCCTGAATGAGCCACAGTCTGGCCCTGAGAAGAAGCCTTTTGTTCCACTTTACTGATGATGCAGTTAAGGCTGGGAGAGAGAGAGAGAGAGAGAGAGACGCTTGCCCAAGCCTGTGCAGTAAAACCATGTGACGGTTAGAACTTGAACCCAGGACTCTCATGCCCCTTTGCTATGCTGTTCTTTGGAATGGCAGTGGTTCTTGAGGTTCCTTTTGGGGTCTCCTTAAGAAGGCTTTACCTCTCATTCAATCACTTCCAGTTTCCAGCCTGATACTTGTAGTTTCTTGATAGGATTTTACGCAGTGTTCCCAACCCTGCCTCAATAAACACTGGGAGATTTTCAGGGTAATGCCTGGAGAGGGCCAGGGCTACCAAGAGCCACCATGGGCCACCAGACAAAAATTTTATTTCCCCCCTTCCCCCATCTGTAAGACCCTGACCCAAAACAAAATAACTTGGCTTTCTGTTACTATGAGTAGAAAAATAATTGTTCATTGGATGGAGATCATTATAGGGAAAGGGACAGGGTTATCAAACAATAACTTTTACTTAACGTACTATTTATACAGTGCCCATTGCAATGGGGTATGGTGCAAAACAAATGAAAAACAGAAGCAAGCAGAATCAGGAAGGTTCCCCAGCCACGAAATGGTGCTGGAGCGCTGATGTGCAGTGTCCATTAAACAGAGGTGAGACTCAAGTTGCCCGGGAATAAGCCCCATGGAAGTGCGAGACACCTCTCTCTCTCTCTCTCTCTCTTTCTCTCTCTCTCTCTCTCTCTCTCTCTCTCTCTCCCTCTCTCTCAAAAAGCACTAAACTGCAAAAATACATTAGAATATTTCTACTAACCTGAAACTAGAAAGGAAGGAAGAAAACTCACGACAACCTGAAGATGTTTAATGGGGCAGAAAAATTGGGGAGATGTGCAAAAGTGGTTTTATTGTCCTGGGAGAGGAGGTAGGTGAGCCAAGTCTGCCAATGAGGCCAAATCTTGCACCTGCATTAACTTTAGGAAAAGAGTCTGTTCTCTGCATGTGGAAATCCAGCTAGCTCCACTCCATCCTCTCCTCTCCTGCTATTTCCCCCTTATAGAATAAAGACGTAAGCAGGAGAAGAGGCAGTCACAGACTGGGCAACTGAAATGATCCAGGCACTAATTTCCAGAGTGGCCCAATCCATGTTCCTGATCAGGTTGAAAGTACAGAACCTTACTAGACCAAAGAGTACAGAACTAACTAGATTTTGGGGGAGCAATCCTAAGCAGGTATCGTTAGAAATAAGTCCCATTTTATTCAATGGGGCTTATCTCTCCCCTACTCTGTTTTTCTGTTTCCCTTACATATGAGCTGTTTAAAATTACCTATATAATATCAAATAATTACGAGGTACCATCACTCCATAGCATGCATTTTAATAGGAATTACAACTATTTTTCTTCTTTACTAACAAACATTTTTCCATGTGTGTAGTGGTATCTGCAGACAGAGAATTCACTTCATGCGTCTGACGAAATAGATTTTAATCATGAAAGCTGGAATTATAGAACATCTTTTTAATGGTTGCACCAGATTCCTTTTTGGTTTTGTCACAACATACTAACACGGCTAGTTGGCTACAACTCCAGAATTTGTCTTTTGTGCCAAGATCTCATTTGGACTTAGCCTAAGAGTTTGTTTTCAGCACAGGCTGAGTTCTGGAAGAAAAATGCTTCTGGGCATGCACAGAAGGCTTTTCCCTCAGCATAAAAAACACTGCAGTCTCTTCTTTTTCCCACACATTTTAATAATTCAGTAGCATACTTAAAGATGCAGAGGAAGCACTGGGATCACTGAATAATATTTTTAAACTCCTCTGTAAAAATGAGGATAGGCTAACTACATGCCCTATACATTCCGTAAGAATGAAATGCAAGGCTTACTGGACCACACCGTTGGTTTCTGTGGCCCAATGTCCCGTTTCCCATGCTGACCAGCCAGGTGCTTCTAGGAATCCCACCAGCAGGGAATAAAGGCAACAGACAACCCAAACAATTCCCCCCACCCCCAATATCGGATTTAAAGAGTATACTGCTCCTGAACATGGAGGTTCTATTCGGTCATCATAGCTAATGGCCACTCATGGCCCTTTCCACCTCCGTGACTCTGTCTCGTATTGTTTGCTTTAGTATAAACTGGAAGTGAGGCATTCACTATTCCACATTTATAACAATTAAAACAGATTAATACAGATCACAATTCATGTCAAGTCTGGGGGGGGCGGATAGTGGGGAGGAACCCTTTTGCTACTGTGATCATTTCTTGAGAAATACTAAACACAGAGAGAGAAAAGTTTTCTGTTCTACAGTTAAGTATGAACTTCAACACCAGCCATGGAGACTACAAAATGAGGGATGGAGGGGAGACGAACCTAGAAGAACGGGAACTGGGGCGGGGGCGGGGGGGGGAGAGGAATTGAGACATTCCGGACTGGCTTGTGTGCTTAAGGACATCCCACGTCTGCCTCTGCCCCATTGACTGGCTGCAGTGAGAACTGCAGGAAAGGTAAAGAAACTAAAACCCAATCTCTGAATGCAGAACAACTCCAGCTTTGCTGAGCTCTCAAACTGATGTTGGACTCCAGGAAAATTGCCCCCCCCCTCTCTTTTGGCAGCCTTGGAGAGAGCAGAGTTCGGGGACGGTGTGATGTCACGTCCAGCGATGCTCTCGGCTGCCCCCCCGCAGTGTGCATGTGATGTTGACAATGCATGCTGCTCCTCAGTTCCTTGGGGGTAGGAAATTGGGGCTGGGGTGTGTGTGTAATCCTCACTCCAGTGGGTAGATGGGAGGCCTGCTTATATAGGCATGAAGAAAGGAAACACACAGAACCTCATCAGCAACAATCATTTTTAAGACACTGAAGCTGTATTGGTTATCCCCGTGTGTGCTGCTTGTCACATGGCTCGTTACCTTTTGTTCCAGTGTTCTGACAAGACTTCATTTTACTGGAGCTTTCATTGACTAGTACATCTGCAAATGCCCTTGCCTTTTTAATTTTGAGGACTGCAAGGTTTTTTTAAAGGTGCATTTGGTTTAAACAATAATATAATTGTTTTAATGCATCTCAAAGAGGTTTTTAAAAAATTGACTCATGACAGCACGTTAATTTTATGAAAGCATTAGTGAAATTTCCTTGGCAAGACTGTAGATTGATTCAGTGGGATTTTATGCTGAGCTATCTATAATGAAAAAGAGGTTGCATTCTGAGATCATTGAAGAGCCAGGCTCATGCAGTGGTGTTGGGCTGGAATCTGGAAGATCCATATTCAAACCCCCTCTCTGCTCTTTGTTTATTAAAATAGTGACACCCTGTCTTTCCTTGGTGGGTTATAATTCCGAAACTAAAAATTTATTAAACAGAGTAAACCCCCAACTAACTGCCTCCCCCACCAGTACCTACAGTCTACACTCTAAAACTTCTATAGCAGCCACATTTCTTAGGATGGAAGCTATAATAGAAAAGGCATGGGCTCTCATCAGTGCTAGGTGGACTACCTTAAGTGGGGGAACAACCAGTAGACGGAAACCTGGGAACCCTAGTTGATGCATAGGGGGGAGAGATGTGGGTCCTTATCCATGGAAGACTTTTAAAGGTCATTACCAAGACCTTAAATTGGACTTGGAAACCAAATTTGCACTCAGTATAGCTCTTTTAAAATAGGTGATAAGTGGCCACTCCCTGAAAACAGTTGAGATGCTGCATTCTGAACCAGCTGCAGTTTCTGGGTTCTCTTCAAGGACAGAGAATTTAACCACAAGGTTACAAAAGTACGAATCAGCACGGCCAGATAGGCTGAGTCTAAAAAGAACTGGTAGGCCCAAGAAGGCATTCTTGGCCACCTAACCAATCATGAAACTCATGGGATGACCGTGGGCCAGTTGCACTCTCTCACCTTCACCTGCCTCACAGGGCTGTTGTGAGGATAAAATGGGGAAGGGAGAACCAGATACACAGCCCGAGCTCCTTGGAGGAATGTATGTGATACTTGTAGAATCATCATCCTTCTCTAGTGTCACACTCCAGCGTGACATAGAAGACATTTATACCTATTGACTTTATATAATAAAATGTTGCTCCGGGGATCAGGAAAGAGGATGGTGGAAATCTCAGAAGGTTCCAAGTACCTCCCCCCTTCCCCCCCCCCCCCAGCATCTGTGCTCAAAGGATCTCAGGTCACAGGTGCCAGGAAAGACCTTTCTCAACCTGATACCCTGGAAAGTTACTGCTCTCCGGTGTACACAGCATTAGTATTTGGCTAGAAGCACCAAGGTTCTCACTTTGCAGAATGCAGCTTTATAGGTAACATTCTTGTCAGTGTACAAGCACTTCTCTAGGAAACAAGCAGGGTGTATGTTTGTGACAAAAACTACAGATTGTTCACTCCTGCTGCAAGTGAATATATTATTTATTCCTGCTGCAAGTGAATATATTATTTGTCAAGAACATCTTTATCATCAGAGATGAATCCTCACTCCCCCCTCCCCTTCCTACTCCCACTTTTCCTTTCAAGGAGAGGCATCACAGGAAATCAGGGAACCCTGTTCTCACCTAGGGACTCCTTGTGGAAAGGTAATGAGAATAGCTCATAAATGTTCAAGAATCTTAACAACACACACAACCTAACTGGCGATGGTGGTAAACCATCATTTGGGAGACACGAACGTCGTCTTTGGACGCAAATGGCCCAAGGTTCACTCCATGGGACCTCTAATTAAAAGATCAAAGGTAGCAGGTTGAGAAAAGACCTGCTGAGACCCTGGAGGAGCTATGGCCTGTCAGTGTGCAGAGCTAGATGGACCAGTTGTTTACCTTAGTAGAAGGCAGTTTTATATGTTCATTGATAATCTAGTGGTAATACATTTCTGAGGGTTTGAGGTGTTGCCCAAACAAAGCTCCTAAATGGGAAGGAAGAGAACACATTCCTTCCTTCCTTCCTTCCTTCCTTCCTTCCTTCCTTCCTTCCTTCCTTCCTTCCTTCCTTCCTTCCTTCCTTCCTTCCTTCCTTCCTTCCTTCCTTCCTTCCTTCCTTCCAAGCCCAGAGTCCACAATCACTTTGGAGAACAGAGGGCCAAATCTGGATCTGGAATAGTAGCCCTAACTTGAATACAAAAGGATTGGGGAGGATGGGAGGAAGATATAAATGATTAGATAACCCCATGGATAAAATAATGCACCCCAAGGAGAGCAACCTCACTGCATAATGGTGCAATTTGTTTCTATACATACTGTGCATAAACATGCATTTCATCCCCTTGAAAGATATCAGCCATCTCATATTATGCATTTGGTGTTATTGTGGTCATTATGCATTATACCTTATAGTATGCATTTTCTAGAACATGTTATAAATGGAAGTCACTGTATGAATTTTAAATCTGACAGATTTTCACATTGGATAAATGTGGTGTTAAAAAGCAAGTAGCCACAGCATTTGGAGCCAGGAAAAGGCCTATCTACTCTCTTCCTATAGGTTCCTCCATTCCACGGAGAGGAGGGGTAAAATTTCCCAATCAGGACCCTGGGGCGGCAGGGGGGGGGGAGGTGTTTGGAATTTGTGCAGCTCGTCCAGGCCCAAGTCCCAGGAATTCCAAGAGACATTCCCGTCACCTGTCTTGTTCCATCGTCCCGAGCAGAACTTGGAACATTTTCCTTCCTTGCAGCAGAAACTCACAGAGGCCTATGATTTCTTTTATTTATTCTGCTGCTCAAGAAATCTCTTCCTTCAAGTACCTTGGTTATTTTATTGATGGATTGATCAAAGGCATTTCCCAAGTCACTTAATCCAATTTCCCCTGCATAGAGGGAATCTGTGCTGTTGTGATAATTCAGACCCAGTCAGGAGCCTCCACCTTGTAACTTGGTCTGTGGGAGCCAAATTTGGCTTCTGTGCATGTGCAGAATGGCCACAATAACACCAAATTCCTTTTAAAAATAGGGGGAACTAGGGTTGCCAGCCTCCAGGTGGTGGCTGGAGATCTCCCAGAATTACAACTGATCCCCAGGCCACAGAGATCAGTTCCCCTGGAGAAAATGGCTCCTTTGGAGGGTAGACTCTATGGCATTATACACCATTGTGGCGCCTCCCTTCCCCAAACTCCACTATTTCCAGGCTCCACCCCCAAAATCTCCAAGAATTTCCCAAGATGGACCTGGCACCCCAGAGGGAACTTTACATGAAATTGAAGCTGTTGATTACAGAGGGGGAAAGGCACAGGCTTCCTGGGGTGGGGTGCCCCCCAGAGCTGCCTCCTGGGTTTGTTGCTAGGGGCTTGGCATTGGTGCAAAAGGGTGTGTCTGTTTGCTTGAGGGTGTGTGCTTCTGGAGCTGTTTGGGGTGTGTCTTTTTGGTGAGGCACATGGTCCTGTTGGGAGCGGTTTCTGCCGAGTGAAGCGTTTGGGGGGGAGAGGCAAGAGGGAGTATTAATAATTTTGAGGCCCCACCCTGGACTTCTGCTCAGGGCCCCAGAATTGCGAAGGCTGCCTCTAAATGTAGGCTTGCGTGCATCATACAGTGTGTGTACCCAGAGCTTTAGCTAGCCTTCCTCGCTCAGTAGGGTTGCCCCTTTCCCCAGGACTGTGTAGCGTTTGCTGGTGGTTGAAGTGTCAGACTGGGATCTGGGTAGCTCAGGTTCCTCCTTGCCATGCAAGCTTGCTGGGTGACATTGGCCAGTCATTTTTTCCTCATTACAACCTACCTCACAGGGCTGTAGTGGAGGAAAGAATATCTTCTAAAGCAGATTCTTCTCATTAACAACAAAAACAACAACATTCAATTTATATACCACCCTTCAGGACAACTTAATGCCCACTCAGAGTGGTTTACAAAGTACGCTATTATTATCCCCACAACATCAATCACCCCGTGAGGTGGGTGGGGCTGAGAGAGCTCAGAGAAGCTGTGACTGACCCACAGTCACCCAGCTGGCTTCAATCGGAGGAGTGGGGAATCAAACCCAGCTCTTCAGATTAGAGTCCCGTGCTCTTAACTACTACACCAAACTGGCTCTCTTCATTAGGGAGAAAAACAAGGTATAAATATCTAAATAAATGCATAAGTAAACCAGGTGTATTCCATGTTGTGCCAGGATCACTCAGGTGGAGTATAAATAAGTAAGATGTGGCATATAAGGAATTCATGAAGAATGAATGATTTCTCCATCAAACGGGAATGTCTATGAGTGTCAAAGTAACAATAAAAATTGAATATTTTAGGGGCTATGGATTTTTGGTATCAGAAACATACAGCTGTCTGACTAAATTAAGGCAAGCTTTCTGTTAGCATTGTCTTCTGTGACCCAGGAAATCCCTAGAGATTTGGGGGCAATGCCTGGGGAGTTTAGGGAGGGGGGAGAGCTGAGCAGGGACGTGATGCTACGGAGTCCCCTCTCCGAAGCGGCCATTTCCTCCTGATTTGATCTTTGTCATCTGCAGGTCAGTTGTAATCCCAAGAAGCCTCCATGCTCCACCTTGATGTTTGTGAAGCTGAGGTTGGTGGTTGCTGCAAGGTGCTTGACATGGGACTGTGGGAAATGGATTTAATGAAAGAGATTTTATATACCTTTCTGTGCCTTTCAGTATTATGCACTTTTACTATTCTCAGAAGCTAAAGTAGAATTTGTAATGCAACTTGCAAGAAAATGAAACTTGAAACAAAAGACCAAAGAAGAATGTATGTAAATCACTGTGAAATGTAAGATCAAAGCACTGTGACACTTGCTATCAGTCAATTGTGCTCAATACATTTGATGAGTACCTGTCTGATTCCTGAATCAAACTGCCTTGCCTTGTTGCATAGATTGCATCTGTGTCAGAAGAGCCATACTAGTTGTCTGTTTACTTATCGACACAGTAAAAAGTGTTTTTCATGACTGGGGCCAAAGGCACCTGATAGGTTACCTCTGTGCATATTTTACTTATTTATTTTTATGTACAAAATTTATAGCCTGTTTGTCTGCCCTCATGAGGGCCACCAAGGCAGTTAGCAAATTAAAACCTCCTATAATAAAATCATATCTTAAAAACCAATTAACCCAAGAAGAAAAACATAACTAAAACAATTAGAACCAGAATTTGGTAGGTTCACCAAGAAGTAGGTGCTTCTTTGGGTATGATGTTCCAAAACCACATAGGACTTTAAAGGTCAACATCAGCATCTTGAATTGTATTCATAAGCAGATTGGAAGCCAGTGCAGATAGGACAAGACTGGAGTGACATGGTCTCTATGATATGAAAAGTTGAGGTCTTCCAGAGATGCTCTTCTTGAGATACTCCTGTCATCTGAGTTGAGATTGATGGTGACCAGGTCTAGGGCTTTCGTGGTAGTGGAACCTTTCTTGTGAGAACAAGTCCCCTGTGGAAAATGACAGAATTGGAGGGTAGACTGGCATCACATCTCTGCTGAGCTCCATCCTCAAGGCTTCACCCTCAAATCTCCTGGAATTTTCCATCCCAGAGCTGGCAACTCTAATACCTCTCTGGTTTTTTTTAAAGCCAATTTGTTTGGGGTGCAAGATAATTCCCACCCTGAAGATAGCTGGTCTCCAACAGAAACCCTATGAGTCCGTTCCATTAGGAATGAC
The DNA here is from genome assembly GCF_028583425.1 of Eublepharis macularius. Lineage (NCBI taxonomy): Eukaryota > Metazoa > Chordata > Lepidosauria > Squamata > Eublepharidae > Eublepharis > Eublepharis macularius. The sequence goes on from NC_072806.1 coordinate 43,771,970, forward strand.
TTAAACCACACCAAGACACTTCCCATGATATCTACTTCTGTCTCCAAATGCCTCACTAGAATGGCATGGTCTACTATATGAAAGGCTGCTGATAGCTCCAAAAGGAGCAACAAAGATGCATGGACCTTTTCTATATTTAGGTGAAGGTCATCCACTAAAGCCACCAGAACTCTCTCTGTCCTATTGCCTTGCCTGAATCCAGACTGAAAAAGATCTAGATCACTAGAGTTATCTAAGAAGGCCTGGAGTTGGTCAGCTACTGCTCTCTCAATTACTTTGCCCAGAAGGGCAGATTAGACACCGGGAAATAACAGGCTGCATGGTTTATGTCTAGGGATGGGTTTTAGAGTAGAGAGCAGATGACCACTTCTTTGAGCAGCTGAATGAAGGTGCCCTGAGTTAGTGGCTGATTTATGATAGACATCAAGGGTTCATTTATGTGGTCTTTACAAGGTTTTAGCAGCCAAGATGAGCAAGGCTCTGGTGCACAAGTAGTGGCCTTCACTGATGCTAGGATCTTATCAATATACATTGCTGTCACTGGGTCAAAATGGTTCAGAAGTGGACTGGATGGTTTGTTAAGCATTGCCTATATTACAGCCAGCATTCAGATTAAAGTGTATCCATGCTAATTTATCAGCAAAGAACTTTGCGAAGTTGTCACAGCTAATTTTCTCTTCTTGAACCAGTAAAGGTTCAGATTTAGAAGTCAAAAGATGTTGAGATACCTTAAACAATTGGAGTGGACATGAACCATCTGGCGCAGTGGTTGTGGAGAAGCAACACTTCTTTGCTGCTATCACCACTGCTTCATAGGTCTTTCAACAGGCTCTGTAGCACACTTTATCAGATTCAGCACAAGTTTTCCACCAGTGTCTTTCCAGTTGTCCTCCAGCCCTCTTTAGGTCATCAAGCTCTGTGGTGAACCACAAGGCTGACATCTGATGCAAGGGTGGGAAATGTTGGTGAGGAGCAATTTTGTCAGTGGGTTCAAGGAGCTTCACATTCCAGGCTTCCCCCACAGCCTCAACAGAACCTGTGTTTTGAACTCTAAAATCCCCCCCCCCCCGCATTTTGGATTCCAGAAGGATCCATGAGACTTCGTGTCAGACTGTGGCTTGCTAAAAGTTGCAACTCAGCCTGCCTCTTGCAATAAGACAAAAGTCCATTGATTTCAAAAGGCTTTACTGGAGATAAACAACCAATAGAGTACACATTCCAAGATACACGGATCTTAGCTGAACTAGGAAATTGTTACGAATGCCAAGCAAAGGATGAGGTACAGAATAAGCAGTTCCCTGCAGGCCCCATCCTCCCCCACAGTTCCCAAAACAAACGGCCCGAGGGTGAGAAAGTGAAAGTTTCTCAAGGGTGTTGGACAGGCAGATATATGTAGACACAACATTCCTCCTCTCTCTGTAAGCTTCCAGCAACAGGCTTCCCACCTGCAAAAGAAACACTTAATACACTGACAAGGTTAAAATGGAGTCTCTTTGGCTTAAACACAATCAGAACCTGACACTTCGTGGGTAGACTATTTTAATGGCCTCATCCCTTTTGTGGGCTATCAGGGCCATACTGATTCTTGGCTTCACTATATAATGGTCAGACAACACTTTCGGCCGAATCTCCAATCCCAAAAGAAGACCATCCCTCAGAGGCGAACATGGAGAACATGGGAGCTTTAAAGGGTGGACTGTATGCTATTCTATAGAATCCAGGAGAAGTAAAAGTTCTGGAATGAGCTCACATCCCTCTGAGCTACCTCCTCCGCCCAACTCCACCTTCCCTGTCACCATCTCCAGAGATTTCCCAAGCACAAGGTCAAGTGAATACTGTTCATAGCACCACCTCCTGGGGGGAAGCATCACTTGCCTTTTTTTTAACCCAACTGTTTCCTGTCCCCAAGCCTCTCATTCTCTATGTGGGAGATGTAACATTATACAGTCTGTGTATAAAAGATGGGGACCATCCAGGACTTGGGTGGGAGAAATCAGCTGCCTAGGGAGGTGGTGAGCTCCCCCTCACTGGCAGTTTTCAAGAAGAGGCTGGATGAATACTTGTCAGAGATGCTTTAGGCTGATCCTGCACTGGGCAGGGGGTTGGACCAGATGGTCTGTATGGCCCCTTCCAACTCTATGATTCTATGAAAGCGCACTCACTCTTCCAGCCCTTGCTTCCCCTAGTTATGCTTTTCCTCCTTCCCTCCCACTGGCTGTCTCTCCTTCTGCCTTTCCCTGGCTGTTTCCCTTTGTTTACCCCCACCCCTCTTCCAACTGTACATTCCCTTATGTCTCACTCACTGGTTCCCCCCACCCATTTCCTTTCTGTCTCATCATGGCGGCATGCCACATTAACTCCAGGTTGGGAGGGCACATGCTCAGACATCACTGTTATCGTTTTGTGTTTTTTCAGTTCATTTATTTTTAAGAAATCTGGTTCCCATGCAGGACCTATTTTGTATATTTTTGGATCTGTGTGGAGCTGAGTCCTTTGCTATTAGATGGATGCATTGTCCTTATGAATTGAATTCATGAAGATGTTTGATACTGAATCAGACTATTGGTCTGTCAAGCTCACTACTGACTACTCTGACTGGCAGTGGCTCTTCAAGGTCTCAGGAAAAGGTTTTCACTATCCCCTGCTATTTATCCTCTTATTTGGAGATGCCAGCGATGGAACTTGGAACCCTCTGGTATGCCAAGCCGATACTTGGCCTCTGAGCCGCAGCCCTTTCCCTATTGCACACATCGCAGCCTTAAATATATTGTGTGTGTGTATATATATATAATATTATATATACACCCAGGCACACATATATAATATATATAATATTTATGGCTATGCAGTACAAATAAATTAACAAAACTAACATAATAAATTGCAGCATTGAAACAAATAACAGAAATAAGAGATAAAATGGAGAATTTTGCTCATCTCTATTTTAATTATGTTTTTCAACAACAACAACAGCTTGTGGGACAATTTGTCAAACAGGGTTGCCAGCTCCACACTGGGAAATTTCCGGAGATATGGGGGTGTAGCCAGGGGAAGGCAGGTGTCACGGTCCGGGCTGGGGTTACAACTTGGGCACCGGGCTGAATGGGAGGGAGAGAGTGAGAGTCCAAAGCATGCCAAGGTCTGGAACCAGAAAGTCTGTTTGTCAGGGGAGCAAGCAGAGGAGAGTCGGAAAGCCGAGCTGAGGTCTGAAAGCCAAGTCGTCCGTCCAATGCAGAGACAAGCAAGGAGTGGTTGAGGACAAAGCCGAGGTCAGGACACAGGAGATCTATCCGAGCGAGGGCAGGGTACAAGGCAGAGGTGAAGCTTCCAGGAGCCGAGCTGCTGGGCACTAGGAGTGGTGAATGACATTGCTCCCACGCTCTGCCCAGCGTCCCCCTTATAAACTCAGGGCAGCATAAGAGGACGAGGGCCAGGTGTTTCTCCTTCACTTGATTGCCGTGCCTCGTGCTCGGCATTCAGCTCTGCCTGTCGCTGCGCTTGCAGGCGTGCACTCTTCCGCCTCTTTTGCTTGAAACTTCCACCTTGCCACCGGCTCGCAAGGCTTGGTTCTCTGAGGCGCCGGTTGCTCCTCCTCTCTGCGCGCCCCCTCCCCTTTGCTCTCTTGTGCTGAGGGACCGGGTTGTGCTGAGGGACTGGGTTTCTGGTTACTGGATGGATTTTCAGGGACTGCAGGTGAGTCTCCCACTGGCTCTTCCAGCTCCTCGGAGGAGGAGGGGGAATCGTCAGCAGGTAGCAAGCCCATCTGATGAGGGTCTCCGACACCATCCCCCCTCCCAATGCCCCTCCCCTGTGAGTGACCTGGAGGGCCTGGCTTGTCGGGATATGCTTGATGGAACCGCCGGAGGAGACGTGGGGCATGGAGGTTACTCGCTGGTTCCCAGGACCTGTTGTCTGGTCCATACCCCTTCCACTCCACCAAATACTGGAGCTGCCCCTGGTGCCGACGTGAATTCAGGATCTGGCCCACCTCATATTCTTCCTGGCCGTTTACCAGTACCGGTGGTGGCAGCAGTGGCTGATCACGGAGTGGGTGCGGGGGCACCGTTGGGGTGAGCAGGAATTGGTGGAAGACCGGGTGGATCCAAAGGGTTGGGGGTAACTTGAAGCGGAACGCCACTGAGTTGACCTGCTCCACTATCCGGTAGGGCCCGATGAACCGATGGTCCAGTTTTCAGGAAGGACGTTGGGACCAGATATGCTTGGTGTGAGGACCTCCCTCTCCTGACGGTGTCGGTCCACGGCAACCTTATAGGCCTGCTTGGTTTGGTCCAGTTGCTCCTGTAGCACTTGGTACAGGGCTTGAAGTTCTTGTACAAAAGCATTTGCCACCAGGACAGCAGACTCTGGGGCGGTTTGAGGGAAATACTGGGGGTGGTGTCCATAATTGGCCAGGAAAGGAGTCTGCTGGGTCGAGGAGTGGACAGAGTTGTTATACGCGAACTCTGCCAAGGGTAGTATCAGAATCAGATTCGTTTTATTGTATATTGCCATTGGCCTTCACAATATCAAAACACTCTCTCTCGTCACTGCACTTGCAGGCACGCACTCTTCCGCCATTACCAAACCACCTCTCTTGCTTGAGCCTTCTGCCTTGCCACTGGCTCGCAAGGCTTGGTTCTCTGAGGTGCCGATTGCTCCTCCTCTCTGCGCCCGTGTCATGCACAGGGCTGGGCACTGCAGGCAGGAGGCTCACTGTTACTGCAGGGCTGAACACGACAGGCAGGAGGTCAGTAGTCCAGAAGGCAGCAAACCAGGGTCAAGAAGTCAGGCTAAGTGTCAGGACCAATATGCCAGTCAAAGGGAGAAGCAGGCAGAAGGGTAGTCAAAAGGCAGGCCGGGGTCAAAGTCCAATCAAGCAGTAGAGCAAGGCACAAGGCAAGAGCATCCAGGCGTAGGGCTCTGGTAGCAGGGAGTGGCGAGCTGAGTTGCTTCCACGCTTGGTTTCCTCGGTGTCTCCCTTTTATGCTGTCCTAATGAGGAACAGCTGTTGCCTCTCTCTCTAACAGCTCCGCTCAGTGCTGTGCCTGTAAACGGCCACTCCTTCGTCTCTCCAGCAGAGCTGTCTTGTCTCTAAGTTTCCTCCTTTCAGCTGGCCCCAGGTGCTTGGGTTTCGCTTTTGCCCTGGGTGAGTCTCTGTCTCTTACAGCCTCTGTGGAGGTTTCTGGCTGTTCTTGCTGAATTCCCTCTGGAGCAGCAGCAGTGGTTTCCGACTGCTCTTCCTCTCCAATAGCTTCTGCAGGGGCTTCTGGCTCTAGAGAAGATCCTGCTGGCCCTTCCTGCTCATCTTCTGAGGAGGACTCTGAGGCAATAGGTAAGGTGGCCAGTCGAGGCTGGGGCTGACTCATGACAGCCCCCCTCCCCTTCACTCTCTTGTGCTGAGGAACCGGGTTGCTCTGAGGGACCGGGTTGCTGGTCGCTGGATGGCTCTTCAGGGACTGCGGGCGGGTCTCCCGCTGGCTCTTCCAGCTCCTCGGAGGAGGAGGAGGAATGATCAGCAGGTAGCGAGCCCAGCCAAAGCAGGTCTCCGACAGCAGGGTCTGGGGTGGGGAGTGATTTCAGCAGGGTATAAAGCAGCCATTTTCTCCAGGGGGCAGATCTGTGTTATCTGGGGATCACTTGAAGTTCTGGGAGAACTTCATGCCCCATCTGGAGGTTGACAACTCTGCTCTAGGAAACTAGTTTGGGAGAGCAAAGAACTGGCAATGACCTTCATTTAACAGAGGAAGGATTGTTGCACACAGCAAATAGATAATGTAGAACTGATATGTGTAAATAAAGCTCATAATCTGGGCCGGACTCTTCTTATTAATGGCTGCCTCATTTGATAAGCCTCATTCACTCTTCCTATCAAAACGCATGTGGCAGAAAGAACTTTGCCAGCTCAACCTTCTGGTGAAGATTGCTTGCAAGAAGATCTATTCAGCGCACAGGAAGAATGGACTTGCCCAGCAGGTCTAGTAGCCAGAGGCAGCTAAGGGCCAGGCTTGCTGGAGTAAGCAATGGCATCTGTTTACACCTGGGGTGAGGGATGGGAATGCATGAATGAAACTTACCTGCAGGATATCCAGAGTTTGAACCCATGCTAAAGGAAGCAAAGATACTGTGACTTTTAAACTGAGGGAGCAAAAGGATTCGCATGATTGGCAAGAGGCTGTGGCTCAATGTTAGGACATTTATTTGGCCTACAGTAGGTCGCAGGTTCAGCCCCCAACATTCTCCAGTTAAAAGTATCAGCTAATAGGTGATATGAAAAATTGCAGCTGGAGAGCCTCATATATCAGAGTATGCAACGCTAACTTTGATAGACCAAAGTTTCATGTATTAGGATGGCCCTGGAGAGCCATTGCCAGCCAGAGTACACAGTACTGTCCTTTGACAGACTAGGCTGCTCAGAAGAAGGCAGCACCATATGATGGAAGTTGGGAATATTTTGGAGGACTGCTTGCTGTTCTGTGCTACCTTTTGGACTCGGTTCTGTTTTCCAGGGAAAGGAGTACATCTATGGCTCCCCACAGCTTATACCCAACCATTTGTTCTTAGCCAACATAGTGTAATGTTTAGATAGCTGGGCTAAGATCCAGAAGATTAAGGTGTGCCGTTGTGACTTTGGGTTGATCGCCCTCTTGCTTTGCCTAACCTACTTCCCAGGAAGGTGGTTGTGAGTAGGGGTGTGCAGGGCCAGCCTGATTCCGTATTCCTGATTCGGGTTTACCCGAATGATTCGAGTTTGATTCAGAAAGATTCAGCCGTTATTTTCAATGGGGAACTTGCTCCCGGATTTCTGGGAGCATCGGGGGGGGGGGCGTTTTCTTTCCAAATCAAACCTAACTTGGTGGGGACCTTCTCCTAACTCTCCTCTAACTACCTCCCAAGTTTCAGAAAGATTGGACTTTGGGGGGGCCATGTTATGCCCCCCAAAGAAGATGCCCCCATCCTTCTACACTTTCCATTATTCTCTATTGGGAAAAAAAGTCATCTTTCTAGGTGGCTTGGGGTGGTATTTTGCAAGCAAAATGCACCCAACTTTCAGGGGACCTGCTGCCACCTGTCCTCCCACCCTCCTCCACGTTTCAGGGAGATAGCACTTTGGGGAGCCATTTTATGGCCTCCCAAAGAAGGTGCCCTATCCTCCTCCACTCCACTATTCTCTATTGGGGGGAGGAAGAGGCTTGTCTGGCTAGGGGTGGCATTTTGCACCCTTCAGGTGGCATTCTGCACCCTTCAGGTGGGGCTCATCTCCCACCTGTCCTCCAACCCTCCATCAAGGCTCAAGCAGATCCCACTTTGGGGGGCCGTTTTACGGCCTCCCAAAGAAGCTGCTCTTACCTCCCTCCGACTCCATTATTTCCTATGGGGAAAAAAAGAAGCTTGTCTGGCTAGGGGTGGCATTTTGCATGCAAAATGACCCCAACCTTCAGGGGACCTGCTCCCACCTGTCCTCCCACCCTCCACCAAGGCTCAAGCCTTGGCTCAAGCTTTTTATGCCCCCCCCAAAGGTGGTTCTCCTGCCACACCATTTAATGACTTTCTACTGTGGGGAAGACTTCCACACAGCAGAAACACATGGGATTGGGGCTGCCAATGGCCACAGCCACAGTCCACCTGTACCCAAATTGCCAAAGACCACACATCCCCTCCCCAAAACCTAACCTCCCCTGTGGCCAGCCACTCTCTCTCTATTGATTCCTGTTATGGGAAAATTCAGACTCCCACAGACTCCACAGACTCCCACAGTCCCCCCACAGCCCCAAAGACACCCTCCCCAACATTCCCACACTGGCCACTACCCCAAGAGCAGGCTGGCCAGCCATCCCGCATTGTTCCCTATGATGGGAACTTTTAAACTCTCTTTCCCAGGGCAATTATGCACATCCCAGGGGTGCCATAATGGAGGGCACACTCCTGAGTGTGAGCTCATCCCTGTGAAAGCACACCTGAACCACAGACACCCTTCCCAAAATTCCCCCACCACCTACAGAGATGGCTGGCCAGCCAGCCCCATTGTTCCCTATGATAGGAACTTACTTCACACCAAAGAAAAAAACAAACACACACTGAATAAAGTTTTTTAAAAATTATTTTCTAACTTTCAAAGTACAACTAGGCAAAGCATTGTGACACATTACACCAGCAGTCTCCCACACAAAAAAATTACACAACTCACTTAACATCAGAGAATCACAAAAACACAATTGCTATCAAAAATTCTTTATTTCTTTAACTGCTTTAGGTTACACAGTAGAGGGCACAACAGGGCATGAAAGCAGTCTACTACACCAAAATAACACACAACTCACTTCACATCAGAGAATCACAAAAACACAATTGCTGTCAAAAACACTTTATTTCTTTAACTGCTTTAGGTTACACAGTAGGAGGACACAACAGGGCATGAAAGCAGTCTACTACACAAAAATAACACACAACACATCAGAGAATCACCAAAAACACAATTGCTGTCAAAAACACTTTATTTCTTTAATGGCTTTAGGTTACACAGTAGGAGGGCACAACAGGGCATGAAAGCAGTCTACTACACAAAAATAACACGACTCACTTCACATCAGAGAATCTGTAACTTCATGCAATCATACCAGGAGGCAACCCCCCCCCCCATGTGGCCTGCTGCTCCACCAAGCACTAAAGCATGGCACAGGTGGAGTTCCAGCGAGTGGTAACGTCTGAGAACAGTACGTGCTCCGGCACGCCTGTTCTGGCCTGCTTCTGGTGCAGTTTGTGAGTGGCTGTCATGCTGCGCGAGAAGTGACTCATGAGCCTCTGATATTTCTGGAGCAGCAGCTGGAATTCACGAGTCATGGGATCACAGGGTTCCGCAGTGGAGCCTGCCCCAAGTGCATCTCTCACCACTAGGTGAAGCTTGTGGGCTGCACAGTAAATGCGCTCTTGGCTCACTAGTTGTGCTGCTGCCCTCACATTGCTACCACCATCCGTCACCATGCATCCCACGGTGGCGGGGCCCTGGCCTACCCACTCGTCCAACTGTCTCCTCAGGGTGGCAGCGATGTTATCCGCTGTGTGTGCCATGTCGAGAACCTTGGCATGGAGCAAGGCCTTGCGGTAGCCAGCCTGGTGGTCTCTCATCCTTCCCTGCCAAACTGCATAGGAAATAATGGAGTAGAAGGGGGGTAGAAGAGCAGCTTCTTTGGGAGGCCATAAAATGCCCCCCGAAGTGGGATCTGCTTGAGCCTTGGTGGAGGGTGGGAGAACAGGTGGGAGCAGATCCCCTGAAGGTTGGGGTCATTTTGCATGCAAAATGCCACCCCAAGCCACCTAGAAAAATGACTTGTTTTTCCCCATAGAGAATAATGGAGCGTGTAGGAGGATGGGGGCACCTTCTTTGGGCCTTCTTTGGGGGGGCATAACATGGCCCCCCAAAGTCCAATCTTTCTGAAACTTGGGGGTAGTTACAGGAGAGTTAGGAGAAGGTCCCCACCAAGTTAGGTTTGATTCGGAAAGAAAGTGGCCCCCCAAGGCACCCAGAAGCTTGGGAGTAAATGCAAACTGCTAGCAAAATGGCGATTGTCTTATTTCCAATTCGGCCCAAATCAACCCGAATCGATTCGGAAATGCCGGATTCGGTATTTCCGATACTGACCCCGATTCAGAAAACCAGAATCAACCTGAAACGGATCCAATTTGGGTTTTTAACCCGAATCAGAAACCCGAATCGCACACCCCTCGTTGTGAGGTTAAATGTTGTAAGCTGTTTTTGGGTCCCCTTGCAAACCTACTGTTGATTGTTCACATGGATGTCTAATTTTTTGTGGGTATGGGTTTCTTTCCCTAATAGATATAAAGAGCAGGGGGACATGTTGCTGTGCCCACCACACCGTCACAGAATTCCAAATATGCCCACAGGCTCAAAAAGGGCAAACTTTTCTCAGTGAAGTTGTAGGATAGGACTAGGATCTAGGGGCATACTGGGAGACAGAAACAGCCCTAGAAAAGGCCCACAGCTCCAACCCCCTCAACAGAGAGGGGAAAGGAGGAAAAGCAGGTTCCTGCAGGGCTGAGTCACCCAATTGTGGCAGAAGCAGCTCCCATCCCCCTTGCACAAGGCAAAGGCCCCCCCTTGCTTGGGGCCAGAGTGGCCCCAGCATGGGGGAGAGCAGGCCGTTGGATTGTGAAGACTTTCTATGTGGCCTTAATGGCCAATCTGCCTCTGGCAGAAACCATACCACTGTTACATAGGGTTGCCAGCCTCCAGGTGGTGGCTGGAGATCTCTTGGAATTACAACTGATCTTCAGGCCACAGAGATCAGTTCACCTGGAGAAAAGGGCTGCCTTGGAGTGTGGACTCTATGGCATTATACGATGCTGAAGACCCTTCCCTCCCCAAACCCTGCACTCTCCAGGTTTCACCACCAAAATCTCCAGGTATTTTCCAACCTGGAGCTGGCAATCCTACTGTTAATTCAGGTGGTTAAAAATTGCTGTCTTGCTGTTTACATGATACAGTCTGCAGACATGAACAAGATGAAGCTAATACTTCTGGCCCATCTTCCCCTCAGTATTTTCTGTTTCAACTTGAAAGCAGAAAGAATTCAACTCCCAGGCATATGGTGGCCTGATTTGGATCCATGTTCACTTGGATACATGTCAAGGGAACACATCAACCTGCTCACATTTTGTATTATTTTACATTGCCCCTTTTTGAAAAAGGAGGTTTGCAAAGATTTGTATTTGAAAAAGTGGTACTGTGATGCAACGAATAAATAAGGGACTAGGAGATGGGCAACAGTACCCTCTGCAGGTGGAGATACATTCTGTCCATTTGCAGGATCTCTGTTGATCCAAGCTGGGATGAAGAGAAGAACTTGCTTTCAATGCCAAAGGCAGCAGTGAGTGTATTCTCTGCAGAAGTGAATGGCACTTGAATCTATTAAAGAATGTAGCAGCATGTCAGACTTGAATATGGCTTCCATTCTCCATTGTGCCATTAATTTTATAGCGTGACTTTAGACCAGTCAGTCTCCGGGCGGCTAACATAAAGTAGATTCTTCTCCCTTCTTCAATAGCTTCTGACAGGCAGCAGAGAAGAGTTGTTTTATACTGTTCACACTCCAGATAAAATCCCATATCCTAGATCTCTTCCCTCGGATCCTTAAACAAAGTGGAACACAACCAATAGGAAAGAGTTGGCTGAATACCACCTGGCACAAGCATCTAATTCAATTGATGGTTGAGATCTCTGTGTTGTGTGCATTTATCATAAAGACACAAATATAACTACTGTTTTTATGCCCTATTTTTTATCTTATGGCTTGGAGGTCAATCACTGATAATCTTGTGTATTTGTAAACAGTAGTAAATGAAAGGTTATGTACCACTGAGATATGTGGGGGCGTTCCAATAGATTACTAGGGTTCGGGTTAAATCTGCAAGCAGATACTTGGCTACCAGGTTCACAGCAACTATCATTCTAATTGTAAAAAATTCAGCCCCACGCTGCTTTTCCCTGTGGCACATTTAGAATTCTGACCTAGTGTGGTGGGTGCAGCCACAAAACAGCTGCCACAAGATGGCTGCCACTGGAGGCAGAGCCAGCCACAAAATGGCTGCTGCAGTTTACCTTCAGTCACACAGTGAAAATCCTTGTGCTGTGATGGTAAAGGCTGTCAAAACAACATTTTTAAAAATCTGCACAGCCAATCAAAACTGCAATGGCCAGTCAGAAGCCTTGCTGGGCAAAAGCCCCACTTACCCCACCCACTTTTAAAAAAACACTTGGGTGCCAGGAAAGGCTTCAGCGAGTGCCATTTTGGCAACCTCTGTAGTAGACAATTCCACACATCTTTACATGTGGCGGTGTGTGTGGGGGGGAATTCTTCAGAAATTCTCATCCAGATTCTCCAGAATGTTGAAGTAGTGAAATATTTCCAAAGCAAAACCAATATATTAGGAATTCCCCATTGGGCCATTAAAAAAATTGGGGTGAAATGCACAGTTTACAGTGGCCATTTCTGTACAGGTTATCAGCTTCCATTTCAATGCTTTTTGGAAGTGCCTTTTTTCCTGCTTCTCGGTACTTTCGTACACTTCCTGGGGTTTCCCTGGCTTTTGTGCAATTGTTCTCAAACCTGCTTTGCTGCAAAGGTTTGGTAAAGATCACAGTGACGTTTGGATGGCTGCTGTGAGGATAGGAAAATTCAGATTTCCAGGGCCACATAGCAGCCATTTTCCCTGACTGTCATTGTGGCAGCTATTTCCTCCCCAGTCATCAGGGGGCTTTTAATTTTTTTTAAATAAAATCAGCACTATAATATTGTCATGTTAACATGCCATTGTAAAAATAGGTGTATCAGGTTCTCTGAATTATCAACTTTCTTTTTTTAAGTTTCTAGCCCCTTCCATTGCATAGGTATAAGGACATCACAGAGTTGTGATGTCACAGATGGCTCTGACATTACAGCCATCTGGGCTCTGAGACGGAAGGGGGCCTGCAGCTAGAAGAGTACTCTTGGAATATACTTGGAAGGCGATGATGTCGACAGAAGGCCCCTTTCCTGCATGGAATGTGCCATGTTTGCTTTCATCCTGGAAGAGAAGATGGACTTCACTTGTCAGAAGTGTAAGCTGGTCAGGATTTTGGAGGAGAAGAGTCAGAGCCTGGAGGAGAGGATCACTACTCTTCAGGAAATCAAGGAAGGGGAGGATTTTATTGAAAAGAGCCTGGGGGCTCTGAACAAGCTTGAAGAAATAAGTCCGAGAGAAGAAGGAAGAACTGAGCCTCCTCTCAGTTCTGCATTACAAAACTGGAAGACGTTCTGGTTCACTGGAGCTCAAGAGGTGCTTGAGATGGTGACAGAGACACGAGTGGAAGGAGAACCACAAAATACCTGGAAGAGGGAGTGAAGAGGACATGGGGCCACACGGAAGTGGAAGAAAACGGAAGGTGGTGGTTATCAGGGACTCTCTGCTTACGGGTATGGAACGTCATGTGTCCAGGCCAGATCCCCTACTCCGGGAGATGTGTTGCTTGTCTTTTATACACAGACTGAATAATACATCTCCCACACAGAGAATGAGAGGCTTGGGGACAGGAAACAGTTGGGTTTAAAAAAAGGCAAGTGATGCTTCCCCCCAGGAGGCGGTGCTATGAACAGTATTCACTTGACTTTGCGCTTGGGAAATCTCCAGAGATGGTGATAGGGAAGGTGGAGTTGGGCGGAGGAGGGAGCTCAGCCAGAATTTAGGATATTACAGACCGACAGCCGAAACTGACCAGACCAACTGATCAGTACCCATTTGTGCTGGTTCGCATGGGAACGAATAACACGGCCACGAATACCATCACAAGAATTGAAGAGGACTATGAAGCTCTTGGAAGGCAGTTGATGAGAGTGGGGGTGCAGGTGGTATTCTCTTCTATCTTTCCTGTCAAAGGAAGAGGAATGCAAAGGGAGCATACCATACTTGAGGTGAATTGTTGGCTGAGGTGGTTGTGCCAGCAGGTGTGCTTTGGGTTCTGGGACCACGGGATAGGTTTTCTCAGATAAGGCCTTCTAGCACATGATGTGCTTCACCTCTAAAGGTCAGGGAAGAAAATGTTTGGAAAAAAGCTGGAGAGCTTCATCAGGAGAGCTTTAAAGTGATGCCACAAGGGGAAAGGGACGATCAACATGGGGATATAAATGAAGAAGTGATAGCAGCAGGGAACCACCTGGGTAGGACAGATCAAACAAAGGTACAAGGCTACAAGTGCCTATATACCAATGCATGAAGTATGGGTAATAAGAAGGATGAGCTTGAGCTTCTCTTGCAAACAGAGGGCTACGATATAGTTGGAATTACTGAGACTTGGTGGGATGATTCCCATGACTGGAATGTGGTAGTGGATGGGTACAAGTTGTTCAAGAAAAACTGTAAGGGTAGAAGAGGAGGCGGAGTGGCATTGTATGTGAGGAGAGGGCTTGATTGTCAGGAAGTTCTGGAGAATGTGGTTGACAGCCTGGTGGAAAGTATATGGGTGGAAATAAGGGGAAGAAGGAAAAAGGGTATTGTTGTTGAAGTCTGCTACAGACCTCCTGACCAGGGAGAGGAAATGGATGCTGCCCTCCTTGAACAGATTGGTAGAGTATCTAGACATCAGAACCTTGTAATTATGAGTGACTTCAACTTCCCCGATGTGTGCTAGGAGACAAGCTCAACAAAGCGACAAGACTCACGCAACTTCCTGACCTGCCTGGCTGATAACTTCCTTTTTCAAAAGGTGGAGGAAGCTACAAGGGGCTCAGCTATACTGGACTTAATATTAACCAACAGGGAAGAATTGGTAGATGGGGTGAAGGTGGTGTGGACCATAGGCAGAAGTGACCATGTTCTCCTTGAATTCCAGTTGCTGTGGGGGGCCAAGGAAGTTCATAGCCAGACTCGTAGGTTAGATTTTCGTAGGGCCAACTTCAATGAACTCAGAGGCTTGGTGAGAGTCATTCTGTGGGGGAGTGTGCTGGAAGGGAAAGGAGCGAGTGAAGGGTGGGCTCTTCTCAAACATGAACTTTTGCAAGCTCAAGCCCTCACTATTCCAGCAAGATGGAAACATGGTAAGGGCTCCAAGAAACCGATGTGGATGAACAGAGAGCTCCAGAATAAGCTAAGGGAGAAAAAGGAAATGTTTAGGAAATGGAGAGAAGGACAGACCTCTAAAGAGGGATATATGAGCATTAGTAGGTACTGCAAATCAGCCATCAAAGAAGCCAAAGCTCAGTATGAGCTGGGTCTGGCCAGAGGGGCTGTGAGAAGCAAACGCAAGGTAAGAGGCAACTGGACCGCTGTTTGGAGTGGAAGAAGAAACTCTGATGGAGGACAGAGAAAAAGCAGACAGGCTTAATGACTTTTTTGCCTCTGTTTTCTCCCTGAAGAAGTCGAGCCCATCTAGAGATGGTAGTAGACATGGCAGGACACCCAGGTGGCTAGTTGACATTGACAGAGAGGTTGTGGAGAGGCACCAGGCTGCACTGGATGAATACAAATGCCGTGGGCCAGATGGTGAGCACCCAAGAGTGCTGAAAGAACTTTCTAGAGAACTTGCAGAACCCCTGTCCATCATCTTCAAGGCCTCCTGGAGGACTGGGGATCTGCCACAAGATTGGAGAAGAGCGAATGTTATCCCAATCTTTAAGAAAGGGAAGAGGGATGACCCGGGAAACTACAGGCCGGTCAGTCTGACTTTTGTTGCTGGGAAGATATTAGAGCAGATTTTAAAGGGATCAATCCGTAAGCATCTGAAGGACCGCTTAGTGATCCAGGGAAGTCAACATGGTTTTGTCCCCAACAGATCTTGTCAGACCAACCTGGTTTCCTTCTCTGATCGAATGACGAGCTTACTAGATCATAGGAACTCTGTCGACGTGATTTACCTGGATTTCAGTAAAGCTTTTGATAAGGTCCCCCATGACATTCTGATGGGCAAACTGGAAGACTGTGTACTGGACTATAGGACAGTTCGGTGGATAGGGAACTGGTTGGAGGACTGCACCCAAAGAGTGGTGGTCAATGGCGTTTCATCAGTTTGGAGGGAGGTGTCCAGTTGGGTGCCTCAGGACTTGATTTTGGGCCCGGTACTTTTCAATATTTTTATCAATGATCTGGGTGAAGGGGTAAACTGGCTACTCATTAAATTTGCTGATGACACCAAATTGGGAGGAGTGGCCAACACCCAAGAAGATAGAATTAAAATTCAACAAGACCTGAATACCCTGGAGAATGGACAGTTGTAAACAGGATGCCTTTCCTAGCTACTGTGTGAGAAGCTGAGGGGGAGTGGGTTCTGTGTAGCTTGCTAGAGAGTGGTTCTGGTTAAGTTCTGTGTGGGGCTGTTGGGGGCTGAGTGAATTGCTGTGGTTTGCTGCTGGTTCCTGTTGCTCTTGGTTACAAGCCCTGCCCCCTAGTGTCCTGGGGCCCTGCTGGACTAGGCAGGAAGTGACCTTTTGAAACAAAAGGCTCCTCCTCGCCAGAGGGTGAGAGCTAAAGGGCTCTTGGCCTGTAGCTCTTAGCCTGGGGATCTGCCTGGGGGACCTGAAACTCTACTGGTATACTGGTTCTGCTGGTACTCTAGGTATATATTTGGAAGGCAATCCTGTCTACTGAAGCCCCCTTCGCAGTCACCTGCATGGAGTGTGCCATGTTTGTTTTCCTCCCGGAAGAGAAGACAGAGTTCACTTGCCAGAAGTGTAAGCTGGTCAGAGTTTTGGAAGAAAAGGTTCAGAGCCTGGAGGAGAGGATCACCACCCTTCAGGAGATCAAGGAGGGAGAGGATTTTATTGACAACAGCCTGGGGGCTCTGCACAGCCAAAAAGAGGAAAGTCAAGGAGGAGAAGAAAGAGTCGATCTCCCTTCTGAGCCTCCTCTCAGATCTACAGTACAAACCCTCTCTATACTGCCTTGGTCAGGCCACACCTGGAGTATTGTGTGCAGTTCTGGAGGCCTCATTTCAAAAAGGATGTGGCCAAAATCGAGAGGGTGAGGAGGAGAGCGACAAGAATGATCAGGGGTCTGGAGACTGAGCCCTACGAGGAAAGGCTGAGGGCCTTGGGAATGTTTAGTTTGGAGAAGAGGAGGTTGAGGGGGACATGATTGCTCTCTTTAAATATTTGAAGGCTGTCATTTGGAGGAGGGCAAAGAGCTGTTCCAGTTGGCAGCAGAGGGTAGGACCCGAAGCAATGGGCTTAAATTAAATGCACAAAGGTACCGGCTGGATAGTAGGAAAAAAATTTCACAGTCAGAGTAGTTCAAAAGTGGAATCAGCTGCCTAGGGAGGTGGTGAGCTCCCCTTCACTGGCAGTTTTCAAGAAGAGGCTGGATGAATACTTGTCAGAGATGCTTTAGGCTGATCCTGCACTGGGCAGGGGGTTGGACTAGATGGTCTGTATGGCCCCTTCCAACTCTATGATTCTATGATTCTATGACTGAAGGACTGTGAAGGACTATGACTGTTGTTACATGCCAGCTAGTCCTACCATAGCAGAGTGACACTGTGGGAAAGAAGCCTCTTTTCTGAGGTTTTTAAAAGCAGCTTCAATAAACCTTGGGAATGAGCTAAGGGAAAGCCAAGGATGAACAGAACCTTGAACTAGCTACTAGGAGCTAGTGTAGCATAGTGACTAAGAGAACGAGCCTTGAAAATTCATAGATAAAGGTTCTTTTTAAAGTTTGTCACACTTATAGCCCTATACCAGGGATTCCCAAGTTTCATGTGTCTATGAACACTTTTGGGTTTTTGAGTAAAAGTAATGGGCACCATCACAAAATCACTCTCCAACCAGTCTCCTCCAGATGCAGTCATCAGGTCCAGTTAAGTCTAGGTCTATTTTTCTTACAAAATGCCACACCCAGCCACCTAGAAAGACCCCCTGGTTTTCCCAATAGGGAACATTGGAAACTGGTTTGAGAGTGATTTTTTTTCTCTTTCAGGGGAGGAGGAATTTTTCTTAGTGTGATTATCTGGTGTGAAGTTGTTCCCCTTGCATCAGTTTGGTTACAGGGAGGGGGGCTTCAGTTTACTTCTAGTTGCAAGTGTGTCCTTTACTTCATATGGTTTTGTATATTTTAAATTGTGATTCTCTGATGTGAAGGTTGGTCTTCATAGGGAACAATGGAGATCAGTGGTGGATAGAGGCAACTAGAAGTAAACTGGTTTGAGAGTGATTGAGAGGCACCTTCTTTGGGTGGACATGGGAGGAGGGTTAAGAGAGGATCCCCCGCAGGTTTGGTGCATTTTGCTTGCAAAATGCCACCTCTAGCCACCTAGGGACCCCCTCCCCCACTTTTCCCCATAGGGAACAATGGTGATCAGTGGTGGATAGGGGCACCTTCTATGGGGGGGCATAACATAGCCCCCCTGAAGTCCAATCTTCCTGAAACCTGTGAGGTCTTGAGAGGAGGGTTAGGAGTAGGTCCCCTGCACATTTGGTATATTTTGCTTGCAAAATGCCACCCCCAGCCACCTCGAAAGCCCCACTAGCAGCGGAAGCAGTTTCCTCTTGGTGTTCCTGAGGAATGGCAATGGAAAGACTGCTTCTGTGCTTCCCAAAGCTTAACAAAGCATTCCAAAACACTTCGGTAAGCTTTGTTTCAGCTTTCCCAAATTGCTTCAGCAATGCTGAGGCTGATTTGGGAATGCTGAAACATCCTGAATCAGGCCCAATCCGGGTTAAAAACCCGAATCAATCCCTGACGCACACCTCTCTATCTGCAACCACACCAGCCATGGTGAAAGGACAAAATCTCATGCCCATGTGGAAGCCATCTGTATTTTTTGGTTCAGAGCAGATTACAACCCTAATATAAAATAAAAACATGGTAGCATAAAAGAATATGAAAACAGTAACCTCATCTCAGGAAATTATTGTGAATTGCCCTGAGTGCCACTGGATATTATTTCTGTCCTGCAAATAGATTCTCCCTCCCCACCCAAAATGACAATTCCCATGTTAATCATTATGACCTGATGTATTGCCGAAGGCTTTCACAGCCGGAGAATGATGGTTGTTGTGGATTTTCCGGGCTGTATAGCTGTGGTCTTGGCGTTGTAGTTCCTGACGTTTCGCCAGCAGCTGAGGCTGGCATCTTGAGAGGTGTAGCACCAAAAGACAGAGATCTCTCAGTGTCACAGCGTGGAAAAGAAGTTGGCAGGTAATTTATATCTACTCAGGAAGGTAGGGTTCGGTATCCTATTCCAGGACGCTAAAATACTGGACAACACTTCCAACTACTTCGGCAGACTGCACAGGGAAGCCATTGAAATTCACAAGCATAAGCAAAACTTCAACAGGAATGAAGAAACCTTAAGAATGAACAGAGCATGGTTTCCAGTTCTGAAAAACACCAGGCTAACAAAACACGCTATACTCGACAATAGCCCTGCAGAGAAGATTAGCACATCAAGCACCAATCCATATGCAAAAGAACCTCCTCAGGATACAGTGAAGCCTCCCGCCATTAGCATTCCACACCCTGGGAAACTCTTACAGGATGACTCAGCCCAACCCTACCTTCCTGAGTAGATACAAATGACCTGCCAACATCTTCTCCACACTGTGACACTGGGAGATCTCTGTCTTTTGGTGCGAAACCTCTGAAGATGCCAGCCACAGCTGCTGGCAAAACGTCAGGAACTACAATGCCAAGACCACGGCAATACAGCCCGGAAAACCCACAACAACCATTATGACCTGAGTTATGTACTGTGGGTCATTCTGTTGCTAAGAAATTTGCATTGCAAAATAACTGCTTAACAAACAAAGCAGGACACTTTTGTTTCAACATACATGTATGTACATAAATGACACTGACTGTTGGCACAATGATTACAAGAAAAAGGAATAATCTTAGCTCTAAAATGATAATACTTGGCTGTCAGTATAAACTTTATTAAGAAAAAAATAACATATTTGCTTTGTGAAACTTTTGAAACAATGTGTGGTTCATAGTATGGGAAAGAACAGACAAGTTTCAAATGCTATCAAAGATCACAAGTTTCTGAGCTCCTGAGGGAAGGCAAATAAAACCAGACCATGTCACTATTGTCCACTATTAGGCCATTTCCCCATGTCTTAAAAATAGCACCCCACTCACGGAATGCTGGCAGCTCTTTTGCGCGATTTCTGATGTCACTGTTTCCAAAATGGAGGCAGGCAGTTATGATTCCATTTTTATGGCTCCACTAAAATGGAATCGTAACTGCCTGCCTCTGTTTGGAAACAGTGACATCAGAAATCGCGTAAAAGAGCCGCCAGCATTCTGTGAGTGGGGTGCTATTTTTAAGATGTGAGGAAATGGCCATAGTCCCATTATCATCATTTCAAGTGTATAAAAACTTAAAAACACAATAAATTAAGACAAAACTTAAACGACTGGTTGGTACAGGTGTGTCTTTACAAAGCAAAGTACAGGAAAGTAAACAGACAATCATTGTTTAAAAAGAGTAAAATGGTTGTCATACAGTGCACAAATTGTATCCATTCTTCATTTCAAATCAGCAGGTGAAAATTCAGCTGCAAAAAGTGGTGAACTGAAACCACTGAGGAAAAATTTGGGCATCTGCAAACAGAAGCGAAATGGGGATTGCTTGCTTGTCCCCGTCTTGCACAAAAAGTTGAAGAGCAATTTCTGGTTCCTCCTTCCCATTGTACTTCACTCTGCCATTGCTGGCCCCTTTTAAGCTCTCTGACTCTCAGAAATGAGCCTGGAGGGAGACACAACAATGGCAGAGTGCAGAAAGATCACAAAGATCCCTTTCTCAAGCTCTGGTCTACTCATGCTCATCCGTTTCCAACCCCATTACATACGTAACTGCAAGCCATCTAGCGGCATGATGCAGTAAGTCATTGTCCAATCATACTTTATCTTGCACTGTTGCTGAAGTAGCTAATCTGTGGGAAATGATGAAAGATTAATATGAGAGACAAAGAGACATTCTACATTGTAAAATCCCGTTCCAGCCATTAACTTCCACAGAGTTAATGCTATTCTTTTTAATCGTCGATAGCCTGGCAAGTGCCTTGTTTCTGATTCTGCCTTCAGGTTATTTTCCTCTGTACATCATCATCCAAATCTTTCCTCCTTCCATTCTTTTTAAGGCATATGAAAGAATTATGTGCAGCCACAAGCATGGAAATAGTCTGATTAGCATTAAGGATCCTTCCTCTTCTGTAATTTTCAAGTAAAAGACAAAACGCCAAACTCTTTAGTTTTCATATGGGAACGATCAGCGTATGTTGTTTTAACCAGATCTTTTGTAAGGGGGGAGGGATCAGTTTGTCAGGCAAAACCGATAGTAGGGGATGAATTCAATTTCTCAGCACAACAGAAATTTCCCATTTTGCTTCTCCTATGTGTTCATGGCATTTTCTCACACTGCCTCCTCCCTACTCCCACCAGGTAAAAGTAATACCTCTTCAGCATCATGTATTCATTAGTAAACCAGCAGTAGACAATGTGCTTATAAATAATGGACATTGCTTGTATACATACATAGAATCCAGACTAAATTTTCCATCAGCAGAACAGAACTTTTCTGGGTCCTCCTGTACGTCATGCTGCTGCTGGGTGGGGCACGGAGAGACCCCCAGCAACAAGATGGGCTGGTTTTGCAGCAGGAAGTGGGGGGGGGTGGATATTATGCCTGTTTAGTCTAGATCCAACCCACGATAAACATTGTGTATACAACACACATATGAAATGCACAAAAACCTACAAAATAACAGTTTCCTGGGGGTAAAGTGTAGGTGACTGGGGAAGGCAATGGCAAACCACCCCGTTAAAAGTCTGCCAAGAAAACGTCATGATGCGACGTCCCCCCATGGGCCAGTAATGACTCGGTGCTTGCACAGGGGACTACCTTTACCTAAAATATATGTTAAAAATGGGATCTTTACTCACCTTTAATCTGAAGGCATATGCTTTTGTATTTTTTAAATGTGTGTTTATGTATGAGTGTAAGATTACAAAACATTCTTGCTTGTTCTTCATTAAATAGGTTAGGTATTTTTATAGTGAAATCAGTACTTTTATGAGTATAATGTGAAGTACCTAGCATTTAGTAGGCATTTAAAGAAAATATATGCTATCATGCCAGCACTGCAGGTTTGGGATGGAATTCTCCCAGGATGACAACTGATCTCTGGTCTACAAAGATCAGTCCCTCTGGATGAAATGGCAGATTCAGAGGGTGGAGTCTGTGGCATTATATCCCTGCTGAGCTCTGTCCCCGAATTCTGCCTTCCTCAGACACCATCACCAAATCTCCAATAATTTCCCAAGACAGAGCTGGCAACCCAGTCTATCACTTGGAAGAAGTAGAGTGCCATCTTAAGTTGAGTTACACCCTTCTCAGCCATGAAAGTCAATGGGAGCATCTCTGTTAGGATGGCATTGGTAATATCTGGATTCATACATCCCTCACAAACCTTGCTTTTGTTCTGAGAATGAGCCAGGAAGTCTGTGTGTTTGCTGCCTCCTCTTGTGTGCAACATGGGGATTGAAGACTTGCAGATTTCTAACAACCACAATTCGTTGTGGCAAAGCAGTCTTCCAGACCACAGTTTAATCTTGTTTCATTGTTCTGTTTAGGTGGGGTTTGTTACAAACAAGGAAGTCTTCAACCATCATGCACAACAGAAGGGAAAGAGAGAGAGTACAACCCTGAAGATCTCTGGGTTCTTGTAATGAACAACCCAGTATTTGGTTGTTGTGGATTTTCCGGGCTGTATAGCCGAGGTCTTGGCATTGTAGTTCCTGACGTTTCACCAGCAGCTGTGACTGGCATCTTCAAAGGTGTAGCACCAAAAGACAGAGGTCTCCCAGTGTCACAGTGTGGAGAAGATGTTGGCAGGTCATTTGTATCTACTCAGGAAGGTGGGTTTGGGCTGAGTCATCCTGTAAGAGTTTCCCAGGGTGTGGAATGCTAATGGAGGGAGGCTTCACTGTATCCTGAGGAGGTTCTTTTGCATATGGATTGGTGCTTGATATGCTAATCTTCTCTGCAGGGCTATTGTAGGATGTAGAGTATGCAAAAGAACCTCCTGCCAACATCTTCTCCACACTGTGACACTGAGAGATCTCTGTCTTTTGGTGCTACACCTCTGAAGATGCCAGCCACAGCTGCTGGTGAAACGTCAGCAACTACAATGCCATGACCACGGCTATACAGCCCAGAAAATCCACAACAACCATCGTTCTCCAGCCGTGAAAGCCTTTGATAATATAACCCAGTGTTTGTTCATGATGTCTGAATGTAGCCAGTAATTCTTGGTAGCTACGTTCTTTGTCATTTACAAATTTGACTTTGATTTTGTCTTGAGGAGTTGCAGAAGAACTACAGAGTCTTATGCAATGAGATTATAAATATACATTTTAAAAGGAATGGAAAAAATGTGGCGTTGTGCATGTTCGCTTTTCATGAAATGTCTGTTGCTTTTAATAAAGAGATTAAGGGCTGTGCGAAAGAAAGATGCTCATTGCTAATGCTTCTGGCATAGAATATTGGACTCCTTTGGGGAGGGCTGAGGAGTCCTCATTGTGCAATTCATTTGGAGGATTCAGCATAGACCTGGGAAGCTCGAGTCCCACCCACTTTGTCTATGGATCAATGGCTGTAATATAAGGATTTGTGTTCAATATCAGGCTGAAGGAACTGAAAACTTAGGCTGACAGTGGATGATCCAATTCATTTTAGAGATTCTCCTAGCTAAACTAGAACTAAGGAGGAGCAATGAAATGTAGGAAATTCATTCAACCCTAGTTTATAAGAGACCCTTGTTTAACTGCTGAAAGCTGATAACAGAACACTGCATCTGTTGGCATTCTTGTTAAATGTTCTGCTATTATTTCTTTTGCTCTTGAATTAAAAAAATATTTAGGGTTGTCTTTGCTGTGTTTCTTTTTATGTTCATTTATTTTCAGTGATTTGTGTTCTGTTTTTCTCTTTTTGAAGATTAGTGTTTGTGTGGAGAAATGCTTTCATTTGAAGGTTTGAACAGTATCAAAACCTTTGCTCCCAGTTTAAAAAATCTTTCTTAACTTAGAACAGTTAGTTAAGCTGCACCCAGGGACTTCAGTTATGCAGATGTGCCACCTGACTAAAGACAAAGGGGTGGCCATAAGACTTTCTGCTAAAAGTTTATAGAATCACAGAGTTGGAAGGGGCCTTACAGACCATTTGGCCCAACTCCCTGCCCAATGCAGGAACAGCCTAAAGCATCCCCAACAAGTATTTGTCCAGTTGCTACTTGAAAATTGTCAATGAGAGAACCCACCGCATCCCTAGGCAGCCGATTCCACTGTTGAATTACTCTTAATGTGAAGAAGTTTTTCTTAGCATCCAGCCTGGACCTTCCCTCCTGTAGTTTAAACCCATTGTTTCGAGTCCTATCCTCCATTGCCAACAGGAACAGCTCCCTTCCCTCCCCTAAGTGACAGCCTCTTAAATACTTAAAGAGAGCAATCATGTTCCCCCTCAACCTCCTCTTCTCCAAATCGAACATTCCCGGGTCCCTCGGTCTTCCCTCGTAGGGCCTGGTCTGCAGGCCCCAGATCATCTTAGTTGCTCTCCTCTGCACCTATTTCAATTCGTTCACATCCAGAAATGCACGCAACACTCCAGGTGGGGCCTGACCAGCATGGTCTACAGTGGGTCAACGGCATCCTGTGATTTGGATGTTATGCCCTTGTTGTTAATCTTTCCAGGTATGTGGGCGGGTGGAGATTTGAGGACTAAAATACCAGAATGGATTCTTCCTGGAACTTCCAGGAAAAGCTTTTCTGACCTGCCTAGAGGATGGACAAAGAGTGTTAATAAAACTGCCTGTCACGTGGTCTCTTTGACTGATTTGAGCTGGAAGCTGAAGAAGCTGAGAGCTAGCTCCTTGCAGGTGGTGGCCATTGGCCATGCAGAGGGCTGAGAGGCCTAAGCTGAGACTACAAATTATGAGGACTTGTCAGTAAGCTGGAACTTTCTGAGATAGAGAATCCACCTTAACACAAGATCTAAGGCGTGTACAATGGGAGGATCAGAGGAATTGCATTTTTACACATTTCCTTTAAGAACCCCTGTTTGCTTTGGTTCTGTGCTTCTGAGTGTGAACATTCCCATTCCTTTTTAAATACATGATTTTTTTCTTAAATGTTGGTAGCTGTTCTCTGTACCACATAGACATCCACTGCTCAACCACATAATTTAAAACAGGTACCACAGGCAGGAGGTGGTTTGTGGGCAATTTGCTGTTCCCACAGCAGTATGCAAGTGCAGTAAGCATTCCCTGTGGTAACCAGGGGCTGGGTAGCCAGAGACTGGGCACAAGGCATGGTTTAGAGTGGCAAGCTGGCACAGGGCAGTGGGGAGCCTTGGCCCTCTCCATGGGGACAAGTGGTGGCAGTACAAGAGAGAAGGAGCAAAAACCCCTCGGAGGGCAGGAGAAGGGGCACCAGCTGGGTGACATGTACCAGGCAAGAAGGAACAGTGCTCACAGGTCAGTGGGGCTGTTCCACCACAGTTTGTGCTAGATGGAAGATTATTTATATGCTGCTTTTCTGGTACTTATAGTGACAAAATATATAAAATGTATGAAGCCGACTTCAAATGAAAAGTAATTTAGAGGGATAGCGTAGTACCAAAATGAAGATTCACAGCATCAGTTCTCAGTAGGAATTGAAATAGCATTTCAGGTGTGGGGTTAAAAACAGCAAAAAGGAGGCATTTAAAGTCATCCCTGCTAGCAATGTACTTCTACATTTTTTTCTGAAGGTTTAGTCATATCTGCTTGCTAATTTTTCAGTCAAAGTGTGCTTGCAATGAATCCACCCAATCCATGTCCCTGGAATGTTTTGCCTGATCAAGGTATCTCAAACTCTCTTTCAGTAATGGTGCCATTAACCTGCAATTCCAGTCTAGGGACAATTTGCTTTCTCCATTAAGACCATGGCTGGAAATTGATTATTCTGAAGCCATACTTCCTTCTTTCTGTTAAATTTGGTAAACAAATCCCCCCCCCCCAAACTATGAAATGTATATGGAGGAGGAAATTGATGTCGCATTTGAATGTAACTGTTTTGAGCATCTTTTTTTTTGTTCTGAAACCAAATACTTTAGGTTACACATACACAACCATATTAATTGATGCTGAAGTGTTCCTCTGTGTTGTCCCGTTGTGCTGTTTGTGGATCTTCTGTGCACTTATAAATGCTGTTCTCATGATGATGCAAAACTCCCACCCTTCATGAGTGATGTATGTGGCACATAGGGCAGGTTCTGTTCTCATGATACGCTATCAGTCATAGAATCATAGGGTTGGAAAAGACCTCTAGAGTCATCTAGTCCAACCACCTGCACAATGCAGGAAATTCACAACTATTTCCCCTCCCCACACCCCCAGTGACCCCTGTTCCATGCCCAGAAGATGGCAAAACACAGTCAGGATCCCTAGCCAAACTGGCCTGAGGAAAATTGCTACCTGACCCCAAGGTGGCAATCATCCTTACACTGGTTATGTAAGAAGGGGCCACAAGAACTAAGCACTGATTCAGTTCTTCAGTCCATGATATCCACCTAAATGAAATATGAGGCTCAGTGGTAGAGTATCTACTTGGTGCACAGAAGGTACCAAGTTCAAGCCCTGGCATCGCTGGTTAAAAAAGAAAAGAGGATTGGGTAGTAGGTGATGGGAAAGACCTCTGCTTGACATCCTAGAGAGCCAATGCCACTCTGGGTAGACAGTATTGACCTTGATAGACCAACGGTCTGACCCAGTAGAATCATAGGGTTGGAAGGAACCTCTAGGGTCATCTAGTTCAAACTCCTGCACAAGGCAGGAAATCCGGTTACCTCCCCCCAAACACACCCAATGACCCTTACTGCATGCCCAGAAGATGGCAAAAACCATCAGGATCCCTAGCCAAACTGGCCTGGAAAAAATTGCTTCCTGACCCCAAGGTTGTGTTTAGCCTTACCCTGGGCATGTAAGAAGAGGCCATGAGAACTAAGCACTGATGTTACCCTTCCTACATTTCCTCTCATGATCTGTCTAGGTTCACAGAATAAGCATTGCTATCAGATGGCCATCTAGCCTCTGCTTAAAAACCTCCAAAGAAGGAGAGTCCACCACCTCCCGAGGAAAGCTTCATGTGTACAGTTTTAAAGGCTTAGTGATTGAGCATCTGCATTGCATGCAGAAGTTCTCAGCTTCTATCTTTGGCAGTTAGGAGGGAGAAGGGGATGAAATCATCCTCTTTCCTCAGTGGAGATGATCTTCTGGAAGAACAAGGAGGAGATATTTCACAGCTCTGTCCTCCTTTGTTCCAGTCCCCACAGGCTGTGAGGCTGTTCCTCTCTGTTGATCCTGCAACCCTTAGAATGATCTTTTGGAGGTCAGAAACAATTGCAGGAAGGAACACAGAAAATCTTCATGTTCTGCGTACTGTTCCTTTAAATCTTATCTCTTCCCTTGATTTCTGTTTCCTGTTCCTGTTCCTCTTAGTTCAATAAAGAAGGCTTGAGTTGTTTAGACTGTCTGGTGGTGTGTCCTTCACCACAGAGATCACATATATAATACCTGGTGATGAGGACCCTCTGACCCACTATTCTTTTGGGTACTGGGCTATTTGGATGGCAGATGCCTGACTCCCAGTATGTAAGCTGGAGGAATTCAAGCCAAGCAGGTGCAGTTCCTGGCAGCAAAAGTGAAACTAAACTTGTTGAGAGTGAACAGCCATTTTCTTTTCTTTTTTCTTGCTTCTCAGTATCTTGAGCCATATCCCTTATATTTGTACTCTCTATCCAAGAATGAGGGAAAGAACTCCAGGAACTTCATCAAACCCCAGACTAACAATGGTGACCTTGCTTGGTAGTATTGGAGAATTTCCATGAAGCTCATGAAACGTGTGTAGTATATTGTGAATGCTTTGAGCAATTTGTAGCATGTAACTCGGATGATCAAAAACTTCCAACAGTGATGGGGTCTACAGCAAATGGGGTGCTGTGCAACTTATTGTCGCCAACACTGCGTGGCAATGCTACTTATGATTTCATCACCGAAGCTATGAATTCTCATTGTTCTCCTGCCCCATCAATGAATGCAGAATGCTATAAATTCCATCAGCATCACCAAGGAAGTGGAGAATCAGTTGCACAGTTTGTTTGTTGTTGTGTCAGTTTGGACAAATGTTAAATGATGCCTTGATAGACCATATAATGATCAGAAAAGGAAAAATTATTATCCCTCTTAACATTAACTTTCATGCAGACAGTCAAAGTGGTTTGTGCTATGGAAGCTGCTGAGAATGATTGTCAGGAACACAGTTTGAATTGGGAAGTGAATCTTCTCAGTAAGAAAAGGGACAAGCCACAGGAAAGACCAACACACATATGTGGACGTGGTACTCAGACTGTGCATACTGACAAAGATTGCTGGGCACAACACCTTATCTGTAGACATTGCCACAAGAAAGGGCACATTGTAGTGGCTTCTCTATCTACCCACAAGCAATAAACCCTGTAAAGATGTCTGTTTCAATGAGGATAGGTAGGCCTGGGTGTACATAATTTAGAAGAAGATCATTCAAGTTATAACGAACATCTGCCTACCTAGAATCAGAATAGAATCATAGAATCATAGAGTTGGAAGGGGCCATACAGACCATCTAGTCCAACCCCCTGCCCAGTGCAGGATCAGCCTAAAGCATCTCTGACAAGTATTCATCAAACCTCTTCTTGAAAACTGCCAGTGAGGGGGAGCTCACCACCTCCCTAGGCAGCTGATTCCACTTTTGAACTACTCTGATCGTGAAAAGGGTTTTCCTAATATCCAGCGGGTGCCTTTGTGCATGTAATTTAAGCCCATTGCTTCGGGTCCTACCCTCTGCTGCCAACTGGAACAGCAACTTGTCCTCCTCCAAATAACAGCCTTTCAAATATTTAAAGAGAGCAATCATGTCCCCCCTCAACCTCCTCTTCTCCAAACTAAACATTCCCAAGGCCCTCAGCCTTACCTCGTAGGGCTCAGTCTCCAGACCCCTGATCATTCTCGTCGATCTCCTCTGCACCCTCTCGATTTTGGCCACATCCTTTTTGAAGTGAGGCCTCCAGAACTCCAGGTGTGGCCTGACCAAAGCAGTATAGAGAGGGGCTATGACCTCCTACGATTTCGACGCTATGGCCCCTTTGATACAACCCAAGATTGAATTGGCCTTTTTTGCCACTGCATCACACTGACTGCTCATATTTAGTTTACAGTCCACTCTTACCCCCAGATCCCTTTCACATATACTACTGCCCAGAAGTGTATCCCCCATCCAGTATTTGTGCTTCCCATTTTTGTGGCCCAGATGTAATACTGTGCACTTGTCTTTGTTGAATTGCATCTCATTCACAGCTGCCCACTTCTCCAGAGTATTCAGGTCTTGTTGAATTTCAATTCTATCTTCTTGGGTGTTTGCTACTCCTCCCCATTTGGTATCATCAGCAAATTTCATGAGCAGCCCTTCCACTCCTTCATTCAGATCATTGATAAAAATATTGAAAAGTACTAGGCCCAAAACTGAGCCCTGCGGCACCCCACTGGACACCTCCCTCCAATCTGATGATACACCGTTGACCACCACTCTTTGAGTGCGGTCCTCTAACCAGTTCCCTATCCACCGAACTGTCCTATAGTCCACTCCACAGTCTTCCAGTTTGCCCATCAGAATGTCATGGGGGACCTTATCAAAAGCTTTACTGAAATCCAGATAAATCACGTCAACAGAGTTCCCCCGATCCAGTTAGCTGGTCACTCGATCAAAGAAGGAAACCAGGTTGGTCTGGCAAGATCTGTTAGGGACAAAACCATGCTGACTTCTCCGGATCACTGAGTGGTCCTTCAGATGCTTACCGATTGATCCCTTTAAAATCTGTTCTAATATCTTCCCAGCAACAGAAGTCAGACTGACCGGCCTGTAGTTTCCTGAGTCATCCTTCTTCCCTTTCTTAAAGATAACACCTTATACGTGTTATCAGAAACAGAAGTACATGAAAGCCTTTAGGTTCACTCTGCAGGTATTTCTACTAGAATGGAGCTGGATACTGATGCTACTGTGTCTATAATCTCTGTATCTCTTCATATTCAGATGTTGTCTAAAATTCCCTTGTAAAGAAGTGTCAAAATATTGAAGACCTACACAGGTGAGAAGTCGGAGCCAAAAGGGGTATTACACATTACAGTTGAGCTAGAAGCCCAGTCAGCTCTTCTACCTTTGTACATGGTTAAAAGGAAATATCTAACGTTATTTGGCCATTCATGGCTTAAATAGTTTCAAGTGAATTGGGCCTATATTAAAGCAATTTATTCAATGCCCCAGACTGTGTGTGATATGTTGGATAGGCACTTTAAATCTTTTGAAGGTGAAGTGTGTTGGAAATACAATGTCTTGTGTACAGAGAACTCGCTTGTGAAATCGAGAACCGAGAGCAACTTGTCAAACTGCTGCGGATGCAACATCAAGTTAGTCAATGTGACCCCCCCCCCAGACACTGGAGCCCAAGAGAGAAGACATGCCCGAAGTCCTCAGCCAGCTGCGGAGATGGCCCACCAGATTAACCAGGATTGCTGTTTGCAGTGCGGGGGAGCGGGTTATTCTGCGGCCAACTGTCCGGGGCAGAGAACGGGAGCCCCAAAATGAGGACGGAAAACTAAGGGTTCCAGCAGAGCCACCAAAGCCCATCAGGCTTCTCTCTTGGGCTCCAGTGTCTGGGGGGGTGGTCACATTGACTTGCACCAGAGGGACGAAGCAGCTACCATCTTGAAGTTGGAGGAAGAGTCGGAGTTGTCTGGGGGGAATCCCTCCGGAAGTGAGAAAGACAAGACCCCACTGGCGGGAAACAGGGATGACCTGCTGTGAGGGAGCCCACCAGCAGATCTCAGAGGAGCCAACACTGCAAGAGGTGAGACTGAAAGGGGCCCTGGTCTATTTGCCAATTACCTTGGTGAGCCCTCGGAGACGGACTCACATCCGAGTAAGAGCCCTAATTGACTTGAGATGTACTAGAGACTTAATCGCCCCTGCTTTGGTGATGGGGCTGGGGCTGGAGGTAAGAAAACTCACCCATCCCATCGTGTTCAAACAAATGGATGGGTCCTGGATGAAAGGGAATCTCCCAGTTATGAGACTGAACTTACTCCCCTGGGGATGGGGAACCATTGGGAATCCCAGGCATTTTAGTCAGCACAGCCACTAAATTTCCATTGGTGCTGGGGGTATGCTGGCTGTGTGACCATGACCCTTACGTACGTTGGAAGGCTGGAGAGCTGTGTTTCCCGGGGGAAGATGTCGCAACCATGTGTGGGATGAGAAGTGGTGAAAAGCAGCCCCTCCTATCCCAGAAGCTGTTTTATTGACCAAGGAGGAGCAGGATCAGATCTCCCTGAATACTGGGACTTAAGTCAAATATTTGATGAAAAGGAGGTAGATGAGCTCCCTCCACATCGGGCCACTGACTGTGCCATTGAGCAGATTCCTGGGTAGAAACTGCCAAAGGGGAAGCTTTACTCCATGAGCCCAGTGGAGCGGGCAGAGCTACAAAAGTTAATTGACAAGAATCTGGAAAGAGATTTTATTAGACCAGTGAGCTCTCCCCACGCCGCTCCTGTACTTTTCTGCAAGAAAAAGGATGGGGAGGTTAAGACTGTGCACAGATTATAAAGGGATCAGTGGGGTGTCGATGTCTAATGTCTTCCCCCTGGCACTCATCAGAGACTTACTGGGAAGATCTTTTCTAAGCTGGACTTGCAAGATGCTTAGAGTATAGATAAAGGAGGGGAATGAGTGGAAAATGGCATTTAACACCCCTTTGGGCAGTATGAGTATTTAGTGATGCCTTTTGGATTACAAGGGGCTCCGAGGGTTTTCATGAATTTGATCAATGAGATTCTTCACAAATATCTTTACAAAGGGGTAGTCATTTACTTAGATGATGTGTTGTTGTATTTACAAGACTATGATTCTCATGTGAAATTGGTGTGGGAAGTATTGAAAACCCTGCATGCCCACCAGCTACCTATCCAAATGCGAGTTTCACAAGAAAGAGCTAGATATCAAGTATCGAGCCAAGGGTTGGGGATGGACGCAGCCAAGGTTCAAGCCGTGGTTGAATGGGAGGTCCCCAAAACCCAACAGCAGTTGCAGTCATTCCTGGGGTTTGCTAATTTTTACCAACCTTTCATAAAGAACTTTGCTCAGATTTCACTACCCTTGACTGACTTGCTGAAGACAAAGGGGAAGGGGCCCCAGGTGACAAAGCCTAGCGCTAAATTAGCCTGGACAGGAGAGTGCCAGGAGGCTTTTGAGAGCCTGAAATGGTTGTTTACCTCCAAGCCAGTTCTACGCCACCCTGACGAGAACCGTAAATTTGTGGTCCAAGTGGAAACCAGTGATGTTGCGATGGGGAGGGGGTAATCCAGAGGAGGAGGAGGAGGATGGGAAATTACACCCCTGTGCTTATGTATCTAAAAAATTTTCTGAGGCAGAGCGCCATTGGGCAGTGTGGGACAAAGAAGCATCTGCCATTAAGTTAGCTTTATGCACCTGGAGGCATTGGCTGGAAGGAGCTAAAATGCCTTTTGAAGTATGGACTGATCATAAAAACTTGGAAGTGTTATCCGCCCCTTGCAAATTTGTCCAAGGGCTCAAAAGCCCTTTATAAGTAACCCGACCCCAACCAAAAGGGGGAACCTGACTGAATGGTGGACTAAGCTAACCAGCCAGTGGGAGGTGATTAAGTAAACGTTGGACCAAGCTAAAGAGGACTACAAAAAGCAAGCCGATTGAAAGCGCTCCCCACCCTGGGAACTGAAAGTGGGGGACAAGGTCTATGTTTCTACAAAAAATCTGCGGGGGGAGCAACCGAGTAAAAAACTGGGGTGGAAGTATTTGAGGCCTTTTGAAGTCCTCAGAGTGATAAATGAAGTGACTGTGGAACTTAAATTGCCAAAGAACTTAAAACATGTCCACCCCGTATTCCATTTCAGCCTCTTGAAGAAAGCACTGCTCCCCGACGCGTGACATCCAGAACCTGGGATCCTACTCCCTCTCATCATGTATGGGCAACCTCACCATTATTATTATTATTTATTTATTTTATTCGATTTATACCCCGCCCTCCCCACAAATGGGCTCAGGGAAGCTAACAACATTAAAAAACACATTAAAATCACAAAAACATAAAATCAACAATTTTTTTTAAAAAACATTAAAATAGTCCAGGAGCAGGCTATTTAAACAAATATTGGAAGTCCGTATACGGGCATAGCAGATGACCGAGGGCAGCCCCAGAAGTGGTGGTCTTAGATGGAAGAAGGAGGACACCCGCTGGCACTCAGCTGAAGGCCCTGTGGAACATTTCCTTTTACAGGTCCTGCAAAACTGTAACATGTCCCACAGGGCCTGGATCTCCAGCGGGACAGCATTCCACCAGCCCGGGGCCATGGCAGAAAAAGCCCTGGCCCTGGTTGAGGCCAGATGGATGTCCTTCGGGCCGGGGACCACCAGGAGTTGCTTGTCTGCAGAGTGCAACACCCTGCAGGGGATGTAATGGAAGAGGCGGTCCCGGATTCGGTTTCGTTTTCCCGGCCATGTCAGACGCTCCTCTCCGCAGGTCCGGGAGGAAACGTCTGAGCAGCCTGACCGGGCGGTTGACCCGCGAGGGTTAACCCCCAGGACTCCCAGTGAGGGAGTGAGGGTCCGGGGCGCCGTGGGAAGAACCCCCTGAATGCGATGCAGGGGGTAAATTGCCCGTTTGCCCCAACAGAGGCCAGCAGACTTGCGCAGCACATCACGTGCAGCCGGGCCATGGAGAACGGCAAAGAGCAGAACTAGGCGAAAGCCTGTAAGTAAGCGAATCCCTTCTGTATTACAAGCATACGTGAAGGATTGGTGGGATCTGAAGCTAAGAAGGCTCGGGTTTCTTCCCCCTCACTGAGTTTCAGAATTTGGTCGGCGGTTTCCCCCCCCCCCTAAAATGGCGACGAAAAAGCAGAGTCCCGCTTTGGGTAAGTCAATCTCGGCTGCCCTGCAGGGTAAAGGGGAATCTCTCGAGGACTTGGTGAAGCAGTCGGTGACTGAAGCCATAAAGCCCTTTGTTGACAAGCTAAATGAAACAGATCAAAGGGTCGGCTTAATTGAAAGCGAAGTGAAAACCATTAAGGAAACAGCGGGGGGGGGACAGAGAAGTCTGCTCGGGAAAATGCATTACTTGTGAGGGCAACAAACAAAGAATTAAAGCTGGTGGAGAACCAGCTGATCGGGCTACAAGTGGAACGAGCACAGACAATTTTGCGTCTCCAGAACATGAAAGAGGAGGAAAATGAGAATTTGCGGGATCTGGTCTCGGAACTTTTGGCGACACCCGCGAGGGCAACTAAAGAAGAGTTAAAAAGCGCCATTTTGGAAGTCCGTCGGGCTTCTTCAAAATATGCAACGAAGCGTCAGCTGCCTCGCGAGATCATCATTGACTTCTCATCTAAGAGGATTCGGGACACTATCCTATATAATACATACAATGTGGATCTGGACTTTCTGGGTAATAAGGTTAAGATACTGAAGGACGTTCCATTTTTAGCTCGGAAAAGAACATTTAAATACAAAGGGTTTGTGGCTCTTTTGAGGAAACGTGAAATAAAGTTCAAATGGTTATTTCCGGAAGGTATTTGGTTTAATTACAAAGATCAAGCTTACAAGATAATATCAGAAGATCAACTAAGGGACTTTGAGGGTCAGCATCCAGAGTTTCAGCAGGATTTGCAGCAAGAAGAGAAGGGTTCCAAGTCTGAAGGGGGAGGGGAGGAAGGAACGAGCACGGTGACTGCAGCTGTTCAGAGAGAACTGCGTCCGAGGCCCGGGGGGGGGAGGAAGACCTAATCTTGATTATAATCTGTATTTTGCAAGGTCTACCAATCCAACAGTATTTCACAAAGTTTTAATTTTAAACAATGGCAGTATGAAGGGAAAGCATTATTTGTAGATGTACTGTTTGTGCTGTTATGTGTTTTTTTTCTTCCCTTCCCTCTGCCCCCCTTCTTTCCTTTGTATTAAAAAAAAGAAGAAGAAGAAGAAGAGGCGGTCCCGCAGGTATGCAGGTCCCAGTCTGTGAAGGGCTTTAAACACCAAAGGTAACACCTTGAACCGGATCCAGAACTCCACTGGGAGCCAGAGCAGCTGGCACAGCACAGGATGAATGTGTGCTCGGATTGGCGTTCCAGTAAGGACGCATGCCGCTGCATTTTGGACCAGCTGTAACTTCTGGGTCAGGCCCAAGGGCAGCCCAGCATACAGTGAGTTACAGTAGTCTAGCCTGGAGGTGACAGTTGCATGGATTACTGTGGCCAGGTCCTGGGGCAAAAGATAGGGCGCCAGTTGCCTGGCCTGTCGAAGATGAAAAAAGGCAGACCTGGCAACGGTCATGACCTGGGCCTCCATTGAAAGTGTGGCATGCAAGGTCACACCCAGGCTCCTCACTGTTGGCAAAGGTTTCAATTGTACCCCGTCGAGGGCTGGGAGCCGGGTCCCCAGCTCGATCACCCCATGACCCAGAAACAGAACCTCCGTCTTCAGGGGATTCAATTTCAGGCAACTCTGATGTAACTATACCATCTCAGCCTCAAGACCCTTGGCCAAGGAATCCAGAGTGAGATCAGACTGGCTGTCCATCAGCAGATAGAGCTGAGTGTCATCTGCATACTGGTGACAACCCAGCCTCTTCTTGAAAACTGTCAGTGAAGGGGAGCTCACCATCTCCCTAGGCAGCTGATTCCACTTTTGAACTACTCTGACTGTGAAAAAGTTCTTCCTAATATCCAGCTGGTACCTTTGTGCATGTAATTTAAGCCCATTGTTTTGGGTCCTACCCTCTGCTGCCAACTGGAACAGCTCCTTGCCCTCCTCCAAATGACAGCCTTTCATGTCCCCCCCCCTCAATCTCCTCTTCTCCAAATGAAACATTCCCAAGGCCCTCAGCCTTTCCTCATAGGGCTCAGTCTCCAGACCCCTGATCATCCTCGTCGCTCTCCTCTGCACCCTCTCAATTTTGTCCACATCCTTTTTGAAGTGAGGCCTCCAGAACTGCGCACAATATTCCAGGTGCGGCCTGATCAAGGCAATATAGAGACGGGCAATATAGAGACGGGCTGCGATTTCGACGCTATGGCCCCTTTGATACAACCCAAGATTGAATTGGCCTTTTTTGCCACCGCATCACACTGACTGCTCATATTTAGTTTACAGTCCACTCTTACCCCCAGATCCCTTTCACATATACTACTGCCCAGAAGTGTATCCCCCATCCAGTATTTGTGCTTCCCATTTTTGTGGCCCAGATGTAATACTGTGCACTTGTCTTTGTTGAATTGCATCTCATTCACAGCTGCCCACTTCTCCAGAGTATTCAGGTCTTGTTGAATTTCATTTCTATCTTCTTGGGTGTTTGCTACTCCTCCCAATTTGGTATCATCAGCAAATTTCATGAGCAGCCCTTCCACTCCTTCATTCAGATCATTGATAAACATATTGAAAAGTACTAGGCCCAAAACCGAGCCCTGCGGCACCCCACTGGACACCTCCCTCCAATCTGATGAAACGCCATTGACTACCACTCATTGGGTGCGGTCCTCTAACCTATCCACCGAACTGTCCTATAGTCTACTCCACAGTCTTCCAGTTTGCCCATCAGAATGTCATGGGGGACCTTACCAAAAGCTTTACTGAAATCCAGATAAATCACGTCAACAAAGTTCCCCCGATCCAGTAAGCTGGTCACTTGATCAAAGAAGGAAACCAGGTTGGTCTGGCAAGATCTGTTAGGTACAAAACCATGCTGACTTCCCGGGATCACTGAGTGGTCCTTCAGATGCTTACAGATTGATCCCTTCACTTAAGAGGAGAATGTTTTTACAAAGGACATTGTCCAGTATTAGAATAGGAGAGCATCAGAGCTTGCATGAGTACCTGGATGATTTTCTGGCTTTAGTCCAGCAGCTTTGTTCAGCTGGAAAAGAACTCCTTGATGAAGGCCTGATAGTACTGTTGCTGATCCACCTGTGACCAGAGTGTGAAAGTTTCATAAATCAAGTATAAGCCAAGAAAAATTTGACTCAGAGTCAGGCCATAAGCATGCTGTAGGACACAACAGACATAAGGAATTCCATAATTCTGACAGATGGTCTGGACTGAGGTCCTGTGAAAGTGCTATTGATGTTGTAAAGTTAAGCAAGAAAGCTGAAGTATTTTGTCATGAATGTGGGAAAGGCAGTCACTTCAAAAAGAACTGCACTCTCTCCAAACAAAGGGATTCCAACATGACAAACCAAAACCTTCAAGGAAATTCTTTATGCTAACAGAAAGAGAACCTAGAGAGCAATTTTGATATATTGACTCTGCATATAGAACTCACATGACAGGGAATAAAGCTTTCTTTGAAACACTAAAGGAAGAAAAAAGGGAGGTGTTGCGTGTAGCAGATGGTACCTGTGACCTGTAAACGTGACCTGTAAACATAAGAATTGCTCATTAATCTGGCACAGCCTTCCCCAGGAGCAGCATCCGATGTTTGCCTTAGTGGAGTTTGAATGGGAGCTTTTGAATACTGAAAATTACATCGGTGAGATCTTTGAAAAAGACTCAGAAAGGGGACCCCCCCCAATTAATCTGTCTGCCCATCAGATGGTCTAATCCAACCTGCATATATTCGGACCTATACTTGAATTTTGACCCTATGAACTTTTTGAGTAAACTAAGAAAATTTATGGACTTTAGAAGTATTAATTGTTCATAGGTGATACCATCATTTTGCACTAGCCCTTTAGGTATAGGTCTGTATATGAAGACTGTGTGTAATAATATGTATTGAATGGCAATTTGAATTATGAAATAACAGTAAGAATAATTTTGTAATTTTTCTAAATCTTTGTTTCATTAGATTTTCATGACTATTGTAACTTTTTGCATTAATCTGGCACAGGCAGTTTGGGCATTGAGATGTAAATGCAATCAGCCAGCTTCAAAACAATAATCTGAGAGCCAGTTTGGTGCAGTGGTTAAGAGTGCGGGACTCTAATCTGGGTTTGATTCCCCACTCCTCCACTTGAAGCCAGCTGGGTGACCTTGGGCTACTTATAGCTCTCTAGAGCTCTGTCAGCCCCACCCACCTCACAGAGTGTTTTGTTGTGGGGATAATAATAATATACTTTGTAAACTGCTCTGAGTGGGCATTAAGTTGTCCTGAAGGGTGGTATATAAATTGCATGTTGTGGAGGTGGTGGTGGTGATGATGATGATGATGATGATGAAGAAGAAGAAAGGAATAAAATTGACAAAGTGTGTTTTTGAAGAAAAATGTATATGCTGCATTAAAGGCAAAGCAAACAGACCCAGCTTTAAAGGGAAAGGAGCTGAGAAAAATGAGACAAGGCAGCCATTAGATTTAATACACAGTGACCTATGCAGTCCAATGAGAATAGCAACACCAAGTGGCAACAAACATATTCTCATCTTCATTGATGCATTCTCCCAAGAGTACTGTAACATATATGATCAGGGAGAAAAATCAAGTGCTGGAAAAATGTAAAGCTTATGTAGCAATGGTCAGTAACAGATCCCAGAGAGGACCATTGGCACTCTGCACTGACAATGGAGGTGAATATGTAGGACATGAAATGAAAAATTACATGACCGAGCAGGGGATTCAGCATCATCACAGTGCCACACCTGCCAGAACAGAACGGAGTAGCAGAGAGAAAAAATCACTCTCTCACTGAAATGAGTAAGTGCATGCTCCTTGAAGCAGGGCTACTTGAGAAATTCTGGGGAGATGCAATTAACACTGCTACTTACCTGCAAAATAGACTGCCCACCAAAGGTGCAAGCAGTACCCCATATGAACTATGGTATGGGTACAAACCAAGTGTTAATCATCTGAAGGTTTTTGGATCAAAAGCCTACAGTTATGTTCCTAAAGAAAAAAGGTCTAAGATGAATCTCCGAGCAGAGGAAGGAATTGTTATGGGGTATGCACAAGGATATAAAGGATATGGAATCCTT
The DNA here is from genome assembly GCF_028583425.1 of Eublepharis macularius. Taxonomy (NCBI): domain Eukaryota; kingdom Metazoa; phylum Chordata; class Lepidosauria; order Squamata; family Eublepharidae; genus Eublepharis; species Eublepharis macularius. The sequence goes on from NC_072806.1 coordinate 43,810,568, forward strand.
AACCCAAAGACTGAAACTATAAAAATCTGCCACATTGTTTATGTTAATGAAAGGAAGACAGCAGATATTGGTGAAAGCGCACCAACAAGAGAATCACAGAATTGCAGAGTTGGAAGGGGCCATACAGACCTTCTAGTCCAACCCCCTGCCCAATGCAGGATGACTAAAGCATCCCTGACAAATTCATCCAGTCTCTTCTTGAAAACTGCCAGTGAAGAGAAGAGAAAATGAAGAATAGCAACAAGGAGCAGTACAACTACCCATCATGGACTGCACACATGACACAGCAGCAGAACCCACAGATCCAGAAGGGGCCACAAAGCCAGAAGGGGCTGAAGAGCCAAGTGTCAAATAGGCCTGCAGCATATTTGCCATGCCTCAGGTGTGTTGTAATTGTGAGAGTATTGTGCCTTTGAGTACATGCAAAGTAAAACCAGCATTCTGTTGCTTTGCTGCTAACTGCTTATCTTCCAGGAAAGGTGTTTTGGTTACCAGTTCCTGCTGAAGCCTGAGAACCTGACCTTGGGCTTAACACAGAGACTGAGCAGAGCTCCTTTCTCCCCCCGCCCTTCTCTTCTTCCCAGGCAGTGCGTGCCAAAACCTCCAACGGCCTCTCCTTCCATTGTGGGGTGGGGTGGAGACTGTGTCCTATAATTTACCCTGCTTTACTACCTTTAGGCATTCCGGTCAATTCCATTGTTACAGCTTCTTGAACTGATATCTTTCCTTAATAAAATCATCTTTAAGTCATATACCAGGGTGATGCAGTGAAGTGATTGGTGAAGTACCTGGCAAGACCTGACCCCAAGAATCAGGCAATCAGAGAGAGTAAACAAAAACATACCACCAAAAATACTTTCCTATCTGGCAAAAACAGAAGTTGTGCTTGAACCCACCACATGGGAAGACATAACAAAAATGCCTGCCAGAGAAGCAGAGAAGTGGAGAAAGGCTGCAGAGGAAGAGATTGAATCTCTCATCAAGAATCAGACATGGACCCTTGAAGAACTCCCTCCAGGGAAGGGAAGAGTTGGGTGCAAGTGGATTTTCAAGACCAAATGATGCAGAAGGCAAAGTGCAAAGATGCAAGGCAGGATTGGTTGTCAAAGGCTACACTCAGAAATATGGTGAAAACTACGATAAGACCTTCGCACCAATGGTGAGTCACACTTCAATAAGGGTGCTCCTGAGTATAGCTGCAGTGTGAAAGATGCACATGAAGCATTTAGACATAAAAACAGCTTTTCTGCATGGTAAAGTAAAACAGGAAGTTTACATGAAAGAGCCACCAAAATTCAAACAATCCCAGGACAAGCATCTCATGTGTAAACTGCAAAAGAGCTTATATGGGCTCAAACAAGCTGCTAGGTGTTGGAATGAAAAACTACACCAAATGTTGACCAAAGAAGGTTTTAAGCAAGGCAAAGACAATGGACTTACATTCTGGTTTATATTTGATATCATCTTGTATTTGGAGGCCATGAATGCATCATCTGGGCCCGTACCTAACAAGATGGGGGCATCCGGGTGTTCTAAGATAAGAGCTCTTACATAATTTTCTAGAGATGCACAGTTCTCTTTAATTTCTGCTTTTTTACTAGAAGGCTGTAGATACACATTTATGATCAATAGATCCCCCTTATCCCCAGCTAGAATTACTGACATTGCTAGCTGCTTTGGGTAGGGGGGGCTTCACCATAGATTCCACTTTCAAAGAGGTTGCTATAAGGATACCCAACCATCCTTTCAATCTCCCCAGTCCCCATCCAGGTATTGCCTTTACCTTATAGGCATCAAAGCCATCTAGAACCAATTCTGCATCAGACCAGGTTTCTTGTAAAAGGCTAATGTCATAGTTCTGACGAAAGAAGGAGATGTCAGAATTATGCGTAATACACCATGTCCAGCCTGCTACATTCTATGAAAGCTGTTTCACAAGGGTGGCAGATTGTTGGTTATTTTCAGATTCACACCATCAGTCCTGGAGATCCAGTTTCCTGCTACTTCCCTGGTCATTTATTACAGTTGGCCTCAGGACCGTGACTTCCAGGCAGGAGGTGGGTAGATCAATGAGGTTCATTTCCTCTGAAGTCAGGCCTTCTACTGGAATGGTCTGAATCCCACCTGTGTATTGACAATCTTTAGAAGAAGGAGATATCGTCAGATGGGTACAGCAGTCTATAGAGAGAAGGTCACTGACATTTTGGTTTCCTTGGGTCTTCCCTATTTGGAGGGGGTCAACCAACTTGGTCAAAGGGAAAATCACCATCTGATTGAAATTAATCAGATCCCTTAAAGGTTCAGCTTTATTTAATAGAATGCATGTAGAATGTCTCATTTCCTGAATCATGTCATGAGGGGCAGAGGTTCTAAAGTATTTCCAACACCATCCCTGGCAGATGTCCTCACCTTGTCTATGCATTGATATTTTGATGTCTTTAGGGGACCTTTATTTAAAGGAAAATGACCTGGCTTCATCTGCAGGAGTGGTCTCTTGCTTTCATCCTGAAAGACTTTGATAGGATGTATTCCAAAAGTAGCTAGAAAACCTTTCATTTTGAGAAGCATCAATGGAATGGTGGCTTGTTGAAATGTCAGTACCAGCCTCCATTTTTGATACGTGTTTGGAAGTCTTTCATAGTGTTCAAGATCAATCTCCTGGGCTTCCAGGCAAAGGAGACGACCAAGGGAGTATAAAATTTCCTGTTTATTTTGCCACCGAGCTGTGTTCACCAAAGTCTGTGTTATTTCTAATGCAACTTGATTATTTTTCCACCACAGACTCCCCTCTATATTAACCATGCCTGCAGTCCTTGTACTCAAATTAGGATGGCAATCATTGGGGGAATTTGGGCCCCTTTTTTTGTATTGGAGAAAAGATACCCTTTCCGGTAAAGATCTAATAGATGTGACTGTCTCATTCCCAGGACCTTCTGATTTTTCCCTTGACAATCCCTCCAAAATACCCAATTTGCTATTTATTTTAATATCCTTAAATACAGCTATAACCGTCTCTGCCGTTAGGAGACATTGGTCTCCTATCATTTTATATAACTTTGATTTTGAGTTTGTGCCAATGCTCTCTGCCATTGAAGGTTTAGGGGAGCTGGTGTTCAGATTAAGCTCCTGGCTGAGAAAAGACTCCTCCCCTTCATTGCCTTCGATAGGGTTTTCCTGCTCATCTGACGGCTGCACAATCAGGGAGCTGGGGGAGTTAGAATCTGTCAATTGCTCCAGCACACTAAATCTATTTTCACCAAGAGGAAAAAGATCATTTACAGTTCTGATGTTTAGCAAATCATCTATATGTAATTGTTTTGAGGCTTTATTGTGAGTAGTTGGCAAAGAATCAGCATTAGAATTATTTCTAGTCCTCATCTTGCTTTTATTTATTTTCATTATCAGTGGTGTTCCAGGAAGCAAATCCAGCTGCTGGTTATTCCTTACTGAGTGGACCTTCCAAGAAAATGTATATATTTATCTCCTTTCAACTCCCTTGTTCAGCAGGTCTGAAGAGCAGGCTCCAAGCGGCCCAAGGTTAATTTGAAATAGCTATCAATTTCACCATTGTGATAGCATTAATACAGTACAAGGCTCTGCAGCAAATGTCCAAGTATAAAGCTCCTCTCTGTAGTAAAAAAAACAGCCCACACTGTAGCTAGCAGCAGGGAGCTAAGTTATAAACGAGAAATAGTAGGGATAGTAGATAAACAGGCTCATCAAGGCTAAATAAAACAAAAAAACGCAAACCATGGAGCTCAGCGTTAAGTATCTGTCTCAACCACCATCTTCTAGCCACACCCTTTCTGTCAAAGTTTTAATTCCTGAATAAACTTTCTTCGTTTACTCCTTAATCAGACTCAAGATCATTCCTAAGATATACCAGAGCCAATTGGAGCAGATGAGCAATGTGCTGGTGAAGCATTCAGTGGAACTTGAAAGATAGCACATTTTGTATTTGTGGAGATTTCAGAGTGACTTTAAATCCAGTTTTAAGTGCTGGTCACTACCCACTACCGCAAATCAAAGACCATTTGCTGCTCTTAGTGGTGGACAATATTTTAATAAGCTAGATTTGCACAGTGCATTCCTTCAAATGGAAGTTGAACCTTCATCTCCAAATACTCACAATCAACACACACAAAGGTTTGTTTTGTTATAATAGGATTACCTTTTGGCATTACGCCTGCTCCTGCCCTGTTTCAAAAAGCCATGGATGAGTTCTTGATGGGGTTCAGTGGTGTACAATGCTATTTGGGTGATATCTTTTCAAAGGCAAAATGGATGGGAATAAAGATAGATATGCAATAGTTGAATCTAAAGTGGCCCCTTTCTTCAAATTTGAAAGATCCAGTCCCTCAACTCATGACCTGATCTATTAGTTCTGATCAGGTCATTTGGTATAACGTACTTGGACTGTATAAATCCCAAATATTTCTTACAGATTTTAACATGATTCAAAAGATAACTGAACCTTTGGGCTCCCAAATGTTTTGTGTGTGTTGTGTTCCATCAAGTTGCTTCTGACCTGTGGTGACCTTATGAATGAAAGACCTCCAAAACATCCTGTCATTAACTGACTTGCTCAGATCCTGCAAACTGGAGGACGTGACTTCTTTTATTGAGTCAAGCCATCTTGTTTTAGGTCTTCCTCTTTTCCTACTGCCTTCCACTTTTCCTAGTATTATTGACTTTTCCAGAGAATTTTGTCTTCTCATGATGTGACTAAAGTACAATAGTCTCAGTTTTGTCATTTTAGCTTCTAGGGAGAATTCAGGCTTGATTTGATCTAATACCCACTTATTTGTCTTTTTGAACATCCATGGTATCTGCAAAACTCTCTTCCAGAACCACATTTCAAATGAATCAATTTTCTTCCTGTCAGCTTTCTTCACTATCCAACTTTCACATCCAAATATAATCATGGAGATCCCCAGTTTGTTTAATGGGATTGAAATATGGGGCTGGAAAGAGAAGATCCCGGATCAGTTGGAAACAATTCAAAATTACTTTATGAGATAGATCCTTGTGTTGCCAAAGGTGTCAGGCTATGGGAGACAGGATATAGCAGACAGATCTCTGTCCCATTTGCAGTAAGACACAAGTCCTTAGTCAAATGTATTTTATTCAGAAAGATCATTTCTATATTCAGGTACATAGGTCTACTTAGGAGTAAGACAAGCATCTAAGCAGCTTGACTAGAGATTGACAGGGATGACATGAAAGATACATCTCTTTTCTAGTTCACTTTTTCCTCCCCCTCCCAATTATAAACAATCTTTTGCCGCCCTTTCTTTGTAAGAACATTTTACATATTTGTGATATCATGATGTGTTGCTAGGAAGAAAGACATATCATAGTCTGAGAGGAACTGCAAGGTCATAAAACGAGTCCAACAGATAACCACCTGTGAAAACCTGAGAAACAGTTAGAACACTAGCAAAAGGAAATTGAGTTACACCAAGTTCATGTTTACAACAACTGGACTAAGCATCAGAATTAGAATCAAAATTGGAATGGATTAATGGGTACAGACATACATGACATTCTGCCCCCCTAAAGATGGTCCTCCTCTCTAAGGGCCTGGTTTGTCAGGATAGCGTCTATGGAAGTTTGAAATTAGTCATATGGGGTTGCTCTACCCATTCATTGTACGATTCATCAAAGTCCTTCCACCTGACTAGGTAAAAGAGTCTGTTGTGTTTAATCTTAGAGTCTAGGACTTCTTCCACTTCATAGTGAATATTTCCATCTACTAACATGGGGTGAGGGGGTCCCTTTTCAGGATGCCACTCATTTCGGGGGGAGCCCTCTTTAGAAGACTGAAGTGGAACACAGGATGGATTTGTTATAAGTTCTTTGGGAATTCAATTTCTACAGTCTCATTATTTATTACTTTCTTTACAGGGAAAGAACCTAGGTACCTCCATCCAAGCTTTTTACTAGGTTGTTCCCCTTTTATGTTTTTGGTGGAGATGTATACAGAATCTCCTGGGTTTTGCACCCATTGCTCTGAGCGTTTTTTATCAGCAAACTTTTTGTAATCCTCTTTGGCTTTGTCCAAAGTCTTTTGAATGATTCCCCATTGGGATGTTAACTTAGTCCACCATTCCTCCAGGTCTCCTCCCTGTGAGGATTCAGGGGCAGTAGTGAAAGGCAGAGCGTTTCCTTCATATCCATGTACTATTTTAAATGGTGTGGCCCCTGTTGAGGAATGTATTGCATTGTTGTATGCGTATTCGGCAAAATCAATAAAATCCAACCAATCATCTTTGTTGGTAGTTAATGTAGCATCTTAGAAATTGTTCAAGCACTTGATTTGATCATTCGGATTGTCCATCGGACTGTGGATGATAGGTAGAGCTAAGTCCTTGTTTGATTCCTGCGAGTTGAAGAAGCTCCCGCCAGAAGTTGGCAACGAATTGTGGACCCCTGTCGCATATCACCTTATTAGGGAACGGATGTAGTTTCACTATATGCTTCAAGAACAGGCTGGCTAGCTTTTTGGCTGTAGGTATGGCAGTACATGGAATGAAATGAGCCTGTTTTGAAAAAAGATCCACCACTACTAAAATGACTGTGTGTTCTTTTGAGGGGGGAAGATCAGTAATAAAGTCCATTGAAATCACAGCCTATGGTCTAGGGGGAGTTTCCAACGGTTGTAATAGTCCAGGGGGTTTCCCCTTCCTTGATTTTCCCATTATACACACTGGGCAGGAGGATATATATTGAGATATATCCTTTCTCATTGCTGGCCACCAAAATTGTCTTTGTACTAAGTGTAACGTTTTGAGATATCCAAAATGTCCAGCAATTTTTGCATCATGACATTGGTGCAAGATTTCTTTTCTTAAGCTGATTGGGATATAAAGTTTGCTTCCCTTGTACCAGTGGCCATCCCCCGCCTTTTTAAGTTCGGCTTTGGGCACATTTTCCCCCTCCTTTGCAGTTTCGGCTTGTACTTTCTTTCCCCACTCTGATAGATCAGGTTTCGTGCTGTTTTGCATTTTTGTGGCTTGGCTATGTGTTGTCACCGCTCCTCCCAATTGCGCTGGTGAAAAGACTGTATCAATTATCTCCTCCCTCTGGCTGTCAAGTTGAGGCATGTGCAAAAGGGCATCCGCTAAGAAATTCGATCGCCCAGGGAGGTATTTCAATGTGAAATTGAATTTAGAGAAGAATTCCGCCCACCTTAATTGTTTGGCATTCAGTCTCCTGGGGGTGAGTAGTGCCTCTAAATTTTTGTGATCAGTCCATACTTCAAAAGGCACTTGAGCTCCCTCTAGCCAATGCTGCCAAGTTTCAAGTGCTAGTTTTACTGCAAAAGATTCTTTCTCCCATACACTCCAATTGCGTTCAGTTTCAGAGAATTTCTTGGAAATGTATGCACAAGGGTGTAGTTTCCCCTCATCATTTGGCTGTAAGAGCACTCCACCTACTGCCGTGTCACTAGCATCAACTTGCACTACGAACTTTCTGTTCTCATCAGGATGCTGTAGCACTGGTTCAGAAATAAACAGCTTTTTTAGATTTTCAAATGCCTCTTGGCATTCTGCCATCCAGTTTAACTTAGCACTAGGCTTTTTCCCTTGCAGCCCTTTCCCTTTTGTTTTTAACAAGTCTGTTAAGGGTAGGGCAATTTGAGCAAAGTTCTTTCTAAAGGGTCTGTAAAAGCAAACCCTAGAAACGACTGCAATTGTCTCCTTGTTCTGGGCCCTCCCACCCCACTACAGCTTGGATTTTTGCCAGGTCCATTTTCAGTCCTTGTTGAGAGACTCTGTACCCCAAAAATCCAGTTCCTCTTTATGAAATTCACATTTAGACAATTTCACTGGCAGTTTGTATTTCTTCAGAGCAGTCAGTACCTTTCTGACCAATTCTACATGTGATTCCTTATCAGCAGAATAAATCAGTACATCATCTAGATAAACAACTACACATTTGTAAAGGTACTCATGTAGCACTTCGTTGATTAAGTTCATGAACACACCTGGTGCCCCCTATAGCTCAAAAGGCATGACGAGGTATTCAAACAGGCCTAGGGGCATATTGAATACAGTTTTCCATTCATCCCCCTCCCTTATCCTCACTTGGAAATAAGCATCTTTTAAGTCCAGTTTTGAAAAAATCCTCCCTTGCGCCACCACACTGAGCAGGTCTCTAATTAAGGGAATGAGGTATGCATTTGACATCAAGACAGCATTTATTCCTCGGTAATCAGTACCCAATCTTAGGACCCCATCTTTCTTTTTCCGAAACAACACAGGCGCCGCTAGTGGGGTGGATGAATCCCCGCTCTAAATTTTTATCAGTGAATTCTCTCAGTTCCTTCCTCTTGGCTGGGCTCATTGAATACAATTTACCTTTAGGCAACTTTCCCCCCGGGATAAGTTCAATAGCACAGTTTGTTTTTCTATGGGCAGGTAGGTCATCCGCTTCGTTTTCATCAAACACTCGGTTTAAATTTTGATACTCAGAGGGAATGACTTCTTCCTCTTCTGTGGTTAACAGTACAGTCTCTAAGGGGGAGGGTGCCTCCTTCCCCCACACTTTAGTCCATGCATGCTTTGCATAATGGTCACCTTTAAAGACCACCATCCCGTGGACCATTTGATGTACAGATCATGATCCCATAGCCAACGACTTCCCAGTACTAAGGGGTATTTGGCTACATCACTAACTATATGTGTCCGATTCTCCCAATGATCTCCCATGCCCGTATCAGTAGGTGCTGTTTGATGCTGCGCGGGATGCTTACTAGACCCATCCATTTGTTCAAATATTATAGGGTCTTTGAGTTCAGTTATTTCTAAGCCCAGTCCATTGACTAATCTTGCGATATTAAATCCCGTGAACATCCAGAGTCTATTAAAGCTTGCACCTGCACATGAGTCCCCTTTTTTGGGTTTAGTAATGTCACGGGCATAAACAGTATGGCCCCTCTTTCTCTCACCTTTGGTGGTTCAGATTCCTTTTGGACCTGCCGGCGGGGCCTTTTTATGGCAGGTCTGTGTCGTTTCCCAACGGCAGGGTAGAATCCTCCTCCACTTATTTTCATGTGTGTTCCTCGGTTATCCAGGACCCTCATCGGCATCCAAGCTAGCCTCTGGTTTCCCATGTTTCAAACCCCGGGTAAGTCCCGGCAAAATGTCCGATGCCCCCACTCAGACATAGACATAGTTTAGACATAGTCCTTGTCTCCATCGTGTCTCTCTTTCAAGCACTGAGATAGCAGCTTTTGAATTCAGTGGGCTGCGACTCCTGTTTGCAGTGGTGGGTCTCGACCCTGCTTATTGTTGCAGTCTTACAAGCTTCACTACTTGGGTTCTATTTTCAACATCACATGCTAGTTGAATCCACCCTAACAAAGTTTGTGGATCATCCTGCATTAATGCACAGTCTAGTAGATTGGCATTTAGACCATTTCGAAAGAGCTCAATTTTTACTCCTTCACGATAGTTCTGAGTTTTGGTCGCTAATTGCCTGAATTTGGCAGCGTATTCCCTGACGGTTCTGGACCCCTGCTTGATGGTTCTGAGCTGTGTTCTGGCTCTTTCCCCTTCTAATGTGTCATCAAATTGAGCTTTGAGCGCATTTGCAAAAGCGTTTAAGTCATGTAACTCAGGTGCTCCCATATTGTATAGGGTTATGTACCACTCTGCTGCTGCTCCTACCATGCAAGATCCCAGGTGGTTTACTGTACTATGCTCCATAGGAAACAAATGCCCCCAGTCCCGGAAAAACTCCATAGCTTGTACTATAAAAAATGCCAAGTTTTTGGGGTTTCCATCAAATGTGGCTTCCAATTTGAACCAACTTTGTGGCAACCCTACTGCGAGAGCTCCTGCTCCTTGGTTCCCCACCTCTTGGTGTATCGGGGCTGCTCCAAAGGGGGGTGGTTGACCGTGTCCTGGCGCCACGTAAGGTACCTGGTAGGCTCTATTTGCTCCGTAGTCTACTGGAGCAGCCTGTGGTCTCCTTCCATACTGTGGTTGAAAAACTTGCGTTTGGATTCCCTGGGCTCTCTGCGGGATATTTACTGGGGGACCCCCCCCCCTTTGCATGTGTCCCATTTGAATCCTCTGGGGGACATTCAGTTGAGGATCCCCCTTGGGTATGTCCTGTCTGTACTCCTGCCCCCATTGGGACAATAATGGGGGTTCTTTGTGGTTGGCCTGGTTGGGGCATCCTCATCCCATTGGTTGCAACCAATGCTCCTGTGCTTGCTTGAGCTTGCACGGGTAGGCTTAGAATCATAGAATCACAGAGTTGGAAGGGGCCATACAGACCATCTAGTCCAACCCCCTGCCCAGTGCAGGATCAGCCTAAAGCATCTCTGACAAGTATTCATCCAGCCTCTTCTTGAAAACTGCCAGTGAGGGGGAGCTCACCACCTCCCTAGGCAGCTGATTCCACTTTTGAACTACTCTGACGGTGAAAAGGGTTTTCCTAATATCCAGCCAGTACCTTTGTGCATGTAGTTTTAGCCCATTGCTTCGGGTCCTACCCTCTGCTGCCAACTGGAACAGCTCTTTGCCCTCCTCCAAATGACAGCCTTTCAAATATTTAAAGAGAGCAATCATGTCCCCCAGAGAGCAATCATGTCCCCCATGCTTCTTGACACTCTCATCCCCATTGTGGTACCAGGTGCTCCTGTGCCTCTCACGATCAGAGGTATGGTCAAAAGCTGTGGGGCCCCACTTGGGCCCATTCCCTCTGCCCGAGAAGGTATGTTAGAGGCCATTGCTACAGTGTGGGGTGGAACAGATCCTCCCATCACTGTAACTATAGGAAACTGTGCAGTGGGGTGAATTGTTTCAGACTATGGAATCCCATTTATCCAGAGTTCATCTCCCCCCCTCTGCAAGAAGCACAAGGTTTCTTGGTTTCAAAGGTTTATTGGAAGAATATGCTCAGGATACAGGTGTCCACGATCCAAGGACTTGAGGCCCTTGGCTGAACGAAAGCTTTGTTGAGAATGACACATAAAATGAAAGTAACACCACTTCAAACACCCGTTCCCAGCCTCCCTCCTTAGTCCTGTCTGCGAAGGCATGAGAATCTGAAGACAGCAAGGTCACTGGCCGGAACGGGCTGATAAGGATTCTTCGCTCCCATGGATATATGCGGCCTGGGCACCACCTGGGCCTAGAGGGAGGAAAGCTAAACAACTACGATGATAGTAGGTTAAAATGGCGTGACTCTGGCTAGAGCTTTGACATGAATACTGACACTCTGACAAATTGCTTGAGTTCCCATAAAATGTTCTGGAGTCTCTAAAATTGCCCCCTCCCCTTCTGCACTTCCTTGTTCTTGTCCAATTTGTGGAGCTCTCCCCTGCTCTTCTGGCAGTAGCTGTGCCCTTGATCCCACTGGTAAGTTCATTTCGTTCACTAGCTGGGTGGTTTGCTCCACATCTTTTCTCCTCCTTGCCATTTGGGCCTCGAGGATCTGGTAACTTTCTCCCACCTCTCTTGTTTGCAGCATCTGGCCCCTGAATGGGACTGATGGCCCGGCCGCCCTCCAATCCAAGGTGTAGGTACCCTCCTTTCCCATATAATCCTGGGAACTTTGCCAGTTGCCAGGGGTTAATCCAAGGTCCCCCTGTATTTGTACATCCTCCAACACTGATTGTGTTGTCACCTCTTGTAGCATAGGTAGCTGCAGCGTCTCGTCCCATTCCTGGTTCTGTGGCCCAGCTGTGGCTTCCTTTTGTACGTCCCCCAACACCGATTGTGTTGTTGCCTCCTGTAGTGTAGGTAGCTGCAGCTTCTGGCCGCATTCCTGGTTGCTTGGCCCAGCCGCAGCTCCCGTTCCCCACCGATTTAGTAGGTCAATTGTAAATCTACCACACTCTGCCACATTTCCAGGGGGTAATCCAGGGTCCCCCGTTATTTGTAAATCCGCCGGGGCTTGGGTACATTGGGCATCCACTGCGCTCCTCATCCAACCCCGGGTAAGTCCTGTTAATGCCAACAGGTCGTATCTCATCACCTGGAGCTGTTCACTGAGGTAAGCGGTCCTCTTCTTTCAACTCCCTCCCATCCCCCAGCTTGGGGGAGTCCAGGGCGAGGAACAAGGTCCCTTGGCAAATGTTTTTCCATCACTGGTAATCCCTTCGTGACTCAGGGCCTCCATCTGGAGGGAGATCCGGGGGGGCTCCAACCCCCACAGTATAGCCCTCTCTTTCTCCAAGGGGAGGTTTACATAATGTCTCGATTCATCATCCCACCAAAATTCTGATGCACTTGCGGCTATATTTTCCACTCTTCTCTCTGAAGTGGGCTGGAATGTTTTGGGGAAAAGGTCTCCCATGGGCTTGATCCTCTGATCGTTCTCCGGGATGGAGGTCAATTGCGAAGCCATAGAGATGTTGGGTGCTCCTGTCTCCATGTAAGATGGGTGACCCCTCTCCTCGGGATCACCCCCAGTTCTATAGGAGTTCTTTCAGCATCTGCCCCTGATTCCAGATGCAGGACTGGGTGGGAAATAGGGTCTCCTGGCGCTGTTAATCCTGGGTTTGGCTCAAATGGCTGGAATTCAGTAGCCATTCTCTAGAGGTTACAGGTACAGAAGAAAAGGATGATTCCTGTCAAAATGTCAGGCTATGAGTGACAGGATATAGTAGACAGATCTCTGTCACATTTGCAGTAAGACACAAGTCCTTAGTCAAATGTATTTTATTCAGAAATCAGATCATTTCTATATTCAGGTCCATAGGTCTACTTAGGAGTAAGACAAGCATGTAAGCAGCTCAGCTAGAGATTGACAGGAATGACATGTGAAAGATACAACTTTTTTCTAGTTCACTTATTCCTCCCCCTCCCAATTATAAACAATCTTTTGCCGCCTTTTCTTTGTGAGAACATTTTACTTGTTTGTGATATCACGTGTTGCTAGGAAGAGGTGAATTTGAAGGCAATTAAGCTAGAAAAGTATAGAGAACTTGAAAGAAAGATAATCATGAAGTGGTATAGAACTCCTGCCCAATTGGCATACATGTTTAAAGGGATGAAACCTAACTGCTGACATTGCAATGCAAAAGAAGGGTGGTACTCCCACTTATGGTGGGAGTGTCCAAAGGTTATAGATTTTTGGGAAAAGGTACGGGGGGAAATAGCATTGGTATGTAAGGTCAACCTTAATATAGATGTAGATCTATTATTCATGGGTGTATTGGGAAACATTAGAATTGAGAAACAAAACCAGGATATTTTCAAAGCAATGTTATTAGCTGCACATGCAGTGATTGCATACGGTTGGAAGGAGAAGTTAAAATGGACCTTAGAAAGATGGAATGATTACTTGTATGAATATATTCAATCAGATATGTTGGAATGTTTAAAAAAAGATAAGGCATGGGATGGAAAAATGGAGGAGATAAAAGAGAAATGGACTGCATATTTTCAATGGGTATATAATGGAGAAGCCAATACAACTATATTTGGAAAACTGGAAAAAATGTGCTCATGGCTTAAAATTTAATTTGTAGTTATAGGATGGCCACCATGTGGGGGGGAGGGTTACAAAAGGGGTAAAAGATGTATCATAGGAGAACTGTGACTGTATTGAAATGTAATAGTATGTGATGCATTAATTAAAAAATTTAAAAAAAAACAAACGTGTTGCTAGGAAGAACGATAGAGGAACTGCAAGGTCATAAACACTGAAGTCCAACAGATAACCACCTGTGAAAACCTGAGAAACAGTTAGAATACCAGCAAAAGGAAACTGAGTTACACCAAGATCATGTTTACAACAATTGGACTAAGCATCAGAATTAGAATCAAAATTGGTATGGATGAATGGGTAGAGACATACATGACAAAAGTTTTCTCCAGTTGCACTAATGAGCACTGAGCTTGGTATTCCATCTCTGAAAGCTAGGGAAAATTTTAGAGTTCTATCTTATTTCAGCCAAGACCAAGTTGCATGGTGATAAGAAGCCACACATATGCTGGATGTCATTTAATTTCAGAAACCTCTGCAATACATCAGAACAGAATTGTAGATTTTTTTAAAAAGTTCATACTAGGTCACCATACTTTAGGACCTTAAGAACAATTAAATTAAAAATGGCCTTGATCAGCTTAAGATTTCTGTCAGGCTGTGGATGACAGACTATGGCAGATAGACCCCTGTACCATCACAGCAAGAATCCAGGCTTTTGGTTAGAATGTTTTATTCAGGAATCAGATCATTTCCACAGATATATCCATAGAATTACTCAGAAGCAAGGTAAGCAACTAAGCAGTGAAAACAGGTTGACAGGAATGGCAACATGTGGGGAAACCCTTCTCAACGCACACATTTACTCCTTCCTCCTCCCATCAGTAATACAGGACTTTTGGTGCGAACCCGACCTGAGAACGTCTCACATATTTGCACTGTCCAGTCTAGACACTGAGAAAGAAGGAGATCAAAGTTGAAACATAGCAGTGCCATGGGAGTGAGCAGTGTACAAGGTCAGAAGCACTGAGAGCTTCTGCAGTCCGTTAGATAAGACAACTGCAGCTTCAATAAGCCTGTGAAAGCAAAGCAGTTATGGCCTTGGTAATATGCCATCAGGTTACAGCATGAAACATTGGTTCAGAACAACAGGTCAGCATCAAGCAATGGCCTGGATGCTGGCTGACCTTCCATGCCTTCTGTGGTATGTGGGGGCCACTACTTAAGTGTTCCCGCCCCTCTACAGCTTTGTTTGTGTGGTATAGGAGAAGTAGATGATTTGATTCATTATGTCCTGAGATGCCCTCTCCTTTCAGACCCCAGAAACAATTTTATTTCTAATATTTTGTCCTTGTAGGAAGGGGTTTCAGATACGGAAAAAGTATATATTTTTGTTAGTTGATGAGGACCTTTATGTTTCTAATAGAGTTGCTTTGTATGCATTAGCAGCAAGAAAGATTAGATTTAAATGTATGGAACTGTGTTTTGAATATGTTTTAATCTGGTTCTGACCCTGTGTGGCTGTGTTTTGTATTATGTTGTATTATATTGATATGACCTATGGTTGATACAAAATTACTGCTACTACTATATAATCATGGGGAATACCGTAGTTAGGATTATCTTGACCTTGGTTACCAGCGATACCTCTTCATCTTTAAGCATCTTCTCTTACTCCCTCACAGCTGCTCTTCCGAGTCTCAATCTTCTTCTGATTTCTTCATTGCAGTCTCCTTTTTCTTTGATGATTGAGCCACGGAATAAAGAATCTTGAACCATTTCAATTTCCTCACTGTCAATTATAAAATTGTATAATTCCTCAGTAGTCATTACTTTGTCTTTTTGATGTTCAGTTGTAAACCTGCTTTGGCACTTTCTCCTTTAACCTTCATCGGTAGTTGTTTCAATACTTCACTATTTTCTGCCAGTAATGTGGTGTCTGTATGTTTTTATACAGACTTTTAAACACGCTTTATGGGCCAATCAGTCTCTTTTGTATCACCAGTGAGAAACTGAGGAGTTAGCCGTGTTAGTCTGTAGTAGCAAAATCAAAAAGAGTCCAGTAGCACCTTTATTGGTTATTAATTGGTTAGTCTTAAAGGTGCTACTGGACTCTTTTTGACAATGAGAAACTGGACAACTTCCTACTTGTTTTCAGAACCATGCCCCATGCAACTACCCAAGAATCTCCTGCTTTTCTTTTTTGAAAGGACCCCTGAGGACCTGCCTGGACCTTTTACACACAGATGTCGGTGCACAGGTAGCTAAATTGCTGGGTAGCTGAATTGCTTAGTCTGGGCAAGAAACTATGCTGGTATGGAGAAATGCACACCTGCAACAATCTCTAAATGGCACCTGAACTTGTTAACCCTGTACAACTGCCACGGTTCATGGACCAGGATGTAACCATACTCCCACCAACTCAATATCCCAAGAGAGCTCAGTAACCTGTGGTGCACCTTGACCTATGACGAGTGTTTGCAGATTGTGTGCAAGCAACCAAAAGCAAAAAAGGGAAAGGGTCTCTCTTATAAATAATTCTATATAGCTTATTGGGAACCTTCAGCTAAGTTAGGTGTTGTTTTGTTAACTGTTATTTTGTGGCTGTTCAAATGTAGGAGGGAAGGGATGTGATGTACTGTTCCTTTAATTCTTTTCCCCTCCCTTGATTTCTGTTTCCTGTTCCTGTTCCCTTGGCCTATTACTCTTATTTCAATAAAAAAGCCTGCCTAGTGCTGTGCCCTTCACTGTAGAGACCTCATATAGAATACATGCTGTGCATGTGGTAGTAGGATGCTGCACTCTGTCTCTCAGGGAGACGGCCCACAGCTCAGTAGCCACTCTTAGTCCACTTGTTCCCCCCCACCCCCACCCCCAATAACTGGGAGATGGTCCAGGGCTGCTTTTAACATTGTGGGACCTCTAGAGGGGGCTTTCATTTTCTGCCAGAGAAGTGATGTGTGCTGGGAAAGCAGAATGCCCTCCTCTCCGGTGCGCGCCATGTTTCACCCTCTTCAGACCTCTCCTCCTGCAGGAAATGGGCAATCGTCCCAGAGGCCCTTCTGCTGCCACGAGGCTATCTGAATACTCTCCAAGTTTTGGTTCACAAGGGTGAGCTGCCCCCCAAAGACCTTACTGTGCAAACCCCATTGACCTTGCTGTGGACTTTCCTCCTCCTTCTTGGGGGAGTGAACACCTTGGCAGCAGGGAGAGGTAGAGGCAGAGAAGGGCTGGCAAACTAGCGGAGAAAGAGTGAGTCCAATGCTGGGCTTCCTCCTGCCACCCCACGTTTACTTGCCCCGGCTGTTGCTGTGTCACTCGTCTCTACCTCTTGCTGCTGGAACCTGAAGAAGGAGAAGAGGGAAACGCACTTGCTTGTCCCATGTCTGCCTCCACTTTCTCCTCCTCCTCCTCCTCCTCTTGTTGCTAGGCCTTTCACGTCTCAGGAGGAGGAGGAAGTTGTGGAGGAGTGCAGCCAGCCTGTGCCTTAGCGTGCTGCAGACACAAATCTGCTAAAGAGAAAGAACACATTCACAGCATTGTGAGTTTCATTTTAACATACACAACCTTTGCTGTCGTGTTCTTCCGTTTTCTCTCGCTGCTGAATGTGATGGAATTGCCATGTTATTTGTCATCAATCTTCCTTCCTGCCATCTGCAGTAGTCAAAAGGGAACTTTGTGTTTTTCAAGCTTCTGTTCTTAACAGCAGGATAGCTTTTGAAGAGTGATTCCTTGGTATTATTTTAATTGTCAGTCTTTTCTGTTGGAAACCCAGTGTCACTGCTGATACCTGAAATTCTGTTTTGAGAATCCCCACTTTTTCCCCATCAGCCACTGCCACACTATGTGACAATCCACTTGTGTTTTGATTCCTAAATTTTAAACACGTAGGCAATATTTTGCTACCAAAGTACACTTTTGATATAGCTAATAACGTGCAATAGTGATTGGGAAACATCCGTGGTCTTGACTTGAAACCAGGTCATTTTTGACCCTCCCTGCTGAACACTTAAAAATGCATATTCAGTAAGCATTTGTAAATGCTCGGTTGGATGCTCACAAACGTGGATGTGTACACTGTTCTCTTCTTTCAGTTTGTTTGCTTCCTTTCCCCCTCCTAGGTTACCAATGCTTACTTTTGCCTTTATTAAAACACTGTGAAAATTCGTCGTGTGATTGTATGTACAGCCTGCATTCTTTTGTTATGGTGCTGTTTTGCTGATGCACATGTGCTCCTTGCATTGGTAAACTGCACACAAAAAGGATCTCAGTTCACAATACTTGCATCAAGGTGGTGTTCTTGCAGTGTTTTATCAATAAAAACATGTTTGGTGATTACATGATGGGCAATGCTATTTATTTATTAGCGCCAGAGCCTTTTGTGTCCTAATACAACGGGGTCTACCAGCGGGTGCAGAGAGCTGGTAGCAGGCCGGGCTGCCTGGCATGGCAACAGCCCACTGGCGGGCTCTGCCACCCCCCCTTGCCTGCAGATCAGCTGGGCAGGGAGAAGGCAGCAGTTTGTCTACCTTCTCCCTGCCCAGCTGAGTGGTGGGCGCTACCACCTCCCCTTGCCAGTGGATCAGCTGGGTAAGAAGAAAGGCAGGCAGTCCTCTGAGGTCTGCAGCCGTCTCCCTGCCAGCTCCATAGCCCCTCAGTGACCTGCTAACAATAACTTTATATCCTGGCACAGGTGTACTCTGCAGACCCCTCAGTGCGCCTGCGCCAGGATAAAAAATGAGTTGTTGGCAACACAGTTAGCTTTTATATAGTAGAGAGAGTCTGTCTTTCTCACTGGGACTCAAAGCGGATTACACAAAGTCAATACAATTAACATGATGGGATATCCAATAAACAATGCAATAGAATACGTATTGTAGAAATCTAGAATCAACCAGAAACCTGAAAGTAGAACTGAAGCATAGCGTAAGTATTAACATGATGAATAATGCAGAGAATTACATAGTAGGGTCCTACGTACAGCAACAGGCAGCTTGAGCTATACACAGTAGTGTATCCTAAATCTTTACTCAAGTAGCTTTCTAAATCATTTAGTTTAATACAACCCTATTACCTTTGTAGAAAGCTCTCACAAATAATTCAGTTTTGCATAGTTTGTGGAAAGCCAGAAGAATGGGAGCCTACCTGACCTCATCAGGAAGGCCGTTCCATATGGTGGTGGCCACAACAAAGAAAGCTGGTTGATTTTGCTCATTTCCAGGTTGGCACTTGCAGAAGGTCCTGCTCAGATGAACAAAGCTATTGTGGCACAGCATAGGGAAGAGGCCGTCTTGCAGATATGGGTTACAAGGCTATGAAGAGCTTTGTATGTGATAGCTAATACCTTAAACTGAAACTGGTGACTGATGTGCAGCCAATGGAGTGAGTGCAGAATGGGAGTAATAGGTGTGATCCATCTGGTGTTGGAGAGTGCCCTCAAGTCATAGCTGACTTATGGCAGTCCCTGGTGGGCTTTTCATGGCAAGAGACTAACAGAGGCGATTTGACATTGCCTGCCTCTGCAACCCTGGTCTTCGTTGGAGGTTGCCCATCCAATTACTATCCAAGGCTGACCCTGCTTAACTTCTGAGATCTGATGAGATGGGTCTCACTTCAGCTGTCCAGGTCAGGATATGCTCCATCTAGCTCCCAATAAAAACCAAGTTGCAGCATTCTGTACCAACTGTAGTCTCTGAGTGTATTTTGAGGGGAGACCAATGTAATTACTGCATTACAGTAATCTAGCTTTCATGATACTGTGGCATGGATCCAAGTGGCCAAATTGGCCCTATCAAGGTTGTGTGTGTGTTATGTGCCATTGCGACCCTCTGAATAAAAGCCCTCCAAAATGTTCTAGTCTATCAAGGTAGAGGGCTATTTTCTGGGCTAGGCTGAGTTGGAAGAAAGCATTTTTTCCAAAGATCTATGTGCAAAATGTGGGAATGAAAAAGCAATAGCTGAAATAGACCGTGGGCTCCAGCTTTGCTGGGAAAATGATGTCATTTCATACTCGACTCAAGAAAAGGAGCCCCTGGCATGGCCCGTCCCTTCCGTGTCTCACCAGAAATCATGTCATTTTCCAGCAACATGGTAGCATAAGAGAGAGGTTAACACCCCTGCCCCCACCAGGGACCTGGCAACTCAGATACTAGAACACAAGGGTACTCAATTTGGCAGGCAATAGTTTCAAGACAGAAAAAAGGAAGTACTTCTGGAGAGCCAGGTTTGATTCCCCACTCCTCCACTTGAAGCCAGCTGGGTGACCTTGGGCTAGTCGCAGCTTCTAGGAGCTCTCTCAGCCCCACCCACCTCACAGGGTGTTTTGTTGTGGGGATAATAACATACTTTGTAAACCACTCTGACTGGGCATTAAGTTGTCTTGAAGGGCGGTATATAAATCGAACGTTGTTATTATTGTTATATTCTTCACTCAACAAATAATTAAAGTGTGACATTCCCTGCCAGAGAATGTAGTGTTGGCCACAAACACAGATGACTTTAAAGGGGGATTAGGCAGATTCATGGAGCTGTAGTCCATTGACAGCTGTTAGCCGTGGTGCATAAAGGTAACCTCCATATAAAGAGACGTCAAACCTCTGAATACCAAGAGGGAACCTCAGGTGAAGTCCTTGGCCTGTTTGGCAACTGATTGCCCACTTTGTGAAACAGGATGCCAGACCCAATGTACTGCTGGTGGTACCTACATTCTCTAAACCACAAAAGGATATTCTGGAATAAAAACATATTTGTTTCTAGATATGAGGATTGGAGGCTGGGAATGAGCAAGGGGTGCGGGGCTCTCCCTCAGGCCATATCTCCGCTCAGCTGCTCCTCTCTTCTGGCTCCCCGGAATCCCGCTTCCTCAGCTTCCTCTCCCTTCCAAGCTACCTCATCATATTTGAGCTTTTAGCTGCTCTGCTCTGATTGCAGAGAAGAAGAATAAAAGGGGGAGAAGAGAGGAAGTCAGAGTTCTTTCAGAAAATCAAGTTGGCAATTGGAGAAAGCATGGGTTGATGTTAATTGCACTTTAATTGGTCTTGTCCTTCTTGCAAGTAAAGAGGCTCAGGCAGGATGGCGCTTTGGATGGAGAGCTGAACACGCACCTACCTCTCCCCAAGTCCTCCAGCTGCCTCGCTCCCGATTCATTCCAACACACTGAAGGGTGGTGTGCTTTCTCCCCTCTCTCTCCACGCCCACTGCCTCCACACATCTCTCTGCTGGGTGGGGGCACTACTTTCAAAAGTGAACCATTGGGGCACAAAAATGGCCGCACAAAAATGCAGAATTGATGTGCATGGGGAGGGGGAGGGGTTTCTTAGTCTTAACAAAGAGGTGACGTCACAACATTACAACACATGCACAAACTTAAAAAAAAAAGTGACTTTAATTCTAAAGCCCACACAGTCTGTGGCTGAACTGGTGTCTGATATCAAGTATACAATGGACAACAGGACGCCAAATTGAATCGGTAGCGGGCAGTGTAAAATGCCCAGGTGCGAAGCAGAAGCCACCGCAATCGTGGCGACTGCTCAGAAATGGCATTTTTAACTATGAGTTGTTTTTCCCCTCTGCTGTGCCCTTTACAGCACTGTTAGTCCAGCTGTTCTTTGATATTGTGTGTTCTGTTGTGCTTTGTTCCAAGTTGTGTTGGTTCATTTGATATAATATGTTTGTTAGAGAGAAAGAAAAAGTGATGTGATTTCATGTTTGAATAGGAGACTTCATGTGTGGAGCTGATAAAGTAGTACTAATTTGTAGATCCTGGTATACCCTCTAAAATCTTTCACAAATTAACTTGCTCCTCACACAGAAGACTTTCTCCTGTTACTGTTGCAGTTTTGATTATTGAAATCCACTTTGGCTATAAATAAATAAATATCCCTCCCTTAATATTAAAAATTTAGAAATGTGTGCACAGTTTCCTATAACTATGGGATCCTTGCCAATTTAGTTTGAGTGCTACAAGAGAAGGGTTGTTTTTTTTTTGGTTTTTGCTAAAAAGCATTCTAGCTTTTTTGCTGAGTTCATTTGATTGCATTCATCTTGCAGATCTTCATTCATAAATGCCACAAAAGTTAAATGGGGGTATGATGCTATTGACAAATACCTGTTTTTAATTGTGATACCAATGTGAAATTTGTGCTTGAGAGAGAACCTGTGGTGGGATTTTTTAGTGTATGTGTATGTAAGAGAGGGTTGGTCTATTTCCTGAAGTTTCCTGCTTTGCATGGGTCTTGAGTTCCATACTCTGGATTCATTGATCTGCAACTGGCTTTGTAATATTGGGTTTTGCTTTCTCTGTATATGAATAGTGTTAGAGGCAAAGGATTTTTAAACTGTATATTTTGTACAAAGGAAGCATTTATTGCCAGACTGCTCAGGTCCCAGCACTTTTGTCTTCTGAGAGTTGGCAGCCCTGCAGCCTCACCAGGCCCCGCACTGTAAAGATCCGGGATGCTAAAGCCTTGTCAGGCCTAACCTACACATTGAAAAGGGGAGGAGGGAGGGAGAGCTCCTCAACGGCTGTTTGGGGAATTCACTGTGACTGAGAGTCACACGTGGGTCTCAAGTGCCACCGTTACTTGTCTCACAGTTCACATTCATATTAGATAACTCTGTGTGTGTGTGTGTAGGCTGTTTCAGCTCAGGAAAAAGGTGGGGAGGAGGCAGGAGCCCCTTCCTCCCTCATGAAGCTGTGTCGGCTCTTAGCAGCTATGCTGTCACCCAACTTACTTCCCCTTCCTAGAATGTGCTTTGGTCTTTTTTCAATGAAGTTTTGTCAAGGCTTAGAATGAAACCTCCGATATTCCTGTGTTTCTACCATTAGGGAAAAGATGCCATTCCATCATGTCACGGCTGGCTTGTTGTACAAAGGAAACTACCTGAACCGGTCTCTTTCTGCTGGCAGTGACAGCGAACAGTTGGCCAACATCTCTGTGGAGGAGCTGGATGGTAAGAAGGATATCTTGGGGCCTTATTTATTTACTTATTTACTTATTTGCTCAAGTCATTTATAATTCTGCAAGGCAATTTCTTGGAAATATTTGGTGAAAGGTGAGGGGAAGTGAGTGGCAAAAAGGCATGAAACAGCATTTCTTTGCTGTTCCTTAGCAACAATTACTGAAGTTTGCTGAATTAAGTTGGGGAATACCAGACCTGATTTGGTATTCCCTTTTGCGGTTGGTAATACTGAATTTTATTGAATCAGTATTTTTCAAGGAATACCAAACCCGAACTGCACATTCCCAGCTGAAAGTGGCACATGTTGTGCAATGAATGTCTTGGCAGGTTTCTAATGTGCTCTGAGACTTTCTATTTAAATGTGTGTTGTCTGGGGAATAACATCAAGATCTTTTTTTTTGTCTATGCTGTTTTTTATTGATTGATTGATAAGATACAAGAATTAGAGAACACATAACGTAAGAATTTACAGTGTACATAAGGAAACAACATGTAACATATTATGAAAGATTTAACAATTGAAAATATTTATTACAACAATTCAAAGATAGATTTATATACTTTCGATCTAAACCAAATCTTATTATTTTCCAAATACTTGAAAAAAGGAAACCATTTTTCATGAAAGAATGCATTTTGGAAAGTGCTCAGCTTGGTACAATTTGTCATTCAGTTTTTCCGAAATAAAATGATTCCAGATGTTTGTATGCCAATTGTCTATTGTTGGCACGTTTTTTAAATTTCCATTGAGTTGCAATAGCACTTTTTGCAGCTATTAATAAACTTTCTATGAGGTCTTTTCTTATTTTGGGAATTTGAAAGTTATTCCACTGGTCTAGGAAAATTAATTCTGGTTTCAAGGGAATTAAATACCCTGTAATATCTTTAACTGTTTTGATAATTTCCTTCAAAAAATTATTGATATGTTGACATTCCCACCAGCAGTGGGAAAAAGTTCCTATCTCTCTACATCCTTTCCAGCAATATGGGGTTAATGATGGATAAATTTGCGAAAGTTTTTTTGGAGTCAGATACCATCTATTTATAACTTTAAAGGTTTGAAATTTGGCTACAACCACTGAGGAGTTGTAAGTATTCGACGACCAGATCTTTTTCCATTGTTCAGTTGTTATGTCTTTTTTAGTCTTTCGACCATTTGATTTGGTAATTTAAAGTCCTGAGTTTAAATGTATCTAATACGATATTATATATTTTAGAAATTAAACCCTTGCCTGAACTTATCTGAGAGCCAAAACAGACATGACGAGATACCTAGGTTCAACTCGTGTTCTCTTACCTCAAGGTTTGGCAGGAAGTGTAGGCGTTCTTACAGCTTAAAGTTTATGCAGCTCCGAGCTGTGCGGCTTCAGGCGGGGGCCAGGCGAGCGAGGGGGAAGATGCAGCGATGCCCTCACCCAGCCCCCACAGAGCGATGCCAGGCTGCACGGGGAGAGCAGAGGAAAGGCACCCAAAGCATTGCTGCATCTCCCCCCCCCACTCACCTGGCCCTCACCTGAAGCCGCGTGGCTTGGAGCTGCATAGCTTGCCGTCGCTCTGCGGGGGCTGGGCAAGGGGTGGGTGGAGTGATGGTCCGTGTGATTGGGGTAAAGACAGAGCATGCTGGGCTATGCAGCTCTGGGCCATGTGGCTTTGGACAGGGGCCAGGCGAGCGAGGGGGGGAGATGCTCTGGGCGCCTTTCTTCCCGACTCTCCCGGTGCAGCCAGGCGTCGCTCTGCAGGGGCCAGGCTGGGTGAGGGGGGGGAGATGAAGCGATACTCCGTGAAAGGGTGGAAGGGAAAATGCTGTGATGTACCTCAAGAGTGGGAGGAAAGGCACCCCACGCCTGCACTTCCCTCCCTGCTGCTCTGTAAATGTTAAACTTTAAGTTGCAAGGACACCTACACTTCCCAACAAACCTTGAGGTAAGAGAACATGAGTTTAACCTAGGTATCTCGTCATGTCTGTTTCAGCTCTGAGAGTCAATGATTCGTTCAAATTCAGTTTTAGGAGTATTCATAATTCGTTTGATATTAATTTGTTCAGTTAAATTCTGGAGTTGCAAATATATATGCCAGTGAATTTTTGATGTACTTTATGTTCCAAATCAACTTTGCTTATGAGGCCATTTTGTGTTGCAATATCAACAGCAGCCAGAGCAACATTTCATGTTAAATGTCTGGCCAGTTTTGCATTAAATCAGACATGCTTATGCATTTTCCTTTTGTCTATACAATGGACTTTCCTGTTCTATTATTGCAGATGGCTAAAATGTGCCTTTATAAATTATAAGAGGGAAGAATATCATAAATGGAGTTATCACTGCATGTCTCATCTCCAGAGGCATTATTATAATGGCTATTGTCAGAATGCAAAACAAAACAAAGACAAAAAGTAAAATTTGCCAGATTTGAAACTTAAGAAGACCCTTGCTGGATCTGACCAGTGATCTTCTGGTCCAGCATCCTGTTTCACAGTCACACAGTGGCCAACTATTTTCCCTTGAGGGCCAACAAACAGTCCATAAAGGCCAATGCCTTCCCCTGATGTTGCCGTTTAGCAACAGGGTATTGCTGCCTCTTGATGAATCTGTGTATTCCCCTTTTAAAAATAGTCTTTTCTTATGGCTACTACTACATCCACTGGCAGTGAACTGCATGATTGAGTTACCTTTCGTTCTCTCCTTTATTTAGAAGCTCACTTGACCATAGGTCTTAAACTTAAAGCACAAAATTACATCAGTTAACATTTAAAACTTCATAAAATCACAGAAACATAATTCAGAGTCAAAATAAAACATTCAAAGATAAAATATCCCAATAAGATAAACATATTGTCGAAGGTTTTCACGGCCGGAGAACGATGGTTGTTGTGGGTTTTCCGGGCTGTATTGCCGTGGTCTTGGCTTTGTAGTTCCTGACGTTTCGCCAGCAGCTGTGGCTGGCATCTTCAGAGGTGTAGCACCAAAAAACAGAGATGAGAGATCTCTGTCTTTTGGTGCTACACCTCTGAAGATGCCAGCCACAGCTGCTGGCGAAACGTCAGGAACTACAATGCCAAGACCACGGCAATACAGCCCGGAAAACCCACAACAACCAAGATAAACATAGTATAAAATGCCAGCAGCTGTGGCTGGCATCTTCAGAGGTGTAGCACCAAAAAACAGAGATGAGAGATCTCTGTCTTTTGGTGCTACACCTCTGAAGATGCCAGCCACAGCTGCTGGCGAAACGTCAGGAACTACAATGCCAAGACCACGGCAATACAGCCCGGAAAACCCACAACAACCAAGATAAACATAGTATAAAATTCATAATGAAAAAAGATAAAATAAAATCTGATAAAATAAAATTTGTATTAAGATCTCTAAAATCATGGGTTAGATATATCTAAGAGCCCTTTACTAAGTCACATAAGTATACCTGTTTTCTTTTATGGTTAACACAACCCATTCCTTTGACATTTTAAAGAAACCACTGTTGTCAAAAATTTTGTCACAGAGTGAGTTATTTCTGGATCTGGATCTGCCAGTAATAGAGATATCACCCAGGGTTCCCCAGGTAATTGGCATTTAGACAGAATCAGAGTTATCCAAGGAGACCTGGGAGGATAGTAAAAGATGAGTGTTGTTAGTGCTCAGATTTGCCCCTACAATATTAGAAGGCTTATGAATATGGTTATGCCATAAGCCCCTTCTCTGAGTGTGTTTTGAGCATTAAAACTATTGCCCAAGCAGGCAGAAACATGTAAGCCAGATGCTGGTTGGGAGCTGGAACGTGAAAGCATGGGGAATGACAGGCGAGTCCAGTTCACCCTCTCCCGCACACTGGAGATGAACTAAGGATCCTGATACAGTAGGGCCTTCCTGAAGTTCCTAAACTAATCAACACAACACACTGTATTGATCTCCCCTTAACCACGTTCCTATTCTTAGGTGATTCAGGAAGCTGATAGCCCCACCCATCCACCTCACGAGTCATCAATCATTATTGATAACTTTAGTTCCATCTGGGAAAACCTAATCAAACCTTCCTAGTTCATTGTCGCACCTCAGAGATGGTTTGCCGGTTCATTGTCCTACTTCGGACACACTTTGCCAGCTTCTTTGTCTCTCCACAGACACAACTTCTCAGTCCTTTGTCCCTCCCCAGGAACAACCATTATGTCTTTGGTTTTTGTGGCAGAAGATACAATCTTCCCCCTGGGCAGGATCCACAGTATAATTGAACTGCCCTTCTGCCATAGCTGTTTGGATGCTCTTGGATCCAGCATCCACCCTCAAACCTTCGTTCAAGCTCTTCAGCCTTGACATGCAGGTCGCTCGGTGTTCTTTCTCCCAGACACTCTCTTCTGGATGGTAAATATCACCTAATCCCCTAAACTCTATCCAACTTTCACCACCGCTTTTTAGTTAGCTATGAGTGTGCATTGTGTGTGTTTTGTGCTGTGTGTGTTTTGTGTGGTTGATTTTTGTTATTTTCAATAAAAATCCCCTTTTTGGTTGAAACATCTTTCTAGATATTGAAAGAATTCTTTAGCCGGGACAATCCTCGTGTATGTTGGTGGAGATCCCCAAGTTACCCCCTCTTGCTGCCCTCCATGCATGCTAATTCCACCAACTAGCAAGAAGACTTTCCCTTTGGGTAACAGTGTCTCTATTGCACCAGATGCATAATCACATAGGTGATCCTAATATGGTATCTTAGCAAAGCTTCCTGTTAGTTCTGTGGTCAGAAAGGCGTTCAGCCTCGCAAGTGTGAAGGCATGTCTGTGGCTAATTGTTATAAGAAATCTCGAAGAATCGTGGGCAAAGGAATTCCTAATACAAGAGTAGAACATACACCTCTTGCATGGGTTAAAGCGCTGGCCCGATCAATATTAATCACCTTCAGACTAGTCTGCTTCAGTGCTTCTTGATAATTTACATTAGTGAGGCTTGTGAGAGGGGAGCCCAACAGCTCAAAGCTAGTGTCTGTACATCTTTCCCAACTGCTTCTGTGGTTATGCTCCTTTAATAAATATAGGAGACTTCTTTGGGCTTTGGGCAATGAATAGAGGACCTTCATTCTCAATTTAAAAGCAGCAATCCATGCCCTGAACTCCAAGGAACGTTACACAAATTCCAATCCCCTAAGTACAGTTCCTGAAACACAGCTAGGGACTCCTGCCATCCAATGTAAAAATTGGAGACGTCCAGAGATCCAGAGACCTCATTTTTCCAAAGAGCAGCCATAAATAAAATCGGGAAATATTTTGGCATTAAAGACTGTAATAGCCATCAATACATACTGACCAACTTTTGAGTAAAAGAATCTTAAGATAGTCTTTGAATTTGCTCTAGCAATTTCAGTTGCTGAGCAAATATGAGGTAATCAAGAGAGATTGTGGCTAAATATCACTCCCAAATATTTAAATTGAGTCACGTGCTCTATTTTCTCACCCCTAACAGTCCATGTTTTCTGCCTGGAGAATGTTTTATTTGAAAAGGCCATTATTTTTTATTTATCATAGTTTATTGATAGCTCCTCTTGGTTGCAGTAGTCAATAAATATGTTTAGCGTTTTACGAAGACCTGCTTCAGATCTGGATATAAGAACTGTATTATCCACATAAAACAGGACAGGAATTTCAAGACCAGCCAGTAGAGGTGCATGGTATGCTGATTTTCAAATGTGTGGAATCATGTCATTTATATAATGGGTGGGTTGGCACTGCTGATACTTTTAGATCTTACAGCAGCGTTCAACATGGTCTATCATAATCTTCTGACCCACTGCCTTGCCGATAGGGGGATTCATGGAACAGCCCTGCAATGGCTGAACTCCTTCCTTCACAATCGGGGACAGAGGGTGGCACTCGGGGAACAGATGTCCGCTCGCCATTCTTTGGTATGTGGCATCCCTCAGGGGGCAATTCTTTCCCCGATGCTATTTAACATCTATATGCGCCCCCTCGCCCGGTTAGCCTGCAGCTTTGGGCTGGGTTGTCACCAGTACGTGGATGACACTCAGCTCTATCTGCTGATGGACGGCCAGTCTGATCTTGCTCTGGATTCCTTGAGGCTGTGACGATACGGTTACATCAGAGTCACCTGAAATTGAATCCCCTGAAGACGGAGGTTTTGTGTCTGGGTCGTGGGGCAATCGAGCTGGGGACCCGGCTCCCAGCCCTCGACGGGGTACAATTGAAACCTTCACCGATGGTGAGGAGGCTGGGTATGACCTTGGATACCACGCTTTCAATGGAGGCTCAGGTCACGACCGTTGCCAGGTCTTCCTTTTTTTCATCTTCGACAGGCCAGGCAACTGGCGCCCTATCTTTCGCCCAAGGACCTGGCCACAGTAATCCATGCAACGGTCACCTCCAGGCTAGACTACTGTAACTCACTCTATGCTGGGCTGCCCTTGGGCATGACCCAGAAGTTACAGCTGGTCCAGAATGCAGCGGCACACGTCCTTACTGGAACGCCAATCCGAGCACACATTCATCCTGTGCTATGCCAGCTGCACTGGCTCCCAGTGGAGTTCCGGATCCGGTTCAAGGTGTTAACCTTGGTGTTTAAAGCCCTTCACGGACTGGGACCTACATACCTGCGGGACCGCCTCTTCCATTATATCCCATGCAGGGTGTTGCGCTCTGCAGACAAGCAACTCCTGGTGGTCCCCAGCCCGAAGAACATCCGTCTGGGCTCAACCAGGGCTTTTTCTGCCCTGGTCCCAGCCTAATAGAATGCTCTCCCACTGGCAATCCGGGCCCTGCGGGACCTGTTACAGTTTCGCAGGGCCTGTAAAATGGAGATGTTCCACCAGGCCTTCCGCAGAGGGCCAGAGGGTGTCCTCCTTTTTCCATCTAAGACCACCACTTCTTCTGGAGCTGCCCTCGGTCATCTGCTATGCTTGTATATGGACTCCCAATATTTGTTTAAATAGCTTGCTCCTGGGCTACTTTAATGATTTTTAAAAAAATATTATTGATTTTATGTTTTTGTGATTTTAATGTATTTTTAATGTTGTTAGCCACCCCGAGCCCATCTGTGGGGAGGATGGAGTATAAATTGAATTAAATAAATAAATAAATAAATAAGGTTTAAGAGTGCGGGAGCCGAAAGGCAAACTTACTTTAGAGCTTTTAAAAGGTAAATAATGCTGGTAAGCTGGCCCTCAGATCCACAGTGGATCTCATACAGTTTGAAAATCAGCCAAAATAGCCTTTAGTCAATTTAGTCCAAAGGTGGGATCTAGGGATGGAATCAAAACAGCTCTCAGATCCACAAAAGCTGCATAAAGATGGCCTCCAGAACAGGAATATTTATTGGCTAGATGGTTCAATATAAGGCAATGATCCACGGCTGAGACACCTTTCCTAAATCCCACTTGTTCAGGGTATCTTATACCTTCTGTTTCTATCCAGTTCAGCAATTTAGAGTGTAAGAAAGTTGCATACCTTGTCTATTGTTGAAAACAGGCTGATAGGCTGATAATTTTGGGGGTCATTTTTGGGACCTTTTTTGTATATTGGAACTATCATTGCATGCTTCCAGGACACAGGGATAATTCCAGTATAATTAATTTGGGTGAAAAGGTGGGGCAAAAGGTTACTCCACCACAGTAGATTAGTTTACAAGAAATTAACTGGTATTAAATCAGGCCCTGGGGCTTTACCTGAGCTCATTCGTTTTATTAGAAAACTTACTGTCTCTGGAAGAAACTGAGGCCAAGATTCTTTCAGAATCAAATCCTGGGATGGCTGCAAAGATAAAAGTTAAGTATTGCTCCCAAATCCCTGGGGCAATACATGTGAGAATACTAGCTGTCACAGCAATGCCTCCATTAACCATATTCCAAAAGACCTGGGACTTGCTGATGGCCATAATAAGGATCTTCCCTTTACAAATGGGCAAGCCACTTTTTATGCTTTACCAGGGTCCTAAAAGTTTTCTTCAATCATATAAGATCTGATAAATGGTTATATAAATTAGTGCACTTGAATAAGTGGAGGTTATATCTTATTCTTTCCAGCCAGTTTGGTGTACTGGTTAAGAGTGCGGGACTCTAATCTGGAGAACCGGGTTTGATTCCTCACTCCTCCACTTGAAGCCAACTGGGTGACCTTGGGTCAGTCACAGCTTCTAGCTCTCTCAGCCCCACCCACCTCACAGGGTGTTTTGTTGTGGGGATAATAATGACATACTTTGTAAACCGCTCTGAGTGGGTGTTAAATCATCCTGAAGGGCAGTATATAAATCAAATAAAGATCCAGAGGAGTTAGCTGTGTTAGTCTGTAGTAGCAAAATCAAAAAGAGTCCAGTAGCACCTTTAAGACTAACCAATTTTATTGTAGCATAAGCTTTCGAGAATCAAGTTCTCTTCATCAGTATCATGCATCTGATGAAGAGAACTTGATTCTCGAAAGCTTATGCTACAATAAAATTGGTTAGTCTTAAAGGTGCTACTGGACTCTTTTTGATATAAATCGAAAGTTGTTGTTGTAGTTGTTATGTATCCTCTGCACTCCTCATTGAACCAATTATTTTTCTGTTCGGATTTGGTGGTCATTGAAGATTTTGCACACAGTCTTAAAAAGATCTAAAATGCTAAATAATAATTCAGTCATTTTCACAGTGTGCCTCTGATTCTGGAATTCAGCAAGAATAAGATTACAATCATTAAAGTGCATGTTGTTCATTGCTGCAGGAATTAGCTCTGGTGTCCATCTAATTGACCTTAAACTTTTCCTTCCCTGTAACAGATGAACTGAGATTCCAGGTGGTAGGAAATAATCTTGAAAAAGTGACATAATGAGTTGTAGAGGGAGATAATCACCTCTATGACAATCACCTCCCTCAGACCCATAAATATGATAGAGCAAGTCTGGGGAAACCATCATATAATCAGTCACAGTGGCACCTCTGTATGTCAGGCATGTGTAATCAGCTACAGGATCCACTTTACTAAAATCACCAAACTATGGTTTAGTACACAATTGAATAGCTGTTTCCCAGAGAAATTGATCTTATGGTCTTTAGATGTTCTCTCATATAAATATGCATATTGAGAGCTCATCCAGGGGACCCATTTTCCCAGTGTTAAAAGGGCATTGTTGTGTATTGCTGGAGCTTGAGTTTGAACGAAGGCTCCTGAGGCCTACATGGCTATTGGGTGTTTTTGCACTGATAACGGCCAATCATAACTGTTGCCCTGTGCCTTGGGGGATGATGACGAGGTCCACAGGACTCAAGTGGTATAGCCCAAGCATTCTGAACCACAAACGGGTTGCCCTGTGCCAGATGTGGAGGAAGCCACGACTGAAAATCCTGCAGATTCCGCGACGCTGAATGCCGTGCTTGCAGAAAGAGGGGGCACATCGCATGTGCATGCAGGACCACCAGGAGCAGAGGCTCCCCCCGCAGCAGACTCTGCGCTGATGGCAGCCAGAACAGAAGAGTTCTTTCCTGCCTGAAGAATGCCACTCTGTGACCAAGTGTTCCAGCTGTACCACAGTCTTGACCACCCAAACACCCACCAGGGAAAAGATCAGGGCAATGGTCACATTGAAGGAACACCATGCGAGATGGAGGTCGACATTGGGCCAGCGCTCTCAATCATCTCAACAGACACCTTCCACCAAGTGTGTCCCAGGGAAGTAGACCAACAGCTCAAGCCATATGACATACACTTACCTGACTTCCAGGGTCGTCAGATCTTGGTGGCGGGTGTTGGCAAGTTCAAGGTCAGTTTCAAGAACTTGCATGGCGCCTCCACCTGGTAATCGTCGAGGGTCACTGCTCAAGTTTTCTGGGACTCGATTGGTTTGAGGCATTGGGAATCCATGTCACCAGCATCCAACAAATCAGCCAATTGGACATCGAGACCATCTGCTCTGAGTTTCTATCCGTGTTCAATGGCTCGTTGGGATGGTACACAGGACCACCGGTCTCCTTCGACCTAGACCCTACAGTGCTGCCGATCTGCTTAAAAGCTTGATGTGTTCCCTTCGCTCTCAAGCCATGCATCGACGAGGAGCTGGAGCGGCTGATCACACAAGGGATTCTTGAGTCTGTGTCACATGCCCATTGGGAGACTCCCATTGTCACGCCCATCAAGGCCAATGGGACAATGCACATCTGCGCAGACTATAAGTGCACCCTGAATAAAGCACTGCAGCACACACTTACCTGGTGCCGGTAGTGAGCCACCTCCTGGCATCACTAGCCGGGGGCAAGATCTTTGCGAAGACTGACCTGGCACAAACATACCAGCAGCTTCCAGTAGATAAAGCCACCGCAGAAAAGCAAACCATAATGACTCATCAAGGAATATTCAGAGTAAAGCGGCTCCAGTTCGGGGTAAGTGTGGCACCCAGAATTCTTCAAGGACTTATGGAGGGGCTGCTGCGGGGCATCCCTGGTGTCATCCTGTATTTTGATGACATCCTGTTCGCGAGAACATCTTTTACAGAACTCGCCAACTGCCTTTGACAAGTACTCTGTCGTCTCCAGGACATCGGACTCAAGGTTAAGAAGGAAAAGTGCCCATTTGGTGTGCCTCGAGTATAGTACCTGGGATTCCTGATTGATGCCGACAGAATCCACCCTACAGCCAGCAAGGTGTGGGCCATCTGCAGTGCACCACCACCTCGTTCCAAAAAAGAACTTCAATAGTTTCTCGGGCTTCTGAACTTTTACCATTGGAAACACGACCAGGCATTCTCCACAGTCGAGCTCCTTTCATCGGACAGCGTGCTTACCTATTATGACGAACTCAAGCCGCTCATGCTCAGCTGCGATGCCTCACCTTACTGAATCAGCGCAATCGTAAGCCATCAAATGCCTGATGGGCGGGAGGCCCCTATCACTTACTTCTCCAGGACCTTGTCACCAGCGGAATGGAACTATGCCCAGATCGACAAAGAGGCTCTTGCTCTCGTCATAGGTGTAAAAAGGTTCCACGACTAGGTCTACGGATGGCACTTCGAGATCGCCACTGATCACAAGCCACTACTAGGCTCTTCCCCCCAGACCGACAGACCCCGCAGGTCATGTTTCAGAGAATGCTGCAGTGTTTGGTTTTCCTGTCCACTTATGACTATGGACTTTCCTATCATCCGGGCAAAGGCCTGGGGCATGCTGATGCCTTCAGTCGTCTGCCGCTGCTGGGCCCTACCACCGACCCATCTCCTGCTCATGGTGTCATGCAGCTAGAAGACCCTCCCCAACCTCCTCTCCTTGTTTCAGACATTGTAGCCCACTCTGCTAAGGACCCCACACTCTCCCGG
Organism: Eublepharis macularius; assembly: GCF_028583425.1. NCBI lineage: Eukaryota > Metazoa > Chordata > Lepidosauria > Squamata > Eublepharidae > Eublepharis > Eublepharis macularius. The sequence goes on from NC_072806.1 coordinate 43,844,250, forward strand.
GTCCTCAACTGGGTGTGGAGGGGGTGGCCTGCCAGCTGGCTGGACATTAAGTTCCAGCCCTTCAGTTCCCGCCAGCACAAGTTATCAGCCCACGAGGGATGCCTGCTCTGGAGGAACAGAGTCGTCGTCCCATCCAGGCTGCGTCAGTGTGTTCTGGAGACACTTCATGTGGGGCACCTGGGGATCGTTAGAATGAAGGATCTGGCCCGCAACTACATGTGGTGGCCAGGGATGGACCAATCGGTGGAAAGGTGGGTCTGGACCTGTCAGCCCTGCCAGGAGTCTTGCCCCGACATGCCATAGGCCCCTGTGTTCCCATGGGAGACAACACGCACACCGCGGTCGCAGCTCCAAATGGACTTCGCCGGGCCTTTTCAAGGGCACATATTCCTCATTTTGGTGGACTCATTTTCAAAGTTGCTGGAAGTGATTCCCACGTTGGCCATGATGTCCGCAGTAGTCGCTGCACACATAGCATCAGAGACTACCTTGTACACTCTGATCTCACTGTGCATCCTAAAACTACTTATATTAAAGGCCATTACAAATGTGGTAACTGTACTTGTCTTTAAATGGCAGAGACATTGTTTTGCCTGATGGTGGTATGACTGTTCCTTTAAATGCTTTCTCTACATGTAAGGCTTTGGGTGTTGTTTATGTTATTATATGTAACTGTAACAAACTGTACATTGGCAACACCTGTTGACCATTACGAGTTCACATTTTGGAACACTTATCTAGAATATGAAATCAGGTTTTGGATGCTCCTCTGACAGAACACTTCCGGCTTCATCATACAAAGGAAACTGAGTTTCATTTTTCTGTCCTTCATGTGTCCAAACAAAAGGATCCCAAGAGAATGCGTGGGGACCTTGCTCGCAAAGATTCCTTCTGGATCCACTGTCTTAACACTTTAAAACCCAAGGGACTGAATGTGGATTTATCTTTGACTTGTTTTTTGTAAGTTAAATTGAAGCACAGTCATTTTAAGAGAGCCTTTTTGTTATGGGACTGAAGGCGGATTTATCCTTCATCTGTTCTTTGTGATTTAAATTGAGGCAGAGTCACTTTAAGAGAACTCTTTATATACATTGTCGGCACGGGAATCTCTTGTCAGCGGCCGTTACTTCCAGGTGTTTGATGTACCACTAAGGAATCTTACAGTGGTTCTGTCTTCATGTAAGTGTCTGTATAAGCTGTAATTGGGGAGTGTAATGAAGGAGAAAAACTTTAGAAATAGAGTTTTACTTATTTTATTTTTGTTTTTTGATTGTAACTCAGGTGTATTGTTTGGTGCGACTCCTGAGGAAGGTTCAACAAAACAAGTTACTTGCTGGCTTCTTGTTGAGTTGTGGGGTCTGTGTGCCCCTCTTTGCACCTGAAATAAGAAATAACATGAGTTATTTATGAGAATCTTCTCTTTTGATGGTTGTTGTGGGTTTTCCGGGCTGTATTGCCGTGGTCTTGGCATTGTAGTTCCTGACGTTTCGCCAGCAGCTGTGGCTGGCATCTTCAGAGGCGTAGCACCAAAAGACAGAGATCTCTCAGTGTCCTCTTCTCTTTTGTTGGGTTATTATACTCATCTGATGTTGTGATGCAGTGCTTCACTATTGCTCCTTTAGAGGCACCTGCTCTTTCATTCATCCTTCATTGTGTATGTATTGGTACTTGCCGCTGACAACTTGCACTTTTGTAATTTTTGATTTATATATTATTGTATGAAATTTTCTATAAGTTAATGGAGGATTTGTACTTTATAAGACTCAAAATACATCCTATATAATTTTTCTACTCTTTCTGGTCTTGCCCTCTGCCTTTTTTTAGGCTTACTTGATGCTGATTTCTTATTGTGGCAGCACATCAACCCGCACTCCACTATGGGATGGAGCCCAGTGGAACTCTTGATATGGCGACAGCTTACCACACTGCTCGATCAGCTCCACCCAGACTTTGCTCCAGACGGCCAGCAGGAGCCGGAGGTTTCAGGGCCACCCAGGCAGTTCCAGAAGGGCAACTTAGTTTATTCCAAGAACTATGGGGAAGGACCGATCTGAGTTCTGGCATCAGTGCTCAGGGCGACTGGGCTGGTCTCCTATGAGGTGGCCGATGCCACCGGCAGAACACTCTGGAGACACATCAACCAGCTAGGGCAGTGTTGGCTGGAGCGGCCGCAGGGACCAGAGAGAGACTATTCACCCTGCACCACTGAGGCAAGGGCTGATTCAGCGGCTGCGGCCGAGGAGAGTGGAGATATTCCAGTGGCACCAAGCTATCCAGAAACTCGAGCAATTTCGAGAGACTCCTTCTCTTCTCCTAGTGGGGCAGAGCCTGTTGCCAACACTGGGGCACCAGTCAGTGAACCGCCCATTACAGAGGGGTTGCTTAGGTCTCAGAGGGCTCACCCCCCCCATTATACCTTGGCAACTTCATTTGCAATGCAGTGTCCCGAACTTAGGGGGGAGGGGTGTTGTGTACTGCTGGAGCTTGAGTCTGAACAAAGGCTCCTGAGGCCTACGTGGATATTGAGTGGTTTTCCACTGGTAACGGCCAATCGTAACTGTTGCCTTATAATCCAGTCATTGTGCTGTAAATAGTTACTTTGTATATAGTTCATGCAAACAAAGGATTCTAACTACTTGCTTTGTATTGGTTGTTGCTAAAAAGGGGTGCAATTGGTTCCTGTTGAGCCTGGTTTCAGTCTGTCTGCTTTCAGTCTTCAACAAAGTTGTTGTTATGAACTGTTCATCACAATATTTAATAGGCATCATCATTCCAACCTATGCGGGCATTAAAATCATCTGCTAGCAACAGTAGTTCTCTAGGATATTGCTGTGAGATCATATCCAAAAGAGCCCCCAGTTCCTTCCAAGGTAACATCCTTCCGTGATGTTAATGGAGGCATGTAAGTCGTAACAGTTATAAGGGAGATCATTGGAAATTGAAGGAAGAATGCAATTGCGAATGGAAGTGATGCAATCAGAAATATATTAGAGCAATTAAGTGCTAAAGATACTAGACACGCTAGTCCTGATTTTGGGCAGCCCTTGAAGGAACTGGGGCGAGGATTTATAATGATGCCACGTAAGTTGATGGTTTTCTTAGCCAAGGTTTCCTACACCAAAATAATGTAAACATCTACTAAGTAGGACCTGGCTTCAAAGTCCCTTAGCCTATTATTCCAGCCTGTGATATTCCAAGATAGAATTTTAATATGAGGCCTTAGGAACGGTCATTTAGACAAAGTTTCTGCATCTGTGACCTTCGAACAAAGAATTGTATTGGGCTTTACGTTCTCTCTAGTAATTAAAACTATAGGTTCTAAAGGAATATGTTAAAAATTTTGAGAAAATGGGTCCGCAGTTTAAAAAAAGTCCACATTTCATGTGGAGGAAGATACACAGATTAGAGGTGGTTCCATAGCAGGTTCCATTTTAGATGGTAAGCCTTTTCTAATATTACCAAAGGTGGACAGCAAGGTTTGGAGGCAATTTATCAGAATATCCTGTTCTGCTAGAGGGAGGGCACTGAAAGAGGATAGAAGACCAGCCTCTATCTCCTCTTCTATTCCAATAGTTCCCAAGTTTACCAAAGCCTCCATAGGTTCAGAACTAGAAGACGGCAAATTTTCAGAGGCTACAGAGATCTTTCTATTCTTAATCTTCCCAGGAGAGGGTAGATGGGAGGAGGAAGAAAATTCAATTAACACAGGAGATTCAGATAATCTTGGAGCTTTTCTTTTCTGTTTAGTATTAGCTTTACCTAAGTTTGGGTTTGAGGAACAAGGGTTCAGATGTACTAGCTGTTGGACTGATAAATTCCTAAAATATTTACAACATACAATTAGGCTCATAAATTAAAGAAACAGTCTTTCTTGGCCCAGTACTTGAAATAGGTTCCGATTCCCTTTTAGGTTCCAAACCAGTGTCCAGAGTCCTCTCACAATCATTCTTCCTTTGATTCCTCAAATCCCCTTGATAGTTAATTGAACCTTTTGATAAGAGGCCCATTCATTCCACTTCCCCAAAAATAAGCTGTTATCTTGTCAAGCTTTTCATAAATTTTCTGCAGCATCTCTGCAATTAAATGCATCTGAGTTGCTTAAAGGCTCAATTCCTCATGGATCGTTGTACTATTCTTTGAAGTCATAGAATGTTCCAAAGAGAGCTCCAATGAACAATTCTTGGGCTAGTCAATCAAATCTGCTCCAATGTTTAAACAGAGCAAAAAAGTCCTCCAGCCTAGTTTGTTTACTCACGGGTGTTTTACATTCCTCCTCAAATGGGTAGGCTCTTTTCACCCCCATAATAAGTCCAAACACTTGCCTTTTTCTTTCTTATATTTATTTGTTCTCTTCAAGGTTGTTTCTAGGATGGAATTGAATTACTCATTAAGAAGTACTTCCTTTTGTCCACCCTGTTGTGTATCAGCTTCATTGGATGCCCTTGAGTTCCAGCATACTTTAATTATTAGTATTTGGGCCTTTGCAAGACGTATGCGACACCATCATGTAGGCTTTTGAGGTGAGCTGATTGACTATGTTGAATAACAACAACAACAACAACATTCAATTTATATACTGCCCTTCAGGACAACTTAATGCCCACTCAGAGTGGTTTACAAAGTATGTCATTATTATCCCCACAACAAAACACCCTGTCAGGTGGGTGGGGCTGAGAGAGTTCCAGAGAACTGTGACTAGCCCAAGGTCACCCAGCTGGCTTCAAGTGGAGGAGTGGGGAATCAAACCTGGCTCTTCAGAGTAGAGTCCCATGATCTTAACCACTACACCTAACCACTACACCAAACTCTCCCCATAGATAATGTTTTTACATGTTTTCAGGTTATCCCCATCTGAAAATGAAGAGTGGACATAAAATTGTGTATCACTGAAGTGTAGCAGTTGGCATGCTGGGCTCTCAGTAAGGCCTGTGTTCAAGCCCCCACTCAGTCATCAAACTTGCTAGATACTTCATATAGGACTGCCAGCCCAGCTCTGGTAACCCCTAGGTAGAGTTGTTAAGTGAAATTCTCTTACTTCCTCTTTGCGAAATTTCTCCCTAAAATCCAGCAATCTATTTTTATTCCTTTCTTTAAGAATTTCAGTTTCAAATCAATTCCTGTTTCACAAAAAATAAAATTCGATTTAGATCTCTAAGAAGTCAAGTGTTTATTTATTTATATACTACAACCATAGTTGAAAACTAACTATGAAGGCTCCTTATAGTCCTCCATGGCCATTAATGGACCTCTCCTGCATTAATCTCTCCAGACTCAGGAAGTGAGTCCTGGAAGTGAGTCCTCAGACTCTACAATTTAATTTACTTGTTCAGCAATTAAGCCTGTCCTTAATCTATTGCCCTTCACATTTAATGGGTGCCCCCAAGTTCTAGTGTTTGAAGAAAGGCAGAAAAAGCTTTCTTTATCTACTTTCTCCATGACATGCATAATTTTATAAACCTGTCATGCCCCACCTTAGCTGTCTTTTTCTAGAGAGAAAAGCCCCAGGCCTTTCCAAATTGGAAAGTCCTCCAACTACTTAATCATCTCGGTTGCCTTCTCCTCTATTTTTCAAGCACTGCAATATTTTTTTATGAGGTGTGGGGACCAGAACTGCACACAATATTCCGAAGGAGGCCATGCAATATCTATACAGGGCATTACAATACTGGTTGGTCTATTTTCAACTTCTCTCCTTTTATAATCCTCAGCATGCTATTTGACTTAGTTCCCTTTTCCAAACATTTGGATGACCCAGTGCTTGGCAGAGGACGTTAAGCCTTGAAGACATACATGGGGTGGAGGGCTGGAGACCTTGTCTCTGCAACCCAAAATGTTGACCAAGGTATCACAAGGTCTTCTCGCGAGATCTCAGTTAGCAAAGAATTCAGTTTGTTTTTTTTGCAGTATCTTAAAAGATGCCTATACAGTTTGAATTACAAGCATCTTTTAAGGATAGGGAGAGGAATTTGAAAGTTATTTTATTTTGATGTTAACTGTAGATGTTTTTAATCTATAATTGTAAGCTACCTTGAAGCACGAGGAAAGGTGGGGTAAAAATGTTTAAATAAATAGGCGAGCTCTCATGCCATTTCTTTGCTTAGTTAAAAAAGGATAGTCCTTCAGATTCTCTCTACGCATGAAATACAGATTGATATATAAATACACATCTCTATTAACAATAACAAGAAAATAATTTGACATTCTTCTCAGACACATACACACCTCTCCACTGCCAGAATTCAAAAGCGTGATCTTCCTCAGAACTTCTTTTATTAATGTACAAACAAACCAAATTTTAAAAAAATTCTATACTTTGGGGGGTCAGGGGGATTTGTCACAAAGTATAATTTCTTTCAAGTTTAATTCAGATTGTGAGAAGGCTTTTTGTTATGAAACTGTGAGTCAGCGAATTACCTGTCTTCCAGTCTTAATTATGACTGGCTTTGTTTCCAAGTGTGGCATGCGAGGAGGGCACATGGGAAGCTAAATCGTTACAAGTATGTCACGGACTGCCAACTTAGATCCCAGTAACTTCACTGCATGAGTCCTAGGATACATGAGTTAAAGCTTTCTTGAGAATCTAAAAGGACAGCGCCGCAGACATTTCTTGTCGGGAATAACTTTTCCCTCTCCCTACTAGGCATGTTAAACCCTTCAAGCGCAAGTCGCTCTACTCTAACCCTCCCTTTTTAGCTAGGTTCCCATCTATGCAGAAAAGGAATGTAAAGAGAAAGAAAGTAGAATTGTTATGACTAGTTCAGTTCTTCTGAAGCCATCTGGCCACGTCTCCTTGGCAATGCTGATAACCGCTTTCTCCAGCATTCCCAAAGTGTCACTTCTCCAGCACTCCCAAAGCATGTCACAGAAGATCAGGTTTGCAGCCCGACAGTGAACCCCAAACCCCCAGAGTATGGCAGGGCCCATGACCCTGACAAAATATCATTTAAGCCCAACTCTGTAATCCAGTTAGTTTTGTCATGCCTCTAAATGAAGTGTGAAAAGTTAACCACCTTATAATCATTTTTCTGACATAGATGTGGAATAGATCTTGACCCATTCCTTGACGTTCCCATCATAACTGTAAAGTGGTCTCTTCCAAGTGGATCTTCTCCTTTCCCCAGTTTCTGTATAATCTAAGATACCTGTCATTATAGGACCAAGAGAAAGGACTTTCTGAGGGTGCTTGTTGTTTGGTTTGTGTGTTTTTGCAAGGGGGGAGAATTCCAGAACTGTGGTGACATCATTGATGAAATAGCTCTGTGGGCCTTAGTCAAGTGAATGTTGTATATAAAAGATACAATCAGGACTATCATGGAATTTACATAATTTACTATCATGAAATTTTGTTTGGGTTCTAGTGGCTGCCACCAAAATCTCTCTAAAATCTGGTAAAACAAGGGCATTTCCTGGCAGTATCAGTCATTATACATTATTAACTGGGACTTACCATTCTGAACATATTTTGCCAGTATTCAAAGATTTTTATTGGCTTCCAGTATGTTTCTAGGCATAGCTCAAAGTAGTGATGTCATGATCTTTGTGAATAAAATTCTCAAAAACTGAGCACTTGCTACACTCGCTTCTGTCAGCAGAATTTTGAGTCCGCCTGTGTCTGTGCTGTCGGCTGCCTTGTCGCCTTGGCAGGCAGCTGGCAGCCACTGCTGGTACATGCCGAGAAGTTACTGCATCGCTCGAGTTGATAGAAACTGTCATTTCTCAGTCTTTTAATATAGCTCAAGAGGCTAAAAATGCCATCATTTCCGTTATCCCCAGGAAGAAGCCATGTTGGAAAATATTGAGAAAAATAATTTACAGGAAAAAGAGGGTCCAGTGAGGACCTATATTTTCTTCTTAAAGAGCAATCTTTCCCTAGCAAGTTATTCCTACCTCTTCAGAATGGGATACCAGAAAATGGTCTTTGTTTACATATACACAGTTTTCAAGCCTCCTGTCAAACGCTGAACATTTTAATGGGGATACTCTACAAAATATAAGCAGTTTTAGAAAAAGCATGGAGGAAAGGAGGTATTTGAGTGTCATTAGTTTGAAGTGGTTTTATTGGCCTATAAAGCACTACAGAATTTTGAGACCAGAGTATGTGTCCACCTTTTGCCTTATGAACTTTAGTAAGCCTTTGAGGTCTGCTTCAGAAACCCCGCTCATGGTGTCCCCACCTTCAGAAACTAGGTGAATAATAACTGAAGAGAAGGCTGAATTGTGTGTGTGTGTGTGTGTGTGTGTGTGTGTGAGAGAGAGAGAGAGAGAGAGAGAGAGAGAGAGAGAGAGAGAGAGAGAGGCGACTCCATCAGAGAGAGTGCATCCATCAGTTACCATTGCCATTATTAGAAAATACATCAGAGGTATAATTGTAGCTTTTCATTTTAAAAAAGAAATAATGGCATAGGATAGTGATGCAGGGGGGAGGGTTTAACATACATTCCTAGGTGGTGGTCAACCCTGGAAGAGGAAGAAGACAGACGACCCTCTCTTAGACTGTCTTTGTTCTCTTATGAGGCTAATAACAAGAATGGGGGAGGTCAAGTTCCATAATTAAAATTCTGCCCTCTCCCACTGCAGCCCCAGTCCAATTCGGACCACAGGTCATGGCTGCTACTAAAAAGAAGTATTGCCTCCAATACTGGGTGCCACCATTTAATAAAGATGTAGAAATATCAGAATAAGTTGCAAGGAGAGCAGTCGAGATGGTTGAGGTTCTGGTAAGTAATTCCTCAATGAAAGACTGAAGGAACTGGTTCTGCATAGGCTTGAGAAAAGGAAGCCAGTGGAGAAAGGGCTGTGCTCTTCAAATATGTGAAAGGTTTGCCACATGGAGGTCAAATAGAAGTTGAACAACCATCTGTCCAGATTGCTGTGCTTTGGATTTCCTGCAATGACCGGTGTGTACTAGATGGCCTAGAACAGTGGTTCTCAGCCTTTTGGGTATAGTGATCCACAAGTCCAAATTTAATTGGTATGGTGACCCACAACAAACCCCATCATGCCCAAATCAATAAAACGGCAAAAGCCTGGGACCCCCCCTCCCCCCCCTTTTCAGTCAAGGTCTACAGGTTGGGAAACGCTGACCGAGAAGTCTCCTTCCAATGCTAGGACTGAGCTTGGATCATGGCTTTACATTCTCATATGGACCCCAATGCAGAGATCTAATTGAAAGGCATTTCATGGAAAGACCGTGCTGACATTTGCATGAACATTCTGGTGCACATGGAATTTACGCTGGTGGTTCCTAGCAAAGTATTCCTAGCAAGTCTACTCAAAATCTACTCAAGTTTACTCAATGAGACTTACTTCCAGCAAAGTGTTACGGTTGCACTAACACTGCTTTCACACCCTGTAGAGTTTCCATGTCTCCAAGAGGCAAACTGAACTGTAGTTTAGATGACTGTGAGGGAGAGACAGAATAAGTAGTGAAGTGCTGTAGCCTGTGTTCTTTTGTGAGCTGAAGTGGCAACTGTGGGAAATAAATCTCTGTATCCAGGTTTGTTTGTTTACTTTTACCTATTTATGTTATTTATAGTCTACCTTTCTCACTGAAACTCAAGGCAGCTGTGGGCTCCCCAGGAGACCTCTTCTGTGAGGCTCTCAGGCCAGACACACTGTGTCAGGTGCTGGGGGGGGGGGGAGGCAGAAGGAGGTGGCTAGGGGTGAAGGGGTTAAGATGTGGGAGTAACTTCTGCAATGTCTTCCTCTACTTCCATCATCCTCTCCTCCTGCCTCGCCCTAAAGGTCCTGCTGCTGGCCTCAGAGGAAACCAGGGGAGAGGGTTGCTATTCCCCTGGTGGGGGATCCCCACCCCCACCCTCCACCCCCTGCACCCACTTACCTGGCTGGTGGGGGGGGGTTGTGTCTCCTGGACACACTCTCGGGCAGTGCAGCACACTCCCACGCTCCACAGCAGCCCGATTTGGGCCGAGTTTGGGCCAGCCACAGCACTTCTCTTCCTGTTTGCAAGAAAAGTGCTGCTTTGAGCTTCCCCTGCCACCTTTTTTTACTGGATGGGAGGGGGAGAAGGGAACTCTCTCCTGAATTGGCACCTTGCAGAGCGCAGGAGCTTCACCCCTTGTCAGAGCACTTCCCAGAAGTGATGTTGTTGCGACGGTCCAGAGCATGTGCATGAAGATAGACACTCCAAGGTAAGTCCCAGGTCGCTAACCTCCCACCAGGGGTTGAGGGGACCTGGAAACCCTGCCAGGGAAGGCTCCTCAGTGGTGGGCCTCTCCACCCGTTCCCCCAGCATCCTCTTAGTCCCTGGGGTGACTGTGAGGGATGGAAAACTCTTGTCCCTCATACTGCTCCTCCTCTTGCTGCTGCATCTCAACAGCTAAAGGAGGGGGAGCCTCTGCAGCAGGTCTGCTCCTGCCCCAGACACCTGTGGGGTGATGCTCCTGCAGCTGCCTCAGCGAAGAGGGCCTTACAAACCCTTTTTCTGTCACAAGCCAAACCAGAGGCTGGGCTGGTGGATGGTGGCTGTGCTGGCACGGGCCTCCTCTGCATAGGTGGGAGGAGAGCTGCAGCCCCTCCCCTCCCCCCTTTAGTTGCAGCCCTCACCTTTCCCACAAGGCCTCTCTCCACTCTCCTCTCAATCATTTTATGTCCCCTTTAAGCAACACTAACCTGAAAACACCCAACCCACCCAAAATACCTAGCCAAAAATCAGGTGTTTTTTTTTTAAAAAAAAAACCTACTCTGGCTATTAGAATTCCTACCTGCTCAAACAGCTTGCTAATGGATTTGGCTGCTACCTGGAGATGAACACAGCCTTTATTTATGTATGTGCTATGAATAACTATCTACCCTAGCAAGCAGCTTAATTCCTCTTAAGAAATCAAGCTGCTCTCCTGAATCCAGTCCCAAACTACAGGTCAGCCTAAACCAAAACAAACAACTTCTAAAGTCATAGATCCAGAGGAGTTAGCTGTGTTAGTCTGTAGTAGCAAAATCAAAAAGAATCCAGTAGCACCTTTAAGACTAACCAACTTTATTGTAGCATAAGCTTTCAAGAATCACAGTTCTCTTCGTCAGATGCATCTGACGAAGAGAACTGTGATTTTCGAAAGCTTATGCTACAATAAAGTTGGTTAGTCTTAAAGGTGCTACTGGACTCTTTTTGATTTAACTTCTAAAGTGAGAACTACTTCTCCAAGAGAGCCAGAGCAAAGATGGGCAGCAGCCTAGTTAAATGTTACTATGGGCAGCCTATTTATCTATCTGACAAACACACCTGAACCCTTCTTAATTCTTCCTACGCAAGCCAATTAAAGGGAAAACTCCATTAGCCCCTAAAAGCTAAAAATTAATGTTTTGCTTTTTTGTAACAAGACCTACAACTAGCCTATGTTAAAAAGCCTTTTGAAAAGTTCACCTTCTGACTATACAACAGAAGCATACATCAAAACTTCACTAAATTTTTTTTAAAAAAACGTCACTAATGGCAAGCAATTTAACAACTGTATAATAAAACTAAAGTTAAGCGAAAGCACCCCAAGAACAAGAGAAAACAGCCCCCCCCAAACAATCTGGAAAAACAGCTACTGTGTAATAAAACTAACACGAAAGCACCCCTACAGCAGGAAAAAACAGAACCCACTCACCCCCAGAAGAACAATCAGGGGAAATGAATTGCAACTGTATACTCTGAAACCAAAATTAAGCCAAACCACTTTAACTAAAAGAGAAAACAAGGACACACATATGCACCTTGAAGAACAACCACAAAAAATTAAGAGCAGCTGTATAAATCTAAAACCAAGTTCAAAAACCAAAGCACCCCTCACAACAGCAAAAGCATTTTTTGGAAAGTAAATTTTAAGACCAAAGTTGTCCCTCCCCCAAAGACACGAAAAAACAGTGAGTCTACGACTCTGAAACCACACAGAAGTTCTCTTCCTGGCACAAGTCAGGCCTCACTCCTCTCCCTTCTGGCAGCTGTGCAGCAGCAGGGGGCAGGCAGGAAATGCACTCCAAAAGCAGGCCAGACCAGAGAGAGTAAGCAACAGCAGCCTCCAAGGCCAGACCGCACAAAATGGAGGCTACTCTGAGGCAATCCTTTAAAAGAAAAAAAAAGCTCCTTGCAGGAGAATTTGAAAAAGACTCTCTGTTTCTCAAAGAATCTCATTGGTCAGAGAAGTTTACCTGGCTTTATTCAGAGCTTTCAATCCAGGTACTTGGATTGGATCCAGGATTCTCTGACACAATCCTTTTCTCCAAATCCTGGCTCTGGATCCCACTCCCTTAGTGTGGTTTTCTTGAAAAATGCCCCCCCCCAGCCACCTGGATAGCTTTCCCCATAGGGAATAATGGCTCAATAAATCTTGAATACGCTAACCTTGATGGACTGGATTAGAGAATTTTATCTAGATTTCAGGAATTTTTTTGGTGCACAGCTCTAGTGGTGGCTGCAAAGCTGGACTTCAGGACTGACATCTAGGGACTCCCAATACTGTCCCTAGCAGATCCTGTTGAGCACAGTGGGAACTATCTTGAGTGAATATTCATAGCATCTGTTTACAGCATGTATGTTTTCTGGGGATGGGACGGGGCAAACTCTACTGAATGTGCCTCCTCTGCTTCATATTGGAAGTATGCATTACCATGTAACTGAGTGGAAGAATAAGTCTAATAAGTCCAGATTCAAAAATGACATAATGGTATCTCTGTACAAGAAGGTGGAGCCTATCATGGTACATAAGAAATTATCACTAACACTGCAAACATCAGAAGCATCCCTATATGTGTGTGTGTGTGTGTGTGTGTGTGTTTTGGCAAATGGAGATTTATTTATGATCGTAACACTTTTTCCTATTAACTTTAAAAAAAATCTTTAATCTTTTCTTGATACAGGATCAGTGGGGCCTTTCATGCCTAGTTTGGTCCATTGATAAGTCTGTAAAATGCACACCGTTGTCATGGGATTTCTTTTTAGCCCCACTGTGGAAGTGTGTCAGTCTTTGATTAGTTTCTAGCTGATGCAGTGCATATATGGAGGCAGGAGATCACCATTCCCCTTAGCCATGTCTTCATACAAAGAGTGTGATGGTTGCTAAGAGACCAGAGCTCCAAGGTCAGAATCCTTCATCCACACAGGTCGCATGAGCATGGTGAATTTGGACTCAGAATTGGCAGAACTGAAATGTGAAAATCATTTCTTTTTAAGTACAGGTAATTTGGATGATGCTAAAGATATCTGGTGTCCTTTCTCTACAAAGGGAAGGTTGAGCTTTTGTTCAGACATTTTGTTGCTGATAGGTGGGGCCTCCTTGTACATGAGGACTGTCCCCCAGCCACCCCCAGAGTTCAGGGGAATATCCACATGATGTCATGCTCCTTCCAGACATTCCTGAGACCTTGTCCTTTACTCTGCAGCCTCAAGGAAGGTATCCAGTTTATAAGAGAAACTAAAGGGTGGCCATCAGGATGCTCCAGCCATAGCCACCACTAGGGCTATGTTTTGCTGTCTCATGACTTTGTCCTCCCCCCCATCTCTTTAAAGGGCTTTTCCCCATTTCCCTGCCAAGCCATACTGTAGAGCTACTACACAGCTTGGTAGCGGGGTTCCCAAGCTGGGAGAGGAAGCTGGTGCAATTGATGACATGTATGAACTTTAGCACAGACACCATGAATGAAGAGTGAGGAAAAGGCAGTGGCAGCAAAAAAGCAAGGGAATAGCTGTGTGTGGCTACCATTACAACCTCCCCCAAGCTATGGGCATGCAGTTGTTGACAACAAACTTTTCCAATGGTTCACCCCCATACATTCCAATCACCCCTCATTTCCATAATTTACAACCCATCCTCTGGTTGATGGACCATCAATCAACACTGGTAAGTTGTAAATTTCTTCCTGGCGATTCATATTGTCCAGCTCTGGGGATATTAAGAATCAATTGCTTTTGCTTCCTTTTTCCAACAACAGAAAAACCCAATCTTATTCTTTTGTCACACCCTGGTACCAACTGTAACGAAATGGTTACCAGGGGTGAAATGAGTGCCAGTTGCTGTTAATTTGTCTTTAAAGAAAGGGGAGGAAATGTTCCCCCTGAGGGTTGATGGGCTGTGGGGCCAGGGAGAGGCCTGCAGGAGTCTTGGTGTGGGATGCCCTTCTTCCTGGACTACAACTCCCAGCTGCCCCAGGCCAAGAAAGGGCGGGAAAAATAAGGGGTGGAGCCGGAATTGAGAGACTCAGCCGATCCTGAGGGAAAAAAGGTCAGTTAGGCTCCTTCTTGGTTGAAGAAGGAGAGGCTCCTGCTGCTGGGTGAAACCCGGGTGCCTAGGCCCTAAGTGTGGAGGGCCTGGGAGGCAGCAGAAAGGAAACAAAAAGAGAGTCACCTTCTTGGTTGAAGAAGGAGAGGCTCCGGCTGCTGGATGAAACCCAGGTGCCTAGGCCCTAAATGTGGAGGGCCTGGGAGGCAGCCGAAAGGAAGTAAAGGGTGAACCTTCCCTCAGACCACCAGCCCCTTAAGGTAGAGTAGGGAACAGTGTGGGGAATTCACTTCCCAGTAAGGGAAGTGAATTCCCCAGATTGGGGAATTCACTTCCCAGTAAGGAACCTCAGCCAGAGGGGTCTCACTGCCCCTCAGTCAGGCGGTGTACAATTCAGTGAGTGGTGGCAGCGACAAAGAAGGTGAGCCACGCCCACCAGGGATGGTGGGAGGCAGATAGCGGGGCTAGCAGGCCATTGACGGTGGCTCAGTTGCCCGGACTGAGAGCCAGCGCCCGTTCCGCCACAGCAACAATCAGAGATGTTAAAACCTTTGTCATTCTCAGGCACTGACTGTTAAGGCCAGGGTCAATGCCAGGGTTTCTGGTGCCTGAGGTGAGATACCTACTCCCCCGCCCCCCGCTAACCAACTTGATATTGTAGGCTTAAAAATGATGAATTTTAAATACATCTCCAAAATTATATCTTTTCCAGCTTTTCCAGCATGCTTTCAATATTTTTGGTGATTGAGAGGGGCAGTGGTATAGCATGGTCATGGAGCTCCTGGGGCAGGAGGTGACAACTCTTGCCCTATCTGCACGTGCGAAGCGTGCACGCTGGCCCTGTGCAATGATGTCATTTCTGACATCATCGAGCAGGAGCATCCCCCTCATCTGAGGCGGGCGGCAGCAGTGAAGGGGCAGGGAGGCGGTCCGCTTCCCTGCTGGCTTCCCTGCTTGCTGCTGCACTGCCTGGGAGCTGAGCCAAGGCAGGCAGCAGCAGCAAAGGGGCAGAGAGGCAAGCAGGGACACAGCCCGCTTCCAGATTGGGGGGGTCATTGGGGGCTAGCACACCGCTACCATCAGAGTTCAGCGCTTGAGGCTGCTGCTGTCACTGCCTCCATGTATGTGCCAGGCCTAGCTATGGCCTTTTGTCTCAACAGCCAAGAGGGATTCTTAGCCTCATGACGTGATTTCACCTATAAAAATCAGAGCTTTGCCCCACTCAAAGTTGTCAGGTTCTGGCAATTAGATCCCCATAGTACTCCACTGCACATACTCCAATGTATGAGTTAAAGTTACTTTATTAGAGATCCATCTGTATCAGCATACACAGACAAGGGTATTGGCAGAAGTGGGAGACTTCTGAGCTGGGAGAGAGGCTCAGCAAAGCGTCATGAATCACACAATTTCTTGACCTGCCTGGCCGATAACTTCCTTTTTCAAAAGGTGGAGGAAGCTACAAGGGGCTCGGCCATACTAGACTTGATATTAACCAACAGGGAAGAATTGGTAGATGAGATGAAGGTGGTGGGGACCTTAGGGGGAAGTGACCATGTCCTCCTTGAATTCCAGTTGCTGTGGGGGGCCAAGGAAGTTCGTAGCCAGACTCGTAGGTTAGATTTTCGTAGGGCCAACATCGATGAACTCAGAGGCTTGATGAGAGTCATTCTGTGGGGGAGTGTGCTGGAAGGGAAAAGAGCGAGTGAAGGGTGGGCCATTCTCAAACATGAGCTTTTGCAAGTTCAAGCCCTCACTATTCCAGCAAGACAGAAACATGGTAAGGGCTCCAAGAAACTGATGTGGATGCACAGAGAGCTCCAGAATAAGCTAAGAGAGAAAAAGGAAATGTTCAGGAAATGGAGAGAAGGACAGACCACTAAAGAGGAGTATATGAGGGTTACTAGGCACTGCAGATCAGCCATCAGAGAGGCCAAAGCTCAGTACGAGCTGGGTCTGGTCAGGAGGGCTCGCTACAATAAGAAAAACTTCTACAGATATGTGAGAAGCAAACGCAAGGTAAAAGATGCAATTGGACCGCTGTTGTGAGTAGATGGAGAAACTCTGATGCAGGACAGAGAAAAAGCAGACAGGCTTAATGACTTTTTTGCTTCTGTTTTCTCCCTGAAGAACTCAGGCACATCTAGAGATATTAGAAAATGTGGCAGGACACCTGAGTGGCTAATTGACATTGACAGAGAGGTAGTGGAGAGGCATCTGGCTGCACTGGATGAATACAAATCCCCTGGGCCGGATGGGGTGCACCCAAGAGTGCTGAAAGAACTTTCCAGAGAACTTGCAGAACCCCTGTCCATCATCTTCAAGGCCTCCTGGAGGACTGGGGATGTGCCACAAGATTGGAGAAGAGCGAATGTTATCTCAATCTTTAAGAAAGGGAGGAAGGATGACCCGGGAAACTACAGGCCGGTCAGTCTGACTTCTGTTGCTGGGAAGATATTAGAACAGATTTTAAAGGGATCAATCGGTAAGCATCTGAAGGACCACTCAGTGATCCGGGGAAGTCAGCATAGTTTTGTTCCTAACAGATCTTGCCAAACCAACCTGGTTTCCTTCTTTGATCGAGTGACCAGCTTACTGGATCGGGGGAAGTCTGTTGACGTGATTTATCTGTATTTCAGTAAAGCTTTTGATAAGGTTCCCCATGACATTCTGATGGGCAAACTGGAAGACTGTGGAGTAGACTATAGGACAGTTCGGTGGATAGGGAACTGGTTGGAGGACCGCACTCAAAGAGTGGTGGTCAACGGCATTTCATCAGATTGGAGGGAGGTGTCCAGTGGGGTGCCGCAGGGCTCGGTTTTGGGCCTGGTACTTTTCAATATTTTTATCAATGATCTGGATGAAGGAGTGGAAGGGCTGCTCATTAAATTTGCTGATGATACCAAATTGGGAGGAGTGGCAAACACCCAAGAAGATAGAATTAAAATTCGACAAGACCTGAATACTCTGGAGAAGAGGGCAGCTGTGAATAGGATGCAATTTGACAAAGACAAGTGCACAGTATTACATCTGGGCCACAAAAATGAGAAGCACAAATACTGGATGAGGGATACACTTCCGGGCAGTAGTATATGTGAAAGGGATCTTGGGGTAAGAGTGGACTGTAAACTGAATATGAGCAGTCAGTGTGATGCGGTGGCAAAAAAGGCTAATTCAATCCTGGGTTATATCAAAGGGGCCATAGCATCTAAATCACAGGAGGTCATAGCCCCTCTCTATACTGCCTTGGTCAGGCCACGCCTGGAGTATTGTGTGCAGTTCTGGAGGCCTCACTTCAAAAAGGATGTGGACAAAATCGAGAGGGTGCAGAGGAGAGTGACAAGAATGATCAGGCGTCTCATTCGGTTTCATTTTCCCAGCCATGTCAGATGCTCCTCTCCGCAGGTCCGGGAGGAAGCGGCCAAGCAGCCTGACCGGGTGGTTGACCTGCGAGGGTTAACCCCCAGGACTCCCAGTTAGGGGGTCACGGTCCAGAGTGCTGCGGGAAGAGCCCCCTGAAGTCGATCCAGGGGGTAAATATCCCATCTGCTCCTATGGAGGCCAGCAGACTTGCGCAGTACATCGCGTGCTGCCGGGCCATGGAGAACGGCAACAAGCCGATTTAAGGTGGAAAGCTTGTAAGTAAGCTGATCCCTTCTGTTACTCTAAGCGTATGCGAAGGATTGGTGGGAGTTGAAGCTTAAGAAGGTTCGGATATCTTCCCCTTCATTGAGTTTTGGAACTTAGTTGGCGGACTCCCCCCCCCCCCCAAGATGGCGACGAAAAAGCAGAGCCCTGCTGTGGGCAAATCGGTTTCGGCTGCGTTGCAGGGGAAGGGAGAGACTCTTGAAGAGGTGGTTAAACGGTCGGTCGTTGAAGCTATGAAGCCCTTTGTTGATAAGCTAAATGAAATCGGACAAAGGGTTGGCTCAGTTGAAAATGAAGTGAAAACCATTAAAGATGTAGCGCTCGAGGCAGAGAAATCTGCTCATGAAAGTGCAACACTCATGAGAGCTACAAACAAAGAAGTAAAGCTTTTGGAGAATCAATTGATAGGACTACAAGTGGATCGTGCTCAGACGGTATTGCATTTACAGAATGTGAAGGAGGAGAAAAGTGAAAATTTAAAGGATTTGGTGTCGGAACTTTTGGCGTCATTCGCAAAGGCAACTAAAGAAGAGTTAAAAAGCGATATTCTGGAAGTTTGTCGAACATCTTCAAAATATGCAACGAAGTGTCAGCTGCCTTGTGAGATTATTATTGGCTTTTCATCTAAGAAGACTCAGGACACCATTTTATAAAATTCGACTAACGTGGACTTGGACTTTCTTGGCAACAAGGTTAAGATATTGAAGGAAGTTCCATTTTTAGCTTGGAAAAGAAGATTCAAATACAAAAGGTTTGCAGCTCTTCTGAGAAAGTGTGATATAAAATACAAATGGTTATTTCCGGAAGGCATCTGGTTTAGATATAAAGACCAAGCCTACAAGATAATATCAGAAGTACAGCTGAGGGATTTTGTGCTTAATCATCAAGAGTTTGAGCAAGAAGAAGATCCAGAATCTGAAGGGGGGAGTGGGGAGGAGGGAGTGAGTGCAGCTATTGTAGCTGTTCAAAGAGAACTGAGACCGAGACGTAGGGGGGGGAAGAAGACCTGATCCTGAATGTAGTTCGTATCTTATAAGATCTACCAATCTAATAGCATATTAGAAAGTTTAACTTTAAATAATTGTATTATGAAGGGAATTCAATACTTGTAGTTGTAGTCTGTGTTCTTATGTTGTTTTTTCCCTCCCCCCTTGTTTCCTTTTTCCTTTTTCTGTTTGTAGTTTTGATGTTAGTAATTTAAAAAAAAAAGAATGATCAGGGGTCTGGAGACTGAGCCCTATGAGGAAAGGCTGAGGGCCTTGGGAATGTTTAGTTTGGAGAAGAGGAGGTTGAGGGGGGACATGATTGCTCTCTTTAAACATTTGAAAGGCTGTCATTTGGAGGAGGGCAAAGAGCTATTCCAGTTGGCAGCAGAGGGTAGGACGTGAAGCAATGGGCTAAAACTACATGCACAAAGGTACCGGCTGGATATTAGGAAAAACCTTTTCATGGTCAGAGTAGTTCAAAAGTGGAATCAGCTGCCTAGGGAGGTGGTGAGCTCCCCTTCACTGGCAGTTTTCGAGAAGAGGCTGGATGAATACTTGTCAGTGATGCTTTAGGCTGATCCTGCAATGGGCAGGAGGTTGGACTAGATGGTCTGTATGGCCCCTTCCAACTCTATGATTCTATGATTCTATGAAGTGAGGTGTATAAGGTTGGAGGGGTTAGTTATAGGGAAAGTTCCTGCCTTTACGTGAAGGAGCCGGAAGACCGGAATAGGTTTGAGCCAGGAGGAGAGAAGAACTGTAGGAGATATGAAGTTATTTTCAGTTCCCAGGGAGAAGCAGACACTCAAGGACATTCTCAAGCAGCTGTGAAAATGAAAGTAGACATCGCAGCAGGCACCTGTGAGATAAGCAACCCTCAGCTAGACACGCCCCCAAAATGCCACTTCCCATACTCTCAGAGGTTTAGCAGATAATACAGAGCACAGAGAATACTCATGGCAGATATGTAGACAGACATATATGACAGTAGTGCCCTCAGAGTCTCCTTCTCTGAGCCCTCCTCCCTGGCTGAAGCTCTCCTCCTCCGTGAACTGCTCTACTCTCCTGGATAGGTAAATATATTTCCCATCCTCATTCTATTCCAAATATCTGGCTAATTTCCTAAGACTCTGTGTGTCTATGCCAACAATTTAATTTTTGTGTGCATGTATTTTCCCTTTAAATAAAGCTACTCTTTGCCTTGAAGAGCACCTGCCTCAACAGTTTCCTTGGGGAGAGGACCCCATAAACATTGATGGAGGTTCCACTTGTTACCCCTCTTGCATAAACCCACTCCTTGCCACTAATTCCCCTACTTGCAAGGAGACCCATCCCGGTAACATGCTGACCTAATTATTTCCCTAATTGAAATTAGAAACCGTAGACAAAGTACAGTATGCATATATGCTCCATTGCTGCACGCTAGAATTGTATAAGACTACTTAGGAGGTTTCATATTTCCTCAAGTTTATATGACTTTATTAAGGTGCCTTTCATTCAGGTCACTGGGGCCATTCTGCAGTGCAGAGACTACATCAGAGAAGGACTCTGAGCAGCACTTTGAAGAGGCGGCATAGAAGTAACCCAAATAAATAAGAAAGGTCTTTCATGGAGATCCTTTAAATGGAGATAGCAGAGACTGAATGTAGAACCTCCCTACATACAAGGAGCATGCTAGACTGGGGATCTATAGCCTATGGATCTGGAGCCAAATAGGAAGAAAATTAAAACTTTTAGAAAGGAAGTCAGATCTTTAAATTGAGGTATATTGGAGGAGTGAGTGGGATGCTAGAATGATCAGCATATGATGAGATGGTAGGGAAATATCTTTATGGGACTAAAGGGCTGCTTTACAAGAAAGGAAATGACAGAGTGGAATAGTTTCCAGGAATCCTAGTGCAAACCATGTGCAGATTTAAACCAGTGCAGTAAAACAAAAAGTAATGTTAAGTAGGATATTTTAGGTTATGCCAATGGGCTTTCTTATACTGGCTCTTTGTTGGCCTCCTGCTCTAAATTTTGATGTTGTTCATTTTTTTAATTGTAAAAGGTTGCTGACCTCTTTGCTAGACAGTTGAGTTATGGCCCTCTCTTCTACCCAGTACCAAGTTTTAAATATAGTGTGTATGCATTTATCTTGAGGACACTGGGATTCTTCTGCATACCAAACATATTTCAACCAAAAGGTCTTCTGTGGCATGTGTCATGATGAGGGTATAGATCTGCAGGCCTTTTATATCAAACTTGCCTGTGATTCACCTTTTCCAGTCCAGCCTTGGGAAAGCAGAAAGGACAGGACAATAAACACCACTTTTTCTAAAGGACATCCAGGGATGGATCAAAGGGTGTGTACCTTTTGGTACTATCATAAAACCAGAGGCATGAGAGATGTGGCCGATGTGACAAGGCGCTAACTAGCCATGGAGTTTCAGAGAGACTGGTTTTAAGGGAGGGAAATCCCGCCCCCCCCCCCCCCCAGGGAAGAAAGGGTACAAAAAGGCTCTGCAGCCTGTGGTGGCTGCGTGTGGTTCATCAGGATGGAGAATGAAAGTCAGGCTCACTTTCGTCTTTGCAAGGATTGGCAGGGGGCAGTGCAGGTATTATTTGATATCTCTGAAGGGACAGTTATATATTCTTCCAAAAGCAGTGAAATGCAATAAAAAGACTGTAACCCTCCACTCCCAACAGCAGCAGTAATATAAAACAATCCTCACCTACAGAAGAAGATAATATACATAAGCTTGAGATAACTAATTATCCCCACTACACAGAGAGAAACCAGAGTAAAACACTATTCCAACGACATTTCCACATTCTTCTAATCCTGCCCCCCTCTGGTTTTGCCACAAAGACAAGGCTCACTCCTGGTGGCTTGGAAGCGTGCAATGATCCACTGTAAGCCGG